>NC_081365.1:53821480-54515646 GCF_030684315.1 Stegostoma tigrinum | reverse complement strand
AGCGGTTCAGTGGTTAGCATTGCTGCCTCACAACACCATGGATGTGGGTTCAATTCCAGCATCGGGTGACTGTCTGTGTGGAGTTTGCATACTCTCCCTGCGGCTGTGTAGGTTTCCTCCTGTAGTCCAAAGATGTGCAGGTTCAGTGGCTTGACCATACCAATTTGCCCATTAGGTGCAGGTTAGGTGGACTGATCAAGCCAAATACAGTTTTATGGGGATAGGGTAAGGGTTCTGGGTGGGATATTCTTCAGAGGGTTGGTGCACACTTAATCGTCTGAATGGCCTCTTTTCACACTGTAGGGATTCTATAAACATTCCTACTTACAATTTGAATTCCCCTTAGAATAAACAATAACATTTGCCTTCCTAATCATTTGTGGCATCTGCATGCTAGCATTTTCCACTTCATGTAGCAAATCATCCATATTCTGTTGTACTTCAGAAGTTTGCAATCCCTCTCATTTTAATTAATATACTGATGTTCTACTCTTCCTGCCAAAATGCCTTTTGCCACATTATATTCTGTCTGCAAACTTTTCCCCACTCACTGAATCTATTTATATTGTGTTGCAGATACATAGGATCATAGAATCTCTACAGTGTGGAAGTAGGCCATTTGGCCCATCAAGTCCATACCAACCCTCTGAAGGGCATGCCACTTAGACCCACATCCTACCCTATTCCTGCATTTCCCACCCTAGACACTACAAGCAATTTAGCATAGCCAATCCACCCAATGTGCATATCTTCGGATTGTGAGAGGAAACCAGAGCACCCAGAGGAAACCCACACAGACACAGGGAGAATGTGTAAACTCCACACACAGTCACCCAAGGCTGGAATCAAACCTGGGTCCTTAATGCTGTGAGGCTGCAGTACTAACCACTGAGCCACCGTGCTGCCCAGTCCTGCGGTTGAATTTGTCATAATTGGGTTACATGTTAAATTTGTCAAATTTTACAGAGGGTTTTGGTCTCGGAGCCCCAATGTGGTTTCTTGCTGCATCACCCCAAACCTCCCTCGTTAATTACATTTGCCACCATTATGTTGATGCTCTCGTCTGAGGTTAGCATGGTTCTACCACTTTTTGCACCTGGAACAGTTTTACATTGTCAGAGCACACAACCGTCCCTGGTGTGATAAAAGGCCATTGTGCACCCAGACAAGCACCACCAGTCTGCATCTGCCCTGCACAGTGACTGACACTTGTCCTGGACATGGCAGAGAAGGGGAAATTGAAGATTTGCTTTGGGGGAAAGGATCTGGAGGTCTTGTGAACTGGGTAATACAGAGACTGACCATCACCTTCTCCCAGGACCAGCAGAGGATCCCATGATATCATGCCCTGCCAGCTTGAGGTGAGGTTGCTACCCAGCTCAGTGTGGTCTCAGTTATCCAGAGGAATGCCTTGCAGTGCCACAAGAAAGTCAATTATCTTCTTCACTCTGCCAGGTAAGAGTCACCATCTTGTCTCTGCCACAACACACACCTCCAAACAAGGCTCTACTCATCTCACAATTACATACAATGCTTTTCCTCATTCACTCTCACCCTCCCCAATACTGGCCACAACCAGCTCTGCCTTCTTTGCTGCCTCCTGATTCATCAGGCCAACTCACCACTTTCCCCCAAACCCCTGCGCCAGCATTAACTACTCTGCTATAAAGGACAATGCCGGTGGTGAGCTGCCTGACATTTGGCTCCTCACACCTTATGAGGAGAGGGTCCTGACCCTGATTGCCCCGAGTGACTGACTGACCATTCCCAAACCCCTGGAATGCTATCAGAGACTGCCATAGCCTTCGTGTACTAGAGCCCCTGACTGAAAGCTGTCCCCCTCAATGTGACTGAGGACTGCAGACAACCACGGCAAGCTCTGTGTCTGCACTATGACAATACCATGAACCTGGTATCTCCAGCCGAGGGCGAAAAGCACGAGGTGGGGGTGCTGTGACCATCCAGGTTGGGTCAAAATAGTTTCAGAAATAGTAGGAACTGCGGATGCTGGAGAATTTGAGACAACAAGGTGTAGAGCTGGATGAACACAACGGGCCAAGCAGCATCAGAGGAGCAGGAAAGCTGATGTTTCGGGCCTAGACCCTTTCTGAAGAAGATGTGGATGAAGAGATGTCCTGAGAATCTGAGAGTGTGAAAGATGTCAAATGCTAGTACCTGTGGAATGATGGGGATTTGGGGGATGGGGAGATTGCTATAGTACATGCCCTGTTGCAGGCTCTGAACTGTTGTTACTGTGTGTCCAAGAGGGTGGCCCAGAGAAGTTGACCCAGCCTATGTCACCAGCCTGTATCTACGTTGACGTAATGACCATCTGGCCAATAGAAAATCTGCCCCAAAATACGTAATGTCAAGAGTTTTCTGACAAAGAGAAAAAAACTCTCAGAACCTTTCTAGTTTAATTTGGGAAGCACGAAAACACCATATTCTAATCAAATTTGTGGTGTATTGATTAGTGTTATATTCCACTGTACATGGGGCCTTAGAACTGATTCCTGTGACACATCACTCATCATATCCTGCAATCTAAAAATGACTTATTTATGCTTACCCTTTGATTCCTGTTAGCTTTCCATGCTAAAAGGTTATCTCCTACACCAAGAGCTCTCATTTTGTATGCTAACCTTTGAAGTGACACCTTGTCATCTGGAAATTTTCATACAGCATATTCACAAGTTCCCCTTTATCCACATTGCTTATTGCTGCAGATACTGACACATGTGTAGAACTAGGAAAGAAGTTCTGAACAAAGAGAATGAGAAGCGAGACAGTAAATTGAAAAGCAGAGTCACAAGTGTTAGTATGATATTTACTACTAAAAGTTGCAAAGTTTAATTCTGACACATGACTTCTTTGGGCTGGGGTTTTTTTCTTTCATTCTGCCAGAATTATTTGGAGGATTGTAATGGCTTTTTTTTTTGCTGATGTTGGGTTTTGTTGAATAACATCAAACAGGATTGAAAAATGTCATAACTTCAAATGAGTCATTGAACTAACATCAACCTGTGGGAAACACATAGAAAGAAAATCTAGCGTAGAGTACTTTTATACAAAAAAGGTTAGTATATGTAAAGCATATTATTGTATTTGAAAAATTGCACACTATCTAACCTGGGATATGAGGAAAATTAAGAAAATACTAACAGATAATCTGATGTTGCAATGAAATAAATAACATTACTTTGATGTCTGTCAATGATGTGTATATCACATGAATGGTGAGCATTAATTTGTTAGTTCAAAAAAAGTACTTGTAAATATTACAAGCTCTGAATTGCAATATTTTTAGTTTACTTCGTAAACAACAGAACTTTAAAGGCTAATGTTGATTAAAATGTTAAACAGCATGTTAGAGCACTAAAATGTTACAAATTAAAGTTGTTTTTAAAATGCTTTGTGAAAATAAGCTTCTTATTTGATTGAAACACTTAAAATCTGCAGCCTTTTACCTTTATAAGAACTGCATCGGAAATGATTGAGGAAGCAATTTTTTGAACATTCTGTGAAGATTCTGTTAAAGTTTTGATTCATAAAAAGGCAACTAGAGTATCAAAATAGTTGCTTCAAAATGTTCTAAAAGGTTGACAATCATTTTGTTTCCACATAACCACTTGTAATTATCACATTCGTGATCTGCTATCCAGTATACTGTAATCTGGTAGTCACAAATTTGATATGTTTTCGCTAGTACTATGGATGATGGAAATGTTAAAACTATGGCTTTAGCCATCAGTTACAGTATTGTTCCTCTGATGCATATTGTCAGTAGATTTGTTGCAGCTGGATCAATGTTGGATCACAGCAGTTCCCTCAGTCACTGCCAGACAAGTCTGCCAAGGGCCTGCAGTGACAGTTAGTGGCACCATTCCGAATCTGGGGAATCTCAATTTGTTACTCACCTATTTCCTGGCATCTTGGTTTGTTCTTGTGCCATTTTTAACCTCCATTCCAATTTGCTTTCTTTGGCACTTCTGTAGCTCTTGATGTTCATCACATTGCATTGAATTTCATCAAAGGTTCAATTCCAGGCACATTTTTAAAACTGGCAGACAAATTCCAGTTATTGTTGATTCTATCTAAATATTCTGTGAAGTTATCTTTTATAAATATACTTCACAAAATGCGGTAAAAAGTGCAGATTGAGTACAAAAAGGACAGAAGGAAATGGAAATAATAAAGAAGCCAAGACACAAATAGTTTCTCTTGCTGGTTGCTGATTGGATAGCAGAGTATCCACTGAATCTTGTCCTAAACAAATGGAAAACGCACCAGCCATCATTTCCATTACCACCTAATTGTGTTATTATAAAGATACTTGGGGCATCTGAAATGTGCTGCTTGGCTCTCTTTCTCACATTTTATGCTGGCAGTAACATTTCCATCTATTGGAACATATGCTGCATTGAGCATGTGGCTAAGCAAGAATCAGGAATTGCCTCGGAATGTCTCCAGCCCCACTGCCATATTGCTGGTGGAAGCACTGTGGAAACCCCACGATCTTGCATTAACATATTTCTGCAATAATTGTGATGAAGATATGAAGGCGATGTTGAAGGAGTTCCAAAGACATTTCTAACCATAAGAGCTTTAAGTGAGCATGGAACATAGTGACAAAAATCAGAAGCCGAGGGCTGCAACGTCTATTAACCTCCAGTGTTTTGGCACATGCACTATGTGTGGTGGCATAACAAACTGTGCATGCTCAGTTTTGCTTTTGTGTTTGCAGGAGAAGAAATAGTTTCTCTCGGAAAAGAATGGCCCTGCAATGATGGTCTGGCATAACAGTGGCAATCACAGGACACAGTCTGTTGCCATAATATGAGAGGCCTGTGACGCAGTGAAAAGAGTACTCAGAAGGGCAGAAGAAGAGGGTACATGTTGCCAAAGTACTGCTGCTAGCTGACTCTGGGCAGTTCAAGCTCTGAGATATCATGGTGGTTATCAAGTGGAGATAAGATTTAGAGTCACCACTCAGGAGAAGCCTAAAGAGCCATTTAGTGAAGTTGAGGCTGAAAAGAATCCATTAGGAGCTGGGAATACAGCAGAAAGTTATTAATTCCTTATTGTTGGCCATTGGAGTAAAAGTAACTCTTTCCAACAATGGTATTCTGCCCAGGGTGGCTCAGAAAATAGAATTATGACTATGAGTCTGTGCTGGAGTGCAGCCTTGGAAATACAGATGAAGACAGTCTTAGGAGAAGTTTGGAACCACTGGGGGGATGAACAAGCATTGAGGCAGCCTAAGTCAGAGCTGCTTCAGAAGGAGGATTTTTGGAAGTGTGGAGTTTAAACCTCCCAGCAGGAAGACATGGAAAGAAACATCAGAGAGCTTCAGTATAGACGGCTTTGTGATCTCATGCATGAATTGCAGAAAACTAGTATGCAGGTACAGCAGGTCATAAGGAAGGCAAGTGTAATTTTGGCATTATTGCAATAGGAATTGAGTATAAAATTGGGGAAATGTTGTTGTAACTGGAGAAGATATTATCATGGAGCCACACAGCACAGAAACAGACCCTTCAATCCAACTTGTCCACATAGACCAGACACCCCAAACTGACCTAGTCCCATTTGCCAGCTTTTGGGCCAAATCCCTCTTGACCCATCTTATTCATGTACCCATCTAGATAACTTTTAAGTGTTGTAGCTGTACCCACCTCCATCTCTTCCTCTGGCAGTTTGTTCCATACATGCACCACCCTCTGCACCCGTCACGTCCTTTTTAAATCTTTTCCCTCTCACCTTAAACATAAGTCCTCTGGTTTGACTCCCCTACCCTACCACGCCCCTCATGATTTTATAAATTTCTGTGACGTCACCCCTCAGCCACTGATGCTTCGGGATAGAAGCCCCAACCTATTCAGCCTTTCCCTGTAACCCAAACCCTCCAACCCTTCCAACATCCTTGTAAATCTTTTCCTGGACCTTCTTAAGTTTAACAACATCCTTCCTATAAAAGGGCAACCAGAAGTGCACACAGCATTCCAAATGTGGCCTCACCAATGTCCTATACAGCCATAACATGACATCCCAATTCCCGTCCTCAGTTTTATGACCAATGAAGGCAGTTATGTCAAAAGCCTTCTTCAACACCCCATCTACTTCAACTCGACTTTCAGGAACTATGCATCTACACTTCTAGGTCTTTTTGCTCAGTACCCCAGGGCCCTTCCATTAATGGTATAAACCCTAACCTGATTTGCCTTTCAAAAACGCAACACCTCACATTAGTTTAAATTAAACTCCATCTGTCCATCCTTAGACCATTAGCCCATTGGGTGGCACAGTAGCTCAGCAGTTAGCACTGCTGCCTCACCATGCCAAGGACCCAGATTCGATGCCACCTTTAGGCAACGTCTGTGTGGAATTTGCACATTTTTCCCATATCACTGTGAGTTTCCCCCGGGTGTCTGGTTTCCTGTCACAGTCCAAAGATGTGCAGGTTAGGTGGAATGGTCATGCTAAATTGCCCAAAGTGTCCAGGGATGCATAGGTTAGGAGGATTAGCCATGGGAAAGGTGGTGGGTCTGTGTGGGAAGTCTTTGGAGAGTCAGTGCGAACTTAACGGGTTGAATGTCCTGCTTCCAAACTGTATGGATTCTATGATTCCATGATCAAGGTCTCATTGCACTCTGAGATAGTCTTCTTCACTATCTACTACACAACTGGTAAGATCACATCTGAAGTACTACATACAGCTTTGGTCCCCATACTTGAGAAGAGGCATAATTTTATTGGAAGTAATTCAAAAGAAGCTTCACTGCATTAATTCCAGAGTTGATGGGTTTTTATTTTATGAAGGGAGATTTATATCTATACTCTCTAGAGTTTAGAAGAATGAGAAGAGATCTATTTGAAGCTGCTAAAGGGGATTGACAAAGTCAACATCGAGAGGATGTTTCCTCTTCGGAGATAATCTGGAATGTGTGACAACGTGGTCCCTTTAAAAAGGCTATTTAGCCCAGGGTTTTTTTAAAGAGACGTTGTAAAGGCAAAGGCACTAAAGTGCCTATGGGATCAGCCTAAGTTAACAATCAAAGGAGGCCTTTAGATTGTTTCTTTAAAATAACTTGTAACAATGGAAGGGCTGTTCTCACAGATCAGGTTTTCCAATTTTTTAGCAGTAGCAGTCGGAAGCTGTTTGGGGTCCCAGAAGAGTTAGAGTTTCATTAAAATGATTCCTAGCTGCTACGCTCTCTGAAATTTCTCTTGATGTTGTTTCCTCCTGGGTTGGAGAATTATCTGTAAGAAATCGCGTCTGAATTTACCTTTTTGCCAATTGGTGTATTTATGGGATACTAGTATATCGGAACAGTTAATTAGTAATAGGTACTGTATCTATTATTCAGTTAAGGTATTCTAAGTTCCCCTTTCTTTTGTTTGCATTTTAGCCTCACTGTTTAATTAAATTGTGTGTTGCTTAAAGTCAAGCAGTTTGACCAGCTGCATCACATGTGGAATGCACGCTTCATGTCTACCTTTAAAATAAGAGAAAGTTAGGATCAAAGCTACCTCCTTAAAACATTTTGAGGGGGTCTGGTCAAGTCCATAATAAATGCGAAGTCATAGTTTTAGGATAAAGAATGGCAGATTTAAATCAGAGATGAGGAGAAATCACTTCTCTCAAAAGGTGGTGAATCTGTGGAATTCACTAACCCAGCGTGTGGTGAATATGAGACATTGGGAGGAGATAGACCAATATTTAATTAGTAATGGGCTGAAGGATTATCAGGAGTGATGGTAAGAAAGTTCAGAAGCCAATTATGGGGTTTGAAAGCAGCATGCTGAGATGCAGTTGGACAATAATTGAGAAAAAAGAGAAACTCTTTGGGTGAGTAGCATGATTAATAAAGGATGGCATTTGTGTAATTTTTTTGAGAACAGTATTTGGAACCAATTTTGTGCAGAATGAGGAATAGAAGGGGAAATAAGTATTTCATGGCAGTTGTTTACTGGACCCCACAGTATGGGCCAAAGTATACTGGAAGAATTCTCTTGAGATAAAGGGAAGTCAATATTAATGTCTGACTTTAATCTAAACTGGATAAAAAAAAAGGACTTGGCAGGGGGTCAGTTGCACGTAAGTAAATAGACGGAGAAGATGGGGCTTGGGAAGGGCAGGTGAGATGCAAATTGTTGAATTCAGGTAGGGGGTATTGTGATTGTTTAGTGGGAAGTGTGGAGTGGATAGGTGAGTGTGAAGATTGACAGGTTAGGTCAGGCCAGGGAGGTGAGGGTGGCATGGAGTAAGGCTGAGGGTGGAGGGATTTTGAAGCTGTTGAAATCAATATTGAAGCCATTGGGCTGTAAGCGCCCAAGGCAAAATATCGAAGTGGTGTTTCTCTAGTTTATGTTTGGCCTCATTCTGACAGTGGAGGAGGCCAAGGATGGACATGTCATCAGGAGAGTGGACAGGGAATTGAAATGGATGGCAACCAGAAGGTCAAGTTGGTTTGTACATGCAGAGTGCAGGTACCCCGTGATCTAGTCCCCATAGTTTGCATTTGGTCTCCCTGATATAGAGGAGACCATATCAGGAGCAATGAATACAATAGATCATATTGGATGAAGAGCAGGTGAATCTCTGCCAGATCTTAAAGGACTGGTTGGGGCCTTGGACAGAGTTCAGAGGGGAGGTATAGGGGCAGGTGTTGCACCTCTTGCAGGGAAAGGTACCAGGTGTGGTAGAGGGGTTGGTGGGGAGTGTAGAGGTGACTACGGAGTCACGGAATAAATGGTCACTGCAGTAAGTGGACAGGGGTGGGGAAGGAAATGTGTTTTGGTGGTGGGGTCTGATTGTAGGTGGTGGAAATGAAGATGCATTGGATTCAGAGGTCAGTGGAGTGATATTTGAGGACTAAGGGAAATCTGTCCTTATTGTTGTTGGGGAGAGGGGCTTTGAGGGCAGAAGTGTCGGAAATGGAGGAGATGCAGTTGAGGGCATCCTTAATTAGAGAGGGGAAATTACAGTCCCTAAAGTAGGAGGATATCTGGGATGTCCTGGAGTATAACTCCTCATCCTGCGAGCAGATGTGGGGGAGGCAGAGGAGTTGAGAGTATGGGATAGCATTTTTGCGGAAGGATGGGTGAGAGGAGGTGTAGTTGAGGTAGCTGTGGGAGTCAGTGGGTTTGAAATGGATGTCACAGGTGAGTTGGTTTCAAGAGATGGAGACAGAGAGCTCCAGGAAGGCGAGGGAGGTGTCAGGAATGGTCCAGGTGAATTTGAGGGTGGAAGGTATTGGTGAAGTCGCAGGAGCATGAGGCAGTGCCTATGCAGTCATTAATATAGTGGAAAAAGAGTTGAGGGATGGTGCCGGTATAGATGTGGAAGAGGGATCGTTCCACAAATCCTATAAAGAGGGCATAATTCTGGCCCATGTGGGTGCCCATGCCACCCCTTGTGTTTGTACGAGGTGGGACGAATCAAAGGGAAAGTTGTTGAGCATGAGTGCAAGTGTTTACATTACTAAAAAGGAAGTGTAAAAGCTAATTCACTAGAGAGTACAAATGGAGACTTAACAGTTAAAAAGATGATATCACCACTGTGTTACCAGGCCATGGGGTTGCTCTGTCATTTGAGAGAGTCAACTGGTAACAGATAAACCAGACCATCACCATGCCTCGGGCAAGGTCAGCAGTTGAGAAGTAGAGTACTCTTGGTAACCTCAGCAGGCGTAGGAACTGAACCCATGCTGGCATCATGTTGCTCCACAAACCAGCCATCCGGCTAACTGAGTGAATGCAGACCCCCACTTAATTGTACATAGTAAGGGAATGGCAGAAGACATGAACATATATTTTTGTTTCTGCCTTCATTATAGAGAGTACAAAAAAATTGCAAAAAAATAGAGCTGTAAATCAGGAAACGGCAGGGAGAGAGTGAAATTGCAATCACAAGGGAGTGCTACCAAGCAAACTGATGGACTTGAGGGCTGATAGAATCGGCAGGTAAAGTGGTAATTTATGTATTGCTTTTAATTATCTAAAATTCCCTGGATTCAGAGATTTCATAAAACTGTGATGTAGAAAATATAATCCTGCATTCAAGAAGGGAGAGAGATAGATAACAGGCACTTATAATTAGCTTTATATTGATCATGGGGAAGGTGTAAGAATCAATCTTTAAAGAGACTATATATGCCACTGATAAAAAAAACTCAGTGATTAGAAAGAGTCAGCATTATTATTTCAAAGGGAAGTTCTTTCAAAGAGTAACACAGGCTGTGGATGAAGGGAAATCTGTGATTGTGCTATACTAGGATTTCCTGAAGACATTTACAGCTTGCTATGTTGAAGATTACTGTGGAAATTTAAAGCTTAGTGTGTAGGAGATAGCAAATTAGCATTGATAGGAGATTGGATGGCTGGAAGAAAAAGAGAGAATGCATAGATTACTCTGTGTCTGATTTGTAGGATGTGATGAGTGGAGCCCCACAAGTGTCTTCACTGGGGTCTCATCCATTTATAATGGATATCAATGATGTAAATGAGGAGAGTTATGGCCTGGTAGCCAACCTCACAGAGGATACCAAGATAAGTAGGAGAGTATATTGTAAAGAAAACAAGGAAGTTTCAGATAGATGGCGACTGATTGAATGAATGGAAAGAATCTGGCAGGTGGAGTATAATGAGGCAAAATGTGAATTTGTTGGTTTTGGAAGGCAGAATTAAAAAGCTGAATATTACTTAAACATAGAATAACTGCAGAATTCTGAAATCTGGGGAGATTTAGGTATTCTGATGCATGAGTCACCAAAGGTTAGTATATCTAGACACAGCACATAATCAAGAAATCTAACGGGATGCCATGTTTTATTACTTTTTGACATAAAAAGGCAGAATGTTATGCTTCAGTACGTAGCATTTTTGAAAATTAATCTCAATGTCTGGAGTTTTGATCTCTTTATTTAAGGAAGTCGTTCATGAATTAGGGGCAATTCAAAGGATGTTTATAAGTTATTATCTGAATGAGCGGGTTGAACGAACAGGACAAGTTAGATATGATAGGCTTGTCTCTTCTGGAGTTTGGAAAATGAGCAGTGATTTGATTGAGGTGTATAAAATCCTGATTGTCCCTGACAGGTTAGATGGGGAAAGGATACGTTTCTGCTTGGCCAGTCCAGAACCAGGCACCACTGCTTCAAAATTTGTAGTTGACCCCCTTCGGAGATGAGGAGAAGTATTTTGCTTCAGAAGGCTCTGTGACTTTGAAACTCTCTGCTTCAGAAGACAGTGGAGGCTGAAACATTGAATATTTTTAAGACCAAGGTGGATAGACTTTTGTTAAGCAGGGAAATCAAGGATTATCCTTGCTAGATGGGTATGTGAAATTCAAAATACAAACAGATCATCCATGATTTTATTAAACAAAGAATTTGGTTCCAGGGATGAATGGTCTATTTCTACTCCAACTTTGTACTTTTGTATGTAACACATGACAGCTCAGCTTTTAAGAGTGGGAGGTGGTGTACTGGAAGGCATGGATTATCTTGAGCAGGATGTGGTGACTTTGTTCGGGGGGCGGGGGTAGTGGGGATGCATTATAATGCTGACCACAGTTTAGCGGAAGGCCTGGGACTCAGATGGTAATGTTGAGAGTTGAAGACTTAAAGGATTGGGGGATAAAATATAGCTACTCCATTTTTACGGAGTTGCCAGGATACACAAGGAAGAAAGGAACATGAAGAATCATAGAATGCCTATAGCATGGAAGAAGGCCATTCAGCCCATTGAGTCCACACTGACCATCCAAAGAGCATTCCACCCTGACCCAATCCTATAACCCAGCATATCCCATGGCTAATCTGCCTAACCTACATGTCCCTGAACACTATGGGCAATTTAGCATAGCTAACCCACCTAGCCTCCTAGCCTGAGGGTGGAATTGAACCTGGGGCCTTGGAGCTATGTGGTAACTGTGCTAACTACTATGCCACAGTGCCACCCAAAGGTTCAAGGGGTACCCTAGATTAACAGTCTGAGCCTGTGACTCCCTCTACAAATCATGACCTATGTCGCTTCCATTCTCATCAAATCACAAATACATCGTAGAAATGAATAATGGTAGCCACCACATCAGAAACTGATGAAGGGTATGATTTTAAACTGAGGGGTACTTGTGAGTGATGTAAAGCCCTACAAGGTGCAATAGCATTAATCAGACACTTACACAGTAAAATGAAAGAAATTTACTACAGATTCTGGAAAACTGAAAAAAAATCACAGAGCATTCTGGAGAAACTTAACAGGTCTGGCAGCATCTGTGGAGAGTTAATGTTTTGAGTCCAGAATTATTCTTCCTCAGAACATCACAGGTTACACAATACAGGTTGAAGATGTTTTCAACGTAGAATCTTGTATGCAACCAACATACAGTGTCCAACTGTGTAGGACGTGACCCTGGACATGAGCAACCTTGACCATTGGTCATTGTAGATTGAAAATAGTCATCTCTGTGAAGAAGAAGTAATCATCTGTGACCTTAAAGACCTCACGTGCAGGACACAATTCATAAAGGCAACTTAAGATTGCATTGGTTGCACAAGGATATGTAACTGATTTCCACTCACCCTGAACTGTAAGCACTTGCCAATGTTCTCTTCTATGCAATGCTGTATTTCTTGGCTGATGTGGAGTGTGGAGTGTGGGGTGGTGGGGAAGTTTCAGTAATTCTACTGCACCTACAATCTCCCAGCGCACTTGAGCAGTGTGGGTTCTGCAAAATTCCATGTCGAGGCTGCTGAAGTGTAATTTGTGTGCAATGTGAATGCTAATTACTCACTTTACTGAGGGCCTGTCTCCAGCCAGAAAGTGGTGACCTGTGAATTCTCTGCCACAGGAAGTGGTTGAGGCCAAAACATTGAATATTTTCAAGAAGGATTTTAGACATAGTTCTTAGAGCTAAAAAGGGATAAAAATGTGTGAGGAGAAAGCAGGAAGAGGGTACCAGCCACAATTACAGTAAATGGTGAAGCAGACATGAAGGGCTGATTGGCCTACTACTGCTCTTATTTTCTATGTTTCTGTGACATGTCTGTTTCTGACATTCCCCACATCGATTCATTGGAAACATGGCCAACAGATCCAGCCACAGAAGAGGTAATCATTGCTGTTGCTGCTTTGTAATACAGGGTACATAAATTGAGGAACAATAGATACACAGGCATGTTCAAAATTAACAGCAATCTCCAGCAGCTGTCAAACAACCTCGACATGAAAAACTCACAGTTGAACGTCATCTAAGGTTGTGTGAAAGGTCCAGGAGGTCCAGAAATCATCATCCTTGTTACTGTTCCCTTTGGATGAGCGAGGTGCATTGCCTCGGCAGACTGAAGCTGCACCAGGTCCACATCGCAGACCTGTCTCATCTGCTGGAGCAGAACATGCAGTCAGAATTGGTGGTTAGCCATCTTATCCCGGTGGATACCATGCAAGCTGTGCTTGATTCTTAAGCAACTGATTACTCCTAAGCATCGACTGAGGATCTCTCAACCCTCCACTCACGTACATATTACTAATGCTGTTTGTCTGAACACACCTCTTCAACTTGCTTCTCTGTAACAAGGTCAGTGCTGTAACCTAGCTACCCCTAGAGAATGTAAACACATTATCTCAAAAGTGTCATATCATAATGTAGCTGACTTTATCAACTGAAAAGGTTCCACTCCATCAATGTACAAGTTGTCTCTGGTCATCAGTAACACATCCAAAAATTACCCTGTGAGCTACATGGTGCCTATATCCTTGAGAGATATTTTCCTGTTTCAAATTCAAGAGCCAAATCCCTTACATGGACAGTTGCTGGGAGACAAGAACTACCCTTTGTAATTATGGCTAATGACACCATTACACAACCCCTGAATGCAGTCAAGCATAGATACAATGCTGTTCATTATTCCAATAGGACCATGGTGGAGCAAAAATAGATTTGCACAAGATGATATCTTGATACTTCGGGGTCTTTCATTCCAGAGAGCACCAAAGCAGACTAACATGCTGTGGTCAGCATAACTGAAATAGTGAAAGGGGAGATGTGATGGATGACAAAGAGCTAGGAGAGTAGCAGCAGTTTTCCAAGGAGGAAGATGAGGACATTCAACAAAGGGAACATCACCTTCATCATGATAGAACACTGCCCACAGCTTCAGATGTAACAAGTCGAACAGGACTCAGCTGACAGCTGTTTGCAATATTTGAGAGTTGGGTGAAGTGACCATCCATTGACTGTAAATTAGTCAGTGCCCAAAAGACGAGCAACCCCAGTTTGTGCCCAAAAGCAAATACAGCTTTTCCTGTTGTTCAATGAAAGTGAACGGGTTCAACTGTTTGAAGGTTTTCCAACATTTGATTGCTCCTATATTCAACAATGACAAGATATTATGTAACACTGAGCATTTGTGAAAGTCTAGTGTTGTCTTTACAGTTCGAACATTGTATGGCATTAAGGACAAATAGCCACTATAGCTTGATTCTTGAAGCTGCAGTTACAATGGCAGTAATTCAGATAGGTGATGATATAAAGCAGCGATATGAATGTGTCAGAGATAATGGGAACTGCAGATGCTGGAGATTCCAAGATAATAAAATGTGAGGCTGGATGAACACAGCAGGCCAAACAGCATCTCAGGAGCACAAAAGCTGACGTTTCGGGCCTAGACCCTTCATCAGAGAGGGGGATGGGGGGAGGGAACTGGAATAAATAGGGTGAGAGGGGGAGGCGGACCGAAGATGGAGAGTAAAGAAGATAGGTGGAGAGGGTGTAGGTGGGGAGGTAGGGAGGGGATAGGTCAGTCCAGGGAAGACGGACAGGTCAAGGAGGTGGGATGAGGTTAGTAGGTAGCTGGGGGTGCGGCTTGGGGTAGGAGGAAGGGATGGGTGAGAGGAAGAACCGGTTAGGGAGGCAGAGACAGGTTGGACTGGTTTTGGGATGCAGTGGGTGGGGGGGAAGAGCTGGGCTGGTTGTGTGGTGCAGTGGGGGGAGGGGATGAACTGGGCTGGTTTAGGGATGCAGTGGGGGAAGGGGAGATTTTGAAACTGGTGAAGTCCACATTGATACCATATGGCTGCAGGGTTCCCAGGCGGAATATGAGTTGCTGTTCCTGCAACCTTCGGGTGGCATCTCCCTACCTCCCCACCTACACCCTCTCCACCTATCTTCTTTACTCTCCATCTTCGGTCCGCCTCCCCCTCTCACCCTATTTATTCCAGTTCCCTCTCCCCATCCCCCTCTCTGATGAAGGGTCTAGGCCCGAAATGTCAGCTTTTGTGCTCCTGAGATGCTGTTTGGCCTGCTGTGTTCATCCAGCCTCACATTTTATTATCTTGATATGAATGTGTGCTTCTTTTCCAATGAAGTGCTGCCTAAATTCCCTCGGAAGCTTCTAAGATGCTGCTTGGCCTGCTGTATTCATCCAGCTCCACACTTTATTATCTTGAATTCTCCAGCATCTGCAGTTCCCATTATCTCTGCCCTCAGAAGCTATTCTTTTTCTGTTTCCTTCCCACTACACGTATTGTGATCGGCTGTTCTGGCTGACATCTGATGCACGACTGAGCATTAAATACTGCTCCACTGGTGGAAATCCCAAAAATGCCCTAGCAGTGGTGAGCATTTCTACACTTTTGCACACAAAATAGCACAGACATGGCACTGTAGAGGCCTGGAACATACTTGAAGTGGAGAATAGTGGAGAATTGCATGAGAAAGCTCACAAGAGCTTGCAAAGACAAAATCATCCATGAAACTCCAATAAATTGGCAACTAGCCACCTTTTGTTTGGTGTTGGGCTAGAAATTTATGTTAAGTGAATTAATGGCTATATAAAAATACAACTTGGTATGAAAATTTTGCTAAGAATTGTACTGAAATTGCACAAACAGGAATTTAAATGGGCACATTATGCATTCGTGTAATAACTCCATTAAGTTGAAGTTCTACCATTTTAAAATGTATTTATAAGCCTATATTAACAAATTTTATTCCATTAAAGCCTCCTTCAGAGTCAAAAGGATTTATAGCTAAATTCCTGTTAAAACAGCTGCTTTTAAAATGGTCAATATCTAAAAATAATTTGATATGACAAATAGCCGTGTAAAGTTATTGCACTGTACCATAATTTTCTTTCTGCCTCAAATTGTATTTTATAATAAGCACAACTTTAGTCCAATCGGGTTTAGTTTGAATCAATCATTGCAAATTAGGAATAGTGAAGGCAGAAAGGAAATACTAAATATATTAGAACTGTATGAATTTTGCTTCAAAATACTTTAATTCACATGGCTAACAATTCTTCACTGGTTTCCATTCAATCATTTCAATCAATAAGCATAATTCCATCATATGCTGTTGAAAAATTGACTCCTATTTTTAACTGATATTGTCTTCATGCCCTTCTTGTTTTGGCACCTTTCTTGTATCAACTATTATTTTCTTCTGCATATTAATGCTTGTTTGTTCGATCATATTTAATTAACATTAACTAAAAAAAACTTGATTCTCTCTCTGCTTGCAAAAACTTTTTCCGTTATTAGATGGGTATTTCATTTAATCCCATGTTTTGTCCTGAACATTTTTGTGGCCAACATACAATTTAGCCTAAGGAGAAAGGTGATGAATGGAACTTCTTTCTGGCCTGCACTCAGGAGCGATGTAAATATTTCAATATGATGTTCATTTTTTGTTTGCTAAGATTGACATCTGCTTCATTTGTATCACTTTCTAGGTATTTCATGGGCCTAGTGAATTAGAACATTTAAAGGCTCAGGATCTTGGCATGTTGAGTTTTGTAGTTCAGAGGTGAGTTTATGCCTCCAGGTACCAAGTGTAAGAGGAAGGATTGTATGTTAGGAATAAGAAAATGTGTCTCTTTGTGCCTCACTGCAGTTTTACACTAGATACAGTCCCACTTTATTTCTGTAGTCAGGCTGGTTTCCATTTACTGCAATCCAACTCAATAATGAGATTAGATTTCACAGTAGAAGTTCTTTATAAGTTAAGTTTTTTTAGATTTATTTTGTATTTTGTATTTGCATTATAAATTGTGGTCACTGAGTTCAGAATCCCACCAGCCCCAGAATGATCTGGGCTATTTGAGAAAGTTGGGATAACATTCTCAACATCAGGAACAAAAAGTCTAATTTTCTAACCAAGTTTGAAATCGCCTAGCTCCTCCAGGGATGGACACCATGCACTAATATCTCAGATCTTCTCCATGGGCAGAAATCCTCATCCATATTCACATGACACACCTCTGATCTGCCTTTAGGATGGCTCAGAACTTCAATACTGCACTTTGGATCACACTAGCAGCTTTCATTACAATGTTGCTGTCAGAGAGGGCAGACACCCAAATTATGGTTTGGACCAAAGAGCATATCATGTCCTTATTTGGCCTCATGGTGCTCGCTCACATTGTGCCTACTTCATGCTCACACAATCCTTACATTACCTTGTCTTGTATTGCCGTTTTGTGCTTTGGCCCCGTCAGTCACTCTTTAAAGGTTCATAGCACTGCTATCTTGGTGTGCTACGTACTGCAGACACAAGCCTTGAAGCCTGTCATAGTTGTCAGCAGTGATTAGGCAGGGGTTGGGCATGTTGCGCTAAAATGTTGTGCTATTGCATTCTCACACCTCCATGCCAGCAGCAAACACGACAAACTCATTGCATGTCCATCAACCCAAGAATGGTGGTGACTTAACATCCCTCAGAGAGGTCAAAGTGGGCTGTCATCAGTCAGGGGCCTGCTGCAGAAAATCAGTGGCATCATTTGACCTAAGTCTAGCGGCTTGTGCATGGTCAATCAGCCCTGAGACAGTCAAGAGGTCCATTTCACTATAGCCCGGGAGTACACCATTGTCAGCCTGAAAGCACCTTCAGGAGATAGTGGGTTGGTCAGTCAACTGGCAAGGATGTCCATCGAAACCAATGTGGGGGATAGAGAATGGGTCACAGTCAGTCCTCAGTGTCAGCAGAATGAAATCTAAGTAGGGTATTATCAGGAAGTTAGTAAACTCAATACTGGGGTTAGAGGTAGCAGAAGGGACAAGAATGGTGATTAGGAGATATTTGACAAACAGAGTGGGGAGTTGATAGTGCGTGGGAGGACATGTGTTACTGTAGGAAGGAGCTGCTTGGCTGTCACCACCCTCATGGCATCAACAGTGGGATGGTGCAGCACAATGTTGAGCATAATGAAACTGTAGAGGTGGGGTTTGGGGTGAAGGATGAGAGTGGCAGACATGCGTCCAAGTGGTACGTGGGAGCATCTGGAGGATCATTGCTGTTGACTGGAGTTCTCAGAAGAGAGGGTCATGGGAGCCTTTTGATTACCAGGCTGAGCTGACCAAACACAATCTGCATTTTCTGTCATACTCAATCAACTCTTGAATGCAAAATGCAAACAGAAAATGGACATGGCCACATCAAGAGTGGAATACTCACAGGTGGTATGTGTGGGCCACAAAGCACAAAGATCATACAAGATTCCATCACCTGTACAAGAGTATGGAACTGACTCCTTTTACTTTGAATTGCAAATATTTGGCAATTTGCTCAAATGCAATGTGTCCTTTCTTGGGTTGAGGAGCTAGGAAAACAATGTCTCGACACTTATGCAGCACTTACAGATTGATTGATGGAACCAGCAACAGTACTTGCTCTAGATGACAGAGGTGCAGTCTTGCCTTAGACTGAGAACATCCTGGGAAACTATCAGAGCTATGCTGAAGGAAGACCTTCATCATGAAGGTGGATACCCAATCCCAGTTGTTGTAATGATAACAGCTGCAATGAATCTTTATGCAATTAGGTTCTGATCAGTTCTACAGCCTTTGGAGAAGGCTTTGATACATTGTTGGCTTCTGGTGGACACGGGGCATGATAGATTGTACATACATCATTTTGAGAGGACCATTTTGTAATGTAGCTAAGTTCATCAACAGAAAAGGAATCCATTTCATCAGCATATAAATTATTTAGGGTCATTAGTACCATACCTTAGAAGTCTGTATCAGGTATCCTGGAAGCTGCCATGATGTGGGGGTGTAATTTGCAGTAAATTGTGTACAAGTAAACTATGTAATCATAACTTGCTATCCTTTGCACAACCAGAACAGATAAGTGAGAATGTGATGGATGCACAACATGGAATGTTGGGTGGCTGGAAGCAGTCTTCCAAGGAGGAAGAGGAGGACATAACCTCGTAGTGTCCTACATCACAGAAAGAGATCCTTCAATCTAACTTGTCCATGCCGAACATAATCCAAAACTAACATAGCCCATACTGCCCAATCCTGGCCCATATCCCTCTAAGCCTTTCCTATTCATGTACTTATCTAAGTGTCTTTTAAACATTGTAATTTTACCTACATCCACCACTTCCTCAGGAAGCTCATTCAAGGAAGATGAACATCACCGACTTCCTGAAAGAAGGTAGCCCCATCAGGCACCACAAGTCAGATGGACTTAGTTGATACCAATTGATTAATGGATTCCAGTAGATGACATTTAGATGCAGTGATCACTTAAAAAGGTAAGCAGCCTACTTCAGCACCAAGAGACAAATGCAGAATATTTATTTGTTTCTTATTTGCTTTGGCTGAATAAAAATGAACAGTTTGAAACATTTCAAGGTTTTTGTGTATATGATGGTCCCACATTGAAAGTTGAGAAGATACTGGACTATACCAGGCATCAGGGAAAGGGTAACACTTACTTAGACAGGGTTGTATGAGGGAGGTGGTGAAGGATGGGTAAGCTGTATGGCTTGGTGATTACACAGTGATGGATGCATGAATGAGCCTTTCATGTGCAATGAAGGGTCAGCTGTACCACTGGTCTATCCTGAGAAGTTTCGGTTTGTGGATGTTGTCCATTACTTGCTTGGGGAAGGGCATCTCAATGTTAATTATGCATATCCAAAATTTGTGTCTGAGATTGTAAAAACTGGGTAAAGGAAATTCAGTTCAAGATCATAAGAAGATAAATAAAAGTGTTTGTATAAAAGTTTTTGAGTTTTACTTTTGTAACTTCATTTTTTGTTCAAAAATAAGCTGTTTCACTTGGTACACAAATTTTCATGAGGCCTTGTGCCAATTGTTTCCCTTTTTCAAGTTGGCTCCCTACAAACAATAGAACTGTATCAAAAATGAGAATCGCCCAAATCTTACTTTTAGATAAAGAGGTGAAGAACTAATGGTGTAAGTCAATCATACCAGAGTTGTTGCAATAGTCCTAAATTAATCTGTCACACCCATCTCCTGTGCTACCAGAAGAGATAGATATCCCATTCATGCAGTAGACACTCAGAGCTAAGGTGCTGCTTATTCAGCAGGAATGGACATCAAGCCGCAAATGTGAAAGGGGTGTAATACTGCCCATTGACAGAAGCTGAGGTCCAATGAACATATGCATAACATATTGATAAAGATAGAAAATATATTAAAGATAACGAATCTGTATTTTTTTACCCACACCATAGAAATAAATTACCTTATGATGTAATTAGAAATGAAATAATTATCTTGTCTTCATTCTTCTTATGTCTACTTGCTTCTTTAAAATCAAAAGAGTTTTTTTTTCAAAAAAAAAGCACAATTGTTAGAGTAGTGTGCATACAACCCAGTTTGTGCTACCAGCATCTGTGTCAACTCTAACTTAGGTAAGCTGACAAGCATGATAGTAAACCTATTGCATCTGTCATTGTATAATGGGCTGCCATAGAAATCAGACCAAATTGCAGGGAGGAAAGAATGAGTAGGCGTAACGTCCCCTGCACAATACCGAGATTGTAAGCTTGGCTGAGATCCAACAGCGACTCCAACAATTTAGGTAATTTTATTTTCTTCTTTTAAACATTAGTGATGTTATCGCTTTTACTTGAAAGGCTTTGTTTTATCTTGTTAGCAGTAGGATTTCAATATTAGGGATTCTACCATAAGCAACTGCACATTATGGAATACCACTCGTTTAATGACTATCGTCTTCACACATGCTATAAAGTTTAAAATTTAACCTTCAGCAATGCAATACAAATGCAAGCTCCACAGTATTCATAAACAATTAGTTATCAAGCAGAGTATATGTTAGATATTTTAAAAAATTATTTATCTGCTTAATTTCTTTGCCTGTGTTAAATGAAACAATTGCATTTGCTGTACAAAAGGCTTTTAGCTAATTTTTAAAGCTTGTGTAATAGACCCACAAGCCTGATTTTCCTTTTATTTTCATAGTGACATAGTATCTCCATTTCTATTTTAAGTAACAATATGAGACAACAATGGTATTAGTAACCAAGTTTCAATATTCCTTAGTAAGCATTTTGCAAGAAATACAAATTATGCAAGCAATCAGCAGAGGAAAAAAAAATCTTCCTTTTGCAGGTCTGACAGGTGATCACTTAATTTTCTACATTGTTTAAGGTTTATCTAATTTTCTGCATTTCTTTGTTTTGGCCAAAGTACAATTTTTTTTCATATAACGTAGATATTGATTTGCAAACCCCAACGCAAGTAGGGGAAAACAAGCATAATTTAGAAATGATTGAAATAATTCTTTAGAACTGCAAGAACAACACAGTGAATGTGAAATCTGATTCACACACTATCTGCTCTTCAGTGGGAGTGCTTTGACAAGTGTATCCAGAAGCTAACTCATACCATCGCCAATTTCACAGTAACAGTGCATAATAATATCTGAGCTGACATAAAAATTCCTTGATAAAATGCAACTGAATTATCTACAAAGGTGGCATCGATAGGATTAGATTATTGAAGGGCAGTGGAATCAAATAAGGTAAATGGTTTTAAGTATCTGTGGCAGCTACAAATATTTCCAGACCACAATATTCTTCAATGGTTTTCTGCAAAACGAATAACTTGCGTACAGTGTGTTGAGAAGACTTCACTTGATTTACTTCTCCATACTATTACACCATGCTTCACATGGGTTAGAGATGCAGTGGTGTTGTGCTAATGTAATTGGATGAGCAAACCAGAAACCCAGGCTAATTTTCTGAAGTCAGGGATTCCAGGCCTGTAATGGCAGACGGTATAATTTGAATCTTTTTTAAAAAGATAGTCTTATGATGGCTGTATATCTATTGTGGATAAAATCTCATCTGGTTCACTAATGCCCTTCAGGGAAGGAAATCTGCTAACCTTACATAGTCTGGCTCAATATGTGTTTCCAGAAATATAGCCGTCTTTTTGACTCTTAACAGCTCTCAATGTGATTAGGAATAGGCAGTAAATACTGACAGTATATAGCAACACTTGTATCCAGTGTATAAATAAAAATATATATTTAAAAATTGATCCTTTCCAATCTTTCTTCCCGAACCACCTGCAATAGGTGGGTAGAGGTTGAGCGTGAGTGAAAACATGGAAATGGTTAGACTTTTAGAGGGATGGGTTTTCTGCTGGGCATAAAGGTCTTGCAAATGAGTTTCATGGGGCATTGGCATCAGTTTTAGAACAACGTGGATCTGTATCCTTGGGACATTCTCCACATGAAGCAATCTGGTACCAGTGTTCTAATGAAAAGGATAAGTAGGATGGCTACTAAGACTTTAAACTAGTGATTTGCACGGAAGCAAAGGGGAAAACGACAGGAAGGAAAATGGTAAATAGGAAAGAAAGCAACAGGTTAACATGTCTACAAAAGGTTTAACTACATTGAAGATTGTGGAAAAAATTAAAAGGAAAACTCAGGAGATATTATCAATGGAGATGTTAGAATTCAAGCAGCAGATATAAAAAATAGAGTAACGGCCCTTTACCTGAATGCTTACATCATTCAAAACAAGGTAGATGAGTTAATGGCACAAGTCATTGAGAATGAATATGATTTAGTAACCATTATGGAAACACGGTTGCAGGGTGGTCACAACTGGGAATTAAACATCCAGGGGTACCAGACTATTCAGAAGGACAGACAGGAAAGTTGTGTAGCTCTGACATTTAACGATGACATCAGGGTGGTAGTGAGAGATGATAGGTTCTATGGAGAATAAGGCTGAATCCATTTGGGCAGAAATTAGAAATTCTGTGAAGAAAAAGTCACTGATTGGCATAATCTCTAGGCTATCAAATAATACCATCACATTTGGGCAGGCAATAAACAAAGAAATAACTAATGTCTGTCAAAATGGGATAGCAATTATCATGGGGATTTTAATCAGCATGTCAGTTGGTTGAGCCAGGTCAGTCGGGGCAGTCTTGAGGAGGGGTTCATTGAATGTATTGGAAAACAGCAAATATGACACCACCGTTTAAAAAAGGAGGTAGACAAAAGTGGGAGAATTAAAGGCTGGATAGCTTAACCTCTGTAGTGGGAAAAATGCTGAATCAATTATCAAGGAAGAAGTAGCAAGACATCTGGATAGAAATTGTCCCATTGGGCAGATGCAGCATGGGTTCATGAAAGACAGGTCATGCTTAACTAACTTACTGGAGTTCTATGGAAACATTGCAACTGTGATGGGCAATGGGGCTGTGGTTTAGCTGGATTTACAAAAGGCATTCAGCGAGGTGCTGCAAAAAAGGCTACTACATAAGATAAAGGTGCACAGCATTATGGGCATGGTATTCGCATAGGTAAAGGATTGGTTTGCTAACAGAAAGCAAAGAGTGGGGATGAATGAGTGCTTTTCTGGTTGGCAATCAATGACTAGTGCTGTGCCTCAGAGATCAGTGTTGGGACCGCAACTGTTTACAATTTACATCGATGATTTGGAGTTGGGGACCACATGTAGTGTGCCAAAGTTTGCAGCTGACACAAGATGAGTGGCAGTGCAAAGTGTACAGAATGCTCTGGAAGTTTATAGAGTGATATAGATAGTTTAAGTGAGTGGGCAAAAGTCTGGCAGATGGAGTACAATGTTGATAAATGTAAAGTCATCCATTTGGTAGGAATAACAGTAAAAAGGACTTTTATTCAAACAGTAAAATAATTGCAGCACACTGCTGTGCAGAGGGACCTGGATGTTCTTGTGCATGAATCACAGAAGGTTAGTTTGCATGTACAACGGGTAATTAAGAAGGCAAATGGAATTTTGCCTTTCATTGCTAGGGGGATTGAGTTTAAAAGCAAGGAGGTTATGTTACAGCTGCACAGGGTGCTGGTGAGGCCACACCTGGAGTACTACAAGCAGTTTTAGTCTCCTTATTTGAGAAAGGATGTACTGGCACTGGAGGAGGTGCAGAGAAGATTCATTAGGTTGATTCCAGAGTTGAGAGGGTTGACTCATGAGGAGACACTGAGTAGACTGGGATTATATTCATTGGAATTTGCAAGAATGAGAGAGGATCTTATAGAAACATTTAAAATGATGAAGGGAATAGATAAGATAGAAGCAGGGAAGATGTTTCCACTGGCGGGTGAAACTATAACAAGAGAGCATAACTTCAAAACTGGGGGACAAGATTTGGGAATGAATTGAGGAGAAATGTTTTTCACCCAAAGGGTTGTGAATCTGTGGAATTCCCTGCTCAGTGAAGTACATTAGACATTCTCATTGAATGTTTTTAAAACTAAGATGGATAATTTTTTGAACAGTAAAAGGAATTAAGGGTTATAATGAGAGCGTGGGCAAGTGGACCTGTGGCCACAAAAAGATCAGCCATGATCTTATTGAAAGGCGGAGTGGGCTCAACGGACCAGATGGCCTACTCCTATTGCTGATTCTTAAGTACCCAGCCTGAACAGTGAAAGTATGGGTCTTCCCATTTTTTACTGATCACTGCCTACAATGGGAAGAACCAAAAGCCACAAACTAGCTTGGGGCAGCTGTCGTCAAGGCACAGTGGGAAAAGACCGCCATACAAAGCACAATGGGTGCCTGTTCAGTCACTGGAGTCTCCTGCCTCAGATATAAGTAAATAGTATCCTGCATACAATAGGCAATATTGAGTTTGGGGCTAGAGATGCCTTTCACCATCTATTAATTTGCCGCTTTTAGGCTTTTAATGGTCCAAAGGCAGGCAGGTTTCTGGACACTTCTTCCTTTTGTGCCTAAGTATTGGTGGGTAGACACTAGAACTCTGTCCAAGGCATTGTGTCCAATTTTATACCTCCCTACCCAGCTGCTAATTCACCCTAGATAATGAAATGTGAGGCTGGATGAACACAGCAGGCCCAGCAGCTTCTCAGGAGCACAAAAGCTTGACAAGTCGCCAGGCCCGGATCAGATTTGTCCTCGGCTGCTTTGGGAAGCGAGAAATGCAATTGCTTCGCCACTTGCGAAGATCTTTGCATCCTCGCTCTCCACTGGAGTCGTACCTGAGGACTGGAGAGAGGCAAATGTAATTCCTCTCTTCAAGAAAGGAAATAGGGAAATCCCCGGCAATTATAGACCGGTAAGTCTCACGTCTGTCGTCTGCAAGGTGTTAGAAAGGATTCTGAGGGATAAGATTTATGACCATCTGGAAGAGCATGGCTTGATCAAATACAGTCAACACGGCTTTGTGAGGGGTAGGTCATGCCTTACAAACCTTATCGAGTTTTTTGAGGATGTGACTAGTAAGGTTGATGAGGGTCAAGCTGTGGATGTGGTGTATATGGACTTCAGTAAGGCATTTGATAAGGTTCCCCATGGAAGGCTCATTCAGAAGGTCAGGAGGAATGGGATACAGGGGAACTTAGCTGCTTGGATACAGAATTGGCTGGCCAACAGAAGACAGCGAGTGGTAGTAGAAGGAAAATATTCTGCCTGGAAGTCAGTGGTGAGTGGGGTTCCACAGGGCTCTGTCCTTGGGCCTCTACTGTTTGTAATTTTTATTAATGACTTGGACGAGGGAATTGAAGGATGGGTCAGCAAGTTTGCAGACGACACAAAGGTCGGAGGTGTCGTTGACAGTGTAGAGGGCTGTTGTAGGCTGCAGCGGGACATTGACAGGATGCAGAGATGGGCTGAGAGGTGGCAGATGGAGTTCAACCTGGATAAATGCGAGGTGATGCATTTTGGAAGGTCGAATTTGAAAGCTGAGTACAGGATTAAGGATAGGATTCTTGGCAGCGTGGAGGAACAGAGGGATCTTGGTGTGCAGATACATAGATCCCTTAAAATGGCCACCCAAGTGGACAGGGTTGTTAAGAAAGCATATGGTGTTTTGGCTTTCATTAACAGGGGGATTGAGTTTAAGAGTCGTGAGATCTTGTTGCAGCTCTATAAAACTTTGGTTAGACCGCACTTGGAATACTGCGTCCAGTTCTGGGCGCCCTATTATAGGAAAGATGTGGATGCTTTGGAGAGGGTTCAGAGGAGGTTTACCAGGATGCTGCCTGGACTGGAGGGCTTATCTTATGAAGAGAGGTTGACTGAGCTCGGTCTCTTTTCATTGGAGAAAAGGAGGAGGAGAGGGGACCTAATTGAGGTATACAAGATAATGAGAGGCATAGATAGAGTCGATAGCCAGAGACTATTTCCCAGGGCAGAAATGGCTAGCACGAGGGGTCATAGTTTTAAGCTGGTTGGTGGAAAGTATAGAGGGGATGTCAGAGGCAGGTTCTTTACGCAGAGAGTTGTGAGAGCATGGAATGCGTTGCCAGCAGCAGTTGTGGAAGCAAGGTCATTGGGGTCATTTAAGAGACTGCTGGACATGCATATGGTCACAGAAATTTGAGGGTGCATCCATGAGGATCAATGGTCGGCACAACATTGTGGGCTGAAGGGCCTGTTCTGTGCTGTACTGTTCTATGTTCTATGTTCTATGTTCTAAAAGCTGACGTTTCGGGCCTAGACCCTTCATCAGAGAGGGGGATGGGGTGAGGGTTCTGGAATAAATAGGGTCTCGGCCCAAAACATCAGCTTTTGTGCTCCTGAGATGCTGCTGGGCCTGCTGTGTTCATCCAGCCTCACGTTTCATTATCTTGGATTCCCATTATCGCTAATTCACCCTCACAGGAGCATGAAATTCAGCTCATGGTATTGCCACCACTTGTGCATCCAGCGGAAGTAAATCACAGTTATGACTGGCTGGACACAAAGGCCATGTGAGAACATACAGAAAGTTGGAATGCTGCCTGTTTTGCAATTAGCAGAATTGGGTCAATCACATGACAGCACGTTAGTTGGCAGTCTTGGACTTTACTCTCGACACTTCAAACCAATGCAGAACAACAATTCCAGAGATCAATAAAATGTGAAAAGTAATCCAGTCAGAAATTCGGATGGAACTTCCTTAACCTGAATCATTTAAAAATGAAGAAAGCTTGGAGATGATCAAACTCTGAATAAGTGAAACATAATATAGAGCAAAACTTGATCTCAGCTGTGGTACAATAGTGATGTCATTACTGCAGTCCTCAAAGATTTGGGTTTAAATGCCACCTCAGGATCTGGTAGCTCTGCAGATCGTGTCATAACACAGCTAGACAAGTCAATTACCAATGTGTAAATCCTTTCGATATGCCTTCGGCTGGAGTTAGAAGTGGGAGAGTTTCTTACTCAGCGAGATCATTTGGTACCTAAAACACACAGCCACTCTCTTTTATGGGACGTCCTTATGTAGGTTCTTGCCAGAAGCGAACATTACTCCTCATGCACTCATGAATCACCACACACAATTTTATAATGAAGAACATAACCTTTAGCTATGGTAAGTTTCTACAGGATAACTTCATTAGTTTATTTCAGTATTTCAACATATCTTAAATAAACTCATGGGCATAGTCTTTGTATCATAGGAATAATATCTTACATGGGAAAGAAGGATTTACTGAAAAATAAGTGACCGATTGAAACACACTTTTCTGTAACTGGCATTGTGTAATGGTTTGTGCTCAAGTAAATCACCAAGGAACACTCAGTATAGTGTATTCACTAATCACCATTGTTAATGATAATGTATTGCGAGGGGATGGAGAATGGAACAATGACAGAAGAATGTCAGATGCTTTAGAGACTTTTAAGCGACTCTTGGATAGGCACATGGAGGATAATAAAATGTAGAGTATACAGAGTGGATTGTTCTTAGCAGGATAATAGGTCAGCACAACATCATGGATGTACAGTTCTATGTTCTATCTTCTAATGTGAAAATTCACATCTCTGAATATATGGCCATTCAAAGCCTGGTCTTTGCAGGTTATTAACTTAAAACTGTATGATCTCTTGATGGGATGAAGTCCATTTAAGCAACTACACAGTAAGGAGCCAAATCACCTTCTACATTTTGCACACTTTCACAGCTTGCAAACTACCAGTGTGGCCTATGTGTGACTTCACACACCAGTTTTATTTCTTTCCACACTGATTTCAGGATCATAACACAGCTTGCCAGCTACGCTCAAGTGCATGGGCAGAGATGGGCAGGCAGAGGAGATAGCAATAGACACCACAAAATTTCCAGGGTTGGAATAGGTGACTGATGGCAGGTTTACAGACAACCACACAGCTGGATATGTTCTCTGTCTGGGGAATGGCAGCATGTGGAGGGGTTTGGGAAGTATTGACCTGCAGCCATTCAAGGGTGTCTGGCCATGAAGGTCAGTGGGGCTAGGGCTGGTGTGCTTGGCTCATGACTGCCTCATATTTCTCTCAAAGGACCATTAGCTTTGGTCCTAATCTTCCCACCATAAATCCTCATGATCCCGACCTCTCCCCACCATGAGAGTAGTCCTATCACAGGCACAAAGTGTCTCAGTTTTCTGATGGTTCACCATCGAACTCTCACAAGGCACCAATCACCAGTCCAGAGACATACATGTTGGCGGGTTTTAGTATGGTGACAGTTTAGGGAGCGATCACTCAGCAGCATTCAGTTGTACAGTGCTAGGTAGAGCATGCACTTTGATGGTATGTCAAACAGATTAGGTTAATTTTTTTTTTAATTCATTAATTAGTGATAATCTAAGCAATGTTAAAGATCATAAGAGCTGTACCTGCTTTATGTTTGGCAATGGCACCATGTTGAAGTTATGAAGAAGAACTGCAATTCTGTGTAGAATAGCTGGAGTAATCCACTTTATAAACAATGATGTACTCTCTAGTGAGGTGCAAATGCTATCTGTTGCATATTAGGGGGTTGAAAAGGTTAATATTGAGTAGTGCCTTAAACACCAAGCACTATAATGACTCCACATGAACTTGTTGGCAGAATAGCTGAGGAAATCAAAAGGAAAGACCTGACATTGAAGTGCTTTTCATCATCTGGGTAACCACGTTTATCAGATCAATGTAATCTGTAACTAATTGCTAAAGTGCAATAAATTACTTTGGGTGGAAACTCTCTAGCCTCTGAACGACAAGGCCCTGATGAGAAATGTGGGTAAATCTGGTGAGATGTCCAAAGAGGACTTTCTTCATGTGGAGATTATTGCTCATTATCACCTTCAATAATTCGCAGTTTCTCACTCTCCTACCTATCAAATAGAAACTACATACTGAGAATTCCCACCACGAAGGTCAGATCCAATACCTGGTAACTCCAGCTCACCACTTGCTACTCCTGGTCTATATCTTAGATAGCAGGGCACACTCCATGGGCAGTGACTGGATGAAACTCATTCCCACATTCAATGGCATCAGATACATTCCAGCCTCACCACATCATCATGACACATCTCCATCCCACCTCTGCACATCAATGGTGCACTTTGAATCACCTAGCAGCAATCATTATAATGCTGCTGACTTGACATTTTATATTTAATGAGAATGGGCACCCAACTTATGGTTTGAACTAGGTAGTGTCTCAGGAATCCTGACTCACCCACTTAGCACTCACACTCTTTGAGCCTGCTTTGATGCTGACAGCATTCTTGCCTTGCCTTGCATTTTCGTGCATTTCCTCTTCAGCCACTCCATAACAGCTCAAAGGACTTCTATCATGACTCCCCTTTTAGCACAGATGCAAACCTAGGTAGCTTATCATAGTTGTCAGCAATCATCGGTCAAGGGAGTAGATATGTTGCTGTACAGCACCATGCTATATCAGTGTTATAGCTACTCCATGTGCCAGGAGCATACATGGCAAGCACACTGCATTTGCTTCAAGGGAATAGCCATTTCTGAAAGTCTCAGACAGTGGTTGTCAATACAATAAGTCATGGGCAATCTCCAATAGCAGTCCAGGGAATTGGGCACAGTCTTTCAGGTGCCTGGAACAGTCAGAGTCAGGAAACCCTGCATTCCACCAACCAGGCTGTGGTTGGCCCCATGGGTCCAGTACGAGAATTCCTGGCATTCAGTCAGAGTGCGGTACTCTGCAAGCAACTCAATACATAAGAGGAGCGAAGGTAAAAGCATAATGCAGGAGGTGAGAACATCCACAGTGTGCAGCAACCTGGCTTCAATGGAGGGGTAGTGCAGTACAAATCTTACACATTTTCTTAATATGTCTAGGGCTAGTGCATAAATGGGCAGATGAAAGTTGTGATAGATGGGTTGAGTTGAGGCTAGAGGATGTTCAAAGGCTTTAGAGCTACCACAAATGGGGCTTAAACAATGCTGAGGAACTGAGCCTGAAATTCATTGCTTCAGGACAGCCTACTGTTTCTTTCCCTCATGCTGAAAGTAGTAAGTGTGCAATGGAGTTGAAAATGGCTGCATATGCATCTGAAGTAGGCAACTACTGTCTTTCAATCTGTGAAGGATGAGAGTTTAATTCCCAGCGCCAAGAGGCCATCGAAGGACAACACCATTACACAAGTTGTACACTAATGCTGAAACACAACTGTGAGCACGACTCACTATGTGAAATTTAAGCATTAACCTACTGTCTACAGTCTAAATCCTTGCCCCAAGCACTTTTGTCATTTCATGCAACATTATAAATCAATATCACTAATGGCTAGGCATTCCTCTGTACAACTGAGTCCACATTGACTCTAGTGGCAACCTCAGCACAGGCTGGAAAAGGCCTGGTGTTATGATTTCCTCTGTTAGCCCTCAGGGAAAAATGATGACCCTCCTCTGCACACTGCAGCACAAAGGATCTGCAGATCCCCATCCACAAAATGGGGCCAAAACTTCTCCTTCTCTGCCTTGTCCTGGAATGATCAGTACTTCCACCTCTGGTGAGTGGGTAAATTTGACACATATTGATGGGCAGAGTGCCATAGGATTGTGATCCTAATTAATGACAATAGCACAAAGAAACACACTCAGTCTCATGGAGAGAAATCATCCAGGAAATTCAATGAAAATGACAATTAGCTGATTTCTGGTAAGATTCCGCCCCCATTCTTCAGTACAAAAACATTTTCTCGCTAGAGCAGCAAGTGATTTTCCTCTACCTCACTAGGTTAAACAGGTTCTTTAGATCCCTATACTTACAGAAAATAATGGCAGCAAACCTACTACATGGTAAAGTACAGCACATGCAAAATTGTTTAGCTACACATGCAACTCTGTTAAGTAAGTCTTTGATAAATACAGTAACATTACCCTTATTACAAATCCATAATAAAATCATCCATATTGTGAAACCATAAGCCAAAGTAATCAAATTTACCAAAAGGATCAACAATAAAGACATTACCAACAATGTACCACTTTTTGCAACTTGTATTTTATTATGAATCAGAACCAATGCAAATTGAGCATGAATTAGTCAGGAATTATTCTAACAACAAGAGGCAACTTTAACTTTAAATAACTGATACAACAAAAATATGCCTTACACAACCACAAGTATTCCTTTTCAGCACATTGGCATTATATAGCTACACAGTTCCACAGTAGGCTGTTCTTTATTCAAGCACCGTAGATCCAGAGACATACCTTTCAGTTCTTGAGTTTCACAGGTATGATGATCATCAAAAAGACAAACTTCTAGCCACCTCCAATCCCCCCCCCCACCCCGCCTCACCACACACCACCACCCTCACTTGGCTCATAACAGTTCTAATAGCACAGTTCTACAAAATTTCTTTTCTCCCAACCCAACTAATAGCACCCTACTTCACACTTTACTGTCCTTTAGTGTTTTATAGCTATTCATAAAGCTTTATAAGCTTGAAGAACTTTTTTTAATCCTTGTTATACAGTGCCTCTGAGAGTTCCTGCTTCCATATGCTGATCAGTTTTTGCCACAATTCTTCTGTTAGTCTCTGCCAGCCACTTCCTCTTGTTCTTCTCTGTTCTGAAGAAGATACTCAACCCAAAATGTTAACTGTGCTTTCTCTCTACAGATGCTGCAGACTTACTAAATTTTTCCAGCAATTTCTGTTTTTGTTCCACCTGTTGATTGTTTCGAGTTCAAGGCTGACCAAGTCACATTGTCCATTACTTCTTATCATCCAATGATCCCTTTGCCTTTTAGCAAACACTAAAAAAATCTTTTTCAAATTTCCTTAAAAATAATTACAGATCCCGTGGATTTTTTTTCAAACTACAAATTCTCCTCACTGTACTGCCTCCAGATCAAACGTCGTTACTGTGCCTCTTATCAGATTGATAGACAAATATTAATGGCATCAATTGATAGGTATTAGACAGGAAGAAAAGTAATTGACTTTAGATACATAAAAAATTTGCTTACCTTGCTTGTCAAAGAGTAAAAATCCTGCTGAACAATTTCGGTATGGTTAATGAAGCTAATAGAAGACATCTGTAAGAAGTGTGAAATCTATGAAAGGTTTTAGAGGACACTGCCACTATCTATTATAAGTCTATTTGCAAGTAGTTTTATCAAGGTAGTTGTGATGTAGTGTGCAATATCTTGAAGGCCTGTTAACTAAATGGGTCCTTACAGTGTATTGGTAGTGTCCTTACCTCTGAGCTGTGAGCCCTGGAATCATGTCACACCTGCTCAAGAGGTGTGTAAGAACATCTCTTGGGAGGTTGATTACAAAACATCTTAATGTGGTAATTAGATTTATTTTCAACAATAAAGCTGAATATTCAAAAAAAAGTGGTAGACAAAACCATGGAAAAATGATTAAGAATTGGTTTTGTGGCACTAGGGAAATTCTGTCTAACAATAGAAAGGAATTTGCCAGCAAGAAGTTCAAAGACTTGAGTATATACATGAGCTACATAGCCGTACGTATACAGGCAAAGTAAAAAAATGTTGCATGAAATATTAGCTGCAACCAAGCTACGAGTAGACAGCATCCATTCATGAAAATAATTCGGTTCAGATGGTCGGAAGTTATAGTTCCTACCAATTTATCTCTGGGTGAAATCCCAAATTGCTGTGCTGTGCTCTAGTTCTTCTACTCTAGAAGGTGCTACAAATAGTTCAGTATTTTTGGACCTTGAATGCTTAGCAAATGGGGATGATTAGATTTCATCAAGACTGAGGTCTCAGTGATAATTCAAAGTGTTCTGAGACAGTGTTTAAGAGAACCCAAGACAGAACTTACTTCAGGAGGCTTGATCTATCATAACAGAGAGTTATAGGAAATTGAAAGACCCTGCTAAGGTAATACATTGTGATGATAAGACATGGCGAATATATAATCAAACATGCCAAACACATTGCCAAGATTTATTCCACATCAATATTAGGAATTAATGACAAAATGTCAAGCTCTGAACAAATTACAAAACTTAACAAGGTGCAAGTTATCTCAAGTGATTATGTGTTTTGTGCTGGAGGATTTAAGGAACAGAATGTGGTAAATCAAGGACAAGATGACAGTGACAAGTAATTCTTCACGCATTGAAGGACAGAGCTATCTTATCAAAGGGTCAATTCCCTCGAGTGAGTACTTGGGTGACATATATTCTGGAGAGGCCTAGTGAATAGACAATTTTAGGACACGCAGAAATAACTCCTGAAAGTTGACATATTGTTTGAATGTTAAATGATGGTCAAGGTTGGTATCCAGCAATGGAATGAAACTGAAGTGGAAGAAGGTGCAGAATCAAGCACTGATAATGAGACTGGAAATTTCTGTTAAATCAGAAAACAATCATATACCAGAAATGACCCAGCAATAGTGCATAAAGTAGCTCTCACAGTTGCAGTCCTGATAGAATAGTAATTAGAAACCATAGTCTGAGTAAATTATACAACAAGATGATTGCCACAGAACAGTCTCAAAACAGAACAAGAAACAGAAATCAGAGTCATAAATTTTTAATGTCTTCCAATAAATTTGAAGCTAAGCTAATAAGAATAGCAAAACAAAGCAAAATTAGTTGGAGAAAGCTAGAAAATTATTTTGAGACACCATAGAAGAAGCAACCGGCTTTGATATAGATTGATCTATAGTTGGAAAAAATCTTTGTAGTTGGGACTTATTAGTCTTAAGTGGAGCTAGTTGCTCAGGATTTTGAGCAGTGAGTAAGTGAAACAAATATTAAAGTGAACTGTTGTACTGATGGTCAAGTAAACTTGAAAATCTTTTTGATTAGGCAAGATGCTAGTTTTGACATACTAGAGTTAAGCACTATAGAGAAATAATCTAAGACTTTTCTAAAATAAAATTTTAATGATAACATTGAGAGAAATGCATACTTAACGTGGGTATAAGTAGGTAGTCCAAAGAATATGAAATTAGTCATTTTCAACACTGCTACAAACGTTCATCTTCCTGATAGACATTTAAGAGAGATATGTTCATAATGACATTTCAAGTTACCTAAGAGCCATGTATTCTTATTTGTGTGTCTTTAAAAACTGTGAGCTGCAAGAAGAAAGAACAATGTCTTTTTATACACAAAACAGGTATTTACCAGAATGGCTGCATAATTTCTCTGCAAGGAATTATTATAAACATATTATTAACTTTCTCATAACTGTAGATATACGCAATTTACAGATGACCAGCAGTTGAGGGGTTGTTTAAAAGTGAAGCTGATTGGTTCTCAGCAAACTGAACAGGTTGGAATTGAAAGAGAGAGAGAGAGATAATGGGAACTGCAGATGCTGGTTGGAATTGAAAAGTAGCTGAGCCAAATACACAGAGGGAGAGGAAGACACGGAAGTGTGTGATGTTGTTCTGCCTAATAGCAGCTGCCTGTTCTCTGCTGTTAAAATACTCATTTTAACCTTGAAGAAAACTAATTCCCCTTCCTGTAGCAGTTCCTATGCGCTGTGACTTTTTGCTCGATAAATCATTCACTCTACCTCTTTACCAACCAATGGAAGTTTCCATAATAACAACATTAAGGGTCTGGCTGGCTGAAGAATGATCATCTCAAAATTGGGAAGGCAAAGATTACTGAACTGACTTTCTAGTTTTTTTTCTACCTTTGCCCAGAATCTGTTTTTACTAAAGTTTTGTTATGCAAAGGGAGTTTCCAAAGGGACTACTTTTAGATAGTAGTCAATAGTTTATATCTGTCCACTTATAGCTTTAATCTGATTACTGATAACAATAATTCTTGTTTAGTACAGAACCTTAGTACATACTTTCTATCAAATTTGGTTTGTATGTCTACTAAATCAGAAAACTGTGCATACCCCAAAACAAAATGTTAACATTTAGAACAACTTTGGAAATAGTGAGGCTCAGCCTATAGTGCACTACCCCATAGATCGCAGCAGTTGAAAATGCGAAATGATATCCTTAAGCTTGAAGAACTGAATCTTGTTTCTCAAAAAGAGAGAAAGTAGGTATGGGTTACTTCTTGTCAAATATTTTAAGTGAAATTCTGCATACTGAGTGTATTGAAGATAGGGCAGCCAATGAACGTTACGCACATGATGGACTTACTTTGCTGGCATGAAACAAATTTTGAAGAGAAAGGAAATTTCTAAAATTAAATGGATGAATGCAAGTCATCGATTGCCTGATTGTTTTACAAAAGAAATTGAGGATCCTCTAGAGAAGAGGCATTTCACATTGTTTCAGATTTCCATCATCCACAGTTGTTTGTTTTGTTTTACATTTCAAGTTGTAATCCTTTGAACAGACTATGGGTCTTTTCAATACAATTTGTTATGAAATTTTCTTTGTACATATTAACTCAAATTTTTGTTTGAAAAGTGAGACAAAGTAATATGTTTATTCGTTAATAATTATGTATAGATGGTGGGCATTAACTGAGGATGTAGTTGAACCTCGACTTAAAGGTTCTTCTGGTGTAGAGGCATTGTTCCTATCTCTGGGCCAGGAGGCCTATGTTCAAATCCCACCGTCACTCCAGAAGTGCATAATAACAACTATGAACAGGTTGATTACAAAATATCTTGAAAGCCTACAAATACATTCAGACTAAAACTGCATTTATTGGTACAGGAATATGTGAGTTTGGGACGTTCAAGCCAAAACTGTAAGTGCACAGAGATTGGCTCTAGTTCTACCCTTCACAATTGGCTTGTTGGAATAACACAATAAGCAAAATGTAGGAATTGCTTTGAGTCCTTTGTAATGATTCCTATTTTGTGTTCAACATGACAAATTCAGTAATGGAATTGTTTGCCAGATTTTATTGTGAACTGTTGCTAATCTCCTGAAAAAGTCACTTTCAGGATTTCTGGCAGAGTTATATGTAATAAACCATCTGAAAACAATTTATCTCACGACAAAATCTCTATTTCACTCAAGGAATAACCTGTAAAATCAATCGTTATATATGTAATGTGTGTACATAATGCGTAGCTATCAACAAAATATTGATTACAGAATGAATGTATCCCAGCTGCGCATTGCTTTTTAATATTTTATGCATTTCCAGCAAATCTTCAGTGAGCTCTAAACACTGTGTAATCCAACTTATTCGCTTATTATGCAACAAAACACTAAGCATGAAAATGCTGACCTATGAAAAATATAATCTGTGTTAAAAAGTAATCTGAGATGGACAATTTCAGATGGACAGGGAAATTTTGACTGGACCAAATTTCTGTGGATCCAATAATTGGCAAAATAAAATTGACAACAAGCAGTATGGAAAATATCTTCTGTACGTCAGTGTATGCTAAGTTCACATTTCCCTGTCATAATAGATGGAGGGGGTGTATCCAGTCTCTGTGTTTGGAATTGCAATGGCGACAATAATTTAATCTCCCTATTTTATTGTAGTTTTACTTGTTATTGTGAAATAATCTAAGTAAGCGGCTGGAATCAAAGCATAATATATTTTTTAAACCACTGTGGTGATTTTAACTTGCTGCCTGATAGAAATTGGAAGTTTGAGCAATTAATATTGGGCTGCTAGGAGCTAACTGCCAGTTCACAATTTTAATCTATTCCTTTCATCAGCCATCCAAAGTCAACTCTGACTGTTTTGCCATCCACTAGTGGAAGAAAAGAAGAAAGACGATCCAGAACAAAAAAGAGGCCAAAATAAGTTTAATTTTTAATGTTCCTTATGTTCACTTTCTACTTTTATTTGAAGCCCCATCAACATTTGTCAGCAGCTTCCAGGCCAAAGGATTTTCTGTATATTCCAGGCAGAAAGGGTGAAAGAAAGGGTGCCAGCATTAAAATAATGCACAGGAAATAACACATCTCTGGCCAATCTCTGGAGCAGCAACTGAGTTCATGATTGAGTTACTAGCCCAGATTCAAAATTAAAGATTTAGTTTTTAACAAACGGTTCTGCAACGTAACTGTTAGACTATTCAATTTCTACAACGACTAGAGAGGGAATTGATGACCATGGCTGGTGGAAGATGAAAAGACTTGAGTATTATCTATATATCAGTTCAAAAGGTGTAACATAAATAAAAAGAGCAGAAGAACCTATAATAAAGGGTGGAATTTTTCTAGCTCCTGAACAATATAAGTATTAATGAGAAACTTCAGAAAATTGGGTGAGATTGACAGTAATGAGATTCCTGGTACTGAGTGCAAAAGGTTTCAATCTCCAACCAAATTGTTGAATACTGAGAAAAGTATTTCACCATTGAGTGGTGAGAGGCCTATTTGCATCTGTTAAAAATCACACTTAGTTAATGTCACTTTATTTATATGCAGTATTCCATTCGCCCACCAATCAGATTGAAACTGGATGTTGGCATTTCCAACATGAAAGTCAAAGCAGTTACCTGGTGATTTCTGTTCACATCTTGCTCCTCCATTTTTGAAAGCAGTCACCAACATCTCAGACCATGCTGAATGGGCGGCAAATGTCTGCACCATTAGCAGCAGACATAAAAAGACTCAATGTATTCTTGAAGCACGCCTCTATTCCACTCACAAGACGGCTCTGCATTTCACTGGTGCACTTTGGAGAGCACTGGTACTTTTCATTAGAATGCTGATATTAGGAAACGTCGCACACAAGGGCAGGCACCGAACTCAGTGATTCGACTGGAATGCACCTCAGAACTTGCTTCCTTTGCACTTACTCACTTTGCACCTACTGCAAAGCTCTCAGCATCTCTACCTTGCCTTTTGCCTCCATGCTTCATCTCCGCCTCCCCGCCTCAACCCTAGTTAAAGCTGAAAAGGCTTACAGTACTTCTGCTTTGCTGCTTAGCCATGATGTGGAGGTGCCGGTGTTAGACTAGGATGGATGAGATCAAATGTCACATGACACGAGGTTGCAATCTGGCGTGTTTATTTGAAATACAAGCTTTCAGGGTCTTACTCCTTCATCTAACACCTGAAGAAGGAGCGAGACTCCGAAAGTTTGTACTTTCAAATAAACCTGTTGGACGATAAACTGGTGTTGTGTGACTTTTGACCTAGCCTTTTAGCATAGCCACAAAGCGACAGATCTTGTCATGTTTGTCAGTAGTGATCACCTGGGGTCGGGTGCGGGTGGGGGGGGTAGGGTGGTGGTGTGTGGAATATATTGCTGTACAGTACTGTGCTTTGTTAATCTCAGGCCTACATCGTATGACTGATGCTTACTCACAAACACACTAAATGTACTTCAACCAATGGTCGTACCTCAAAGTCTAACGGCAGTATTCCTCAATCAAATCAAAGGAGACAACCATCAGGCAGGACACCTTGACACAGTAGGTCAAAGGTGATATGTGCTATCAGTCCAAATGCTTTGGCACAGTCAGCCTCTTGGGGCCGTTAAAGTTAGAGATTCCATTTCACTTCAGTTCAGGTAGTGGACCAAGGTCTACTCTGCAGGCCCAGGGCAAGCAGTCTGAGGAGTAAGTCATTTGGAGTGGACCATGCTTTGTGCTGGGGGTCAGCTAAATGAAAGTCAATGGGGGGTTGCGATCAGCTATGGCAGGTACATATGTGAAGTCAATTCTAGTTTAGGACAGCCTCCAGGATGTATAGGTGACAACATTTGTCAACAAGGGAAGTAACGTATGAGGGGGTTGGAGGAATGTGGGGGCTGGGGGCAGCAGTGGTGACAACAGTCATGCTTTGGAGGAATGGTCTATTGGGGGTGGGACATATCAACAGTCACCACTACCCTGAACTGCACTGAAGTTCAAAGTTTAAAGTGACTTGCGGGGCCATTTGGAAGTTCAGTGCTGATGGACTCAACAGGGAGTGCATGGAAGAAAGGAACATGGAATTCCTGTGGTGAGGGAAGGGTTGGTCTGATATACCAGGTTGAGCCTTCAACTCATAGTGCCAAGAGGAGGCTGCAGTGCCTTTTTACTCAAATTTGTAAATGCATACTGGAATTGGAAAATGGCTGTGATCACACCCAGAGAGGGCAAATCAAGTTGCTTTTTGCTGTTTGACCATGTGGGATATACCTATGGGATGAATTTAAAATCCAGAAACCCATGTAGCTTGGTCACTGAATAGTAATAGATTTGCAGAATTGTATTTATATTTGCAATGAAGTGTCAGCTCTATCACATGTGTGCCTTCAGAAGTATGGTGAGGGGCAACTCCTTGCTGGCAGCACTTGACGGATATGTGATTGGATTTTAATGATGGTACCAGCCACAGTTCTCAAAAAGTCCAGGCATTGGTAAGTACTTCTGTCTTTGGTAAAAGAAAAGACAGAGGAGGGTGCCATATAATTGTGGTGCGTAATTGATAAGGCGAGTTTCAAAAAAAATAATTTGAGAAAGCTTGCTAGGGTTCACAAAGAGAAACACTTCTTGAAACTTGTTAAAATTGACGTTTGGCCAATTTCACTTATACATGATGTGTATAAACACAAGCTACCAATTGTTTGAGATGTTCTTTGTTTCCAATTTTTACAGGAATTATGCCTTCAAGCGCTCTCCTGAAGTTGTGGAATCAATTGTCTGTTTTCTTTCTTTTTTTTCCTTTATGGGATGTGGCCATCACCATTTGCCCACTCTCCTAACCTGTCCAAATCCTTCTGCAGCCTCCCCACCACCTCAATACTATTTGTCCCTCCAACCATCCTTGCATCGTCTGAAAACTTAGCCAGAATGCCCTCAGTTTCTTCACCCAGATCATTGATGTATAATGCCTCTGTTGATAGTTAGGTCCCAACAGTGCCAAAGAAGTGTGATTCCTCACATTGTGGGCACCCATTTCTAGCTCAAATGCCATTTTTGGTCATTTGCTTTGGTAGGACAATATTTATGGTCAATAAGAATGTTATGGAAATAACAGAGATCCATTTCATTTGGATTTCCTAATGTGTCCCACCCATTTTGCAGAGAGCTTCTGTAGACAACCATTAATCCCCAAGAAATTGCAGCTTCACTCATTAAAGCATAAACTATCTTAATATACGTTACCTAAAACAGTGTATTTCCTTTTTATCCCAGACAAAATCTCTATACACAGCATTACAGAACTGATAATGGCCTTTAAAATTAGTCATGTATCTTTTACCTTTATTGTGAATTTGACTCCCTACCTCAAAGATTTATGGTTTCTCCTTCCTGTCTTCTTCCTCACTAATTTCATATGTGACTCTTAATCAAAGAGAAGGTAACTCCTCTGCCTACAGTATCCTCCTGTTAGGCACCCAATCTTCCCAATGAAAGTGACTGCAGTCATGCATTTGATAAATGGAGTCCTATCTCCTTCCCAGCAGCATATTTTCTATCCTTAAAAGGAAACTGTTCACAAATGCAAAATTCAGTTGGAAGATGCCATCATGTAACAGTTAGTTTCTCATTCATCAAGGTAAAAAAAAGGTTCTAATTTCCTGCAATTAATTGGAAACTCCAGAACTTATCAGAAAATAGATATTCCTTCAAGACCAACCCTTTCCTCCTTTGTACTGCTGGCTGCATTGGAAACTCACTTGCCTTAATGCTCTTGGCAGCTGTTATCACAGTGGTGATCTGACGCCTCCAATATCCTGCTAATGCTTCCCATTTTGTAAACTGCGGATGCATTTCTGGGCAAGAATCCCATATCTAGAGCCTGTAATTATCACCAATCACTACTTGCGATCCAGTGATACCACCCAGAGAAGAAGCAGGTGGATAAATTGCATCTGCAAACAATGGTGTTTTATCAAAATGATTGGCATTAAAATGACAGTATTTCCCGCCCCCGCTAAAAAAATGAATTTCACTCTCATTTTACTATACACCCACGAAGGTGTCAACACAGATGTAGCAGTTTGCAGATGTTTGTATTAATTTGATCTTAGTGTGTTACAACGGTTTTCAGATGTCTACATTAACATGACCTTTGAGTTAGGGATAAATTAACTTTCAAATGCATAAATAAGGCATATCTCACCAAAGAAGCATTTTTTCCTCAGATTCTAATGTAAAAATAGGAAGCCTTTGACAAGTTGTGAGACTATTATTTTGTTGGAGTGGGAAGCAGGAGGTCAATGGAAGTTAGATAGTGCCGAAGAATGGAACAGCACAATTCATTACAGTAATAATAAATTGTGATAGGCTAAGCAGCAAATTTGGCTTGGTGGGTGATACTGCTGTGTCTCAAGACTGAAAGTTATAGGCTCATGCCCTGTTCTAAAGCCTCAGTAGACAAACTGGGTTGAAGTTATTTCTATAATGGCAAACATTGCGAGCATTTAGCTGTTGAACCAAGGTTTCTCCCTTTCAAATGGTTATTTTAAACCTCATGATGTTATTCAAAAGGGCAGAAAATCCAGCATCAAAATGATTACCACTGCACAGCTCATTCTAAGTTATTCAAAACGTGATGTATTCTGAAGAGTTTGAATAAAGTATTTCTTATTCTTTCACAGGATATGTGTGTCACTGGCCAATCCAGTACATATTATCCATTCCTCCTTGCCCAGAGGACAATTAAGAGTCAACCACGTTGCTGTGGGTCTAGCTACACATGCAGACCAGACGTGGTAAGTGTGGTAAATGTCCTTCCCCAAACGACATGAACAAACCAGAAAATTGATAGTGATTACATGGTTGCAATTAGGCTTACTCTTTATTCCGGTTTTTATTGAATTCAAATTTCACCATCAGCCATGGTGAGATCCAAACCCTTGTTCCTAGAACTTCGGCCTGGGATTATAGATTACTTGGGAACTAAATAGATACATATATTTCTGTAATGCCAGCTAACAATCCAAAATTCAGCTTTATTAACATATTTATTAAGGTTTTGTTATCAAAAACATTTTCATGGATTACTTTATGTTATGAACAACACCAAAAATCAGTAAGCAACTGCAGAATATGATTAAATAAGGAGAAAATAAAGTTATTTTTCTCTTCACTGTCATTCATTTATAAAGAAAAATAGTAACTGTGAAGAAGGGAGCTTAATAATTATTCATTAATATATGCATCCTTACCATTAGACAGTGCTGGAGGGAAGAAGCATGCTTAAAAATAAAGCAGACTTATTGCTTATATATTTGTACCAACACCACCAATTGAGAGAAAAAAGAAATCCGTAGTAATGTACCGGAGCTTTTGAACTCTATATTTCCAAAATCAACAACCCTTGCGTCTTCCTGGAGTGAGAATGGCCAATTAATGTTCCTCTGTGCTGTAAACTCTAGTCGAGAGGAAAGTAGTTGACGACTGAACAAATTCATTTGGGAAAATTAAAGGCGTGACGTACCTTTGTATAATTCTTTGGAAAGATTTCTTCGAAGTGTCTACATAAAGCCATGAATACAATGAGTGAATACATTCTGTGAATGTAATTATGCAAAAGCCAATTTCATCGATTCAGAGAATCACAGAACTGTGCACCACAGAAGGAGGCCGCCAAGCTTTTTGAGCCTGTAACAGTTCTTCCAAAAAGCTATTTAGTTAGTCCCTTGCTTTACTATTCCTTCACATCACTTTAAAATATTTATCCATTGAACAACCTTACTTTATTCAGGCAATGAATTTAAAGTCTTTTTTGTTGATCACCTTAAATCTGTGCAGTTTAGTTACTGATTCTTCAGCTATTGGAAAGAATTTCTTATTATTTATTCTATTAAAAATCATGACAATTTTAAAAGTTTTCATCAAATTTCCTATCAACTTTCTTTGCTCTAAAGAGAACAATCGTAATGCCTCAATGCTGTCCATGTAAGTGCAAACTCTCTTCCGTGACACCACCATAACAAATATCTTCTGTACCTTCTCCAAAGACTTCTTGGTTTCCTAAAATATATTGTCAGAATTGGGGTCAAAATACTATTATGCAAAGGTTTAATATATGTTTTGTATATAAAAAGTTAAAAAATGTTCTGCAATCATATTTGGCGTGCTTTCATGCTCAGCTTACGTTCATAAAATTAGGTTCATATGTACTTTATTAACTGCTTTGTTCACATGTCCAATCACCTGCAAAGGTTTGCGCACAAACATGCTAAGGTCTCTCTGTTTATGTGTTTCTCTTAAGATTACATCATTTCATACGTATTGTCTTCCTTAATTTTTCCAACCAAAAGTGTCAACTAATGCTTTGCTGTTTTGAATTTCAATCATTGTGTTAATCTACCCACACATGTATATCTTTGTTTTGATATGAAAATTACTATATATGTCTCTGTTACTATACCCCTCTTTGATTAACACAATTCCAAGTTTTGCACAATCTACAAGTTTTGAAATTGGGTTGTCTACCTGCAAATCCAAGACATTACCAGATTCCAAAAGCAGCAGTATTCTTAAAGCACTGAACCTTGCATATCTCCATCTAGCTCAAAAAGCAACAATTCACTCTGACTTTGGATCCTTTATTTTTCCAGTCTGGCATTCTGTTTCTAATATCTATTTTATCTTCTGGGCTTCAATTTTACAAGTGATATATTGTCAAATGCTTTTACAATGTCTAAATATACAACATCAATTGCATTCCCTTCTAGCACCCTCACAATTATGTCATCTAAAAACTTTAATCAAAGTTAGTCTAACAAGATTTTTCCTTCATAAATCAACGCTTGCTCTTCCATTAGTCCATGGTTGTTCAGGTGGCAGTTAATTGTTTCCTAAACTATTGATGTGCCAATGTTAAACTGATTGGTCTATAACTGTGAGGTTTATTCTCCTCCATTTTGTTTTGAACAAATTGTGCAGTTATTTGATGGTGCCGTTGATATTAAGGAGGATATAAAGATTGCAATGAATACTTTCACACCTCAATAATCTTGGATATATACCATCCAGCCTGAGTTACATAATTGTACTTTCTTTGTTATCTGTTTTTATCTTGTCTTGTAGCCTAACATCCTCTTTGTTTACTGTAGCTTTGGATAAATTTTGGATGCTTGGTCAACAACAATACAAAGTATTATGTTATTACTTCATTTTATATCTTTTATGTGCAGAAAGATCACCTAAGTATTAATGAGTTGAATAGTCATTTAAGTTTTTTTTATTAATAGAGAAGCAAATGGTCAAGTATGATGAAGGCTTTTGTCTATATTTGATAGAGCCTACTGGCCATCAGTTAAAGATAAGTTTGTGCCTGTTGTGTTTGCCACATGTTAATACCTTACCAACATTCAGATTCAATGCAGGTAATTGGTATCCAAATGGCAAAGTTACTGTAGTCCATGAAAATATATTCTGGGAGAGAAACAAGATTAAAAGGAGCTGGAGTTGTGGGGAAGGAATTGAAATTGGTGGAGCCTTTGGTCTCTGTGATGGGGAGAATTTAAGGAACGTAATATTTTACAAGTCTTCTTTCTTTATTGATGACTAAGATCATTTCACCTTGTGACTGAATTGAAAAAGCATTAGCTTGCAGTGAAACAAAGTCACTGAGAGTTTGGTTGACACTGATAAAAATTGAAACAAATACAATGCTTAATCAGGGCATCTATACCAGAGAAATCAATCCTTCATATGGACTTGGGGATGTTTTCTTTTGATTAAACAGTATGACCTAATGGGTTCTTGTGAATATGAATGAGGAAAATGTGTTTGGATTCTTACAATTGTGTTGGTTCTGATGAGCAAGTGGAGGGAACTTTTAATCTATATTTCTATATTTAATTCAAATACATATTCTTTCATACATCCCTTCCACTTATTACAAGTGGATTTTGGGTAGATTTTACTCCTTTATTCTAAAGTTGACATCGCTGACTGGTAAACATTTCCATGAACAGACAGTTACATAATCTGAATCTATGTGCGTGCATGTTTATCTTCAATAGGAGAGGAAAACTAGCAACAGATTAGTTCATCTGAATTTACACCCTCACCAATTCTTCCTTCCATAAAGAAACAGAAAATGGATCATAAGCAACCATTCCATCGCTGCAGTTTTCCAACACCTGAAACTGAACAGGATACAGAATGAAATTAAAATTACACATTGTTTCTGCATTTGAAAATAAATTAATAGTCAGGGCAAATCTTTTGTGTTTATTTGTATATTTAATCTCATTAATCAGCTCTGGAATTCTGATAAATTAATGTATGTAGTTGATTCTATGTTTTTGTCAGAATCTAATCTGTTAACATTAATTTGAGGTGAATGTGTCACAGACATTCTTAATAGCCATGTTTGAGCTCTGAAGAAACATATGAAGATAGGAATTCATTTTGACTGGTAATTTTAAACTGATGCTTCACAATAACCTCCCATTATGCAATGTATTTGATGATCAATTCATAAGCCACAATTAATGTATGACTATCTTCAAAAAATATCAAATGTCCAACTCTGGAAATGATGGACTTTTGTTCGGGAATAGCTACTGATTAGAATTAACAATTACTGTATTATGCATGTAAATTGCCAAGATCTAATAACTATGTGTCAATGAGGAATAGAACATTCAGAATGGAAATTATTCTTCCATCTTTTTGAACTTATGAAGGTCAAATAATAACAGGAAAGTTATAAAAATTCTCACTTTTTTTAATGTGGGCGTCAAATAATTGTCACCTATTGTCAACTAATGACATGAAAACATTAGCACAACTTCTGAGTGACTGTACATATAATAGACAATAGAGAATAGGTGCTGGAGTAGGCCATTCAGCCCTTTGAGCCAGCACCACCATTCATTATGATCATGGCTGATCATCCACAATCAGTATCCTGTTCCTGCCTTATCCTCATAACCCTTGATTCCACTATCTTTATCATACGTGGGGAGATTTTCAGCATTAGGGCAAAGATTCCACTCAATTTGAATAATGCCTTTTAGATTTTCAACTTTAACAATACTGCTTTTCTTGCTGTCAGTTTTATTGCTACTTCTTAGTTTTCACTGCTTTGGCGATGATTAAGAGGAACTATTTTAAATGCATGCTTAATGTGATTTTTTTTCTTTCATGATGTTTTGTTGGTCATCACTAATCATCCTTGTGAAGGAATTGGTGAGCCATCTTCTTGAACTTCTGCCACCTGTATGGTGTAAGTCCATTATCATGCTGTTACCTATCTTGTTTTCCCTCCATCTTCGGTCCACCTCCCCCTTTCTCCTTATTTATCCCAGTTCCCTCTCCCCATCCCCCTCTCTGATGAAGGGTCTAGGCCCGAAACATCAGCTTTTGTGCTCCTGAGATGCTGCTTGGCCTGCTGTGTTCATCCAGCTCCACACTTTGTTCGCTTTGTTGTCTGTCTGATTTGCACACAGATCTGTATTCCATTGCTCTCGTCATTGCTGCTCAGCACCAACTGCAAAATGACAGGAGTATGAGGGACTTTAACCACACATCAGGTACCTCCTTCTCAGTTGGGGGAGGATCAACATAAGAGCCCTCCAGGTCTCCATTCCAAAAATTCCAGAGTGTCCATGGCCCTCACCTGAGCCTACTTGCTCACTTCAACTCTGTGGGAGTTAAAGCCAAGGAAAATGAACCTCCACCAGGCCATGACACACTTTGGATGAGCGGGGCCTCTAAACATGAATGACTCACAGGTCACCTGACCAAAACTCCAAGGCCAACAGGCTGCAATGTCGGGAAGGCTCCGTCATTCTCAGCTGCAGACAGCAGGACTGCATCTAGATTTAGTCGGAGGGAAAGGAAGACTAAGATCTTATGAGAGCCCGTAACAGTAACAGCTCATTGCAATTATTATCACATTGTAAATATTTGTTCAGTTTTCTCTGAGTGAAAGTCAGTTTAGTGCATTAATAATTAATAAAGTGTGATGTAAGGTGTGTGATTCAATTATATTTTAGTAATGTTCATCTTGAATTTTTAACAAGTGGCATGTGGATTTTCCATTGTTTGAAGAGATTTAATGAGCAATGTGTAAGTATTTGGCTAACCATGTTTATTGTTCATAGAATTCCTACAGTATGGAGGCAGGCCATTGAGCCCACACCAGCCCTCCAAACAGCATCTCATCCAGGCCCACCCCTGCCCTATCCCTGTTTTTGCCATGGTTAATCTACCTAGCCTACATATCCCTGAACACTATGGACAATTTAGCATGACCAATCCACCTAACCTGCACATCATTGGAACCTGGCAGGAAACTAGAGCACCCAGAGGAAACCCATGCAGATACAGGGCGAATGTGCAAACTCCACACAGTCAGTCACTCAAGGGTGGAATGGTACTGTGAGCCACTGAGTTACCGTGTCACCCATACAAGCAAAACAGGCTGAGAGAGATAGTTCCTGGAGGCTAGTAGGATTTTATTTACATTAGGTGAGTTTTATGTGCACAGGGTAAACAACATAGTGCATGATGCTTCCATTATAACATTCAGGAAATTGCATTTTTTAAATTTCAGAACTTATAAACGTAGCTCAGAAAAGCTTTTTTTTCAACATTGGGCACCTTTTGCAGAAGTTTTGACTGAATTTGGATGTGTAAGATAGTTGTCCCAAAAGAAAAAAGAGTAGTTTAGAATTGTTGAAAAATTGATTTATCTCAGTGTAAGGAGTTTAGTTTGGATCAGAAGTATTTGTTTTAAACCCTGAAGACGTTATTTGAAGCTGAGAAAATATAAGCTCAGTTGTGTGAAGACTCAAGGAAGAAGCTATCAGACTCTCAAGATGGGAACATATCCAAACAATATAGAAGAGAATGTAGGAGCGATAATGGTAAGTTTGCAGATGACATGAAGATCGGTTTTGTTGTTGACAGTAAAGAAGAAGGTCTTGGGATTCAGAGGATATAATTAGGGTGGTCAAATAGGCAGATCAATAATAGATAGAACAAGGGAGTACTCAATGAATGGCAGGATTCTAGAGAAACAGAGGGTGCTTGTCCACAGACCCCTGAAGGCACCAGGACAGGCTAATAAGGTAGTTAAGAAGGCATATAGGACACTTGCCTTGACCAGTTGTGAAATAAGTTGCAAAAGCAGGGGTGTTATGTTAGAGCTGTAGGCAACTTTGGTTAGGCCACAGCTGGGATATGGCATGTATTTCTGGTCACCACACTACAGGAATGATGTGATTGCACTGGAGAGGATACGGATAAGATTCACTAGGATGTTTCATAGAAAGATTCAGCACTTTGCATTGGATAGAATCCCTATAGTATGAAAACATGCCATTTGGTTTATTGAGATCTCACCAACCCTCCGAAGTACATCCCACCCAGACCCATCCTTTAACCTTGCATGCCCCATGGCTAACCTACCTGCAGGGCAATTTGGCATGGCCAATACAACTAACCTACCTATCTTTGGACTGTGGGAGGAAACTGGGGCACCCAGAGGAAACACACACAGACAAGAGGAGAAAATGCAAACTCCACATAGACAGTCATCTGACGGTGAATTAAAACCTGGGTGCCAGGTGCTATAAGGCATCAGTGCTAGCCATTGAGCCACTGAGCTATTGCTTGCTGCTCCCATTGTTTGGCACATAAATAGTCAATTGTTGTAGCTCCACAAATTGACACCTCTCTTTCAGAATTGCCTGTGTTGTTCCTGGAAGGCACTCCCACTCTTCCCTGAACTAGGGCTGATTCCCTGGTTTGATACTATCATAAAGTGGGGAGATTCTGGCTGTAAGGTTGCAGATTGCAGTTGAACAAAATTCTGCCGCAGCTAATGGCCTACAGCAGTCCATGGATGCTTGCTTTCGAATTGCTAGATTGGTTGAAAATCTATCTCATTTAGCATGGTGATTGTCCCACATGGATTGTATCCTGTCTGTGAAAACTCCTTTCTCATCACAAGAATTGTGTTGTGGTCATTCCTATCAATACTGTGATAGACAGTTCTATCTGTGAAGACACATTCCGAGAGCAAGCTCCAGTAAGTGCTTTATTCCCCTTTGGTTGGTTTCCTCATCACAAGTTGAAGGCCCAGCTCAGCAGTTTTGTCCTTCAGGACTTTGCCAAATTGGTCAACAGAGGTGCTACTAAGCACTTTTGGCAATGGACATTAACGCCCCTAGACATGGCATGTTCAGAGACCTTTACGCTCTTACAGCTTCATCTAATTAATGTGTTTTTTTTATTCACTCATGGAACATGGATATATCTGATTAGGCCAGCATTTATTGCCTGTTCCTAGTTGCCCTTGAGGAGGCACTGAGCTGCTTTCTTGAACTACTGCAGTCCATAGAGAATATGGAGCAGTACTGATTTATTGGCTGAGGGAAAGTGGTAAGTGGTAATCGGCAGAAAATATAATCCCTGTGTGATTCCTGAGGCTTTGAGACTTTATGCAGTTTGCAGATAATGTTGAGAATTCCAAAAGCAATTCTGTCCTGACTGTGCCACCGCTTCTAGTGGCTCAGCTGCAGCCATGAATTGAATTGATAGCATGACTTAGTAAGTATAACTATGTCAGGCTGTTGCTCAACTAATCTGTCAAACAGCTCTCCCAAATTTAGCACAAACCTTCAGATGTTAGCAAGGAAGACACTTCCAGTGTCAACAGAACTGTGCGTGCTGCTGTTATTTTCAGTCGGTATTTTAATAGTGAGTGGACCTTCAGGTTTCTTTCATTTTGAGTTTGCAGTGGTTTCATACAATCGAATGACTTGCAGGGCTATATCAGAGGAATTTAGGAGTCAAGTACATGAACTTAAACCTCTAAGTGCCTCAGATTTCCTTTCCTAAAGCACACATTATGAACTATGTAGATTTTTACAACAATTGACAATGGTTTCATGGTCAGAATTATTCAGACTAGCTTTTAATTCCGGACTTAAAAGTTTAATTTAATTTTGATCAATTGCCACGATGGGATTTGAATTCAGGTCGCCAAACTGTTAGTCTGAGAGTCTGAATTATTTGTTCACTGTCACTTCCATTGCCTTGCATCATTACAGAGTTATCTAATGACACTACCTAATCCATCAAGTTTGGGCAATGAGTTCAATTTGGTTTGTAATATTTGCAAACATAGATGATCTGGACAGGATCAGAAAATTGGGCAGAGCTTCATTTCACCTGATTTTTTCACGATCATTTTGAACAAGCTTCCATCCATTCTTGATATTTCCAAGCTGATGATGCAAAAAGGTGTTGTTCTATCAGTCAACTAACTTCCATTATTTCCATCTCATTTCCTCCAGCTTCTTTTGTAACTCTCTAGAAACTGTCTTGCACCAGTTTCGCTTGGATCAACATCATCCTTTGCAGTTATGACTCATGGCATCTGTACAGTAACTCAGGGTAATTAATTCAACATTTGTCCAAACATATACATCAATGGCATGTTGCAGATACACTTCTGATGCCTAGATTGATTTGGGGACATCTTGCAACACAGATTGGTTATCGTCTCAAAAATTGTTCATACTTAACAACCTACAAGCTAACTTTACGTTTTGGTTTCAGGATGTGGCGCCAGAGAAGAAAGATATTAAAGGTAGCTAAACTATCAGAAACATTCAAAGTTATGGAGGACATCCCATGCCAGTTGATTAATTTATCTGTTGTCCTGCAGCTGTCAATTAATTTGAAAGCAACTATTTCTTTTCCTTTGTATATTTCAATACATATTTTGTGACGTGCTTTATTTTAATGCTGGTGTCAAATTTTTGCTTATCTTTATAACGAAATTCACTGACATTATTATTTAGTCTCATGGTATTTCTGTTTATTTCTTTCAGATTTGCATGATTTGGGTTAATTGTATTAGTCAAGACATGGCCTGACCTTATTATAATGTAGCTTTGACATATTGGCCTCAATTTAGCTCAGCATTCTGGTCAAAAAAGCTACATATTTGGCAGCGCTATGTTTCCTAAAACACAAATATTTCTATTAGCCAGATTGCTTTTCTTACTTGAACCGACATAGGAATCGCTGATGTTAATTCATGGAATACATATTTCACACCTTACAGGTATGTATCAATATAAAATGCAACCTGGCCATATATGAACCATTGTCACCAGAGGTCTGTCTGGGTCCAATGTCTGGTCCAGTTCCTTTGTCCCTTCTTCAAACCATTTTGCCTGTGGCTCTGTCTCCAATTCTCCAAGTGTTCTCTCATTCATCAGGTAGAGCAGAAACATTGTTGTTTCTTTCTTCCCACTTTATCATTCTCCTTTCATCTGTCTAACACTTGTTTCAACATCCCATCTAATCTCATTGCATACACAGTCCAATTAATTTGCATTCTCTGATAACATCAATCAAACCACCTCCAGCTTGTACCATTATAAACACCTCCACATTACTTTTCTTGTCAATCCAATACGCTTTCTGCATGTGTCTCCAAACCCACATCTCAAAGTTCTTGTTCACATTTGCAGACAGATTTGAGCATACCTTACTTTAACAGATGATTCGTACATTTAAGACTTCAACTATGATGGTATAATGTGACAGCAGGCTGAATGGCACAAATACATACTGTTTCTTGTGTACTGAATTTTACTGGCATCTTGCTGTGCAAGCATAAACAGGTGTTACAATGTTGTTCCTGGAATTGGAAAAACTAATAGCTGAGTCTAATCTAACTTTCAACCAAGGAAACTTTGCAGCAGAGGATGCTAAATTATAATCTATATTGGTGTCCCTGACTTATGGATCGGAAATTGGCTTGCTGAAAGAAGGCAGAGGGTGGTAGTTGATGGGAAATGTTCATCCTGGAGACAAGTTACTAGTGGTGTACCGCAAGGGTCAGTGTTGGGTCCACTGCTGTTTGTCATTTTTATAAATGACCTGGATGAGGGCGTAGAAGGATGGGTTAGTAAATTTGCAGACGACACTAAGGTCGGTGGAGTTGTGGACAGTGACGAAGGATGCTGTAGGTTGCAGAGAGACATAGATAAGCTGCAGAGCTGGGCTGAGAGGTGGCAAATGGAGTTTAATGCAGACAAATGTGAGGTGATGCACTTCGGTAGGCGTAACCAGAAGGCAAAGTACAGGGCTAATGGTAAGATTCTTAGCAGTGTAGATGAGCAGAGAGATCTCGGTGTCCATGTACACAGATCCTTGAAAGTTGCCACCCAGGTTGACAGGTCTGTTAAGAAGGCATACAGTGTTTTAGCTTTTATTAATAGAGGGTTCGAGTTCCGGAACCAAGAGGTTATGGTGAAGCTGTACAAAACTCTGGTGCAGCCGCACTTGGAGTATTGCGTACAGTTCTGGTCACCGCATTATAAGAAGAATGTGGAAGCTTTGGAAAGGGTGCAGAGGAGATTTACTAGGATGTTGCCTGGTATGGAGGGAAGGTCTTACGAGGAAAGGCTGAGGGACTTGAGGCTGTTTTCGTTAGAGAGAAGAAGGTTGAGAGGTGACTTAATTGAGATATATAAGATAATCAGAGGGTTAGATCGGGTGGATAGGGAGAGCCTTTTTCCTAGGATGGTGACGGTGAGCACGAGGGGGCATAGCTTTAAATTGAGGGGTGAAAGATATGGGACAGATGTCAGAGGCAGTTTATTTACTCAGAGAGTAGTAAGGGAATGGAAGGCTTTGCCTGCAACGGTAGTAGATTCGCCAACTTTAGGTACATTTAAGTCGTCATTGGATAAGCATATGCACGTACATGGAATAGTGTAGGTTAGATGGGCTTGAGATCGGTCTGACGAGTCGGCACAATATCAAGGGCTGACGGGCCTGTACTGTGCTGTAATGTTCTATGTTCTATGTTCAATTGTTCCTCTCCATAACCCATAAATGACAAGCACATTGTAGTACTCAAAACAACACGGTTAAAATCAGCCATCTCTCTGTTGTATGGGGTTGAGCTTGATACTTCACTATTCTGTATAATTCAGTATATTCACCACTTTTTTGGCACAAACACAAACATAATTAGGACAACCAATCAAAAAATATTGGTCATAAAATTCAGATCCAATCAATTCCCTGGAGGTATATACTTTATCATTACCCGCTTCAAATGTAACCAACTTAGTGTTCCCTCTTATAAAGTGACTTATATATTTGTATCCCCAGTTAATGCCTAAGAAACCATCACCAGAGCTGTCCTGATATCACGTAGCTCAACTTGGTGATATGGTGCCTGATGCATGTATCTGGAGCATGTAGGTTCATTCAACAAACGTGTACTTTTCTCATGTGGGAATTACTAAGAGAGTTCCCTCCTGTCTATCACATGTAAGATTCATTCATGGGATGAGGGTGTCTCTGGCTAGATTTATTGTCCATCCCTCATTGCCCAGAGGGCTGTTAAGAGTCAACAACATTGCTGTGGGTCTGGAGTCACATGAAGGCCAGACCACGTAAGGATGGTAGTTTCCTTCCCTAAAAGACATTAGTGAACCAGATAGGTTCTTAATCTTGAATCTCTACAGTGTGGAAATAGGACATTCAGCCCAACAATTCCACACTGACTCTCCGAACAGCATCCCAGGCAGAATCACCCTCCCTACCTTGCATTTCCCATGGTTAATTCACCAGGTCTACTTATTTCTGGATTTCATGGGCAATTTAGCATGATCAATCCACCTAGCCTGCACATCCTGCGTGAGGAAAGTGGAGAACCCAGAGGAAACCCATGTAGGCATGGAGAGAATATATAAACTCCACACAGACAGTCACCAGAGGCTCTGTGCCACTGTGAGGCAGCAGTGCTAACCACAGAGCCACCGTGCTGCCCTGACAATTTTTCTGAAATTGACAATGGATTTGCAATCATGACTAGACTGTTAATTCCAGATGTTTATTGAATTCAAATTCCACCATCTGTGATGGCAGCATTCAAACTTGGGTCCCAAAAGTATTACCAGGGACTCTGGATTAACAGTCCAGCAATAATGCCACTAGGCCATCACCTCCCCTTCATTGACTTGACCAAAATGCTTTGTTCCCTAAATTATGAGCTGCATGGATCGTCCTCACCATATTGATAGCCCAAATGACAATATGACCACTGCTGCCCTGTACATCTCCTCTCCACCTATCTGCTCCTTTATCCATCTTCCATTTGCCTTCCCCTCTCTTTCTATTTATTTCAGAATTCCCTTCCCCTCTCCCATTTCTGAAAAAGGGTCCAGACCCAAAATGTCAGCTTTCTTGTTTCTCTGATGCTGCTTGGCCTTCTGTGTTCATCCAGCTTTATACCTTGTTGTATCAGATTCTCCAGCATTGGCAATTCCTACTATGTCTGGAAGTCCATACAGGTTCTGGTCTATGAGATTGTTGTGTTGACAACCCTTCTCACCTGCAGTGAATTCTGTATTTTCTCCTGAAGCCACATTAAGATACTGAAGAATTTCCAACAGTGCTGACCATATTGGGCTGACTCCAGTGGTTGATGTGTGGAAACTTATTGATGTCCAATCCAAAAATAGCATCAGTCTCTGTGAATATAGACACTCATACTGACTAGTAAATAGCGCAGTAACCGGGAAGGAAGAGAACTGCTCAAAATGTGAGCTCTTTTAAGATAAAATAATTTTTTCAAATTGTCTCACATAAATATAAAACAAATTGCTTTCGACTATTTTTGAGCTGGAAGTTCTTTTGTAGATGTAAAGTAATAACTGTTAACTTGTAAGATGTGGCAATTACTCTCTGTGCAGTTCCAGTATGGCTAATTAAGGATATTACTAGATAATTAATTAATAATTTTTTTGTCATTGGATGTGCCATAGTCCCAGCAGGCCAAGCCATTTCAGCAGAGATAGCAAAGTGTGGAGGTGGATGAACACGCCAGGACAAGTAGCATCTTAGGAGCACAAAAGCTGACATTTTGGGCATGTACCCTTCATCAGAAAAAGGTCTATGCCCAAAACATCAGCTTTTGTGCTCCTAAGATGCTGCTTGGCCTGCTGTGTTCATCCAGCTCCACACTTTGTTATCTCGGATTCTCTAGCATCTGCAGTTCCCATTATCTCTGATATAATTTTAACCCCCATTTCAGCAGTGAGTTGGACGATTGTACTCAGTATCATCATAGTTTCAATTTAAGAACCATTTATTCCAATGAATTAGTGAAAGACAAAGGGAGAATGTAGTAAGGAAGGAACAGAATGGGTGGCTATATAAGAGCTGGTTGGGGATGAGTGAGCTATTACCTTCACCAAGGATTACATTAAGGCACTTTATAATTTTGAAATCATGGAGAAAGCAATGAAATAAAAGATGATACATTACAACAAACATTTGCACCGGTAACTTGTCTCCTTGGAGACCATACTGACAACTGGGTTTTCTGTAGCAACAGTTTCTCCAAATTATTTATGCACTGTCATGAAACAAGAGCTGACTGCTTTGCAGTATTACTGGCATGTGTAGAGAAAACCTCAGGCATGCCAGCAGCAAGCACAGTTGGACTACTCTTCAAAAACACTCCCACTTACAATGACAAGGCATTCACTTCCACACACTGTGACATAACACCCACCAGCTTTAACATTTCTGAAGGCAGGATTTTGGAGATCTGAAAGGGAACATTTTACATAAACCAAATAATTACAAATTGATCTTGTAAGGCAAAGTAATCAGTTGTCTATATATGCCATATCAGAAATCACATGACACCAAGTTATAAATCAACAGGTTTATTTGAAAACACAAGCTTTTGGAGCCTCAGTCCTTCTTCAGGTATTCATGAGAGAGTTAGCATCAGACAATATTTATAAGTAACTGCACACAATTTATAGACAATTATTCAATGTGGTGTTTCATAAACTACTACTTTAGAAATGAAACAAGTGTGACTCCAAACCAAAACACAGATTCTAAATAAGGGCTCAAACTTTACATGTATTGTCTGACCTAAAATGTCACCTCTTCTTTAAACTGATAAACCCTTTAGTTCTCTCAGGGCAGTGACTTGAAAGTTATCTGGGGATTTACATATACACATTAATCAATTAAAACTTTCTGGCTGATTAAATATTTAATGACATCTTAGGTTTGTTTCATACATACTCTTCAGTGGTGTGACCCTTTGATCTTTTACTTATAAATTCTGTGTCCGATACTACCTCTCTCACTAACACCTGAAGATGGACTGAGGCTCTGAAAGCTTGTGTTTTCAAATAAACCAGTTGGACTACAACTTGGTGTTGTGTGATTTCTGACCTTGTCCGCCTCAGACCAACACCAGCACTTCCACATCATGCACATGCAATAATCTGCCTGTTCTAATTAAATACACTTGGCTCAGTGTCCCAGGTTACAATGTAGCATAGGAAGCATCCTAGGATGTTTTATATCAATACAAATTGTTATTTTTGATGGTGGACCAAGAAGTGCTGAATTATATGCCTTTGATCTGGCTAAAGGCAAGTGAAATTGAAAATTCCTGGAATCTACTCCTCTGTCACAAATGAGTAGCTTTTATGCATTTGCCTTGCAGTGAGGTGAATTTCTCACTAGATTGTGGTGAGTTGCTAATTAAGGTGGATTACAGTTGGTTATATGACTTATTAATGGAATAATAGCCTTATTAATATACAGCTTCCTAACTTATCAAATGCATTGAACAAACTAGACTTGAAGAATTCTTGACATGATACTCAGAATGGGTAACCTATTGACTTCAGCTTGGTACCGGCTGCAAACAGCTTCCAGGTTACTCAGCACCAAACAGCATCCCCCAGAGCGTGACCCAGTGCAGGCACATTCAGGCTGCTAATCATTTTGGATGGGTGCAGGGAGTTAAGTCTTGCTGAATGAGTCACCAAGGTGCAAATTTAATACCCAAAGTTTGTGCTAGCTGCCTGTATGACAAACACATGACATGTTTTACTCGACCAAATGACCCTATCAGAAAATGGGTAGAGATTAGTCCCCAGTCCAGTCAAGGGGGTACCACTGTCAGTCAAGTGGTTCTAGTACTGTCAGTGACTGGCTCAGTCTGCACACAATCTGCAGTCCACAGCCATTTATCTGCTTGGGCACTGTGCAGTTGGGAAAATGTCCAACTGCAGTCTGAGGACCAGGATATGATTAGTTCTGTAGGGCCAGGAACAGCAATTGGGGTAACCCATTAGCCCATCTTCGCAACCCTCCAGTACAGCCTAGATAGAGTGTGCCACATCATCCTGGCATGCTGGAACGGATAATAGAGTGACATGATAGATACTGAGAAACCGGGGAGCAAAAGTAGTTTCCCAAGGAGGGGGAGAAAACAAACACTAGACTGGATGAGTTCTCTTTAGGCATGACAGAGCTCTGTTGTATTTAATTTGTAGGGGTGAACAGCAGCCTGCTTTTGCCGCAGGTAAATAAAAGTTCATTTTTGGAATTGCCTGCTAGCTTGCCTTTATGTGCTGGTCCTCTACTGGACAATGACAAGATGCAGGTCTCCAGAGGATATTGAGGACAGAGTATTGGTAAACTAGGAAGGGTGTTTTGATGGCATGTAGCTAAGGACAGGTGTATTGTGTGGGATTAGTAGTTAAACTGTGACAAGGATGAGATAATGGGGTTGTATGTTGAAAAAACTATCAGCAATGCAGTTAGATGCCACATGGCTTTGAAGCTGTCGTGCCATGAAGTTGCTGGTGAGGAGCAATACTAGATTGCCAACATTTGTCTGGTTCCACAGAATTTGGAGCCTTATAGAGTCCCTCTCACCTGATTGTAGACCGATCTTACCGCAGGCCATTTGCAGAAAACTTGCCACTGAGCACATACCTGCTGAACGACTGCAGTAATAAGGCCATAAAGGCTGGCGGTACTAATTAATGCGAACGAGTTAACAGTTAATGAAGTTTGGTAAGATAGATAAGAAATCATGTGCGAACTCGCAGTGATAAGCTCTCCAAAAAAAAACTCGATGTAATTGGCACTTAGCCAAACAAATGTAAGTTTCAGCCTCTTTAAAGAAGCATTGTGTACTCGAAAATATTTTAGGTTTACTAAGTGACTTTGTCAAACAAATTTATCTGATAAACAAACCATTCTTTTTATATATATAAAGGACACCTAATATTGTATGAGAAACATTTGTTCTTAATTGTTTTGTGTTCCTGGAGTTGTTAGATAAATTGTTTTTGGTAATTTGCACTGATGCTAAGAAGATGTAACAATGTTTGTACAACTTCTCTGTAATAGGTTATGCCATTTATTCACACATTGAAATATTAGGTGCTGGAGCAGGGAATAAGAGATGACAAAATAAAAACCGAAAGAACTGTGGATGCTGTAAATCAGGAACAAAAACAAAGTTGCTGGAAAAGCTCAGCAGGTCTGGCAGCATCTGTGAAGGAAGAAACAGAGTTAATGTTTTGTGTCCAGTGACCTTCCTCAGAATTGATGGTGACTGGGAAAACATCAGATTATATGCAGAAAAATGGGGAGGAGGATGGAGCTCAAAGAGAGAGAAAAGCCGTTGGATGGGCAAAGAGTTGATAACGATGGGGCCGGGAGGGTGAATAGTTGTTAATGGGAGCTATTAGTGACTAACAATGGGTGGCGTATATTGGCAGGCCATGTGGTAACAAGGCCTGGTGTGTGGGGCAGGGAGCTGGCACATGGGAGAGTTGAGGCCCTAAAATTATTGAACTCATTATTGAGTCCGGGGGCTGCAGGGTCCCCAAGTGTAAAATGAGGTGTTGTTTCTCCAGCTTGCATTGATATTTGCTAGAACAGCAAGCCAGAGACAGAGATGTTGGTCAGGGAGCAGGGTGGTGCATTAACGTGACTGGCAATGGGTAGTTCAGTGCCTTTTTTGTGATGTAATAAGAGGGGACAGTTGTTTAGCCTATTTAACCCTAGTTACAAAGGAGGGGTGACATCTGATGACCCTGATTTAACCAGGTGGAAAGAGTTCATTTGACCCATTTCCTGATAAGGAATCAATAGCCTTCATAGCCAGGAATTAGAGTATGAAGATAATAAAATGTGAGGCTGGATGAACACAGCAGGCCAAGCAGCATCTCAGGAGCACAAAAGCTGACGTTTCGGGCCTAGACCCTTCATCAGAGAGCTTTTGTGCTCCTGAGATGCTGCTTGGCCTGCTGTGTTCATCCAGCCTAACATTTTATTATCTTGGAATTCTCCAGCATCTGCAGTTCCCATTATCTCTGATACAATTAGAGTATGAAACTGTGTTTTGAGGCACACTGTCACCACTGTTCCTGTGATATAAGAAACATGAAATGCAATATCACTTAAGAGGCAAAAGAAGAAGGCATCACTTGTGCAGGAAACATTCAAGGGGTCCTAAAGGATAAAGAACTTACCTTAGCCTCCTTGCTTATTTGTTAAGTTTATAAAATCTTGTTTAGTAAGGTATAGTTTGTTAAGAAGGGTTATTTGCGTCTTGTTAAGTCATGCACAACTTAGGACCCCATTGTTACAAATTACTAATTTGGAATTAGATTTGTTTTAAGTAAACAAGTTTTATATGTCAAACCCCTTAAATTTATAATGATCAACAATTCCGACATTCTGGAATCGATAAAATGTTTTGCACTGCAAAGAACTTCACTCCATTAACAGTATCTATGGGCAGCTTTTTAGCATGGCCCAGACATTAACTAATCTCCCAGGTCTAATGAATGATGTTCTGCATCATCTTTAAGAGGTGGTATATTTGCCTGTGTCAAACAGGACAAGTGAGATAGAAAAAAAGAAATTGCCAACACCAGGAGACTCAGTGTTCCAATCTTCACATTGACCTGTTGAATTACTGGCAACAAACCTAGGCGGACAGATGGCACTTTTGAGAACCACTTGGAAGCTCAATCATGATAAAACCCAGAAAAAGAAAATTAGATACCATTATACATATGCCCCATGATGTTGTATCATGTACATCTCCCAAACCCCACACCCGATACATACTCTTCCCCAAACTGAGAACTTCAGATCCAACAATAAGCGGCTGATTGTAGGAAGTTGGAAACTCTAGCTGTGACCCAGAAGTTCTGATGGGATTTCTCCTTTTTATTAACAAGAAGGGATCTAGTAGATGCAGTCTAATCTGAATTTCTGTTCTTAATGGCAGGTGTGCACTGGAGAGTAATTCTCCTCAGCCTAAGAACTGTGGGGCTTAGTTGTCTCAACTCCTACCTATCCCACACAGAAACATGACTGCATCAGCGCAGCAGAAATATTAATATTTTAATCACTTAACCATTGAAACTTTGCTTGCCCTCTGGCGGCATGTGTCTAAGAAGTTACTCATAGTGCCACCCAGAAGATAAGTGAAGTTTCAGTGGCTATTGACCATCAGCTGCCTCACAGCACCTGCATTCAACTCCACCCTTGGGTACCTGTCTGTGTAGAGTTTGTACATTCTCTCCCTGTCTGCTCGGGCTTGCTCCATGTATTCTGGTTTCGCCCATAGCCCAAAGATGTGTGAGTTAGAAGGATTAGCTGTGGGAAATGCAAAGCTACAAGATAGAGTTAGGGGAGGTGAGTCTGGGTAGGATGCTCTTCAGAGGGCTAATGTAGACTCAATGGGCTGAATGGCCTGCTTCTGTATGTAAGGATTCTATGATTCTGTGTTTCCATACAACAAGGAGAGTGGAGTTCAATTCCCTGTATGGAGAAGTTCAAATATTATGTTATCCATCACGTTCTGCAGTAAGGCTGCTGAAGATAGATTAGCCTGTGAAAAATGTCCGAGTTGTCGATTGTCAATAAAGTACAATTGCTCTAAATTATCTGCACTTCAAGCATCTAAGAAGGCCTAAACCTGAGACCTCTACCCTTGCTATAATTGCCTTTCAGGCCTTCTTCACTATGCACAACAAAGGAATGTTAAAGTTTATCTTAAAAATATAAGTACACTATGATACAGATTTAAAGCATTTAGAATATATTGGTTATTACTGCGAGATGAAAAATTACATTTTTGAGACTACAATGACTGATTCGTAGCCTTACAATCTAGACGTAGTTTATTGTGCATCCTCTGACCAGTTTATAAAAGCTATCTTTATTTCACTGTCATAAGGTGCCAATCCTTTACAGTCCTAATGCTTCTCCACACCCATGAATAACCAACAAACACTTCATCAGTCACCAGAAATCAATAAATAGTGAAATTATCCATCATTCGTTGATGCAGAATAATTAGTGTGTTCAGGATCATCACCGCTCAAATGAAGCAGATTGCCAGATACTGTGACTGCTGCAGTGCAGAGCAATAGTTTATCACGATAAGAAAACTAGATATGAAAACAAAAATCCGTGCTTGGTGTGAATATTTGCTACATAATTCCTTCAACTTAGACTGCTAATATCAGCAGATAAACCTGTTGAGTTAGGACAGTTGGTAAAACAACAGGGTTGAGACTGGTGGGGAGAAGTGGGTGAGAGGCAGAAAGCAATGGCTTTATGAGGAAAAGTGCTGCTAATGAGAAATCATGAGCACAGACATTGTGCAATGGCTTTACCCATAAGTGGGTGTGCAGGGGCAGGACAAAAGTGAAGTGCTTGCTCAATTCCCCAGAAACTGTTTTGAGAAAACCAGAAGAGAAATCACAGGGAGTTGACACAATTTTCCTTTCATTTTGTTTTCTTTGAATAATTCTCTTTCTTGTTCATAATATTACTGAAGACAGGAAAAGAAGAACACATTTGATTGTCAGTGAAGAATTATCAGACAATGATGATGCTCTTCCCTTTTAATTTAGGATGGGAAAGTAGTGCCTGGTAGGTGTGACATGACAGGTGTCCACTGATGGAAAGTGGGATATGGCAAAAGTGTACCATCTCATTGTCTGATAAGTTGGGGAAAGGAATGCTGGGGCCCTTACTGAGATATTTGTATCATCAAAAGCTACAGTTGAGGTGTTGAAAGACTGGATGTTAGCTAACGCGCTGCGACTATTCAAGAAAAGTGGTACAGAAAAGCCAGAGGACTATAGGCTGGTGAGCCTGACAGCAGTGGGCAAGTTATTGCTTCCTGAGGGACAGGACTACATGTGTTTAAAAAGGAATAGTCAACATGACTTTGTGCAAGGCAAATCATGGCTCATGAATTTGTGCAGGGCAAATCATGGCTCATGACTTTGTGCAGGGCAAATTATGGCGCATGAATTTGCTTGAGTCTTTTGAAGAAGTAACAAAGAGGATTGATGAAGGCACTGAGATAGATGTGATCTATATGGAGTTCAGTAAGGCTTTTGACAAGGTTCTGCATGGCAGACTGGTTAGCAGGGTTAGATCACACCAACTACAGGGAGAACTAGCCATTTGGATACAGAGCTAGCCTGAACATAGAAGACAAAGATTGGTGGCCTGTGACCAGTGGGGTGCTGCAAGGATCACAGCTGAGTCCACTGCTTTTTATCATTTAGATAAATGATTTGGATGTGAACACAAGTGGGGTGGTTAATAAGTTCGTAGATGATGCCAAAATTGGTGGTGTAGTGAATAGCCAAGAAGGTTACCTCAAAGTACAATGGACCTTGATCAGATGGGCCAATGGACCAAGGAGTGGCAGATGGAGTTTAATTTCGATAAATGTTAGATGATGTAGTTTGGAAAGGAAAATCAGGGCAGGACTTTTACACTTAATGGTAGGGTCCTGGGGAATGTTGCTGAACAGAGATACTTTGGAGTGCAGGTTCATAGTTCCTTGAAATCGGAGTCACAAGTAGATAGGATAGTGAAAAAGGCATTTGGTATGCTTGCCTTTATTAGCCACTGCATTGAGTATAGAAAACGGGAGGTCATGCTGCGCCTCTTTGGGTCATGACTAGGCCACTTTCGGAATACTGCGTGTAATTCTGGTCTCCCTGCTATAGGAAGAATGTGAAATTTGAAAGGGTTGTTGCCAGGGTTGGAGGGTTTGAGCTAGGGAGAGGCTATTTTCCCTGGAGCATTGGAGGCTCAGGGGTGAGTTTATAGAGATTTATAAAATCATAAGGGGCATTAATAGGGTGAATATCCAAGGTCTTTTCCCCATGGTAGTGGAGGGCATAGATTTAAGGTAAGAGAGAAAAGATTTAAAAAGGACCTAAGGGGCAACTTTTTCATTCAGAGGATGGTATGTGTTTGGAATGAGCTGAGCTGCCAGAGGAAGTGGTGAAGGCTGGTATAAATACAACATTTAAAAAGAATCCAGATGGGTATATGAATAGGAAGGAGTTAGAGGGGTATGGGCCAAATGGCGGCAAAAAGGAGCAGATTAATTAGAATATCTGGTCGGCATGGATGAGTTGGACCAAAGGGTCTATTTTCAGAGCTCAATGACTCGATGACCTTATGACTCTATTTGGATCCAAAAGGTTATGTCAGTAAATCCTTCCTAAAACATCCAAGCAGAGTTGAAAATCTTAAATTGGAGCATACAAGGTTTGTGGGAAGGATGAGACACCAGGTTAAGAGCACTTCTGCTGTCCACAACTCTCATTTTGTGAAGTAAATTTCAAAAATATGCCTTTTAAGCAGCAGGCAACGCCACATTTTATTTTAGTGGGTCTGCACTGGATACTTTGAAGTCAACTAGTTAAGAATTGGGAATGTCGTACAGATTCATAGATGTCATATATGAGTTTGGGTAAGTGGCTACCACTAGTCTATCTTCAGTGATAAGTCTAGGGTCCTGTCTAATTATCAGCACTGAAGCAAGACCACTGATATGTCTGAACAAAAGTGACACTTGTCTCATATAACTAGGGAAGACTGTTGTAGTTCAGGGAATGTCAGTCCTTCAGTTTCAGTACAATAAGTTCAGGACCTAGCCACTGCAGGTATTATCATTACAACAACAAAGGTACAGAGCAATTGAGAAGGAACAGATGTGCAGGCAAGCCCGGGGCTAGCAGTTACTCCTGGCAGCTATTGAACAGCTGCCACATGAAGTCCAGGTGAAGGTGAGAAAGATTTGTTGAAGGAGTAACTAGATCGCTGCTATTTTTGTGTAATTACTGCTGTAGCAACACCAGAAATAAGAAGTACCTGTGCACAATAGGCTTTCAGTATCACAATGGAAGTGCAAAAGTTAGAATTCCAAGATATATGCGGAATCAATTTCTGCAGAAATAACGCATGTGCAAGAGTTTGCTTTCATTATTCACAACAACTTCTTTTGTTTAATCTAGATTGTCCTGGTAAAGAAACAGTATAATACCAGAAACCATTTGAAAAATTGCAGACTCAGCAGTTAAGCAACAAATGAAAATTGACATAGGTTGCTGCAAGGTGATGTGATTTGGTATAGAAAACAGAAACTGCACCCACACCCTATAAAATAAGAAAAGGAATGGTGTAGCAGTGAAGAGGAATGTAGGCATGAATATGGGCAAATCATTAAAGCAATATTGTTAGACATAAAGCTGACTAAAAATATAACTTCAGTACAGGGATTTATTTCTAGGAAATTGGAAATAAAATATAGTGACAAATGGTTAAAGCATAGAACAGCCTGATCATGATACGTTCAGAGGTTATCAATTTACAAATATCCACCTTACAAATGCTCATACCTACGGATGTAATCTCTGCTATGGTGTATTATTAATCATGCTTAAGGTCCGGCATATGAACATTTCCTGTACTTACAAATAGCTATTTGAGATTGTCCTGCATTGTATTCCAACTTGCATACAACTCTACTGGCGATAAGGCTCAAGAAAGAAGCCTTTTGTGACCAAGACCTGCCTGTATTTGATTGTACTCCCCATACAATTGAAAAGAAGCACAGGAACTTCAAAAGATATACCTGAGAGATTACAGACATCAGAAAATATTTATACTATTGGGAATTACTTCAGCAATGGCCTGACAGAGTTCTTTAATGGCTTGGAAAAGGTAATTAAGCAATCAATATGGTGAAGACCATTTTTTTTTCCTGTCTTTTTAAATATGGTCTGAGATGAAACCTCAAGGACTATTTTAAAAACCAAGGATTTTAGAAAGGATTGCTGCACTTTTCAAAACAAGTGATCTGATACTTAGTATAAATATTGTTAGCCCAGCTCTTTGTGCAAGTAGTGGGAAAGGTGACCACAAATGAGCTGGGGTTAAGGAGTGTGTGTGAATGGAGATTCAGCTGGCAACAAATAACTGATTGGTCTGGGAAATGGTGATCTCATGTCAAAGACAATTGCCGTCTTTCTGCAGACAAATGTGTGATTGGCTCCCAGGGAGCTGAACAGGTTGATGGTGTGAATATTGTGTTAGAAACAAGAAAGGAGCTACAACTTTTCCCCAAGGTAAAAAAAATGTTTCTAGCCTAAGCACTGCCTGTTTTACTTCTCCCTTGTCTGGTGCTGTACGCTGTTAATTTCAACCAATAGATCTGGGACTTTATTGGTGTGAATCATTCACTCTGAGTCACTTGCAAACAGAGTGAAAATACTTGGTGAAAGAAGATCAGAGACCAGCAAGTCCTGACAAAATAAAAGGATCATCTCAGCAAACCTTGCGAACGGGGAGCATTCTCAGTCTTTCCCTTCATCCTGGAGATAATTTATTTTATCTGAATCTGTCTGTATGTATCTATAGGGGGAGTTTTATAGGGAAGTTAGAGTTTTTACTGGTATATATTTATAATTTATATGGTAGAAATTTGTAATTATTGATCTATAGCGAGAATGATGTTTTTTATTTGTAATAAAAAGTAATCCTTGTTAAGTACAGCATTCTAGCCTGTACCTTCTGTCAACTTTTTGTGTACTTTTATGAAGAATTTACCTTCTTTGAGGACTCCAGAAATAGAAGCAATTGCAGTGAGACTGTAGTGACTGAAACCAGGTGAATCTTGTTGACTACGAGACACCTGTTTGGGGTTGTTAACCTGGGCCAATCAGGAAAGCCCCGACTGACAAATATAAACAGGAGATTAGAGTCTGCTCAGTGCAGGAGACTGATTCTGAGCTGGTTGGCCTCATTCGGTGTACTGTGCACAAGTAAATCAGGGGTGACTTGGTTATGGGATACTGGCCTCTGTGCAGTTATTTCAGAGGCATAAAAATGTTTCCAATTGTGGAAGAACCTCAACTCCGGAATCATGATTGCAAATAACCCCAAGTGGGAAATAAGGAGCAACTGTTCACTTAGAGTTGTTAGAACATAGAATATTTTACCATTGGAAGTAGTTAAAGCAAATAACTTAGATGCTTTGTGAAGGATACTAAATGAACACATGAGAGGTGAGGGAATATAAAGGTAGGCCAAAAAGCTGAAATGAGACAGAAGGAATAGAAATGACCTTGTATGGGGTATAAGAACTATCAAAAACTAATTGGGCTAAATGTAGTTTCTGGAACAGCCCCTGTAGATTGGACAGTGGAAAATGTAACCCTACTATTTAACCAAACAGGGAAGGAGAAAACCAGAATTATGGATGGTAAAGTCTCATGTCTGCATTATGGAAAAATGCTGAAATCCACTTAGAAAACAGCAATGTGATTACACAAAACCAAGCATAGATTTGGGAAAGTGAAATGGTGTTCAACAAATCCATTGGACTTTTTTGAGGATGTAATTAATAGAAACGAGAAGCAAGAACCAGAGAATATGATGTTCTTGAATTTTCAGAAAGCAATTGATGAAGTCCCACATAAGGAGTTAGTGTGCAAAATCAAACACATGGCATTGGTGGTGACAGAGTGGGTTGATAAATTAATTAGCACATAGGAAACAGAGAGAAGCAATAAATGGGTCAATTTCAGAGTGGTGACAAGTGGCGTATCACAGGGATCAGTGCTTGGGCCTCTGCTATTCACAATATAGATGAGATTTCATGGCAATTTAGTCAAGTTGAGTGAGTAAGCAAGTACAGATACAGTATAATGAGGTAAATGTGAATTGTCCACTTTCTTAGGAAAAACAGAATGGCAGAGTATTGTTGAAATGCTCCTAGATTAGGAAATGTTGCTTTACAGAATGATGAGGGTGATCGTATATATTCGTCACTGAAAGTAAACTTGCAGGTGCAGCAATTATCAAGAGAAGTCATATGTTGGATTTTATTGCAAGGGGATTATCGAGAACACAGGCTTTAGTGAGAGGGAGGAACTGAAGGAAATCAATATCAGTAGTGAAATGGTATTAGGAAAATTTATTGCATTGAAGGCTGGTAAGTCCCTAGGGCCTAATAATCAACATTCCAGCGTAGTTATGGAAGTTGCCATCGAAATAATGAATGCATTCTTAATCATCTTCCAAGATCCTTTAGATTCTGGAACAATTCCTACCAGTTGGAGAGTTGCTAATGTAACCCCGCTATTTAAAAAGGGAGGTACAAATAAAACCAGAAATTATAGACTTGTGAGTCTGACAACATTAGTTGGGAAAATGCTAGCACATGTCATGAAAGATTTAATTGTCGCAGGATTGGACAGAATCAGCATGAACTTATGAAAGAGAAATCATGCTTAGGCAATCTACTAGAATTCATCAAGGAAGTGACTAGTAGAGTTGATGAGGGGGAGCAGAATGCAATTTTGGTGAACTTTCAGGAGGCTTTCGACAAAATTCCACATAAGAGATGAGCATGTAAAAGTAAAGTGCATGGATCGGGTGTAGTGTATTGAGATGGATAGAACTGGTTGGCAGACAGGAAACAAACAAAAGGAAAAAACTGATCTTTTTCAGAATTCTAGGCAGTTCCTTTTGGGATAGTATAGGATTTGTGCTTAGACCCCAGCTATTCACAATTTAGATTAAGGAGTTAGATCAGGGAACTAAATGTAATGTCTCCAAATTTGCTGATGACATGAATCTAAGTGGAAGGGCGAGCTGACAGGAAGATGCATAGAGTTCAATTGTCAAACACAAGGACAATGATAGAAAAACTGTGCATGTCTTTTGCAAATACATGGGCTCTCTGAAGTGTTAGTCATCATTGGGCATTGTTTACGAGCAGGGAATTTGAGTATTTCCTAACATCAAATGTTATTCACCATAAAAGGACAGCTCCATACCATTCACCATTCAATGGTCTACCAGAAAGAGCAGTCCAAACTTTGAAGGGAGGCTTAAAGAAATAGTCTCCAGCTTCACTAGATACTAAAAAAAATCCCAGTTCCTATTTTATTATAGGGCCATCCCTCATGCAACTACAGGAATGGCTCCAGCAGAAATTCTAATAGGGAGAAGACCTTGCCCCAGGTTAAACCATCTTCCTGGACTTGGGAGCGGGAAGCTGAAATGACATCAGGAACACCAATGCCAGACACAAGAGTCCTCCAAGTGAGGGAAACATTTTACCTCAGGAGACAAAGTTTAGTGCAGAAACCATGTGAATGACTTTGTATGGTAAGAGGTATGGTTGATGCATGGTCAGATCCAGAGATGTATAAAGCCCAAGTAGGCGTGTCAGTCCTGAACAATGGACCATGTGAAAGCTGCAAACTCGCAAACGGTGCTGGAGCAAAACAGGCCCAGCTCTTTGAAAGTCCTTCCGACTGTTCCAAACCAGGTGGGCTCTCCCTCTTATTCAAGCATTGAAGAGATCTTAGAATTTGAAATGGACATGGTTGATGTCGTCACCTCAAAACCTTGCCACATGAAGAGGAAAATGAATTTCTTCTGAGATGCTCTGAGCGCAAGAGGTGAGCTACTACGCATTACATGCTGCCCGTATCAGAGTCAGAGTTTGAAGAGCCTGACCTGGTGTAAAATGCAACAGGAGGAGCTACAAAAAAATCTCAGCCTATGTCCTCTGACTCAGGGGTGGGGGAGGACATAGTGATTGTAGTGATGTCAGCCAGCTGGACATCATAGAAAATACATTCCCTGATTGGGGTGGCTAATCTGGTCCAATTAGGGAACCCTATGTCAGCAACGAGAACAGGAGTATCAGACATCCTGTTACTCTGAGACCTGGCTCAAAGGGAGCTGGGTAAAGCGTCTAGCACTCTCCATGTGCAAATTAAAAGTGGCATGATGATGGGATATTGGCCTCTGTGGAGTTATTTCAGGTGTAGCCCGTGATACAGCATTGCAATGCAGAAGCAATCAATAAGTGAATAGAGAAATGTCGTAAGGGTTCTTAGAGGCTGCCCATTGTCCAAATTCTCCAAACAAGAATGCAAATGAATTTGAGTTACTGCATGCATTGTTTGTTGACTCCACATTATATGTGCAGACTCATTTGACAAGAATACACATCAGAAATTGTCTCTAGAGGTCAGTTTTAGTTTCAAGATAGACTGACCTCCACAACCAGTTCTCTGAGCCACATTCCCAACAGCAGACTTCACATCTTAAGGAGAAGACAATTGAGTGAGCATACCTTGTGAATGTAGTTTTCTTCTGTGTTTAGTTTGTATGCTGGAGAGATATACATATTCCATTCTGTAGTCTCATCAAAGTTACAGCTTACATGAAAAAATTTCTAAAATAATACTTGGTACTATTTTGAGGTGTTATGTGAGTATTGTCAGTATTGTTTCTAAAGTTAAATATGAAAGAACACAAAACAAGCTCCATGTCGTTTGGAGAACTTAAATAGGAGCAGACTTTGGATTTTGTGGATCATGTTTACAGTATTTTCATGTATTGACTTTTGATATTTTAAAAGGATATTGTGTTTTTGGAATAGCCTTTTAAGAGGCTTTTAATCTTTGTATTATTGCTCAGTAAATCACTGCAAATCACTTGGCCAGCCTGCGGGTCATCAGCAAGCAGATTGCAAAAAGCTTTTGTCATTTGCAGGCATGACTGATGTTGTAACAAATTAATTTAAATAAAAGTGCTTGACTGATCTTTCTTCTATAACCAACAGTCATGGGCCATAGGAAGGCCTATGTATCCAGGTATAAGGTGGAGACACCAGTATAAAAGTTTACTATAGAAGAAATGAAGGTTATGAAAATTATGCTGCATTTGTATAAACTCTCCAGATAGAGGGATACAGTGAAAATTTAACTAAGAAGATTTACAAAGATAATACCAGAAAAGTGTGGATGCATACATCATGAAGGGAGTGATGGGCTGGGCCTCTTTGCTCTTGAAAAAAAGAAGGCCGAGAGGCAATTTCCTTCAAAATTATCAAAAGCATAACTGGGATAGATAGAAAATGTTTCTTCCCACGGAGAAGCGTGTAACTTGCAGTTTTGATTTATAGTTAGTTACAAAGAAATCCAACTGGGAATTCAAAAAAAAACTCTTTACACAAAGGGTGGTAAGGATACAAATCTGACAAACACAGGGAAAGGCTAAAGTAAATAAAATGGATTCACTTAAGGTGAAACTAGGTAAGAATGTGACAGGGAGAAAGAAGGGAGTTACAGTGAAACAAAAACAGAAATAGCTGGAAAAGCTTAGTAGGTCTGGCAGAATCTATTGAGAGAAATCAGAATTAATGTGTCAGGTTGAGTAAACCATCCTCAAGGTCCTGACGGAGGGTTGCTCAACCTGGAACATTAAGTCTGCTTTCTCTCCGCAGATACTGTCAGACCTATTGAGCTTTTCTAGGAATTTCTGATTTTGTTTCTGATTTCGGGCATCAGCAGTTCTTTCAGTTTCTTTCTGAATTCCATTTTAATACATAGATGAGAAAAGTTGAAAGCAAGCTTAAGTGGAGCAAAAAGGTTGGCATGGACTGGTTGGACAGCATGGCTTTTTTCTGTTCCCTAAATTTTATGTAATGCCTCATAAATTGAAGATGAAATTAGTCTACATGAAGCCAAAATAAGGTACTTTATGACTGAATTAAAATTACATGAAATAAGGTCTGTTGAATGGAATCTGAAGGGTGCTGTTTACAACTGTTAATATGCTACTACAGCATCAAGTCTTAGGACATCTATCAGCCACTAACTAAGAATAATCGCCTCCACAGGATCTCAAAACATGTCAGAAAGCCAATTGTGGAGCTTTTTCAATCAATACAAGGACACCTAGAACTAAATACAGTATAGGATTGCCAATGAGTGCTCTTAAGGTGCAAATGTAGTGTTCTGACTTCTGAGCTACGAAGCATGGGTTCAAGTCACATCTGTCCCACAGGTGCATAATAACATCTCTGAACAGGTCAGTTCGAGAAAATATATAAAATTTCCTATGGTGGTTATAGTCACTGCCACCTTCAAACTTCCTATTGTGGGTCATAAATGATTGTATCAGCTAAGGTCTTAGCTACAAATTTACAAAACAAATAAACTTCTTAACACATTGCCATTAAATAGCAATAGGAGTATGATTATTTTACATTCACTCATGAGATGAGGGCACCACAGTCTAGAGCATTTTATTGCCAATCCCTGATTGCCGAGACAGTAAATGAGAATTAATGACATTGCTGTGGGTCCGGGGCCACACGTAGGCCAGGCCAAAAAATGACAGCAGTTTATTTCCCAAAAGGACATTATGGATATGGAATTCAACTTTGTAGTTTTACATATTTGAGTAAATTCAGCAGTTAAAGGTGGTGAATTTGTGACTATTCAACCATTGATTACTGCTCTTTTTAAGCCGTTACTTTCTCTTGTTCACCTCGTACTACTTCTTCCAGCTCATTGATATATCTGTCAGGAGGTGAAGAGTCATCCTGGCATTTGTAAATGCTTGTGGGACACATAAGATATTGACCAGTGCTCTCCTTTTCTCACTTTCTTATACCACTTGAAGGTTGCTTTTTCAGGAATAAATGGCAAAAATGATACCCTTTATAAAGGGAGAGTCTCACAATATAGCATTATGTATTTGTGAAATGATGAATATGAAGGGGTTCAAGACAAAGTGTTTTGTCCCAAAGCTTGGAACAGACCAGCACCTTAATCTTCTTCCACTCTCATGTCATATTGAAGGATATCAGTGCATCTTTCAAAGGAGTCGCGTGCTTATGATACTAAAGCTTTCTACAACTTGGATCTGTTACCAGATGTGCTGTGCCTTTTTGTGCCAGTAGAGAAGTATGTTTGAGATGTTGCAAGTCTCCCAGCCTATCATTCATTCCATATCAGAAGACACTTTACAAAGAGCAGCTAGCAGGTGTTCTGACAGTGAACTGGTTTCGGTGCAGTTTCGATTATGAGTTAAAGTTTGATTGTGTACATCCTAGTAATATGGGCTTTCATGAAATGTCATAAAAAGAGTGTACAATTGTTTGAGGCTTGGCAAGGTGTGCATTAAATGTGGAACTAGATGACAGGCAATACTTTCTGCAATGAAGAGACATCTGTCTGTTATGTGATACAAGCTAGTATGTGAAAGACAGAGGTTTAACCAATCTTTACCCACATTTTTTAAGCCTGTGTTTACAGAGTTACTCATTATAAGCATCTCCTCCTCACCCATGATCCCAGTTAATACTCACCATCTACACATAATTAATTATACTTAATCTGCAATTAACACTGTTGTGTGGGTTATTTAATTATGCAAGTAGATATGGATGTCACTGGCTAAGCCCATCCCTAATAGGCCTTGAGAAGGTGGTGAGCTGCTTTCTGGAACAACAATGTTAATAGGAAGGGAATTCCAGGACTTTGACTCAGTTACACTGAAGGAATAGAGATATAGCTCCAAGTTCCAAGGATGGTGAGTAGCTTGAAGGGGATCTTGCTGGCAGTGGTGTTCCAAGATATCCATTACCCCTGCCCTTACAGATAATAGTGGCCATGTACAGGAAGCCTTTGTGAATTTCTGCAGTGCATCCTTTAGGTGGAACACATTGCTACTATTCATAGAATCCATGTCAACAGAACTCCCATAGTGTGTAAACAGGTCATTTGGACCAACAAGCCCACACTATTTGAAGACCATTCCAGCCAGACTCCTCCTCTCTACCGTGTAATCCTGCGTATCCCATGGCTAATCTGTCTAACCTATGCACTCGTGGACACTATGGGGCAATTACACATGGCCAATTCACATCTTTGGACTGTGGGAGGAAACTGGAGCACCCAGAGGAAAGCATTACCCCAGTCTTCAGCCATTTTGATTCACTTGATGTGATATCAAAAAAATAATTGGAGACACTGGATACTGCAAAGGTTGTGGGCTCTGTCAGTATTCCAGCAATAATATAAAGGCTTGCTCCTGAAGCTATGGCATCCTAACCAAGGTATTCCACTACAGCTACAACAGTGGTATCTACCTAGCAATGTGGAAAATCACGTAGCTATGTCCTGCATATACAAAGCCGGACAAATCCAACCTGACTAATTACCTCTTCATCAGTCTACTCTCAGTCATCAGTAAAGTAAGAGCAGGTGACATTAACAATGCTATCAAGCGGCATGTGATGATCAGTTTAGGTTTTCCAGGGCCTCTTAGCTCCTGTCATCATTACTGTGTGGTATAAACATGGACAAAGCAGCTGAATTCCAGAGGTGAGGTGAAAGTGACTGTCCTTGACATTAAGGACCCACTTGACTACATCTAGTGTCAAGGAGCCAAAGCAAACCTAGAGTCAATGAGAATTGAGGTAAATTCTCTGCAGTTTGGAGTCATATTTGGCCAAAAGAAAGGTTATTGAGGTTGTTAGAAGTCAGTCATCTCAGCTCCAAGACATCACGGCAGGAATTCCTCAGGGGCGTGTCGTAGGCCCAACTATCTTCAGCTGCTTCCTCAATGGCTATTTGTTCCATCACAAGGTCAGCAGTGGGGATTTTTGCTGATGATTGCGCAATCGGCAAAATTGGCAACTCCTCAAATACTGAAGCAAGACCTCATAGCAAGACCTGGATAATGCCCAGACTTCAGCTGGCAAACGGCAAGACATCCACGTTAAAACAGGTCACTTGACTGGCACTATATCCACAAACATTCACTCTCTCAACCTTTGGGTAGCTCAGTGGTTAGCACTACTGCCTCACAATGCTAGGAACCTGGGTTCAATTTCACCATCTGTGTGGAATTTGCACATTCCCTGGTGTCTGGGGTAATGCTTTAGCACTTCTGGTTAAGGATTGTTGCAAATGCCTTAGCTATATCACTCATGCGCCGGGGCTTCCCCATTTCTAATGAAGGTGACATTTGTGGAGGGGTTTAATTATACAGCACATTCTTGCTAAGTTTCTTTAAAGCAGACCATTCTCCACTAAATATGTGGCTGGATACATAGCATTATGGCTACCAAGCAACATGCAGAATGATCCGTGGGTTGAAACTTGGTTGGCTTCCTTCATATTATCAATAGTAGCGGAAAATTTATAATCAAAGGCAGCAGCCAAAAATCAAGTGACAATATCATAGGGAGTAAAACCAGATCTCATCCAATATAGCAGAAAGTTCTCTGTGCAAGGTCAGCTCACTTGATTCATTGCTTACTATATGTGCTTCATAATGTGCTTTCTTTAGCCTTGCAAAAGAACAATATTATTGAAATCTTATAGATTCATGCTCAAATGATAGGGAATTAGAAGCTGAAATTAACTCAATTTAAGCTTCTGCTGAAGGAAAGAGGTGAAGGGCTAGCAGTATAGTTATCCAGAGATCCAGGTAAGGTTCTAGGTACATGGTTTGAATCCTCCAATGGAAAATGGTATTGAATTCAAAAGAAATCTGGAATTAAATGTTTAATGATTACTGCGTAACCATTTTGATTTTGTAAAATTCCACATGGTTCACTAAAGTATTTTAGTGAAGGAAAACTGCCAACCTTAGCTGGATTGGCCTACGTGTGACTCCAGATCCAAACATTATGATTGACTCTTAAATGCTCTCTGAAATAGCCTATCAAGCAACTCAGTTGTATTCAGTGCAAAAATATCTCAAAAAATGAACGAAAACAGAGCAACAACCCTTGGCACTGGAAACAACAATGGTAACTTCAGCCATTTGGACACTGCAAAGTTTCCCTTACAAACATCTGGGATCTAGTGACAAAATTGGGAAAGCTGCCTCACAGATTATCAAGCAACAGTCATATCCATATTCATAATGTCCTAGGGAATACCGTCATGATCCCTTTGTCGGAGATGTGATGAAACAATGCTATACATTTGGGAGTCTCAGCATTGCCTCAAGACTTTATGCAGTCTCATGGCTTCAGGTCACGGCTGGACAAGGAAACCTCCTGCTGATTACCACATAGACTCTTTCCATTGGCTGATGAATCAATATTCCTCCATATTGAAGGGAGCACTGAGGGTGGCAAGTGCATAGACTTCAATATTCATCACCAAGAATGGTGCAGCAGCAGCACAATGGAATGAGCTGGTTAAGTTTGAAAAGACCTTGTTGATCGACTGGGTCTGCATTAGGTAGTGAGGGAACCAACAACAGGCAACAACATACTTGATCTCATCAATCTGCCTGCCACGCTTGTTGGTAATCGTGTGTACGTTTCACAAGGTGCATAGTAAAAAAAAATCACCAAGGGTCCTTAGGCAGTACCTTCTAAACCAATGACCACTTCCATCTCAGGAAAATGGCGGGAAATACATGGGGGCACCCCCATATACAAGCTCCACCCCTGAGATCTTCCCTTATGGCATTATGCATTCAACTCTACGAAGTGGACTTCTATGGTTCAAAAGACAGCACACGACTCTCTTCTTGAGGAAATCTACAGTTGGACAACAAATGCTAGCAATGCCTGCTGTCAACCAAAAAATTTAAAACGTACAAATGGCAAAAATGACACATTTAATCAAATATGCCAAAATGCAAAGAACAAAGCAAGCATCAGTGGGAATAAATACAAAATAAATGTCACTGGAATCAAACTAAAGGAAGTCAGATGTATACAGTCAGCATACATTTAATTAGATTATAAACTGTGATAGCTACTGGTGAGAACCACAAGCTTCAAATTACAGGACCTAAAGATGAATCTATTATCTTAACAAAGAAAATGGGCAGCCTCCGAGTTAAAAATAGCTGCTCTTTTCTTTATAACCTGGAGACATGGAGCTTAACATAGTTTTTTTTAAGCACTGAATTGGGAAAGCAAGACACATGGGGAATGATTATAACAATAGCTGAATATTTCTTTTCTCCCTGAGAATGCCCTCTGAGGTCCCTTGATGCACTGCAGCTCCATTCCTATCTCTTGCATCTTTCCAGAGATGTGGGTGGCTCAAGACAGTGCTGTCTCAGAAGCAAAAAAAGACTTAGTTCATAAATTTAATAAAATTATCTTCTTCTGAAATACTCATTTCACTGATTGTGGCTTCCTTTTATGCAATGTTTGGTGGCACCAAAGAATATACATTGACAATAATGGCTCATTTTACATATTAACTTGATTGAAAATATATTGTATCATTTTCAGATAATCTTGATTGCAAATATTTGTTATTCAATGAATGAAAGAATGGGAACTTATTTGTATTTGCACATTTAGATGAGATTAAAAGTGGGCTGAAGCATGTGATGAGGCAAAAGCTGATCAAGAACTAAAGTGGACATTATAGAGTTGGAAGGAGAAATTTAATTAGTTTGTCAGTGCCTCCTCAGTCCATGAATAACTTGCAATGTGTTTCAGCATATATTATTCTATAGAGATGAAGAAGTCAGTTTTGTTGCATTTTAATGATTATTTTTACCAGTACTCTATATAATGATGGACAACTTATAAATACATTGTTATTGCAACATGTAGATTGGCAGACAAAAGCCATAATATTTTCAAAGTGGGTAGCAGGATTTAGATCATAAAACTAAAATTTAAGCATTTGGCATTTAGTGTATCTAGCAACAACTATTTGAGTCTCAATTATTAGCCTTACCGCATGAGTCTATATATTTTAACATAGAACATAGAACATTCCAGCTCAGTACAGGCCCTTCGGCCCTCGATGTTGTGCCGAAATGTCATACCGATCTCAAGCCCATCTAACCTACACTATTCCATGTACGTCCATATGCTTATCCAATGACGACTTAAATGTACCTAAAGTTGGTGAATCTACTACCGTTGCAGGCAAAGCCTTCCATTCCCTTACTACTCTCTGAGTAAAGAAACTACCTCTGACATCTGTCCTATATCTTTCACCCCTCAATTTAAAGCTATGCCCCCTCGTGCTTGCCGTCACCATCCTAGGAAAAAGGCTCTCCCTATCCACCCTATCTAACCCTCTGATTATATTATATAATTAAGTCACCTCTCAACCTTCTTCTATCTAATGAAAACAGCCTCATGTCCCTCAGCCTTTCCTCATAAGACCTTCCCTCCATACCAGGCAACATCCTAGTAAATCTCCTCTGCACCCTTTACAAAGCTTCCACATCCTTCTTATAATGCGGTGACCAGAACTGTACACAATACTCCAAGTGTGGCCGCACCAGAGTTTTGTACAGCTGCAGAATAATGTCTTGGTTCCGGAACTCAATCCCTCTATTAATAAAAGCTAAAACACTATATGTCTTCTTAACAGCCCTGTCAACCTGGGTGGCAACTTTCAAGGATCTGTGTACATGGACACCGAGATCTCTCTGCTCATCTACACTACTGGTAGGGGTAGTATCTGAGGGCAGCACTGAAAGGTTTGCCAATCAAAGTGCTACATGTATTATAGATGTAATCTGATACTCTTTGAAACTGGTCACCGTGCAGGACAATTTCTGGGTTCCAAATCCAATTCTTTAAAAAAAAATCAATGGGCGTAGGCATTACTAGCAAGACAAGGATTTAATGCCATTGAGACATGTTTTGCAAGCTGCCATCTTGAAGTGTTGCAATCTTTGTGGGCTTGGTACACCCACAGAGCTATTCAGAAGAAAGTTCCATGACACATACCCAGCAACAGCGAAGAGACAACTTTATAGTTTAATGTTTGGATGATATGCTACTTGGGGCGGAACATGCAAGTGATGATGTTCCCTTGCATCTGCTGCCCTCATCAAAGAAATCACTATGGGAACATTATGTTCACTAAAGTGTTTTGCTGGAAGATGGCTCCTAATTTACTGCCAATATATGTGCCATCAAATAAAAGACAGTAGACAGGTTACTGATACGCCCAATCAGAGGATGTGCTGCCTTGGAGAAATGGCAGCTCCACCAGGAGAAACGGTGTTGCCTTTCCCAAGGCTATTTTCAGCCACATGTGTGGCCCACTGATCATTATGAGAGGGATAAGTATTGAGAGCTTCCTCGTTCCTCCAAGCAAGCATTGACAAGCCCATTCCTGATAAGTGCAGGCATTGGCAACAGTGAGATGCCAATCTGACAATGCCTCCTATAGGTCTTCATTTGCACATTTAGGCACTATGTTCACTGACTTACCTCTGGCAAGATGGCCTGAAGATCGGAGAAAATTAGACAACTGACCTGATGCTTTTCTGTCAGAATTTCCTCACAATCCTGGTCTCAAGCAGGGCTCTGCAGTACCAGAAATATTTACCCTATAAGAGCTAAACCTTTTCTGAAGTCAGAAAATATCATATTCAATTATTTGCCTTCAGTATGCTAATGAGATAAATAGAATTTGAAATATTCCTGAATTTGTAATTATAATCATTTAGTTGTATTGGGCTGGATTTTTTTTTCTGTAGCAGAGCATCTAGCAGCATGTTCCTTCAGTTAAATTATCCTTCACATTTCAGTGTTTAGAACTTTTTAAAGTGCAAGCTGATGAAGTCACAATCAGACTCCTGTAATTTGGGTAAAAGATAAACAACTTTGTATCTCTTAAAACAAGAAAATTGAAGAAATATGAGATCTACAGCATACGGACAATGAAGGCTTACTCTTGAGGTTCCTGGCATCATAAACTCCAGTCTTCAACCAAATTGATTGCCTCCATTGGATACCAATGCAGCTGAATGCACTGGATCCTGTAAAGGTGGTGGGCCCCGACATTAGTTCAGAATAATACTGAAGACCTGTGCTTTCCTGCTCCTCTGATGCTGCTTGGCCTGCTGTGTTCATCCAGCTCTACACCTTGTTATCTCAGATTTTCCAGGTGTCTGCAGTTCCTACTATCTCTGAAACAATCATCACCCTATCTGCCTACTCTCAATCATCAGCAAAGTGATGGAGGAGATCATCAGCTATGTTATCAAGGGTAACTTGATTAACAATAACGCGCTCAGTGGTTTTCAGTTTAGTTTCTGTCAGATCGACTCACCTCATTTCCAAACCTGGAAAAAGAGCTTAACTCCAAAGGTGAGTTATGAACAACTATCCCTTGATGGTTCAAGGATACCAAGTAAACCAACAGGAATCTGGGGAAAATGCTACACTGGTTGCAGGCATGCCTAGCACAAACGAAGTTGAAAACAGACATATCTGTCTTAGCTTTCCATCTTACATTCATCAGGACAATTTTCAAGATACACATAAATAAGAAGAAAAACAACATTCGTACAGTAAGTGAGGAGAGTGTTGATTGGTTGGCAAGTAGATTACTAATTGGTGGAGTCATGCCTTGGAGAATTCAAACGTTTTTTCAATTTTAAACTGGATGGATTGATTCTAATTAGTCATGACTTCACCCTGAGAAATTAGCATATAATGGTTATTTCCTGTTTTGATGAGTTCAAACAGATTGTCTGCAAAGTACACAGCCTCATGTAATCAAATATGCAGCTTCCTGTACACACAAGTGTGCCTCACTGCGTGCTTAAGTGGCAATCTTAAATTAGTTCTCATCGAGATTTGTTGCATTCTCAGGATTCTTATTAGACATTGTCCGATCACAGATCATATTTAATATCAAATGCTGCATTGTGAGTATTGCAAGGTTGGCCTGGTTGGGTACATTCAGTTCTTTGCTTTTACAACCAACTTTAAGGAAATGTTAGATAACAAAGTGTGGAGCTGGATGAACACAGCAGGCCAAGCAGCATTTTAGGAGCACAAAAGCTGACGTTTTGGGGTCTAGGCCCGAAACATCAGCTTTTGTGCTCCTGAGATGCTGCTTGGCCTGCTGTGTTCATCCAGCTCCACACTTTGTTATCTTGGATTCTACAGCATCTGCAGTTCCCATTATCATTGAAGGAAATGTTGTTTGTTATAATCCACCAGGTTTTGGGATAAAATGCTTCAACAAAATCATTCTCGTTTTGTAGGATATGGGCATTGCCAGCATTTGTTACCCATCCCTAACTACCCTCATAATGAGTGGCTTACTGGGCTATTTCAGAGGGCAGTTTTGAGTCAACCACATAGTCAGGAGCTGGAATCACATAGTGAGCAGACAAGGTAGTTAGTAGATTTCCTTCCTGAAAATGAGTGAGTGAATATAAAATTGACCAGTGTCCTTAGTGGGATCTCATGTCCCCATTATACTAGATTAGGCTTCTCTACTGATAGGCCAGTAACATCACTACTTTACGATCTTCTCCCCATAAATGTGTCTTTTTTCGGCAATACTCAAACTCTGTCACACCAACATGGTTGTAGATGACAGAGGTTAATTATCTCAGTACTAGGATATCACTGCAGGAGTTCCTCAGAGTAGTGTCCCAGGTCAACCATCTTCAGCTTCTTCATCAATGACCTTCCTTCAATTGTAAGATCATAAGGGGATGTTTGCTGATGGTCGTACAATCTTCAACACTGTTTGCGACTCACCACATGCTAAAACAGTCCATGTTTACATGCAACAAGACCTGGACAACAAATTGCTTGCGCTATTAACAGGCAAGTAACTAGCATCATACATGTACCAGGCAATGACCATCTCCCCTAGACATACAATGGCATTACCATTCCTGAATCCTCCATTAGAGACATCTTGAGGGTTACCAGAGGTTAGAAACCAAACTGGACTTGCCAAATAAATGTTGTGGATATAACAAAGGGTGCAAGGCTAGGAATTCTGCAAGCAGTAGCACACCTTCTGACCTGTTGAACACTGTCTAAAAGGCACAAGTAGGAGTGTAATTGGAATGGACTTTATTTGCATCACCAGACACAGCTTCAACAACACTCAAGAAGATTGACTCCTTTTAGGTATCAAAGCAGCTTACTTGACTGGCACGTCATCCACCACACTATACGTTCACACTTTTTATCATGGATATTCAGGGAAGTTGAGAGTATGATCTGTAAGATGCAATGGAGCAAGTCAGTCAGCATCCTTTAAGAAAACTTTCCAAATCCATAGCCCCTACCATTTACAACAAGATAGGCAAATAAATGGGAAAAGGAGTCAGAAAGGATTTTTTTTCTGTATTACATTTTTAAAATCTCTAGCTATAATTAAAATTTTAAGGAATACTAGTTGTGATAATAATTCATTCTAATGTCAGTGGTTATTCCTTTGTTAAAAATGGTAAGGAGAATGAGGAGCATGATGGGAGGAGTCCCAAGGATTTGACCAGAAATATGGCAACGGAGAGTTAAATGGCATGGTGCAAAAAAAATTTCAATTATGTCACAACAGGCAGAGTTGTGTTTACAACTAATCATTTATGTGAACCTCTTACTTGTTAAATTGAATCAGCTGTTGGGTTGTAACTGAAATTGTGAGAATATTGTGGTTCTAGACAAACATGTCTGCAGGCATTGTTTGCTCCTTGAGGAACTTCAGTTCAATATTATTGAAATGCCGTCCAATGTGCAGGCATTGCCTAGCATCCAGGAGGGATAGAGTTATGGATGTGGAATAGAGTGCCTAGAAGAAACTTGGCCTCTTGTTTTTTTCCAGATTTTCATTCAGATTTTCATTGTCTGACTGACTTCCCCATCCATGGTCAAAATGCATGTTATAGGGTCTATACTGTCACATGAAACATCACCAGGTGGCGTGGTGCAGTAACATGTACATTAGTTCACCACTCTGACAGAACACTGCAGTACTATCCAGAACGCATGTTGTTATTTTTCATGGTCTTCTGTACTTTTTCACAACCTCACCATCATGGAGGACACAGGTGTTGTCATTAGGAATATGATTAAGAGCTAAGGAGGAGGAGCAGCAGTAGAAAATGTGTAGCCAACTAATATATCCCCTTCGCAGTCCAGACTGCCTGGTCGGTTTATCAACTTGTGATATTAGTGAACACAACAGCATTCCCCATCGCATAGCATTTTTTTGCCTTCTATTGGACACGTTGCGCAAGCCACCAGATACCAACTATTCCAAATAAACTTCATAAACAAACAAACAATGTAATATTCTACTCAAAAACTAACCATTCCGCTTCCTGCCCATATCTTCATGCAGTTGGCCTAATTGTCCTATTAAATCCTAACCTTTTGGCTGTTGACTTTCAACAAAAAAGTTTATGGATATCCTTGCGGGACAGTATCCAGCAGATCTAGTCCTAGATTTGAAGTAATTGCTGATTGTCTCTTTGTACTTCTCTCTACTTTCAATTTAGTATACTGCTTGCACTACTCAGAATGAGATCTCCTCTACATTAGGAAGACCCAAAGCAGCTGAGTGACTGCACTTCATAACACTCCCTTCACTCAGTGAGCATGACCTTAAGCTTCCTGTGACTTGTCATTTTAATTCCCCACCTCTCATTTACTCTGAACTTTTTGGTCTTGGCCTGCCACACTGTTCCAGTGAAGTTAACGCAAGCTTGAGGAACAGACCTTCATCTTTCATCTTGGCAATTTTGCAGTCTTTTAAGCTCAATATTCAGTTTAACAACCTTAGATTGTAACCTTTGCCTTCATTTGTGATTTTTTTTTGCTGGTGATCTTTTTTACTGTGTTTGTTTCTTTCTTTATCCCTTAATGTTACATTTAGATGGCTGCTATTTAGCCATTACTACCTCATCTGGTCACAATCTTTGTTTCTATGCTATACATAATAGTACCATCTTTGGGTTCTGAGTTTAAAAATCACTTACTAATTTATCTCTCCCATCTTCCATCCTGATCTTCTGTTTCATTTCTGCCCTACCCATTCGTCCACTGGTTTAAAACTGCTTCTATTGGATCTGAAGGAAGATAGAAATGTAAGGTTATCAACCTGAATTGTTAATTCTGTTCCTCTCCACAGATATAGCCCGGGCTGCTGAATAATACCAGCACTTTATTGTTTTGATTTCAAAATTGTATTTCATTTTTGTATGAAGTTAATGTGGCACAGGTGCAATATGCCAAGGTCCCAGTGCTATTGATTAGGCTATATTATTGGATAGCAACTTTTAAGGCACAGACCAAATCATGATGTTGCCAATAAATTGTTCATTTCACCTTCAACTTTAGCTACTTGAATGGAAGAACCATTAATGCTTCGATCTTTAGTACAACAACCGTGCCATAATTTATTCATGGCTGGAGGAAAGGACAATTTGATACTTACAGACTACCAGCAACTGATCCAGCATTACGACCATGAGCAAAATAGTGATCAAATACATTGAAACTATTTTCTCCAGTCATAAAGTAACTATTGAATTCTTTTGCAAGAAAGAGCTACTGCTGAAAAATGGTGAATTCAGAAAATTTGTCAAAGAATAGTATTTCATTCACACCACTTTAAATCTAAAATACTTTGAGCTAAACTGGTTGATCCATAAAGCAATGTAGATTGTGCAACATGTGAAAATAATTCAACCAAATTTCTTCAGCATGCCTGGTTTTAGAGTGCATTTGGAGAGAAGGCGCAGATGAGTAAGGAGAGAATCAGTGTGATGATTAATCTTGCTAGAAGACGGTACTTTCCTGTTTGCAGATATTTTGATAATAGTGTGAAAATACTTACTGAAAATGCAGCTTAAATTTCTTCAGGACTTAGTTAGGCACTTCTCTCTAGCTTCCATGAATAGAAAATAAATCAGCCCATTAGCACAAGTCAGATGAGTAATTTCTGGTTGTTGAAGTGTTTAATTTGTACTATTTCAGCTTATTGTTTTAGTAGATGATCAGTAGGAACTCTATACATAAAATATTGCATTTTTACAGTTGGGGGCAAAATGAGAAATTATTATATTTTTAACAGAAAAAATCTTATGGAGCAGAAACACATAAAGGCAAGTCGTGCTGATATTGTCCATTATATATTGCTGCATTCTAATTAGGAAGATTTCCCAGAATGACACTGCTGCAACATATTTTTCTACACTCAAATCTATTCAAAAATAATGCTAAAATGTACAAAACAAGAAGGACATGCAGCTATGTCACACTTTCATAATCGCAGGATGCCCTAGAATACTTGCCATGACCTATGAAGATTGGGAATATCAGTTCCCCATTTTTTAAACCCCAGAAACTCACAACAAGTTTTTAAATTAATTTTGACCACTCCACCAGCAGATTTCAATTAAATTTCAATATTAATCAAAGTCAAGGAGCTAATTACAAAGTTACCTAAAATTAAAGAAGAAAAAAGCTTCTTTCTATCTGCTAAACCTGAGAATAAATATTGAAGACATTATATCAAACATACACAGATACAGGCAATTATTTTAAAAGCAAGAGTGCTTGATCGATATCAGGAGAATAAAAGCTACACTGTTTTGAAGCCCTTAAAGTATTTGAGGTGTTAGATTTTTAAGCTGTGACTGCTGTCTAATATTGCCTAGTATCCTCAGCAATAACAAAGCTTGTAGGTATGTTTGAGTCCTGTCTGAATGGCTGTTTCCTAAGTTTCCATTTTCACTAGGTGCTGCTTTCAGGATGCTGAGGGAAGCAAGCACAGAGAGAGAGAGAGAATTCTAGCTTGTGTTGTTACAAATTCAGTTTTCTTTCACTGTTCTGTTCTACAAGGAGCAACTTGAAATATAGTTTAGTGTATATTCCTGAATCTGGCTTCATTGTCTTTCAAAGATAGATAACTTAGAGGATTTTCAACTCTCATCTGGCAGCATATTAGATTATCAAATAAGTAGAATTTAAAACAGGAGATGTGAATGGCTTGAAACTGACTTAGGTGATTGTATCTGAAAATATCAACTCCAATGTTAGTTTCAATGCAAATGGTTTCATTTATTTTATATTTGTCTTCTGGTAAGGTGATCACAGTCATTATTTCGCAACATCATAGATTCTTTTCTTAAAACCTTTACTTGTCCATTAAAGATCTCAGGGTTAACAATCAGATGATGGAAGTTCAATTTTGGTAGCATAGTTACCACTATTATAACAACTTTACAGCTAATGGAATACCTTAGATGTGTAGTCCTTCTTATAATATGTAAAATAAAGCAGCCAATTTGCACAATGTAAACTTTCACAAATAGCAATGTTGTAAAGATGATATAAACTGTCTTGATGGGCTCTTGGTTGAGAGATAAATATTGATCAGTGCAATTTAACTATCTGTTAAATTAAATAGTCCATTTAGTGTATATGTCTTGCTTTATCGTCTTATCTAATCAAATTAATTAACTTCCTAAAAGAAAATTGGTTATACTGTGTTTTGACAAGCAACAGTAAAGCTAGACATTCGGTAATATTCAAACAATTCGGTGAAAATTTGCATTACTGTGAAAATGTTGGTTGTAAACCTAGCAAATTAAACAACAGATTGTTGCATCTTGTTCAGTTTAGTTTCAGATTGATCATTGAGAATTTGGACAGTTCAAACAATAACTGGTTTATTATCTACTAATGAATAGGACCAACTGTGCTGATATTGTAATCATTCACTCTCATCTCTCAATGAAGTGTATTCTTTACTCTCATCATGGGAAGTATTAATTACATTGTCTCAAACATTAAACCTTTCAAACTTTTCTACTACAAGAACGTGTAAGTATACCTTTCAAGTAACCATTGGAGCATAGTATTCTGAACAGACACCTCCTGTCATGAATAATTCTATGATTTAACAAGGGTTTCAGTAGATGATGGTTGAGCCAAGCCAGAGGTTAATAATTTTTGGAGGTGAAAGTAAATATTTTAGTGAAGGAGAGGATCAGGATTTGCGAGTGCAGCTCTGGATCAAATAAGATGCTAAGTTGCAAAAGCTTTTGTTCAACTTGAGGCAATAACTGGGGCTCACTTTGGAAGTACAGGCTAGGGAACAGATTCTTGATGAAGGCCAAAGATTTTCTCAAAACAAGGGGAGTGAAGAGATTGAGATATGGTGTAGAGATAAAGTTAGAGTCATCATTTGAAAGCAGACTCTTGGGGCTAAATCAGAAACACTCCAAAAATAGCATGGGGGATATGATGTATAATTAGCCTGCCTTTGTTCAATGTAGTACAAGCAACATGTTAAGTTTATGTTCCTTGTACATTTTCATGATACCTGCATGAAACACATTCCTTGTACGCAGCATGCTTTAGCAGAGGGGCCAAAACTGCAACTTACTAACAGATCTTAAAGAGGAAATGGATATTTTGTGACTGAAACAGGGCAAAAGCTATGAACAATTTTAGAGGAAGTCTGGCCTTGGAAGCAGTGTAGAATGGTAAACATTGTCCATTCTTATAAGAACCCAATAATATCTTTTAGGGATGAAATTCAGCACCCACTCTCTCAGGGCTTCATCTAGAGCTTCAAGAACATCCCTTCAAGCCTGAATTTGATATCACCTCTTTCAGCAGTCAGAGGGAACTGTAATTTGATGAGGTCCATACTTAGCTGAATGAACATGAACTGGCTTTATTGAAGGGAAATTGATGGCCTAGTGGTATTATCGCTGGACTATTAATCCAGAGACCTGGATAATGTTCTGGATCAAATCCCACCACGGCAGATGGTAGAATTTGAATCAAATAAAGTGTTTTGAATTAAGGATCTAATGATGACCATGAGCCCGCTGATGATTGTTGGGAAAACCCATCTGGTTCACTAATGCCCTTTAGGGAAGGAAATCTGCCATCCTTACCTGACCTGGCCTACATGTGACTCCAGATTCACAGATATGTAGTTGACTCTGAACTGCCCTCTAGGCAATTAGGGATGCACAATAAATGCAGCCTAGCAGTGACACCCTCATCCCATGAATGAATAAAGAAACTTTGTGCAGAGAATAATGAGAGAGGACATATTAGTTGGAGACTAACAGATGCAGTGTCTGGCATCGCCATGACAAAGCTCCCTAAGTAAAATCACAACTTATTTTATCTTTCTCCCTTTTATACATGCTCAGTAATTAAGACTAAATGTGTAATTCCCTTTAGTCCATGGGACCTTTTCACAACAGCAGCAACCTAAGAAAAAGTTGCTACACCTGGGCTACCAACTCAATTGAAGAGAGTCACCCACACCCGAGAGCCTATGGCCAGTGATGAAGAGGCTGCAGCTGGAAGAAAGGGATGCATCAATAGATGTGAATTTTCAAATAAAGGCAAGTGGGTTCTCAGCCGGTACGGTCAGTCAGGCTGGTGAGAGGACAGTGGGTGGAGCCAGCAGCATTGCGGTAATGATGGCTATTGAAGTGCAGGCCCCTGTTCAGACTAAAAGATCACCCCAAAGTCCCAAATACCTTCTGGAATGTCACCAGAGTATGCTTAGTGGTTTGTCCTTGTGCCAAATATTCTGCCAAGCACTGGCAAAACGCTGCACAAGAGGCCTATAATTAACCATTTAAGTGGATTAATTGGGATCTGAGTATGCAGGCCATCTGCCTACCTTCTAGTCCACCCCCAAAATACAAGAGAAAATCTAGCCTTTGGGCTTGGATTCAGTAGGCAACAAATATTTCAAGGACTGTAGAGAGAATTGAGGGGTTTGAGACGAGGCATGAGTATACAGGAACATGGGAGTTACGGACTGACTTGTGAGGTGAGTGAAGATAAGTTTTGAAAGGTTGGAGGACAGTGCCTGAAGATCAGTCAGCATAGGGCTGGATGGTCTTGGAGACGGCATGGAAAGGGGTAGGAGAGATTTTTTATTTAAATTACACAGAATCAGAGCTGGCACAGGAGGACTCTTTAGGTATCTTGGCTTCTTGGGCCTTGTGGAAATGTCTGAATGGATAACCACAGTCTTAATAATAAAGAAGTTTGAGATTCACACGTTCATTGATATAGCCTACAAGGAAGGAGACTTTTTAAGAATTGGTGGGTAGTGAAGAAAATAATCTGATCACTATCTTTGGTTGCATAATAATTCTAGAGTGTCAGTTTTGTACAGAGAAGAATAAAACCCTTTAATAGTTACAGTAGTTAGGTCAGATCTGATGGTGGATATTTAAAACAAATTAAAATAAATATTTCAAACCATTTTGCTCAGATGAGCTCAAGTTTACACCCTTTAGACTTGAAGAGACAAAAATGTGACCATAATTTGGAAATGGCTGAACATGAATTTTCTCTAAGGAATTGGAAGAACTCAATTCAGTTCAGGGAGAAGTTACTAAGTTGCATTGTAAATTTAAATTGTAATTAAGGCTCTAAAAGTATAAGAATAACGTAGTAACAGTTGAAAAGAAACTGTAACGAATTAGGAATGAATGATGATTATCTTTGTACTATAACCAATCCATCAGAGAAAGAGGCACAACCCTCATGTCACCTGAGAAATGGGAATAATTTGCTGCGCAGGCAGATTCAGCTTTGACTGATCATGAGCTTACTCTGTAGCAAAAAGGTCATTGACCCTTCTGTTATTAACCCAGAACCACAAGACTAGTATCTTTCTGCAGTTATAAAGTCTGAACATTCCAGCCCTACTTAAGAACTCAAACAAAGATGCTGAACTAAAACATGTTAAGTTGAACTCAGGATTAATTCTAATGTTGGATTAAGTTCTGCCATTTAAACAAAAATGGCTGTTTTGCAGACAGTTTTAACTGTTGTGATTGATATGAAATTATCTTTGAATGCACAGAGGCCAAATAAATAATGTTAGACAAACAAAACTTGTCAGCATTCATGGCTGGTAGAGTAAGTTGCTTATTATGGGGTTATTGTAATCAGTTTAATACTAGCAACCTGAATGAATGTTGTAAACATTTCTACTAGTGATTAGTGTTTTTTTGTTTTTTTTATCATTTTTTTTGGAGCAAGTATACTCTACTCCTGAGTTATTGGCAGGAAATTCCTTATTTTAACTTTCTAGAAGATTTTTTCTGTTGAAATTATACTCCTGAGAATTTTTGAATTGAAGTAGGTGGAATTTATAACACTGTGGTTGTAAAAAATCAATTCAATAGACCTGGCACAATGGAGCAAATGGCCTTTTCAATTTAAAAATGTTGTTATGGTAAAATGTAAATCAAATCTGACAATAAGAAATAGGACTATAAGATATTACCTAGTTATAGTCAACATTTTGTTGTAATGTAACTGTTGCACAATGTAATCAAGATTGCTAATGAACAGGGAGACCATAAGACACTAGCTATTTTTAAAACATCCCACACAATGTGTGGGAGCAACGAAAGTGATTCATTGAATAAATGTGTGATTAATTAGCCACAGAATTGATTCAACATTTCACTGCAGTCATGTGCAGAACTACTGTAGTTACAGGAGCTGCAGAAAAGCTGCTGATTTGCTGTCAAGTGCGGAAACATGAGGCTGAATTTTACCAAAGATTTGTGGAGTATCCACTTCAAGAAGAAAAAGCAGAATTCTCTGGGATTCTGAAAGTGAGATTGTCGTTGTTTCTCTGCTTTATTTTGTGATTATAGTTCAAAATGAAGAAATACTGCTTATTTATGTAATCAAATTTATCTGCCTTTGCAAGGCTTTTCTAAGAATCAATGCATTCCGTTCCATTGCACACTTTGAGATGGATTTGCTAATAGACCATAGTAATGTAATTTCTTGATTCTCAATCCCATTTATGTATCATGTAATAAATAACATGTCATTTACAACATGTTTCCCACAGGAATCCATCTGATACTATTGATCATTTTATTATCACTGGCTTAATGGTTTGTTTCATGCCTTAAAGAATTCAGAGGACTTTTCTTCTTGGTGACAGACCTTGGTCTTTGCGCAGGATCTACTTAAAAGAAGATAAGATATACTCAGTACCAGTGTCAAAATCAAGCTTGGCTTTAAAAAGCACATATTTTAAAGAAAGTGGTTACAATTTACACAGAAGAAGAACTCTATACTGTTGGTAAACTGGATAAAGGTGAATTTGAATAGAGATGTTTCAATACAACACCTGCATTGCTACTTAGATCTTGTGGGTAAGAAATGTTCATTTCGCCAGTAATGGAAGAAAATATTGGCTTTACAGATTAGAATTACCATGCTGTGCCATCTGCCAGTCATTTGGGTTTATAGAGGCAAATTTTCAGTTTTGGTGGGAAGCAGGCCCAAGATTATTTGCATCCATTTAGTCATGAAAGATCTGATTTATAGGGGAACCAATGGCATCAACCAAACATTTATAGTTGTGATCAGTTGCTGTTCTGTTTGGGGCCAATGTTATGGGTTTGAATGCAGAGATGAACATGTAATTGCATGTCCATAGTCTGGAAAGAGCTGCCAAGAAAACTAAGGGAAAATTTGATGTGATAGAATTGGTTAAAGAGATGACATCACATTTATGACAAAAACAGAAACTGCTAGAGAAACTCAGCAGGTCTGGCAGCATCAGTGGAGAGAAAGCAGATTTTACACTTGGAACAGTGATCCTTCTTCAGAACCTCTCCAGAAATTTTTGAGTACAAAATTTGTCATGTCATGTTGCAGCTGTATTAGACTTTAGCTAGGCCACATTTGGAGTATCATGTGCAGTTCTGATTTCCATGCTATAAGATGAATACAGAAGCTTTGGAGAGGGTGCAAAAAAGTTTTACCAGATTGTTGTCTGGATTGGGGTGTTTAAGCTACATGTAGAGGTTGGATAGACTTGGATTGTTTTCTCAAGAATGTCAGAGTCTGTGGGGCAACCAGTTAGAAACATCTAAAATTATGAAAGGCATGGATAGGATGGATAGCCAGAGTCTTTTTCCCAGGGTGGAAACATCAAATACTACAGGGCAGAGGTTTAAAGTGAGAGGAGGTAAATTTAAAGCAAATGAGCAAGGCTTGTTTTTTTTTGTGTAGAAGGCAAACAGTGCCTGGAACATGCTGCCAGAGGACGTGGTTGCAGCAGATACAATAACCACTTTTAAGAGGCATTTAGACAGATAACTTGAAGAGATGAGGAATAGAGGGATATGGGCAATGTGCAGACAGATGGGATTAGCTTAGAATGGCGACATGGTCAGTACAGATATAATGAGTCAAAGTGCCTGTTCCTCTTCTGTACTGTTCAATCTGCTTAACTTTTTTTTTGTTTCAAATTTCCAACATCCATAGTTCTTTGGTTTATCAGAGAGATCAGATCTGTGTTAGGCTTCAAAGTTAGTTCCCACATTTCAAAGTCTGCTTGAAAGAAAATCTAATGCTGATAAACCCATTAGGCATAAATGCAGGGATATGAAAAAGGCATCAGGCTAAAGCTGAAGGGATTCAGCATCCGGTGATGGCAGATCAGAGATGCTGCATTGGATAGATTGGGAAGCCGTTCAGTACCACTTCAAAGTATCATCAAATAGCATGATCAGTAGCAAGTCTGTCAGAAGTTGGCAGCCAGAATGAATTCCTCACACAGTATTTGCAAGACATTCACAGACATTCTTTCCTATCAGCCAAAGTTCCCACCTACTTCAAGAAAACTGCCATCATCCCAGAACCTAAGAAAGCACACCCAACTTGCTTTATTGACTTCTGCCCAGTGATTCAGACCTCCACATACATGAAGCGCTCAAGAAGCTGGTCATGGCTCACATCAACTCTAACCTCCCAAACTGCCTGGAACCCCAGCAATTTGCCTACCAACATAACAGGTACATAAGCAGATGCCATTTTCCTAGCCCTTCACTCAACCCTGGAACACCTGGACAACAAGGACACCTACATCAGATTCCTGCTCATCAACTAAAACTCTATCTTCAACACCATTATCACTTCCAGACTGATCTCAAAACAGTATGATCTTGGTCTTGGCTCTGCTCTCTGCAACTGGATCCTTAGCTTTCAGACCCACAGACTGCCATCAGTAAGGATAGAAACTACACCTCCTCCACAATAACACCCAATAATGGCACGCTGCAAGGATGTGTTCTCAGCCCCCTACTGTACTCCGTGTACATCCATGAATGTGCTGCCAAATTCTGAATGAACGCCATCTACAAGTTTGCTCTCGACACCACCACCGTTGTAGGGCAGATAGCTAACAACGATGAGTTGAAACACACAAAGAGGACACAGAGCTTAGTTATGTGGTGCAATGAGAACAACCTCTCTCTCAACATCGGCAAAGCTAACAAACTGATCATTGACTTCAGAAAGTAGAGATGAGCGCATACACCCATCTACATCAACGGATTGGAGAGTGAGAGGGTAGAGAGCATCAAATTCGTAGGAGTGACAATAACCGACAACCTGTCCTGGACTTCCCACATAGATGCAACAGCCAAGAAGGCACAACAATGCCTCTTATTCCTCAAGTGGCTCATGAGGTCCCTCACCAACTTGTACAGATGCACCATTGAAAGCATGCTGAATGGATGCATGACAGCCTGGTATGGCAATCGCTCTGCCCAGGACCATAAGAAACTACAGAAGGTGGTGTGTACAGCCCAGACTCTCACAGAAGCCAATATTCCATCCATGGACTCCATTTACATGGCCCTTTGCTGGTGAAAGGCTGCCAACATCATTAAAGACCCATGGTAGCTGGCAATGCTTTCCTACAATGTCTTCTATCAGGCAGAAAATACAGAAGCTTGAACACACACACACCAGCAGGTTCAAGAACAGCTTCTTCCCTGCCATTATTAGACTGTTGAATGGATTCTCTGACTTCAAATAATGATGATCTTGCTAATGTTGATCTTGCCTCATGCATGCCCTGTGCAATGTAACTTCTATGCCTCTGACTAGGTTTTTTTTGATACCTGTGTCCTTGCTTACTATAATCTACATAAACAAACATTTTCACTGTACTTTGGTACATGTGACAATAAATCACTCAGTCATGAAGATGATGGTATGCCTTAAGAAAGTCACCAAGCTTTGCCAAACTAGTCATTAAATCATTGAGATATTTTGAAAAAAATAGCTGTAAAGCTATGTTGGAAAATATGTTGTCTTCAATACTGGTACATTTCAAATTTTCAGGCAACCTTACAATTCCTTTAGTGTTGAATATCTATATACACTGTGACTTTAAAACAGTATTACAAACCTTGGCATATTCACGATGTTTTAAACCATTAAAGCCATTTATCACAAACTAGCTATGTGCTACTTTGCCAAATCAATGCATTCATTGTGCTTTGCATCTCGTCTACAGTTGTGTATTCCTGCCTTTGTGCATGCCTTTGTTCAATTTACTAAATGCCAACAAAACTTGAGGTTACTTTTGTCAGTGTACCATAGTGACAAATGGACAATGTGAAATTTAAATTTCAAATCATTGCAACCTAGTTTACTCTGTTGGACAGAGGTCAATTTATCCTCTTGTAGTTGTTCATGAAATGGTGCCGAATTGAACAGTACTAAACAAAATCACTCAGAAATTAAGAAGCGTAGGATGCTTTGCGGAATCTTAGCCTTTGAGATGTCCAAGAAGATGACCGAGCTACAAACCTCTCTCGTAGACACATTTAGATCCCATGTCTTGCTCCCTTCTAATTCAATCCCACACGGACATGTACATGTCAAGCAAACATGCAAAATTAATACCTTGCATAGCCTTGTAGGGTGTCTCATGGAGTCAATATTATTGTTTTTGTCACTCTTCTATCATTGCTAATCTGGGACGACAGCCTATTAGAACAGAGAATTTGGGAACTGCAGATTCTGGAGAATTCCAAGATCATAAAATGTGAGGCTGGATGAACACAGCAGGTCAAGCAGCATCTCAGGAGCACAAAAGCTGACGTTTCGGGCCTAGACCCTTCATCAGAGAGGGGGATGGGGAGAGGGAACTGGAATAAATAGGGAGAGAGGGGGAGGCGGACTGAAGATGGAGAGTAAAGAAGATAGGTGGAGAGAGTATAGGTGGGGAGGTAGGGAGGGGATAGGTCAGTCCAGGGAAGATGGACAGGTCAAGGAGGTGGGATGAGGTTAGTAGGTAGCTGGGGGTGCGGCTTGGGGTGGGAGGAAGGGAGGGGTGAGAGGAAGAACCGGTTAGGGAGGCAGAGACAGGTTGGACTGGTTTTGGGATGCAGTGGGTGGAGGGGACGAACTAGGCTGGTTAAGGGATGCAGTAGGGGAAGGGGAGATTTTGAAACTGGTGAAGTCCACATTGATACCATATGGCTGCAGGGTTCCCAGGCGGAATATGAGTTGCTGTTCCTGCAACCTTCGGGTGGCATCATTGTGGCAGTGCAGGAGGCCCATGATGGACATGTCATCTAGAGAATGGGAGGGGGAGTGGAAATGGTTTGCGACTGGGAGGTGCAGTTGTTTGTTGCGAACTGAGCGGAGGTGTTCTGCAAAGCGGTCCCCAAGCCTCTGCTTGGTTTCCCCAATGTAGAGGAAGCCGCACCGGGTACAGTGGATGCAGTATACCACATTGGCAGATGTGCAGGTGAACCTCTGCTTAATGTGGAATGTCATCTTGGGGCCTGGGATAGGGGTGAGGGAGGAGGTGTGGGGACAAGTGTAGCATTTCCTGCTGTTGCAGGGGAAGGTGCCGGGTGTGGTGGGGTTGGAGGGCAGTGTGGAGCGAACAAGGGAGTCACGGAGAGAGTGGTCTCTACGGAAAGCAGACAGGGGAGGGGATGGAAAAATGTCTTGGGTGGTGGGGTCGGATTGTAAATGGCGGAAGTGTCGGAGGATGATGCGTTGTATCCGGAGGTTGGTAGGGTGGTGTGTGAGAACGAGGGGGAACCTCTTGGGGCGGTTGTGGCGGGGGCGGGGTGTGAGGGATATGTTGCGGGAAATACGGGAGACGCGGTCAAGGGCGTTCTCGATCACTGTGGGGGGAAAGTTGCGGTCCTTAAAGAACTTGGACATCTGGGATGTGCGGGTGTGGAATGTCTTATCGTGGGAGCAGATGCGGCGGAGGCGGAGGAATTGGGAATAGGGGATGCATCATCCTCCGACACTTCCGCCACTTACAATCCGACCCCACCACCCAAGACATTTTTCCATCCCCTCCCCTGTCTGCTTTCCGGAGAGACCACTCTCTCCGTGACTCCCTTGTTCGTCCACACTGCCCTCCAACCCCACCACACCCGGCACCTTCCCCTGCAACAGCAGGAAATGCTACACTTGTCCCCACACCTCCTCCCTCACCCCTATCCCAGGCCCCAAGATGACATTCCACATTAAGCAGAGGTTCACCTGCACATCTGCCAATGTGGTATACTGCATCCACTGTACCCGGTGTGGCTTCCTCTACATTGGGGAAACCAAGCGGAGGCTTGGGGACCGCTTTGCAGAACACCTCCGCTCAGTTCGCAACAAACAACTGCACCTCCCAGTCGCAAACCATTTCCACTCCCCCTCCCATTCTCTAGATGACATGTCCATCATGGGCCTCCTGCACTGCCACAATGATGCCACCCGAAGGCTGCAGGAACAGCAACTCATATTCCGCCTGGGAACCCTGCAGCCATATGGTATCAATGTGGACTTCACCAGTTTCAAAATCTCCCCTTCCCCTACTGCATCCCTTAACCAGCCTAGTTCGTCCCCTCCCCCGACTGCACCACACAACCAGCCCAGCTCTTCCCCCCCACCCACTGCATCCCAAAACCAGTCCAACCTGTCTCTGCCTCCCTAACCGGTTCTTCCTCTCACCCATCCCTTCCTCCCACCCCAAGCCGCACCCCCATCTACCTACTAACTTCATCCCACCTCCTTGACCTGTCCGTCTTCCCTGGACTGACCTATCCCCTCCCTACCTCCCCACCTATACTCTCTCCACCTATCTTCTTTACTCTCCATCTTCGGTCCGCCTCCCCCTCTCTCCCTATTTATTCCAGTTCCCTCTCCCCATCCCCCTCTCTGATGAAGGGTCTGGGCCCGAAACATCAGCTTTTGTGCTCCTGAGATGCTGCTTGACCTGCTGTGTTCATCCAGCCTCACATTTTATTAGCCTATTAGAACAGTCAGCTAGGACAAGACAGAAACATAACCCTTGCCAATCTTTGTAAGCATCAGGGACAAAAACAAAGTTGCTGGAAAAGCTCAGCAAGTCTGGCAGCATCTGTGGAGGAGGAAACAGAGTTAACATTTCAGACCTGGTGACCCTTCCTCAGAACCAATGGTGGCTGGGAAAATGTCAGTTTTTATGCAGAAAATAGGGAAGTGGGTGGGGTATGGAGTAAACATTAGGATAGAGCCCAAAGAGAGAGAAAGACAGTTGGACAGACAAAGGAGATGCTAACAATCAGGCTGGGAGGGTGAATAGTTGTTAATAGGGACTGTTAGTCACTAGCAACAGGGGGTGTGTAGTGAGATAACAAGGTGTAAAAGGTGGATGAACACAGGAGCAGGAAAGCTGATGTTGTGGGCCTAGACCCTTCTTCAGAAATGTGCAGTGGCAGGCTGTGTGGTAACAAGGGCTGGTGTGTGGGGTGGAGGGCTGAGACATGGGAGAGTTTAGGCCCTAAAATTACTGAACTCAATATTGAGTCCGGATGGCTGTAGGGTCTCCAAGTGGAAATTGAAGTGTTATTCCTCCAGTTTGCACTGACCTTAACTGGAACACTGCAGCAAGCTGGAGACAGAGATGTTAGCCAAGGAGCAGGGTGGTGCATTGAAGTGGCAGGTAGTTCAGGGTCTTTTTTGCAAGCTGAACGTAGATGTTCTGCGAAGGGGTGGCCAAGTCTACGCTTTGTTTCTCCAATGTAGAGGACACCACATTGTGAGTAGCGAATGCAGTAGACTAGATTCTTGGAAGTCCAGGTGAAGTGTTGCTTCACCTGGAAGGAATGCTTGGGCCCTTGGATACTGGGGAGGGAGGAGGAAAATGGGCAGGTGTTGCACCTTCTCCGGTTACAGGGGAAGATGCGTAGCGTTGTGGGGAGGTGTTGGGGGTGAAGGAGGTATGGACCAGGGTGCCCCGGAGGGAACAGTCCCTGAAGAAGGCAGACAAGAGAGGGGAGGGGAATATGTGTCTGGTGGTAGCATCTTGCTGGAGGTGGCGGACATGACGTCTGATGATTTTCTGGAAGTGGATGCTGGTGGGATATAAACAACAGCACAGCTACAGAAGGTGCAGCTAGTGAGCTGGCAGCATAGAATGAGTCACAGAACCCAGGTGAGAACAGCAGAGTCTCAATGGGGAGTTTGGTTTATACTGTGTATCCTTCCCTCTGTGGGAATACCATTGACTTTAGATGAGGGTATAAAACCAGTTATTTTAGTCCAACTACTCTTAGTTTTGTTCCATTTATTTCAGGTAAAATATATTAATAAGCAACCAGTTTCTGCTTGATTGTTGGGATTACAATTGACTTCTTTGTGCAATCTGGTCATCAGAGATAATTTTGTTGAATTATCTTATTCTGAAAGAATTCCTGATCATGTCACAACAAAAGCAGAAGTTTCTGGAAAAGCTCAGCAAGCCTGGCAGCATCTGTGAAAAAAAGTCAGAGTTAATGTTTCATGTCCAGTGACCCTTCCTCACAACTTAATAATTGATAACCAACAACTTGCCCTGGGCTTCCCATGTAGATGGGACGGTCAAGAAGGCACAAAAATGCCTATTTTCCCTCAGGCAGCTCAGGAAATTTGGCATGCCCATAAGAACCTTCACAAACTTTTATAGATACACCATTGAAAACATATGTTTGCGTGCAGAATAGCCTGGTATGGTTACTGCTCTGCCCAGGACCATAAGAAACTACAGAACGTTGTGTACACAGCCCAGAACATCATGGAAGCCAAACTTCCATCCATGGAGTCCACCTACATGGCCTGTTGCCACAGAAAGACTGCCAACATCATCAAAGACCTACTGCACCCTGGCAATGCTTTACTACAAGCTCTTCCATGAGGCAGAAAATACAAAAGCTTGAACACACCCAGCAGCAGATTCAAGAACAGCTTCTTCCCTGCCATTATTAGACTGATGAATGGACTCCCTTACTTCAAATAATGCTGATCTTACACATGTTGATCTTGCCTAGTGCATGACCTGCACAATGTACTTGTGACTCTGTCTAATTTTTTTTTCACCTTATGATCTATATCTCCTTGCCTACTATGATCCCCCTGTATTACTCACAAACAAAGCTTTTCATCATACTCCAGTACAATTCTGAGGAAGAAACACCGGACATGAAACGTTACCTCTGATGTTTCTTTACAGATGCTGCTAGGCCAGCTGAGCTTTTCCAGCAACTTCTGCTTTTGTTCCTGATTTATAGAGTCTGCAGTTCTTTCAGTTTTTTTGTTACCCTAATCGTATCTATTGTTGTGTCAGAATAAAGCATCTAAACCTGCAAAATTAGCATTCCCAAAGTTGTTCAATCACTGACACCCCCTCTAGCATTTGCTCTGAGGTGTGTTATAGAAAATTAAGCATTTGATACTGTGCAAACAATGGCTTGAATTTACCCAACCCCGTGGGGCAGCTATGGAGACAGGAAGGAAACCAGAGATGAGCAATGAAACCTCACTGAGAACATTCGCTGACACAGTCCCAGTTCCAGGCAGATATTCCCACCCAATGGCATGGGCAGGTCGTGAAACCAAGGATTGCTTTCTCCGATGGCTGCAATTTTCCTGTGTCACACAGTTCTCTCGTTGTGTTCGGAACCTACCAATCCTGCAGCAGTTGCTTCTCGCCAGGAAGTCAGTCCTCCGTAAGTCACTTAATTAATTGTCAGCCTCTGAGAGCTGCAGTGCTCAAGGAGAATCTGCCGACACTCACCTGGAGGGATTAATTCTCTGTGACGCTGAGATACACAGTACTTCGTTATCTCTTTCCACTGACGAGGGAGAGTTTTTGTAAGAACCTACATTTGAAACTCGCTTGGTTTCCTGCTTGTCCACTTGCTCTCTGCCTTTCATGGTAGAATTACACTTTAGATGTTCTTGCAAGTCCTGCCAGAGGGCTTTCAGCTTTCCCTAGACTGCGCACCTTCCTTAAATTTGCAGTGAATGTAGAGGCAGCAAACGACAAGGCTGTCTCATGTAAAGCTGCTTTAGTGAGCAAACTGTAAGGGCTAAGTTTTAACATGTGGTCTTAACATTGTGATTCTGATTCCTGCATGAAACTTCAGCTCAGCACATTCAACATTCTCAGGATCTGGAAATAATTACCATTGTGCATGGTTTCTATGGAACTTAATAAAATCTATACCCCAAGTAACTAACCCCAAACAGACGTATTATTCCATGGTACCAATGTTCTCTTTAACTTCTGTTTTCTGTGCATGGCTAGCCTGTTGCATTGTGTGATGTCTTTAAGATTGACATGAGACATGTCCTACATCTTTATTGGCCTAAACTTCTGCAGCACCTGTGAAACTTGCTCAAAATGTTTTAGGCAGCATGGTGCCTCAGTGGTTAGCATTGCTGCCTCATAACACGAGGGACCTAGGTCCAATTCCACTCTCAGGCGACTGCTTGTATGGAGTTTGCACATTGTCCCTGAGTCAGTGTGGGTTTCCTTCCTCAGTCCAATGATGAGCCGTTTAGGGGAATTGGCCTTGCTAAATTGTCCATAGTGTTCAGGGAATATGAAGGCTAGGTGGATTAGCCATGGTAAATGCAGGGTTACAGAGATTGGCTGGGAGCAGGGTCTGGATGGGATGCCTTTTTGGAGTCTGGTGGAGACTTGATGGGCTGAATGGCCTCCTTCTGCACTTTAGAGATTCTATGAAAATATGGAATAAATAATAGGCAATAAAAATCAATTCAAAGGTACAGATAAATGAACTAGTACCTCATTTCTGACCTTTTACCTTCACGATACTTAACTCTTGTATTCAGTGTTTCAAACCAACTTTTGCTGCTTCAATTTTTGAACCAAAACTTTAAAAATTTATACCTTAAACAAAAGAGACAGAAGGATAAATGTTCCAACCAGGGAAATGGTTCCAGTTTGCATAATTCTTGCTATCATGAATGAGAATATTAGATAAGGAGCCATTTTGTCTAGTCTCAAACCAAATTGCTCTATCTCAGTCTCCAGTGAGTCTCTTACAGCAGTTTAAGTATATGTTTCATTTAAATGATAATTTTAATATGAATATGATTTAAAGAAGATTTCATAGTTTTTCTTTAGATCTCACTGAGAACAATCTGTACACTCAGTTCACTGCATAAAATCCTGATTCTGAAGAATGTTAAGTTGCAATATTAGATGCTAAATTCTAAATGAATTAGAAATCGCCGTGGTTCTCAGGAATAAATGTCTGGCTGCGGACTGTTGCTGTACCTCAGACTGATTCAGCTGATTTACAGGTAACTTTACAAATACTGGTCCTGGGTGATGTTAAAGTAGATGTGCTGACATCTTGAGAGAAGTCAATGTGCATCCCCCCCATCAGGCCCCTGCCATTTCCACAAAACTGGGTAAATCGATTCCAGTGATCTCTAAGAGAACATCTGCGCAAGATGCGTGAGTTCTTGCAAGTTCCAATGAACCAATTTTTCCAAAGGCAATAAAATGTGAGGCTGGAGGCATCTGTGTTTTCATTTGAGATCAGAGATTTGTTTGATAGCTGCTTGAACTTCCACCAAAATGAATGAAAATTAACTCCTGCCATGGAGGCTGTTAGCCTGTGCCATGTGAGGATGTTCCATGCAGTTGAGAAACTGACTCCCCAAATGGCAGATGGAATACATTGTTGGAAAGTGTGTGGTTATGTACTTTGGAAGGAAAAATAGAGGCTTAACCTATTTTCTAAAAGGAGAAACACTTCAGTATTCTGAACCACAAATGGATTCAAAAGGTTCACATGAATGATCTTGGGAATAAAGGGCTTATTATATGAGGAACAGTTGAAGACTCTTGGTCTGTACTCAATGAAGTTTAGAAGAATGAGAGGGGATCTCATTGAAATTTACAGAATACTGAGAGACCTGCATGGAGTAGAAGTGGAGAAGATAGTTCCCATAGTAGAAGAGACCATGACCAGAGCCTCAGTGGGATGGGACAATGCTTTCAAACTGACCCGAGAAGGAATTTCACAGCTTGATATAGCAACTGCTCTGCCCAAGACTATAGAAATTACAGAGTTGTGAAGGCAGCCCAATCCATTACAAAAGCCAGCCTTCTTTCCATTGACTCCACCTACATTTCCTGCTGCCTTGAGAAAGCAGCCTCATAATCAAAGACCCCTCCCACCCTGGTGAGACACTCTTCCACCCTCTTCCATCAAGCAGAAGATACAAAAGTTTGAAAACATGTACCAACAAATTTTAGAGTGGCATGCCAAATTGGTGGGTACAGCAGCTCTCTAGCTGACTCTGCTGGTAAAATTAGCACAAAATTCAATTGTGTCAAACAGATGGACCAATGAATAGCACAGTGGAACTTTTGAAACTTAACCCACTGACCTTAATTCACTTAACTCTGGGCTAGAGGACAAAAAGCACATCAGTATTTTATCTGTGATAGAAACATAAAATCCCTTCAGTGCAGAAGCAGGCCATTTGATCTATCGAGTCCACACCGACTCTCTGAAAGGCATCCCACCCAGACCCAACCCCCACCCTAGCCCTAGCATTTCCCATGGTTAATCCACTTAGCCTGCACATCCTTAGGCACTATGGGCAATTGAGCATGACCAATCCACCTAACCTATACATCTTCTGACTGTGGGAGGAAACCAAAGAACCTGGGCAAACCTCTGCAGACACAAACAGAATGCGCAATCTCCACACAGACAATCGCACAAAGGTGGAATTAAATCTCAGCCCCTGGTTCTTTGAGGTAGCAGTGTTAACCACTGAGCCATCGTGCTGCTTTTTGTGTAGCTCATATGTATGAATGAATTGCAAGTAGAAGTTGATTCAGTTGTGACATTCTTTCCCTTTCCATATATTAGATAATACATTAGGATTGTCAAGACTTACATATGAAGAATTTGTTATAAGACGCTGACTAACATTTTTAGAACTACACTTCGCCAGGATTAAATGTAATCAGAGGAGGGAAGTTACAAGAGTGAATAGGTTGTAGCAAGTAACAGAAAGTCAAAACATCATTGTGATTTTACACATACAAAAATTATGCTTGAAATTAATGAATTCGTGATCCTCCATGGCTGGAGATACAATGAGAAGAGTAATTTCCTATTAGTTATATTACAGCAAATACATCACCAAATGCAAGATCTCCTCCAGAAGACACTCCATCTTGCTTTAGAACTATATAGTTATTCCTTTACTGTGGCTGGGTCAAAGTTCTGGACCTCTCTTACTAACAACACTCTGGTGTATCTAAACCGTAAGAATGACAACAGTTCAAGAAGGCAGATCACTAACACCTTTACAAGGGCAGTTATGGATAAGTAATAAATGTTGGCCTGGCCAAATCTCAAATTTACTGACAAAACTGCTTCAAAACAATCCCGATGAATCTGGCAAAAATTAAGGCACGTCCTGAGGTCATGAAAGGCATGTTCTAAATGCAGAGGGTCTAGGCCCGAAATGTCAGCTTTTGTGCTCCTGGGATGCTGCTTGGCCTGCTGTATTCATCCAGCTTCACACTTAGTTACATTCTAAATGCAACACTTTTCTAACAGAATGAACTTTCTTTGAGTTTGGCGCAGCAGAGGTACTGAAATGACGCGGCTTACTTTGCTAACAAAGAAATTCGTGTGGTAATGAATTCTTCAGCTTTTGCCTCATGAAACTTCCCAAAAATGTCCTGCTCGTTTACAGCTGACCCATTATGTGCCGGTTCAGCAGCTTGCCATGGTATTTTCATTCACCTGTCTACCAGCTGGTTTGGTGCTCCAGCTATTGGTTTACCTGCTAAGTCAATTATTTGTATCAGCTGATCAATGGAAGTGAGTGTGTGGGCTTTGAAGAGTTTCTCTTTGAAAAGTTTTAAAATTATGTTTTTATTTGTTGCTACCAAACTTACATTTGATTTTGACAACCTACTTTTAGGTCAGACCACTTGAAATTTCCAGGTACCATTATAATTATGATGAATCTTTGTATTCCTACATAAGCAGCATACGAGAGAAATATACAGTATGTTCATAACACAACAGCAAGGAATCTATAATTAATGCAAACATCTCGAAGAGAGGTTTGAGGGACATTTATTACAAAATAAACAATGCATTAGAATAGCTCTGAGATAGCAAGAAATGCAGATGCTGGAGTCAGAGATAACAAAGTGTGGAGCTGGAAGAAGGGTCCCAACCCATTAGAAAGTGTGGAGCTGGGTTAACACAGCAGGCCAAGCAGCATCTTAGGAGCACAAAAGCTCTCTGTGTGTTACAGGTCACCCAGGGAGACTGAGTTACTCTGGCAACTTGCATTTATATATGCATGTTGTAGTCGGGAGCTATAGATAATGAAAGTGGAGGCTCCAACTTCCACATGCTGATCAGGAATCTCTCACTCTTCCTGTCAACCACTGATATGTGGAAAGGATACATGCGTTCATCACTCATCTGTTTGTGAGCATTATTTGCCTTCCTTTAACATATTTTAGGAATAGGAGGATGGTAAAAACTGAGCTTTGGGACACACAGGGATGAAGGAGATAGACTTGTCATGAGGTTTACATCAATGCTTACATGTGTTAAAATTCAGCCCAGCAGAGTCCATCCTCTATTTACCCTCATTAATACTTCTCACTGAATGAAGCACAGCACCTCCCTCAAAGTTATTTACAGGTCACTTGCAGTAAAGAAAGTTTTTAGCTTTAATATTAAAAGAAATGTATGCATTTCATACTAGGATTTCAAATAACACAAGAATTTTTACTTAAGAGATATACTCATTACATAAAATTGTGTTCACAGCAAATCAACCTGTGTTCTGAAAGATTTCAAGTTTACATTTCTGGCCCACTGCAGAGCAGCTGTGGCAAGATACTGATCCCAAAAAGAATGTTTTACTTATTGAAGAAACGCAGTTTTCGTCAGCAGAGAACAAAGGGATTTGTGCTTACAGGAAAGGAAATATCGTCACATGAAAACATGTTATTTGTTTAGAATGAGGTAATGGGTAAATAAACTGAGGTATATATAAAATCAATACCATTTTCACTGATGCAATGGCAAAGCAAACAGATTAGTTTTCAACATTTTGGGTTGAGAGCCCCTATTCATGAAATTCTTACTTGGATCTAAACCAAATGCACTGGAAGTATTCAAGGCAGCTTGGTAGCACATCAAACTATCTGAGCAGCTGTGACATTTTCACTTTGCTTTATTATGATCTTCTTAAATTGTTCATTGTCTTGCAGGACAAACAAAATGGGATATTATATGTGACAGTGCATTATCAACAAAATTTTTGGAAAATGCAAATTTGGTAGAAAGGCTGAATGTCCTTTTCATATTATCTTATAAATCATACACTTAATTAATGGAAGTTATTATTACAACCACAATGAAGCAGGCTGATTGATGTCTTCTGAATGTGAGGAACAGATGTACTTAGACCCCCTACTCATCTTGGTCTTTAAACAGAATGTGTCAAGAAACGCTGACAGGTTGTAATATCATGTAGCAAAAGAGTGATTTGGCACATTGCTTCATACGTAAACTGGAAAGGAAAATCAATATGCTATACTAAAATCCAATAGCTGAGAAAAATAACTCAATACCAGTTTGGTTATGCAACTATCCTATTGCAAATAGGGTATAAAGTATTTCATTATTCTTCTGAAACCAGAATTCACTTTGTAAATGGAAGAAAATGAAGGAAAAAATAATGAATGAATTTTCCAATTTTGAGGTAAAATGTTACGTCAAGTGAGATTCACAGTGGCTGCTCAGCCATGGCTCACAGCATCTTTACTCACCACTCTTCATCTCATTAATTGTACACCCGAGCTCTTCATTACCTTTCCTCACATGGCAGGAAGGATTCACCACTACCTGGACCTGCTGCATTCACATGCTGACACCATATTTAAAGCACAGTTACACACCACTTCATACAAACCTGGAATTACCCTTTGCGTTGGGAATGCTTGTCACTAAACAGATGGCCCAGAAAGATCATTTAAACTCTGTAAGGTTAAGTGCTACAACCTTCTCTCTCTTGCTACCTCACACTCACCCTAACTCTGTCTCTGCAGATTTCTTACCAAGGCTTTTGAACTGAAACTGTTATCGTTGAATGTAATTTTCCCTTAACAGCTCTCAGCCACTTCATCCATTCAAATAACTTGCTTGTTCGGCCTTCTGTGTTTCCTACTTACTCAGCGAGCTCACCTCAATACCTCTCCTGCCTATATACCTCAACAAATGACAGCTTCAAACACTTCCATCGTACTCAATTCTTTCCTTTCTCACAATGTGGGAAGAATTGTCCTACAACCAGGCTGACACTGTTTGAAGTGTGCAGACAGCAGGATCCACATACCATATGAGGGGATAATTCTCAAAATAACCACAGGAGAGTATGAATGCTCATGTGGAGATGGGAAGATCTCTTTTCAGAGCCAACCACTAAGCTTCATGGTGATGTTCCACGTCAATCTCCCATTATCACCAACCCACACCGATTCTTAACTAGGAACCTTGACCTCACTCCAGGTATCCTAACTAGGAACCTTGACCTCACTCCAGGTATCCCTTTTTTTCAGGGAAACAGGATTGTGCCAGAAAGTATGATGAAGAGCCGTACACAGGACCACCAAAAGTTCTTCTTCTTTTTGAGACTTTCCAGAGGTGTCTGTCACCTCCACCTCTGCCTTGTCGATGATATCAAAGCCTGGAGATGTTCCATCCAAGGAGAGTGAGCCTAAATCTTGATAGGACACTCTCAGCAGACCTGGTACCTCTAAGCATAAAGGATCTGAGGAATGCTTGCCCAAGTCTTCCAGACTAACAGTGCCAGATATTTTAAAAGTGCGAGTGCCAAATATATAAGTTACTCCCTACAGCCCAGGACTGGGACTGCTTGTAGACACATGGGAGGTAGAGGCAGAAAAAACTTACTGAGGACCCATACGTGCCGCAGGAAATTCATCATTAGAAATAATCTTAACTTTTACAAACACACATGCACTCACACTTTTAAAATATCTGTTCCAGTGTTTTTATCATTGTCAGGCCTGATTAAGCCATGAGAGATGTGCAGCCTCTTCAGAGATGAAAGAAGTTGTAATGGCCAAGCATTCCTTGTCTCTCACAAGGAATTGACCCTTTAGTTGCAGACAGACTCACATCAGGGATCCTTAAACTGTGGCATTGATGAGTGCAGCCAAGCATTGCACTTACTATGGACAGCATGGAGACTGAACACAATGTGCAAGGATAGTGCTGAGGCCTGACCAGCACACCTTTTGATGAAAGTACAGGAGCAGTAATGATGCCACACATCTCTAAACAGAATGGTTCATTCTGTCTATCAACTTGTCAACAGAGGGCTCTGCCATTCAAGACTGGTGTTATACAAAGTACATTTCACATGCCCACTCTCTTCCCATAGCACGTTGAAAGAATTTGCAGAAAGTGGCATACATTTAACACTGTTCTACAGGTTGCTCAAGCATTTCTTGGCATCTTAGCAGTCTACATGCACTACCAAATATTTAAGGTTAACCAATGATGGAAGGACAAAAAGAAGATACCTCAGGATTTCTCTCAAATCGTTGCCTGTTATGGGAGGCTTCACTGTACTAGACTTGGATAATATGTGCTGCCTAAAGTTTTAAGTGCTACCAAGCCTTCGTGCCATGCAATGACAGCACTCTGTCTCAGTGACTGCTGTTTGTCTCCTAACGGTCAGAAGGGCATGTATTAACAAGATGTAGAGCTGGATGAACACAGCAGGCCAAGCAGCTTCAGAGGAGCAGGAAGGCTGGCATTTCAGGCCTAGACCCTTCTTCAGAAATGGTGAAGGGGAAGGGGATTCTGAAATAAATAGGGAGAGAGGGGGAGGTGCATAGAAGATGGATAGAGGAGAAGATAGGTGGAGAGGAGACAGACAGGTCACAGAGATGGATGGAGCCAGTAAAGGTGAGTGTAGGTGGGGAGTTCAGGAGGAGATAGATCAGCCTAGAGAGGACAGACAGGTCAAGGGGGCAGGGTGAGGTTGGTAGGTAGGAGATGGAGGGAGCGGCTTGAGGTGGGAGGAGGGGATAGGTTGGAGGAAGGACAGGTTAGGGAAGCGGAGACAAGCTGGGCTGGTTTTGGGATGCAGTAGGGGGAGGGGAGATTTTGAAGCTTATGAAATCCACATTGATACCATTGGGCTGCACAGTTCCCAGGCAGAATATGAGTTGCTGTTCCTGCAACCTTTGGGTGGCGTCATTGTGGCACTCAGGATGGACATGTCATCTGAGGAATGGGAGGGGGAGTTAAAATGGTTTGTGACTGGGAGGTGCAGTTGTTTAGTGCGAACCCAGTATAGGTGTTCTGCAAAGTGGTCCCCAAGCCTCTGCTTGGTTTCCCCGATGTAGAGGAGGCCACAATGGGAACAGCGGATACCACATTAGCAGATGTGCAGGTGAACATCTGCTTGACAATACATTGTTCTGTCATGTTCTCTTAAGTGTCCTTCCCAGTTAATGTCCTGATGCCTACTCTCATATTCAGCTACAGGAACTTGATGTTAATCGCTGTTTTCTCTACATTTAGGACATCTCCAGTTTGGTGTTCCAGTTATGAAGGGCACAGCATGGCTTAATGATGACATGTCCTTGGTTGTATTGCAAGGTCTGCCAGTTGGTCCAAACATCAAAACCACGTTTTATATAAATCTAAGTTCTTCCACTATGCCCTTGGCAGAAGCATGAGCAGCATGAGAGCTTCTTTCTGCATAAGTCTGAATGTTTTATAAAGGTGTTATCAGCCTTGTCTTCTAGCAGCAATCCTTGTGTAATCTGAGAACCTTGAAAGAGTAGGAATTCTGGCACTGTTGATCGCATATAAGATAATAAAACGTGAGGCTGGATGAACACAGCAGGCCAAGCAGCATCTCAGGAGCACAAAAGCTGACGTTTCGGGCCTGGACCCTTCATCAGAGAGGGGGATGGGGAGAGGGAACTGGAATAAATAGGGAGAGAGGGGGAGGCGGACCGAAGATGGACAGTAAAGAAGATAGGTGGAGAGAGTATAGGTGGGGAAGTAGGGAGGGGATAGGTCAGTCCAGGGAAGACGGACAGGTCAAGGAGGTGGGATGAGGTTAGTAGGTAGATGGGGGTGCGGCTTGGGGTGGGAGGAAGGGATGGGTGAGAGGAAGAACCGGTTAGGGAGGCAGAGACAGGTTGGACTGGTTTTGGGATGCAGTGGGTGGGGGGGATGAGCTGGGCTGGTTGTGTGGTGCAGTGGGGGGAGGGGACGAACTAGGCTGGTTAAGGGATGCAGTGGGGGAAGGGGAGATTTTGAAACTGGTGAAGTCCACATTGATACCATATGGCTGCAGGGTTCCCAGGCGGAATATGAGTTGCTGTTCCTGCAACCTTCGGGTGGCATCATTGTGGCAGTGCAGGAGGCCCATGATGGACATGTCCGAAATGTCAGCTTTTGTGCTCCTGAGATGCTGCTTGGCCTGCTGTGTTCATCCAGCCTCACATTTTATTATCTTGGAATTCTCCAGCATCTGCAGTTCCCATTATCTCTCTCTCCACCTATCTTCTTTACTCTCCATCTTCGGTCCGCCTCCTCCTCTCTCCCTATTTATTCCAGTTCCCTCTCCCCATCCCCCTCTCTGATGAAGGGTCCATGCCTGAAACTTCAGCTTTTGTGCTCCTGAGATGCTGCTTGGCCTGCTGTGTTCATCCAGCCTCACATTTTATTATCTTGGATTCTCCAGCATCTGCAGTTCCCATTATCACTGTTGATCGCATATTGTTTAAAGATTGAATGAATGGCATGGAAGCCTTTTCTATTGACAGCCTCTGCAGGTTGGTGATAGAATACTCTCAAAACAACACAGATAAGGTCCTTACAACTGAGCCGCTGGACAAGCCTATGATATGGAGAATTTCACTGCCCAGGCTGCTTTAATCTCCTCTTCATAGGGAAGGATGTAAACAGCTACGATCTGGACAATGTCTATATTGATGTTCTGAATGTATTTGTGAGTCAAGATTTGGACAATGCCTCACAGTGCCCAGCTGGTCTTTGAAATGAACCGTTGGTATGAAAATTCAGAGCAACTGTTACTTTGAAAGACACTGCATTTTGGTGAACACTCAGTCTTCCTGAGTTAAAACCCTATTCCAACTGATGACACAGATTAGTGATTGAGTGATCAAACATCCTGGGTATTCTCTATCTATGTTGCACTTTCTTCCTGACAGCCGTAGAAAATGACAGTGAAGCCTGTAGCTGTCTGATTACATCATTCTCCTCCACCTCCCTGGTGAATTGTCAGCAGCTGCTTCTCCCTCTGGAGGCAGTGCAGTGGCTACTGGTCGTTACAGATCTTGCTGGGTTTTCTGAAAACTGGAATTGTTCTCTGTTTCGACATTACGCTCACATTTAAAGCAAGCTGCAAGGACTCAAATTGACAGGATGCCTATGCTCGAACTAACAGCAGATAACGTATGAGCAATGTCAGAAAAAGAACATCATTTCACAAAGGGTATTTGTGAGCTCTCACATCCATCACAATGAAACATTGTATTATTCACTCACAGTGTGGCATGGAACCTTTGCAAGAAAGAAATTCAATGCAATGTCACCATCAGGAGCTCTGAGGTGTATAACCTTGAACAAATATACATTGCATAGCAAAAGTATTCATGAGATATTGATGGAGTGAAATTGTGGCAGTATGACACCGTGTTTGCTGCCCTCCACAAAAATTACGCACCCCTACATGCCACATGTCCTTACTTACTTACACTTCGGAGTTCGAACGTAGCAGCTCCAAAGCATTGTATTTCAATAATGGATGGAACATGTTTCAGAAAGCCCAGCTGATCGTTCTAAGTTAGGATCTGATTACATTTGCTTAGCTGACATGACAAGGAAGGAATTACTGTTGACAACATAGAGGTTACAATTGATTGAGACCATAATTTGTTACATGTATTCTTTGACAATGAATAACTTGCCGTTGAAATGTAATTTGATGCCAGATGGGTGGCATTACTGAATCCAACAATGTATGAAGAATCGAACTGAATATGACGCCTTGCTAAAGGCAATTTTACTCCTCCAACAAAGAAACAAACAGTAAATTAGTTTGTCCTTTCTGCTTGCAGAGATACACATTTTGTAGTTGTTGCATGGTGATTTTGGATCAAAGGTTTCATCTTTCTATCCTTGTGAGTGACTTATTGTCCATGCCTGAAATACAGGGTAATCATCAATGTTTCCTGTTTCATTGTTGTTGTCATGACATGTCCCTCATGACTTTTCAGACTTCCCTTGTTTCACTCAGTCTCCTTATATGATGTCCCTCAATCTATCCCTGCAGCCCACAGTGTAGACTAAAACCCTGTAGTAGTACTACGTTACAGGTGCATCTATTCCTGCAGCCCATGCATTTGTGAAGTCATGCCCTTGTTGGCTATATACTGTTTCCATGTAGAGGCTAGGATGGCAATGACTTGTGGAAACATCTCCACCTTGGCCTTGCAGCTCCTTCTGTGCTCCACGGGGAAGGCAGGGCCAACTGCAGGGATAGATTGACAGGCATCATATAGTGGATTTGAATGAAACAGAAGAAGTCTGAAAAGTCACCAGGGACATGGGATGACAACTCAAAAAGGAACATGAAAGAGTGTTGATTATCCTGCATTTCAGGCGTGGAAAACGAGTCACTCACTACAGCAAGTCACTTGATCAGCAAGACTGACCATAATCTGATTGCTGAATAAGCACTTGCTGCCAGTGTGACATTGATGTAGTACAGGATCAAACAGCAGCATGTCAACATAACAAAGTGTGGAGCTGGATGAACACAGCAGGCCAAGCAGCATCTCAGGAGCACAAAAGCTGACATTTCGGGCCTAGACCCTTCATCAGAAAAGGAGGATGGGGAGAGGGTTCCGAAATAAATAGGGAGAGAGGGGGAGGTAGACCAAAGATGGATAGAGGAGAAGATAGGTGGAGAGTTCTATATTGCAGGTGCATCAGTCAGGACACTGTGAAAATATCAGATTGTAGTCCCTACCATTCTCAGTTGGGGGTGTCCTGTCAAGTCAGTCCAGGGGTGGTCATGGAGTGTCTTGAGTGTTTACACAATAACAGTCAGGGGACTTACAGAAGCTGTCTTTGGAGTCCCGGGAAAATAAATTACTCAAGTCTGGGGATACAGTTCATTGTCCTCAGTTAGTGAGGGAATGGTTAAAGTGAAATGGGATAGAGGGGTGAGACCCTATGGAGCACAGAAGGAGCTGCAAGGCCAAGGTGGACGTGTTTCCATAAGTCATTCCTCTCCATGAAGGAGCTCCCATGTCTACAGACACAATCAAATCTGATCCATGCAGCCATATAATGTTGGGAGAAATTGGTCCCCTGGGATCTTCCTGGCTTTCACAAATTTACTGCCCTAACAAAATAGCTATGTATAAAATACTACTTCAATAGCAGTGACAGTTTTGTATTCAGGATGGTTTTCTAGAGATTGAAACAAATTCATAACATGAAAGATCATAAAGTATAACCATCTGGAAATACTGTTTTCGCTAGAAATGACCTGCAATATACAAACTTTGCTACATTTTGTCGCCAAGGTATTGGTTGAATTCTGCATTAAGTTTAAAGTGAGTTCTATTTGGAGAAGCAATTGATTCCCTTCTTGCCAGTGATTGTGAACATGACAATTGCTTTAATCTTTATGCATTCAAATATTTCAAAGTGGTCTCTGGTGACATTATTCATATTTTTCAATCAGCATTCCATCCATTCATTACATTGGAGACTAAGTTATGTTCAGGAAGACCTCAAGTTCAATTTTCCCACAGATCCAGCAAAGCAATAGAGCCAGCAATCAACATCTTTTGACTAGTATAGTTTTCTCAAATGCAAGGTCATTGTTGCAACCCACGTTGTTAAAAGACGTTTCCTTCACTACAGGGGTGGATGGTGAATGACACATTCTGTATCTGTTTGTATGCTAATACAGCCTTCCCTTTTGTTCACTGTTCAGAGTGCTATGTCAAGATGTTAGGCAGCCATGACTAATGACTCCTTTCCATTATATGTAGGACAAAGACCAAAAATAGTCACAAAAAAAGTATTCAATCACCACACAAGTAAAAAAAATTAACAGACCATTAAATTTCTCAAGTACTGTCTGGATAGGTCATGATGGAACTTACTGCTCGGTCACCATTGTGAACATCTTTCTCCACATAAGCAAAAGGCGATTGAAACAATCAATGCACTGATCATAGGTGGACCTAGAACAAGAGGGCAGAACAATACACTAGTATTCAAGAAGTCATCAACTGTTGCATTGGAAAGGTGTATTGTCTCTGCGTAATGCAAAAAGCCCTTTACAAACAGTTTGGTACCTGCTGACAATTAACAACCAAACAATCTTTTGGCTGTGTGCATGATTTTCCTTTAGAAACAATCGCAGGATTTTCAGAACAACTTTGGCAAAGAGTGGCAGAGTTCTTGTAATGAGCAGAGGGTAAGGAAACCTTTTAAATGAGGTGAAAGGGAAATGAAAATTTTCAGCCAGCTTTGAGACTGGAATCTAATATGTAGACTTCAACATCATTGGAATGTGGAATTTAAAAAAGAATAAACACACAATTAGGGGTTTCCAGAGAGTAAATCTAACAAAAAATCATTTTGATATGAATCATAGTTTTACTTCATCTAAAAATATGTAGTTTCATTTCATTTCCAAGCAGAATTGACCATGTGTAGTGCACTTTAAGAATCTGACCAGCACTCAGGCAAAATGAAGCAGAAAATCATCCTTGTTCTTTAAAACATTGAAAATATCATTATGAGTAACAATATTCTGGCCATTTTCTCAGGAGGTGTAGCCAGCCTGCTTTCTGAATTAGAAGGTAAGGCCTGTAAATTGAATCAAGCTGGGGGGATAGAATTTAATGCCCTTCACAGAGGGGAATTTGGTGACATGGGGCTGATTTAATCAGGCAGGAGGGTGGTGCTGGAAAAGAGGCCACGTTCCTGCTTCTGTCTCCAATAAGTCCTGAGGAGGAAGGCTTGTGTCAATCAATTCACCCTTCTGGTAATCAAAGCTTTCAAACAATTAATGGTTATTCAAGGGCCTCAGCTTTCTGCCACTGCTATCATCCGGCATCAGTCAGTGGCTTGACATGTGAGAAGCTCAAAAACATATCTTATTAGAGTCTATCAAAGACTTCCAGGGTATTCCCCATTCATGGCTGATCGAGGAAATTGTCATAGGGGAAAGTGGAGATGGGGGCTAGGGTTATGGGGACAATCAGAATGTCATTCCTTCCCCTTGCTGTTGACATTCATCCTCCGCTGACCCCATCACCCTCTCCCTGCAATCCCAAACCTGTTGTCACTCACCTGTGGCCTAGGTTCCTTGGTGGTGCTTTTTTCGAAGCTACTGGCACTGCTTATCAGTGCCCAGCACCCAACCTGCAACTAACCAGGAGCTCACCAAGGCAGGAATTCCACCACGTAAATTGGAACTAAGCCCAATCAGGTTTCCTGAAAAGCATTGTTTCAATGTTCCTACTGGTTTTTCATCTCATGGGTTGCCCCCCTCCATCATTCCCCATGTCTCTTAAGATTCACTCCAGATATTTTTCTTTGTCTCATTATATTTCTGCAAACTATCTAAGAACACTGTTCTGTATTAAATATGCTATATAAATGCAATACTTGTAAATTTATGGTCTATGTACATCACATTGTTTCTGGGATTGGGGAAAATATAGTGATGGAATATTAACTTTAGACAAAACAATATTTTAAGGAAGTCTAATGCAAAAATTGTTCAACATTTATTAAGTATTTAACTTTAAATAGACAATGTCTTGCTAAATTTGAGGTGGACTAGAGGTCTGGGGACATTGACCTTCAGTTATCATTTTACATCATGAAAATCATTATCATTTTGGTTAATTCATTATTCCTCAAATAAATGTATATTTAGCTTGGTTAACAGATAGTGCAGTGCGCTGTTTGATATCTTAATTAAACTTTCCAGTGTCTTGAAAGCATTCATTTATCTGTCTGTCACTGGTACACTCACTCATTGGTGATGCTTTTTGTATCATAGATCAAAAAGGTCGTATCATATTACCATGTTGATTTACATACTCAGGCCTTGCACTGGTTGTAAAACTGCTTGTAAATTTCAGTAAATTTGATGAGTGGAAGCATAAAAACAGAAATTACATAATGAAAAAAGGAATGAATACCAAATGAAGATAGAGCTAACTGAAGGGTATAATTGTTTGTCTATTTTTAAAGTAGAAAATAGAAAACACAGAAGAAGGGAAAATAGAAGTAAATGTATATTTCTATTTCTGTTCTATTCATGAAAAATATATCCTCACTGTTATTTTCATAGTTTGTGATTAATACTATTAGTAGTTAAGCCAATCCCAAATTTGGAGAAGCTTTATTCCTGAATTGTGTTATTTTCAGCATTATAGTGAATCAGATGAAAATGTATGAAGGCTGAAAGTCCTGAGCTGTTCCAGCCTATACCTACTGTAAATCTAGTGAGCTGGCAGGCAAAGAGTCATCAATTAGAATCCACATATCGAGTTCCAGGCATCTCTACCAGTGCCGTACCTCCATTCCCACCTAGAAATGGGCCATTGTGTGATGCACAAAGTAACAGTTCTGAAACAGTTAATGCTTGAAGGCTGCATTAAGGTCCATCCAATCTGACAATGCCACTATAACTAGGATGGAAAAAAGGCAGAACAACTGAACATCTTGTGGAATGAAGATTTATATCCTAGGTCACCCTGTAGTCTTAGTAAAAATGTCTATAATGTGTTACTGATTACCAAAGTGCATTATACTACACCTCTAACAAAAGAGCCTTTTCCCATAAGATCTTAACTGATGACAGCAAACTACTCTAACCACAAGTTGGTGGCAGTCGGCATCCTAAAATTTACAACATGGTCATAGGTATGGGCTATTGCCAGGGTTGGTTTCTGAAGAAAGAATCTTACAGGCCATGCAAATTCTTCAATCTCAATCTGGGTGAAGAGCAGCAGGCAGTTTGCTGATGGCAACTCATTTTACCAACCAGCTATTTGGAAGAAGTGGCAGCCATCTAGAGCACGTGACTTTGATTGTGGTCTACACATACCCAAAAAGATTATTTCAGCCTCTTTAAAAAAGAATGCATCTGGGTATATTTCTACCATTATATCTGGAGAGTTACCCCAAATCTTAATCTCAGAGAATGGACACCTATAGCTGCATTTTCTTTAATTTAACACTCTTTCATCAAATTGGGACTGTTTCTTATATCTCAGTTGAGTCACTTATCTAAGTTGATTTGAGCATATCTAATATGACCTTTCCAATTTGTAAGTTAATCATTGATTGGTTGCATTATTCATTAGTCATTATTGCTAAATAATGAGTAACACTGGGATAATCAATGTACAAACCCAGCACTTTACCAGATGTCATGTTAATTGCAGCCTGTTGTATATAGAGATCGTTTTGCAAAATAAGGAAACAATTATTGTGATTTAAATGGAGGCACTTACTTAGCAGTGAACATTGTTTGATCGTACAGGAACTGTGAAACATTTTTGTACATAATAACATGAAATAACCTATTTTATAGTAATGGATTTGTTTTATAAATTCTTGGAACTATTTACCTCCTTATTGTGAAGTAACTGCTAGAATCAATTAGGTATATTAAGTTTACCATGATTTATTTTCTTTACTATGATGCTCCACAAAAGTCCACCACGTGGATGTGGAAGCAAGGCAGATTACATGAAGAGGACATTTTGGTAACTATGACAATATTAGAATATTTACACATGATGTGTTGAGAAAAACTAGCACAGTATTTAGCTGTTTGTTGTGTACAAGTATAAAATGCTCAACAAGATTATTAGATTTTGAAAGTATAAGTTAACTGAGATCTTTTGGTTGACATGAGTTTTATGCTTGCATTTTTTTTCTTGGCATTGAAGAAGTAGAAATCAATGTTTTCAGAACATTTTCATTACTTCATCAAATGGAAACTTTCGTTTAAATTTATTACGGAATTAATAAGATATTTCAGGGTGCCCTTCGCATTAAGTTCCTTCTCCTCTGAAAACATCAGATGGTGTCTTTTATTGCAGCTTAAACAGTGATAACAAGGACAATGTGAAATGTCGAACTGTCCTATCAAGGGAGGAATAAAAAGGAGATTGAAAGTGAAAAAAAGCCTATTATTTTGCAGATGAAATTTGTCTCTTTAAACATGACTGTCCCTCAGGATCAACCATACATTTGTGTGATCTTACTATTAAAATGTTGCCTTTAATCTATTCTCAAAGATAAAATATTTAAAGTAGATAATAAATATTATAAAAATGTCATGTGTGTAAATTGCCAAATGTAAGTACTGACCAAATTCTTGTTGATCCAGAGAAAACTGGCAAGCCATGAAAGTATACAAGACTAATCCAGATCAGAATCAGACATTGCTGCCAACCAGTAAATGGTCCATTGGTTTTTCCTTCTGGATGAGTCACCATTTCTTTAGGCCTCAAGAGGTGGCTGCCTCACATACTGCTCTCACTTGCTGGTCAGCAGTGGGAAATGGGACACTTTCAATGCCTGTGGAGAAGTCTACAAATTTCTCACGCCTTACACTCCTCTGTTGTTGACAACATAGTCTCCCACAAAGTAACAAAATTGTAATGGTGCAGAAGAAAACCATTCGGTCCATCACGTCTGCAGCAGCTTTTGAAGCAAATTAACATACTGCCAACCTCCTGCCTTTTCCCTGTAATCCCTGTGTTATTTCTGTTTAAACGATCAGCTAATGCACTCTTATAGCTTCCTTCCTGCACCACCCCTGTGCCCACTGAAAATCAGCTCTGTGGTACTCGGCAGTACCCCAGTTTTATTTAATCCATTCTGGAAAAAGAAAGACAACCTATTAGCAAGGAAAATATTTTGAGCAATCAATATTTTCCTCTTTGCAATTAAATCCTGACCATTGAAAAGTCCAAGCTCTTCAAGCAGAAAATTTGCTGATTTACTTCAAATCAGTTTTGCACACATTCATCAAATGGGCAGGAAAAAGAGGAACATTAAAAGGGCAGAAATTAATAATCCTTGAATTCATACTGAAACTCTGTGTATCTGTCTTGCATATGAATTTTAAAGGGAATTTCAAATGCACTGTTGATGTTCAAGACTTTTTAAAATAAAAACATCATGTTTATTCTGTATCTTTAAATTAATAAAATATCCCAAATTGCTTCTGGAGAGTAATTATCAAACAAAATTCTACATGTAACTAAATAAGATACCAAGACAAGAAGAAGTATATTTTAATGCCAGTCTTATATGAGGAGCAAGAGGTAGACTGGTGATGAGATTCACACTTTACAACTGAGACAGTGGTGGAACTTCTGGAATCCAACTTCAGAGAGATTATAGTCTGTACAGCTGAAAGCAGGTGGGGTATACAAATGGAGGATGTCCAGAGGTCTCCCAGGGTGGGCTAGGGAAGGTTGTAAAGATAAGGAGGGGAGGTTATAGAGAGTTTTGAAAGCAAATACTAGCAATTTTAAAATCGAAGCATGATAAGACCAAGAATAAAGCATGGAGGTGACAGGCGAACAGGACTTGGTGTGAGTTAGAATACAGATATCTGAACACCTGATGCACTCAAATTTATGTAATGTGCAAGGGTCAAGGCCTGGTAGAAGAATAGTGGGATATCCAAGTTTAGAAATAACCAGGGCATCAATATCCCAGAGATAGTAAGAACTGCCGATGCTGGAATTAGACATGAAACAGTGTGGCTCTGGAGGAGCACAGCGGGCCAGGCAGCATCAGAGGAGCAGGAAAGCTGACGTTTTGGATCAGGACCCCTCTTTCTGAAGAAGGTCCTGACCCGAAGTGTCAGCTTTCCTGCTCCTCTGATACTGCCTACTGTGCTGTGTTCCTCCAGCTCCACACTGTGTTATGTGGGTATGAATCAATTGCCAACAATGTAAATATAGGTTTGCCAACAGGAATATCTTTTTTTCTGTATGTAGGAACGCAAAGCAGGCTGCATTGCATAAGGTGTGAGCAGCCTATGCTCAAATACCTATAAGCAAAGCTTACTTTCGAATCTGAGAGGAAAGCTGTCTCTGCTGGTTGCACTTTACGACTGAGACAGTGACAGAACTGTATTATCTTCTAGAATCGAACTTCTACCTAGCCTTCATTTCAGAGGCAGCACCGCATGAGCTGTCAAAATTACGATCTATGAACACTTATGCATTTAACTCATCCCAAACTGCCACAGAGAACAATGTCCACAAGTCAGTCTGTAATTCACAGATCTATCATGATAGTGATGTATTCACTGCTTCCCGTGGCAAACGTTTTGTTAATTACCATCTTGGCATATAGTGCAAGAGCTCAGCAAATTATTTGTATGGGAAGTATACCCAAAATCCAGGATATGATTGTTGACACCTATAAATCCTTGAGAATTCCAGCACAAAACCCCAGACCCTCTATGATAGAAGCTTCTATTTGATCAACATCTTCAATAATCTATTTTCATTCATTCAGGGGATAAGGGCTTCATTGGATGGGCCAGCATTTATTGTCCATCCCTAATTGTACCAGAAAAAAATGGTGGTGAGCTGCTTTCTTTAACTGCTGCAGTGAATTTGGTGAAGGTATAACGCTGAGGCTAGAAGAGCATTGTTCCTGCATTTTGACCGAGCAATGGCAGATTAACAGCAAAGTTTTCCTAAGACAGGACTGTGAGTGGCTTGGAGAAAAGAAACTTGGAGGCTGTGCTCACGTTGTATCTGTTACACTTGTCCTTCTAGATGGCAGTCATCATGCAGTTGGAAGGTATTGTCCGAGGTCTAGGTATGGTAAGTGGTACACACTGCTGCTAGTATACAGCTAGCACATTATGGCAAGATGCCAGCAGAGTAAGTCGCTCCAAGCCAGAGCTCCTCTTCTCTACCTATTCTTCTTTCTTCTTCCTTTTTCTCTCTTTATTTTCCTCCTTCCTGCAATTTTTTCATCTAATGACTTTGACTTACCCAGAAGGTGAATGGAGGAGCTAGTGAGCCCTGGAGGTGAATCCCGGAGCCACAGGGAAGCAGGCCTGGAGTATAAACTGTCAAAGGGAAGCAGTCCCAAAATGGAGACCAGCATGGGGAAGCAGTCCCAGAGAAAACTGCCTGGAGGCTTGGAACAGAGTAGAACAGTTGTTGGGGATAATAGGAACTGTAGATGCTGGAGAATCCGAGATAACAAAGTGTGGAGCTGGATGAACACAGCGGGTCTAGGACTGAAACGTTAGCTTTTGTGCTCCTAAGATGCTGCTTGGCCTGCTGTGTACATCCAGCTCTACACTTTGTTATCTAGGAAAGTTGTTGGACTGGGTTCTGGCATAGGCAGTCAGACCATGTGTGGAAGCCCCTCTTCTCAGCTACTGCAATGTAATTTTTATATGTAATTTGTTTATATGACCGTATTGTCTATCCTTTTAACTATTTCTAACTTATTTTATGAATCATTGTAAAGTTATGCAACTGCTTTTCTTTGTTTTCTTTTTGTATCGAAAATGTGTACCTGGGTACTTTGTAATTCAGATAGTGCCATAAGAGGCAACATTGTAAAACTTCTCACTGTCCTCTTGTATATCTATTCTTGAGTACAAGAGGCACGAAAGGATATTCTATTCTATGGGGTCAGGGGCGTGGTTGGGTGTGAGAGGAGGGACAGGAATGGGAATGGGAATGTGAATGTTTGCAGATATGGTGTCAGCCAAGCAGGCTGCTTTGTCCTGGATAATGTCGGGCTTTTTAAATGTTTTTAAAGCTGCACTCAACCAGGCAAGTGGGGATTATTCCATTGCACTCTCAACTTATAACTTCTGGATGGTGAACAGGCTTTGGGGAATCAAGAGGCGAGTCACTCACTGCAGAGCTCCTCAAGTCACTCACTGCAGAGCTCCTCGTCTCTGGTATCCTGTTGTGACCACTGTTTTTATATGGCTAGGCCAAATCAGTTTGTGGTCTATAGTAACCACCATCACTAACCACCCTGATTCCACACCAGCCACCCCCCACCACCAACCGCCCACCGGATATTGAAAATGGAAGATTCAGTGATTGTAATGTTATTAAATGTTAAGAGGTGATGGTTTGATTTTCTCTTATGGAGATTGTTATTGGGTTTTTACAGCACTGAGAAAGTTGGCCCATAATGTACATGGACTCATCAAGTATCCATGTATTCTAACTGCATTTCCACCACTTGGCCAGTAGTCGAGCATGTTATGGCATTTCAAAGTGCTCATCTAAATGGTTCTTAAAAGTCTTGTGGGTTCCTGCTTCTACAACTCTTTTAGGCAGTGAGTTCAGGTACCCAAAATCCTGGGTGAAAAGCAGATTTCCTCAAATTCTCCTTCTCTTTACTTTAAAAATGTACACGCTGGTTATTGACACCACTTTAAGTTGAAATGTTTCCTCTTATCTATCCTGTCTGTGCCCCTCATGACTTTGTACAGTTGAATCAGGTCCCCCTCAGCCTTCTCTACTCCAGAGAAAACAACTCCAACCTATCTAGTCATACCTTAGCTCTGAACTTCTCCAGCCCAGCCCATTCAACATCCTGCTGAATCTTCTCTGCGCTATCTCTAGTAAATTCTGCTCAGTACATAGGAACATAGGAACAGGATTAAGCCATTCAGCCCTCAAGCCTGTTCCACCGTTCAGTGAGATCACGGCTGATTTGTGGCCTGACTCCATAAGCGTGCCTTTCCTCCATATCACTTAATACCTTTGCTTAACACAAATGTCAATCTCAGATTTCTAACTAACAACTGATCCAGCATTCACAGCCATTTGTAAAGAGAGTTCCAATATCTACAACCCTTAGTGTATAGAAGTGCTTCGTAAAACCTCTCCTGAACAGTCTGGCTCTAATTCTCAGGCTATTCTCTCTTGTTCTAGAATCAGTGTAACACACTATGAGTAGAGTGAAACAAGGTAGGCAAAGAGACCTTAGCTGCATCAAACTTTCTCTTTCCCTTTTCTCTGTAAAGTTGCTCTCCAATTTTCAGTCGCAAGAACAAAAAATACTGTGTTCAGCAATGCTCAAGGTCAGAAGTCAAACGACCCCAGGTTATAGTCCAACAGGTTTATTTGAAATCACAAGCTTTTGGAGCGTTACCCTTTGTCAGGTGAAGTCATTCTAAAATCTGAAGGAAACAAGAAAGACATTGGTCCAGCAAACAACCAGTGAGCTAAAGACTGACCACACTGTGCAGGTAGTTGAGGTATTATCAAATGAAATCAAAATGACTGTGAAATCAACTAATCTAGTCTTGGTGACTTGGACTGGTGATATAAATTGTGTCCTCCTGTATGGAGGTAACACAGATCATGCTTGGCATAATGAAATGGAGGCTGAGACTGGTAATCCAGAGGCTCCCTGAAATTTCCATGTTCCTTTCTCCCTGGCACTTCCTCTCAAGCTCCTCAATACTGAGCTTCCAAACATTCACACATACCTCTTTGAATGATGACTTCATCTCTGAACATTACATTGAGTCCTGGCCCTAATGTTTGCTCATGCCAGCAATCATGCTGCACTGTTTTCCTGTCGAAGCCAGGGTGGTGGTGAGCCTCGATGAACACCCAGACCCACAGTAACCATGGCTTCAATACAATCTCACTATGGCCTCTTATATGTTGATGTGCTTCCTTTGTCTTTCATTGAGCTGGCCACCAGGACTGAGCAAGACCTACCGACCCACTGACCTACTCGGAGATACAGACCTGACATGGGAGTCATTGGACCCTTGATGGATCTCTTCTGTAGATTCTCACGCTGATTGTATGGGGCATGGAGCACTGACTGTGGCCCATGCCCAAACTGACAGATTCTCTGAACCTGACTGCCCAAGCAGCTGACTGAGAGTGTCCAAACCCCTGGGCTGAAAGCAGGCACTGCCCTGAACTTAATAAGGCAGGAACACCTGGCTGATGGCTGCCTCCCTCAGCATGACTGAGGACTTGTCCCCTTAGACTTTGAGAATTAGTTATTTCATTGATGTACATGCATTGTGCTCGCCACATACTTAACTGGCACATGGTGCAGGACTAAGATTGGCATAGTCTGGTGAGATATGGCAGCAAGTCAACCCCCTTGACTGATGACTGTTGACAACCATGTGAAGATGCTGGACTTTTTGTTTGTATGAAGCAGTAAGACAAGACAGACCTACTTGAGCCTTTAAGCTCTGCCTGAAGGAGCAAAGTATAAAAAGGCACAGCTAAGCATAGAAGCTTTGAGGAACCAAGTATGTACAAAGTGAGAGAGTGTTCAGAGAACAAGCAAGGAACCCTGAGATTCATCCTGGTCCAAGCCAGGAAATGAATGCCTGCCCTTATGCACAATGTGTCTTAGCAGCCATTACAGAAATAGGTGCCAGTGCATTCCAAAATGAGGCATTAAACTGCAGAAGCCTATTGTAAGTGGATCAGAGATGTACGATTGGAGAGACAGCCCTAGCATCATATTGACTTTGGTTTATGTGCTCTGCTAACATTGATGAATAGTGGGTGCTGCCCATGGTGTGTGCCATGAACTGCAGATGATTGTTGTTCAAGAAGAGGACACAGAGGAGCAAACAGTGAACTGGAGTCACCAGGTACCGCTCTGAGTTTTAGTTGGGAATTATTGGTGTTTGACTTCTATCATGAGAGTGGAAAAATGGGAAACCATATCAATGAGGTGAGATTAGGTAACAATGGCAAGCTAATGCATCCAAATGCTTGTAAGTAGGCCATTGCTGCTCACTAGTGAGCCTCTCGTCTTCATCTTGAGAATTGGATGTTTTCTTGTTGTTGAGAGTCTCAGTTCTAACACTTCTATCCTGTTTTCCCAACAGATTCCCCAATGCCCACTAGATTCAGGAACCGGGCAGATTGTGCCCTGTTGCATTGAAACAGATGCAAACAGTAGCATAGTGCAGATAAAACAAGATCCACACAGCTACCAGAATCACTGTCAAACATGCCTTAGGCATTTTAATACAGTGTTTGAAAGGTTTGGATAGGTCAGAGAGCATTCAATGTAGTCCTTTGAGAACATGCAAAATTATAATAGTATTTTGTGTGAGGCAGCACATCTCTGCCTCAGTGTTGCCTATGTGAACTTGATAGACACCTCACCACAACCAAGAACAGAACAAGACAAACATGAGAAACAAGAAAAGAATTGAACTGAATCACCTTCGCATACAATAAGAAAAACTAGGCAATGGTTGTGCAATAGTGGCAGGATCATTTCTTGTGAGTCTCAGGATTGTCTGTTTATGACACACACTAGAGCATTTAAAAAAAAACAATTATAATATTTTCAATAAGAGTAGGAATGAATTTCACAGCGTCTTGACCAATCCTTATCCTTGAACTGACATCACTATATGGCCAATGTAACATGTCTGTTTGTGGAAAGTTGCTACTTACAATTTGTCTGCTGTGTTTCCTGCAATGCAGCTGTGCATACTTCAATTACTAAATGCATCCTCAACACAGGGCTCTGAATTAACTCCACTACTGAGAGATTTCTTTCATCAGCCATTGCTGCATTCAAAGCAAACATTAACACGGTTAAAATAAAATGCAGCAAGATTTATTGCAATTTCTATAGAGTAGTTATGTGGCAAGTGTTTCTGGGGTTAGTGCTTCCCCTGATAACACAAAATCTTCCATGCCACAATCCTTGCCAAGCATCAGAAGAGTAAAACTATTCTGAATCTTGTTCCGGGCAAGATTCTTTTTCAACCACAGCAACAATGAAGCAGCACCTTAGTTAAACAACAGATGCAGGGCAGTAAATTTGATGGCCTGGATTTTGCGGTGGTTTCAATGAGAAAAGTGTCAATATTCAGCATCATCACTCCAGTGAAACATTATAGTTTCAGGAGTTCGCCCATACACAATTAAATATGGAAATTCAGAAATTGCTGTCACTGATTCCATGCATCTCCATAAAATTCACTGTTGAGTCTCTCTCAGACTGCAAATAATTAAAATCATTGAACTGACAAGAATTAGGTCTTTAATACTATTAATCTCACTGTAAAAAAAACCTTGTAAAAGTTATATTTTTTGAATGAGTTGTGTTTGGGTTTTTAACAATGCACTAACTTCATTAATGCTGCTGAACAACATCATTGGTTTCAATTGTATATTTGTAGAATGTCAAAATCCTTCCATTACAAAGTTTTTTTGTGATACTTTGGCTTTTGATTTAATCTAATTATGATCACTAATGTTGTTGTCTGAAAATTTAAATTAAGCATGAATGGTTGCTGTCCTTGCAACTTTGTTATCTGTGAGAATACTTCATTGTGACTGTTTGCTTCCCTGATTTTCTGACAATACTGTTGCCAGACACCTGGAGATGCTTTTGACTTGGCATCCGATTTAAACTGCTGTTGGGAGCAGGGATTCACATTGAAGATCACCAGATCCATGTGGGATATGTCCTTTAAGGTCATAGCAAGTGTTGCTGCTCCGCTGCTGAGCCCAAATTCTAATCCAGTAACTAACTGGGTCAAAATAGCACTCTGGACTTGTGTGTTAGAGAAAAGCCCGAAGATCATTTTCAATTTAATCTCAGGACTTGTTAGTGTCTGCGGGTCAGCGGATTCATCCCAAACAGGCATCTGAGGGAAGATCGCAATTTCAAGGGGGCAAATTTTGGTCGCTAGTTGATAAGCTGAGGGTATCGCCTGGGTAAACGAGATAGGTATACACTATTTAACAGTGGTAGATATAATGGATACAGGAACAGGAGAAGCTTGTATGTTAAGGTAGGTTGTAAAGATTTACCACGTTGCTTCTTTAATGGCTCTCCGTGGGCTCCCTTAAGGACAATTAAGTCACGAAAGTGTATAGTAAATTAGTTGGAGTTTGATAGCTCTGATTAGTTCAACAAATTTCCCAGCACTGGTCAAAGGCCTTCATTTTCATAGTGAAACTCACGAGCTCATGTCAAAGATAATAAAATGTGAGGCTGGATGAACACAGCAGGCCAAGCAGCATCTCAGGAGCACAAAAGCTGGCGTTTCAGGCCTAGACCCTTCATCAGAGCTCATGTCAAAAGTTGTCACAGATAACTAAAATAAACCTAAACTTATATATTTTCTGCCCAGAAAAAAAGCCCGCTATACGCAGTATCCTTCTGTGTATGTGTCAACCTTTCTCTCCGTGTAGTCTTTAAGAGAGTTGAAAATATCTGTGATAGAGTAGTCGTAAAATCCATTCATTCAAAAGATTGTGACACTGGCCCTCCATGGGGTAACTACTCTAGCAATCATTTTAGAAAATTTGTCCTCCTTTTAAAGGAACATCAGTACGATATTAGCGAAAACCAACATAAATCTTTGACACTTACTGAGCAAAGAACATAAACAAGTGCATAAACATCTGAAGAAAGTTAAGCCAAAATGCTTAGGGGCATGAAATAAGACAGTCACATTTTCTAAGAGGGGAGCGTGTTCAGAGCAAGGTGTGAAAACCACAAAATTCATGTGCGTCCCTCAACTCCATGCTAGTAATGCTAGCTAGTGTAATTCTAATGCTGCCTGCTGCCCTGAATGCTGTCAGCAAGATCCATAAATTACAGACTGGGACAGTTCCAGAACCACCAACCCCCATCCCACCCCCGGGTCAGCATGTGTGTAGGAAGTGTCTCCAGCTACAGCTCCTGGAAACTCGAATTTCAGAGCTGGAATGGCAGTTGGGACCCAGAGGAGCATCCACAAGGCAGGGAGTATTGTGGATTGCACATCTAGAGAGGTGATGATACCGCAGGCTCAGACTCTGCAGACGGGAAGGGAATGAGTGACCACCAGACAGAGCAAGAGGGATAGGCAGATAGTGCAGAAATCTCCTATCGCCATTCCCCTGCAAAACAGATATATCATTTTGGAGATAATAGGAACTGCAGTTGCTGAAGAATCTGAGATAACAAAGTGTGGAGTTGGATGAACACAGAGGCCAAGCAGCATCTTAGGAGCACAAAAGCTGACATTTCGGGCCTAAACCCTCAGAAGAGTTTCAGATTCTTGGGGCATTGGGACCACTTCTTGGGAAGTGGGACCTGTACAACTTGGATGGGTTACACCTGGGCAAGACTGGGACCGATGTTCTGGAGGGAGTGCTTGCTAGAGCAGTTGGGAGAGTTTAAACTAATGTCAGGGGGATGGGAACCTATGTAAGGAGTCAGAGAAAGAGGGAAAAGGCCAACAACGAAAGGTAGAAAAGGGAATAGGAAACGTGATAGGGCAGAGAGACCAAGGACAAGATCCAAACAGGGCTATTGAGAAAAATAAGAGTGAGACAAACAATGTTAATTTGGCAAGCTTAAAGGCTTTGTACCTTAATGTACAGACAATTTGTAATAAAGTGGATGAACTAATCAGATGTGATTGGGATTATGGAGACATGGCTGTAGGGTGACCAGGGATGGAAATAGAATATTCCAGGGTATTTAGTATTAGGAAGGACGGGTAAAAAGGAAAAGATGATGAAGTGGCATTGTTGCTTAAAGAGGAAATTAACACAATAGTGAGAAAGGATATTAGCTCTGACAGCGTGCAATCTGTATGGGTAGAGTTGAGAAATACCAAGGGGCAAAATACATTAGGGGGTGTCATAAATTTACACCCACATTGCAATGGTGATGTTGGGAAAGGCATTAAACAGGAAAGTAGACATAATAAGGGAGTATCGGTGATCATGAGTGATATTAATCTGCACATAGATTAAACAAATCAAATTAGCCACAATACCATAGAGGAGGAATTCCTGGAGTGTATACAAGATGTGGAGAAACGATCTGGATAGCAGGCCATCTTAGACTGGGTGCTGTATAATGAAAAGGGAATCATTGCCAGTGGCTCATTAGCTCACCAAGTCAGTTGCTGCATGGTGTGCAGACATCTCTTTAGAATTCCAGACAACATCATCAGTGCAACCTCTCATCGAAGCATTCGTATTCTTCACTGTTCCAAATGTATACGATCCATTGGTATGGCAGATCTTGTCACTTCCAGTTCTATTTTTTATCAGTGGTCTGTATACAGGATGTATTTCTGTTGTCTTTATTAATGGAGTCCCATGTTGAGAACCAGGCTTCCAGAAATTTCCTTGCATTTCTGTTGTTCACTTGTCCCAGTCTGGTCACTTTACTCCCAGTCGAACTGATGCCCTCATTGTCTGTGTGTATCAAGACAAGTGAATATTCATCGTGTCTTTTCACTGCCAACCTATTTCGTATATTCATATATTCTGGTCATCAGTTTCCTCCCCGTTTGTCCAATGTAACGTTTATTTCAGTCACTGCATGGGATTCTATAGATCACATTAGTCCTGTTTACTGTCGGTTTGGGATCTTCACTCTTTGATAGTATTTGATGCAGTGTTGATGTAGGTTTGTGTGGAATCACGATCTTATGTGGTTTAAGGAGTCTGGTTGTCATTTCCGATGTATTTTTAATGTAGGGTCATGTTACTTGTGTTTTCTGTTGCACCGTGCCCTCTGACTGTCGTTTATTTTGTAGGCATCAGTGGGTGAAACTTCTCAGATAACTGCTGTCAGTAAATACTTTGTGCAGGTGTTCATCTTCCATTCACTGGAGTTGTGGGGTGTTGCAGTATGATATTGTTCATTTAAATAGTGTCTTAATGCAGCTGTGATTGTGTACACAGACATGCAAGGGAATTTCTGGAGGCTTGGTTCTCAACATGGGATTCCATGAACAAACACATTGAAACAGGCACTGTTTACAGACTAAAAAATTGTCTGTTGCTAAAAATCAGAAGCAGAAGTAACAAGGCCCACCATACCAGAAGATCATATAAACTCAGAAGGGAGCGAACACCAACACTTCAATGAAAGGTTGCACTGATGATGGTGCCTAGAATGGTAATGAAACACTTGCACTCCACAGGACAACCAGCTTGGTGAGCAAATGAACAACTGCATCCACAACCCAAGCTACAAATTTTCACTCAGACTTTTAAAAAGGAATCATTGCCAATCTAGCTGTTCCAGATTCCTTGGGGATGATTGACCATAACATGACAAAATTTTTTTATCAAGGTGGAGAGTGAGGTAGTTGATTCAGAGATGGGGGTGCTGAATCTTAATAAAGGAAACTATGAAGATATGAGGCGTCGGTTGGCCTTCAAAGACTGGGGAGGGTTACTCAAAGGGATGACAGTGGATAGACAATGGCAATCATTCAAGAGACACATGGGCGAACTGCAACAACTGTTCATTCTTGTCTGGCACAAAAGCAAAATGTGTAAGAGGGCTGATGTATGGTAGACGAAGGAAATTACAAGTAGTATCTGATCAGAGGAAGAAGTATACGGATTGCCCAAATAAAGTAATACATCTGAGGATTAGAGATAATGGGAACTGCAGATGCTGGAAAATTCCAAGATAATAAAATGTGAGGCTGGATGAACACAGCAGGCCAAGCAGCATCTCAGGAGCACAAAAGCTGACGTTTCGGGCCTAGACCCTTCATCAGAGAGGGGGATGGGGAGAGGGAACTGGAATAAATAGGGAGAGAGGGGGAGGCGGACCGAAGATGGAGAGTAAAGAAGATAGGTGGAGAGAGTATAGGTGGGGAGGTAGGGAGGGGATAGGTCAGTCCAGGGAAGACGGACAGGTCAAGGAGGTGGGATGAGGTTAGTAGGTAGCTGAGGATTAGGACCAGTTTAGAATTCAGCAAAGAAGGACCAAGGGGTTGATTAAGAAGTGGAAAACAATCAGAGTGAGACCCATATCCCACAACTTCCAATTTTGATGTTTTTGGATAGGTGACCAAACACTCAAACAACACAAATAGGGTACTCATTTCTATTTGATAATTAGTATCATTTGACCCATTGGTTTTAATTTCAGTCTGAGTGCATAAACCACAGTGGCTTCTCCAGCAGGGCAAAAAAGATTGGGAAGTTAATAAGGCCCAAAGAGGCCTTTTCAGTAAGTTTTTAGATTTGCTTTGTAGGGCCAGAAAGAGAAGCTTGGAATCATAGCTTACAAGGAGAGGGGAGGACCTGGAAGTTAACTCCTGTTCATGATTTTAATTACGCTCATAACTAATCAAAGACAGTTGGGATAGATGTTTCTAAACAAAAAGGCAATCTTAGTTCTAAACATCCCCTTTAACTTAAATTAGATTGTAAGCATGATGTGGAAATGCTGTATTACACTGAGGTGGGCAAAATCAAAAGTCAGATGACACCAGGTTGTAGTCCAACAGATTTATTTAAAATCACAAGCTTTCTGAACTCTGCTCCTTCATCAGATGAAGTGAATGCTCATGATTTTAAAAAAGCCTGTTAGACGATAACCTCATATTGTGTGACTTCTGACTGTAACTTAGTTTGGTAGGAGTATGGGATCCTGTCAAGAGTTCTTAGTGGAGAGAAGTCAGATGGAATTTGAAGATAAAACTTGAGTGAATCTGAAAAGAAAGGAAACTAAAGCTAAGTAGGAAAGAAATGCTTTTAATAAGTGGAATAGAATTTATTTTAATACAAGGAGCATGCAAAATAAGACAGATAGCCAGGGATACATATAGGCATTTTAAAGTATGATGTTATAGCTATGAGTGAGAATTGATTGAAAAATGCACAGGATTGTCAGCATATTCCCAGCTATAGGGTATTCAGATGAGACAGAGAGGGGGATGGAGAGTGAGGTGGGTGGGGAGGAAGGGGCTCACAATATTGATCAAGTAATCAATTACAGCAGTAAAGATGAATGATATCTTGGAAGCATCATCGAATGAGGCCATACGGGTAGAAGTTAAAAATACAAATTAGGCAGTCATGCTGTTGGGTATGTGCTATAGGCTTGTTAATAGCCAGAGAAATATAGGAGAACAAATATGTAATCAAATTTCAGAAAAGCGCAACAGTAATAATGTAGTAATAGTATGGGATTTTAATTACCCAAATGTTAATTGGGATAGTTGTAGCGTGCAGGGTTCAACCTGCTCATTTCATCTTTGAATACTTTATATTCAACCAAGGTTCCAACAACATAATGGTAATTAGTTAGTCATTAATTTAGTTCATAGGTAGGTAAGGTATGGGAAAGCAGGGGGAATAACCAAAAGATTTTGTTTGGCTTCAATGAACATCCCTGTTCTTAGAAACGTGAAAATTTTCTTTCTGCAGGCACCTCGAATTAGCATTTTAAGATTCTTCAATTGAAAACTCAAAGTCAGGAGAAATGGAATTAATATGAAGCATGCATGCTTCATCCATTCTGAAATGTAAGTTATGATCCAGTTCATGCCTCCTGTCTGTCTTGAGTGGATTTACTGGGAACTCAGCTGAGCAGTTAATTCTGCCACATAAAAACAAGTCAACAAGAAATGGACAGCTAGTAGTTTTAAATCTCTAAAACCGTCTGAGTACTCTCTTTTTATGTCAAAACTAATATGGTTCTATACATTTGAGTGACATTAATGTGAGAAAGATACTAATTTGAAAACTGTGTGGAAAAATGCAACTACTTAGTGAACTGGTTGGTTTGCCAGAATCACATGACCTCCACAACTGCCACGTGTGAACTTTCTGTGTGGTTTGTGACAGCCATTAGTAACATCACCTGAAAATTGAGGCTAAATCTTCCCAGAATTCAGTTCAATCCCAGGAGTTATCTTTTTGAGCCTGATGATGAAAGCCTGTGACAAAAAGTCACCAGTCTTGAAACATTAACTGTGATTTCTCTCCACAGATGCTGCCAAACCTGATGATGATTTTCCAGTAATTTCTGTTTTTGTTTCACATCTCCAGCATCCACAGTTCTTTATTTTAAGTAAGCGGGAAGCATTATCCATTGTTGCGCTATTGTCCCATTAACCCCACTGTAAATGCATTCTTAACACGTCAAAATTTCTATCTCTTTGTTGCAACATATTCTTTTGTTTATTTCCTGCAGGTACTTTTGGGTTTGTCATGGTCTCGGTGTCAAAAGGTAGTCAGCACAACACATTCCCTCCTTCACTGTTGAGTAAGAAACTCCTCAGAGGAAGCACTCGCAATGTTACAGCTGGCACTATTCACCATCTCAGGTACTGATGCCTTGGTAGATTTGTATCTACATTGGAGTAGAGAACTTTTTTTATGCGCTCAAGGGATGCAGGCATCATAGGCCATGCCAGCATTTATTGCCCATTCCTAGTTGCCCAGAGGGCACTTAAGAGTCAATTGCTATATTGCTGTGGCTCTGGAGTCACATATAGACTACCCTAGGTAAGGATGACAGTTTCCTTTCAAAAAGGACATTGGTGAAGCAGATAAGATTTTCCCTGACAATCAACAATGGTTTAATGGTAATGATTAGACCCTTAATTCGGGACTTTTATTGAAATCAATTTCCAACGTCTGCTGTGGCAAGAATCAAACCCAGGTCCCCAGAACATTAGCTGAGTTTCTGATTAACAGTCTATTGATAATATCAAGAGGCCATCGCCTCCCTTTGATGAGGAATTTGTGAGTACTTCATTGTCACACCTTCGCTGGTGGTCAAGGAGGAAATTCCCCTGCCATGTGAAAGACAGCCATAAAGTAGGTACTTGTTCAGTCCCAGACAGGATATCACCTCATAGTGTTGGTAATTTGGAGCTTCATTGACACATACAAGGAGACATAAGAACAGCAGGCAGGTTTGTCAGGGGAACAGGGAATTTTGTGTGACTGTCATAATGTGACTGTGATGCTGCTCAGGTATGCAATCATCTGGCCGCTTCCAAATGGCAGGCTGACAGCTGTCATGGAGAGCTAGGTCCAGCAGTTTCAGAGTTTGCACACAGACCTGATCTCTATCATGTTTGCTCTTGGTGCACGGCATGGGGAGACGGCAATGACTAATTCTGATGAATGTCATCCTGAAGTAGATGAAGGTATGAGGCAACACACCATCTGCCGAGGAGAGTTACAGCTGCCCTCAAGTCCAACCTGAAAGATAATGTAGAAGAAGGGCATAAGTCAGGAGTAATCAGAAAAGACACAAATCCTACAGGCTGCTTCTGAAGCATGGTAGCAGTGAGGAAAGGAGAAAACCTGACAGTATGCATAGATCCAAAGATTTCAATAAAACTTTGAAGAGATCTCATTCCTCCATTTCGGTAAGACATTGTGGATGCTGGAAATTTGAAATGAACACAGAAAATGCTGCTGGAGAAACTCAGCAGGTCTGCCAGTATCTGTGGAGAGAGAAACAGAGTTAGCAGAAGAATCTAAAGAAGGGTCACACCAAACTCAAAACATTAACTCTGTTTTCCTGTCCACAGTTGTAGTCAGGCCTTCAGATTCTTCAGTGTTCTCTGTGTTTGTTCCACTACTCCAAGCCATCTGCTGAAGGAATACTGCTACAATTTCCCAAGGTAATGATTTTTATGAACTTGGATGTGAAGCATGGCAACTGGCAAGTGAAGTTATATGAAAACAATAATTTTCCAACTATATTCTAGATGACATTTGGGAAATTCAGATGTTTACACGTGCCCTCATGGTATTTCCACTGCTCCAGGAGGTGACAACATGCACTCTGCATTCATAGTCAGTGCTCGTTGTGCTGTGGATGATCTGCTGTAGATGTGGGAGACAAAATGGAAGAAGATGTCACAGTACGACCAGAGCTAGTACAACTTCTAGAAAGACCTTGCCAGATGAATATGAAGCTGAAGAAGACATAGGTGCAATTCATGATGCCTGAGGTAGAGTAAGTTGGTCATGCACTGATGTTCTGACCAGATGAGGGCTGTATCAGAAATGCAGTGACCAACAGATTGAAAGCTGCAATCATTTGCTGGATTTTTTAACAACTGTGAACTTCTACACAAACTTGCTGCAAAAGATATACAATGGTACTGGAGCACAGAAAAAGAGGCAGCTGTCACATGACCGGCATTCCCTCTAATTTTCTTTCTGACTATGCAGGCCTCCAAGGTTCTTACATAGCCCAGAAATCAATGCTGCGATCAGCATTCCAACACCAATCACAGTGAACAGAACTTTGGAACGGTTGACCACATGCACAACTATGTGGTTTAGAGGGAATGTTGCTAGAGATGATGCACAAGTTCTGAGACAATCCAACATCAATGAAGGAGCCACACCACAGTGTGATGCCAGTGATAAAGGCTTGATGCAGTCCTTCTGCAAGAAGGGCAACCAGTTACATTTGTGACCAAAGTGTTAACGCAAACATAGTGGTGCTACGCTGAGACTGGGAAGGAGTGCCTGGCTTTTGTTTTACTTGCTAACATTTAAATCGCTACCCGTTTAGAAGACACAAAGAGGCAATGGAGTTCGAGCACCAACTACTTCAAGGCATCCTCCTCAAAGCACTTCTATTGGCACCGAAGTATCTCCAAAGAATTTTGCTTTGTTTGTTGAGAAACCGTCTGGATGAGACTTACAACAGAAGCAGGTATATTACTGACATGCTGTTAAAGATAGTACTCTTGTGAAGAAAGTTGAAGATTTTAAGACAGACTGAGGAATCTACCAGATTTAACTGGAAATAACAGCATGATGTGCTCTGGAACTCATTGACCTATATGGATTGATGTTTGATGACTGACACAGACACAATGGGCTGAAGGATATCTATCCATGCTGTTAAACTTTGTGATAATGGCTCTGAGAAACTGAATCTAAATAACAAGTGTCTTGCTCAAACCAACTAAATTTGGCAACAAGATGCAACTCTCAAAATGCTGCCCAGAAAGTAGTGATAAAAGAAAGCCTGACATCATCTATTAGATGCTATTAGTCAGTACTGGGTATATAAAGATGACATCTGGAACAAAACAAATAGAGTTATTATCCCTAACTAGACAATAAAATAGACACGGAAACATATCAGTCCAAGCCTTTAAGGAATTGTGTCAAGCCTGAGAAATGACAAAAGAAATACCCTAGTGACCAAGTCAGTAATGAGATTAAGGACCACGTCAGCCAGCACAGTGTTTATAGTGAATACCAAGTTAAGCAAAATAAAGAGCCACTTATGACACCACACATCCCAGACAGACCATGGGCTAAGAGCAAACCTCTTCACTCTTGCAGAAATTAATTGTCTCGTACCATGCTGACAACTGGGAGTTAAACCAAATCATGTCAGAGATTGTTACATCTTTTAAGATATTGTAATCTGTGACATTGGCCCACAAATCCAAGGTGAAGAATTCAGGAGCTTCATAAAGCATTAGGAAATTGAATGCCATGTATCATCTCCATACTATCCCCAGTCAAGTGAAAAGACTGGGGTGTCAGTAAAAGTTATTGAAAGGATCATAAAGAAATTGATCAAATCTAGTTCAGATTTTCATGAGGCAATCCTTGATTGGAGAAATACACCTACTGAAGGTGTGGAAAGGAATCCATTGTAAAGGCTGATGTCAAGCTGCACCCAAACCACTCTTCAAATAGTGAGACAACAGCAACTGAAGTCAGAAATTTTAAAGAGCATCGGTGATAAATCAAAGAAAAATGACTGGAAGCCAAATTTTATTTCAATAAAACTGTCAAGTCATTACTAGAACTATGCACCGGAGAGCTAGAGTGCAAATATTCAATGTTTTCAACCAGAATGAGTTCATGTGGAAATTCACGCACCGGGGATGAGCAATTGTCACCCTGATCACTCGTGTTCTGTATGCAATAAAAGGATATATCATTTAAATTGAGAAATCTATGTACAACTAGAGGAGCTCTGCTTTCACATCACTAAGATGTGATCCCACCACCAGCAAGAAAAGATAAAATGCCCGCCATTCCCAGAGGTCGATCATTCCTCAGCAATGGAAATTGATCAACAACAACAGTTAACATGGTAACAGAGCTTGCTCAGGAATGATACTTCCCAGCAAATGAACATCACCCTCAGAAGACATAGATAGCAAGCAAAGAGCCATAACAACATGTACAAGTACCATTAGAAGACCTGCATTATTTAAAGAATATGTATGTCATGCAAGTTGCAGAGACTGAAAGTGGAAAGCATGAGAGTTAACACACTGTTTTATGATTTAATGGTAATTTATTCTGTACTATGTCTATTGGGTAAGATGACATAAAAGCCAATCCTTGCATTTTTAAAAATTAATACAGGATACTTATAGATGTGTAAATGTAGTTAGATAATAGTTGACTTGAATTAGTAATCTGACCTTTAACACTGCTGTAAATACCTTTGTGTCAAATTATGGCAATAATAAAAAATATTGTTGTTAAGTGGAGATTGGCACGTCTTCTGATAACTAACACTGAAACACCCAGAGAGGTTTGCCTCATCCTATAATCTGCTAAAAGTGTGAAAAATGATATAACTGATTCTTACCCCCAACTTGTTATAAAGGAGTGGTTAAATGAGATAAAATCCTGACACTCACTCTATCATCAAAAAGTAGCAATTTATTTATTTAACTCTAACGGTTAACAAAATTAACTGAACTATTAACAAACTGAACAATTCCCCTCTCACTACTAACTATTTCCGAGTAAAATAAAAATCTAATGGTATGCTGTTCTAATAATTACATGTTCCAATTACATAAACCAAAATTTTTAAAAAAATAAAGTTTAGTCTTTTGGAATAACAGCCAGGTTATATCTTCTAGAATGTTGTGTGTGTTCTCTACTGATCTTCTGTCAGGAGCACCCTGTCCATCGAATTCATTTGTCAGAAATATTAAGTAACAGTGCCATGGTGCCCTTATTTAAATGAGGCTTCCTCGAAGAGCTGAGAGAGCTGATCACTTAGCAGACAGCAGTTCACTCTCTGCTGATTTTGCAACTGACCCATCTTTTATACACTTAATGACATGTCAATTTCTTACAACAGGATTGATCCTATGTTGTCAAAACCATCAGATTTAAATTTAATTGGTTTTTAGATTCTAAGTGCCTGGTTTAAATCAATTGGCTAAAATCAAACTTCTTGTCTCAATAACAAAACAAAACTGTAGCTCGGCCTGGTAACAATATAACGTTTAGATATAAATGTTACAATTCAGGTGCTCTATGAACCTGCAAACCCTCAAGCTACCTACAGACATAGTGGGAACAGCAGATGCTGGAGAATCCAAGATAATAAAATGTGAGGCTGGATGAACACAGCAGGCCAAGCAGCATCTCAGGAGCACAAAAGCTGGCGTTTCGGGCCTAGACCCTTCATCTCTGACGAAGGGTCTAGGCCCGAAACGCCAGCTTTTGTGCTCCTGAGATGCTGCTTGGCCTGCTGTGTTCATCCAGTCTCACATTTTATTATCTTAGCTACCCACAGACATTCCTTTTAATCTCCAAGCCTAGAAAAAACGCATCGTCTTTGAAAGGAACCAGACACAGCTTTCCCCCTCTAGTATTTTATAAACATCAAATTTTACCAACACCAACTCCTAGCACCCTGCCTTCCAATCCACAAGTACTTTACCCAACGTTTTAACAACATCATTTGAAACAAACGTTATAAAATGGAGTTCAAAATCACCTGAAGAAGATGGACAATTGCTTCATGATTTCAGTTTATTGCTTAATATAAATGACAATACATCATTTCCTTAATACTGCTGTGAAGTGTTTGTTTCAATAAAGCTCTAGAATAGGACTTTGAATTTTCAAACTTCTGATTTGGAAGTAAGAATTCTCTAACTGAGACAACACAAAACCAAGTAAGGACAAATTCACAACCACTGGAGTAGAGTTATTCCAGCAAAGAAATGGGGCATTTATTCCCATCATGTCTATGCCAGCCTTTTGTAAATAATCATGTAATTCAATCCCCCTGCTTAACCTCTGTGACCCTGCATGTTCATTTTCATCAAATGCCAATTTTAATTTCGTTTGGAAGTTATTCATCATCCTCACTTCCCACGCTGTCATAAGCAATAAGTTCCAGGTTATTTACACTTGTTGCATAAAATAATTTACCCTCACAAAGCCCCTGAAACTTTTGCAGTAAACCTTAAATCTGTGTTCTCTAGTCCCTTTATCATTTACTAATAGGAACAGCTTTCCTTTATCCTCTGTATATAAACCTGTCACTCTTTTATCAAATCTCCCTAGTCTGCTTTGCTCTAAAGAGAACAGTTCCAGCATCTGCAACCTCTTGGAGTACAATTGCGTGATACAGCAGGAGAGCCTTGCATGTTGCCTATCTGCTTCTGCTGATATTTTACAAATGTCAGGGTGAGTGGACTGAGACTAAACCACTCTTAGGCAAACTGGGGCCCTTAAGTGACTAATAAATGGTATTTTACCAGTGGTGACAGATCCTATACCTGCCTGGTCTTGGTGGCATCGCACTTTCTTACCTTTGAATCAAGTTTCCATGCTCCACATAATGAGCTGCTGCAATGCCAGCAATATCCATTATTCCCACTGGCACCATTATGAATGGATAGCTGCAGATGTCTAACTGACTGGCAGCTCTCAAAGGTCAGCTTCCCTCCGAGGTCAGCCTCAGCCATTTAACGAGTGCAAAATCTAAATCAGAGGCAGGTTGGTCACTGAATTTTCAGCCCAGTGAGGTCCATTACAAATATGAAAAATTGTAGCTTTCCAGTTGAAATTCCTCATCCCTGGAATCATTCTGGCAAATATTTTCTGTACCATCACAAGTCTTCTCACATCCTTCCAGGAGTGCAATGACCAGCTCAAGCTGTGGCCTAACCAGAGCTTTATCTTCCCTGTTTTTGCTCCCAATTGTATTCAATTGTAGTGCATGTCAACTAAAATCTTACATTATGTTAGAGTGCCAATTAGCTAAATTTTATTCCCATCGAGGCCTGGCTTTTCACCATACCATCTCAACACACCATGGCATAAGTCCAGATTGGCTAGTTGAGAGGCAGCTGCAAGGACAGTGGTGAAGGGGTAGTGGTGGGAGCACAAATGCTGATATCCTGAGAGTGGAAATGGTTTTATGCACCAGAGAATCACTATCAAATGTTCAGGGTGGCCACTGGAGTGCATATTACTGGGCTGCTCTGAGAGACAAACTGAATTTTTAAAAAATTTTTAGTTTATGTTTATATAAAACGCTAAATCAGCTAGGTGTTAGTATGGCATGAATATGGTGGTAAGGTGTAATAGTTGCATAAAATAAATTGTGATAAACAGAAAGTAGAAGTAAAAATTGACAACAAAATGAAACATAGTTAAATAAAAATGAACAAATTGATAGTTGCAGATCAATGTAAACAAGTAAATCTGTGACAAACAAAGCAAAACACTTCCAGAATTATTGAACTTGTGAAACTTGCTTTCCGTGTTACAGGTAGTATATGAAAACAAAGTATTGCTTCATGTCTCAGATTGCGCACAAAAACCATGCATTAGTTAGCTTGTTAACGAAAGTGACAGTAAACAGAAAAGCATTAGAGTGGAAATCCAACAGCCATTATTTGGCCATTGAAACAGAAGACCGCCTGTTCCCTATTTACTTACTTTTGATTTGTCACTTCTCTTGCACAACAGCAGATAAGCTACAATTTGTCAAATAAAATCTATGGCACACAATGCTTTGCAAACAATATATCTGTTTAGGAAATGGTTGTTAAGATTGAATATTTATCATATTAAAAAAAAATTTCCAAGAGCCACAAAATGAATATAATCAATCAAATGAACATTAATCAAATCATTGAGTAGCAAAGCTGGTTTGATCTTGGAATATTTGTGGATGCAATAAATCTGATTTTAAAATGAAATTTATATTGAATTGTTACGGCACTTTAATTGAAATTAAAATTATTTAATTATTTAATTTCCTAATTGCTGATTCCAAAATATCAATTACACCCTTCAATTTGATAAACTACAGGATAAAAATAATAAATCACACATTTTGAGGGGTAAGGTTAATAATTACTTGATTTGATTAAAGTTAAGTTAACCAAATTGTCACTACCATTATAAAAGGTGAATTATACATCTTTACGTCTTAATTGTTTCTATTTATGTTTATCCCTGACTCCAGCCTGCTCTATTTTAATAGGAAACACTTTTATTATATTTAGCCCAGTGTTTGCCCCATAGCAGTGCACTATATGTGGTGCATCCACGTACACATTTAGTGTTTCAAATCCTTTCAGAATTTGTCATTAATAACTTGTTGATTTTTGTGTGTATAATTGCCATTAAGTTAGTGTAGCCCAACTAATTGAAAGTCAGCGACTTCTATCTTTTGAATATCAATTAAAACCTTAGACGTTTGGAATTCTCCAACAAGCTTCTTTTAAAGTGTGATTATTTGCTATGAATCTTTAAGTAACTAGAGATGCACATGACAAATATCCATCCTATTAAGTGAAGGATCTCATTCTGTTGCCTGGTCATTCTGTTTCAGAGACTGGGAAGCTAGAATTGCATTTCCAGCATTTGCCTTTAGCATTTCTCTTCCACAGCTGAGCTTTCTGTAGATACAGTACGTGTAATACCAGAAAGCACTGATGACTAAATAAGCTAATGATATTGAAAGGGTTTAATGTTCATATTGCATTGACTCCACCCATTCTACTGGTATCTCACAGAGGCAGTGGGTGAATACAAGGAGCTTTAATATAGGTCTTGGAGGGAATAGACGTACCTGAACTAGTGATAATGGGAACTGCAGATGCTGGAGAATCCAAGATAATAAAATGTGAGGCTGGATGAACACAGCAGGCCAAGCAGCATCTCAGGAGCACAACTAGCTCCTTTATATCCTTTCATATACACCTGACCAAAGTAAGTTGTAATTATTGTTATTGCGTTATAAATGTTCTCATTATCTAAGTTGGGTGATTCTTTTGTAGATATTCTATGGTGCTTCCTCAACCACTAATCACAGGATAGGCCTCAGATTAAGCAAAGACAAAGGAGGATTGGTGGCAGCAAGCTGCCTCAAACATCATTTGTCCAGTACCTTGTACTAGTTAAGGTAGCAAATATCACAAGATACCACCAATGGACATATGATTTTTCCAATTACAAATGTTTCATCATTATTGAATTTGTCTTTAGTTGCCTCAGCCACAAGCTCTGTAATTCCCTTCTTGCATCTCTCCTCACTCTTTTCTCACAGACGCTGCTTAAAACGTATTCTTTTTACCTCATTTCATATTTTGTGTCTCAACATCATACTTTATCATTATAACATTCTTCTGAAATGCCTTGAAGCTTCCTTATATTAAAAGTGCGATATAAACATCAGAGATAATGGGAACTGCAGATGCTGGAGAATCCAAGATAACAAAGTGTGAAGCTGGATGAACACAGCAGGCAAAGCAGCATCTCAGGAGCACAAAAGCTGACGTTTCGGGCCTAGACCCTTCATCAGAGAGGGGGATGGGGAGAGGGTTCTGAAATAAATAGGGAGAGAGGGGGACGTGGACAGAAGATGGATAGAGGAGAAGATAGGTGGAGAGGAGAGTAAAGGTGGGGAAGTGAGGAGGGGATAGGTCAGTGTGGGGAGGACGGACAGGTCAAGGGGGTGGGATGAGGTTAGTAGGTGGGAAATGGAGGTGCGGCTTGAGGTGGGAGGAGGTAATAGGTGAGAGAAAGAACAGGTTAGGGATGGGGGACAAGCTGGGCTGGTTTTGGGAAACAGTGGGGGGAGGGGAGATTTTGAAGCTTGTGAAGAACACATTGATACCATTGGGCTGCAGGGTTCCCAGGCGGAATATGAGTTGCTGTTCCTGCAACCTTCGGGTGGCATCATTGTGGCAGTGCAGGAGGCCCAGGGTGGACATGTCATCTAAGGAATAGGAGGGGGAGTTAAAATGGTTTGCAACCGGGAGGTGCAGTTGTTTATTGCGAACCGAGCGGAGGTGTTCTGCAAAGCGGTCTCCAAGATTCCGCTTGGTTTCCCCAATGTAGAGGAGGCCACAATGGGTACAGTGGATACAGTATAACACATTGGCAGATGTGCAAGTGAACATCTGCTTGATATGGAAAGTCATCTTGGAGCCTGGATGGGGGTGAGGGAGGAGGTGTGAGGGCAAGTGTAGCACTTCCTGCGGTTGCAGGGGAAGGTGCCGGGTGTGGTGGGATTGGAGGGGCGTGTGGAGCAGACAAGGGAGTCACGGAGAGAGTGGTCTCGCCAGAAGGCAGACAAGGGTGGGGTTGGAGAAATGTCTTGGGTGGTGGGGTTGGATTGTAGATGGCGGAAGTGTCGGAGGATGATGCGTTGTATCTGGAGGTTGGTGGGGTAGTATGTGAGGACTAGGGGGATTCTCTTAGGGCTGTTGTTGCGGGGGCAGGGTGTGAGGGATGTGTTGTGGGAAATGCGGGAGACATGGTCGAGGGTGTTCTCAACCACTGCGGGGAGGATGTTGCGGTTCTTGAAGAATGCGGACATTTGGGATGTGCGGGAATGGAACGCCTCATTGTGGGAGCAGTTGCGGCGGAGGCGAAGGAATTGGGCATAGGGGATGGAATTTTTGCAGGAGGGAGGAAGTGTATTCTAGGTAGCTATGGGAGTCGGTGGGCTTGAAATGGACATCAGTTTCTAGCTGGTTGCCTGAGATGGAGACTGAGAGGTCCAGGCAGATGAGGGATGTGTTAGAGATGGCCCAGGTGAACTTGAGGTTGGGGTGGAAGGTGTTGGTGAAGTGGATGTACTGTTCGGATGTCTTGGGAGCAAGAGGCGGTGCCGATATAGTCATCAATGTACTGGTCGAAAAGGTGGGGTTTGGGGCCTGTGTAGGTGCGGAAGAGGGACTGTTCCACGTAACCAACAAAGAGGCAGGCATAGCTTAGGTCCATGCAGGTACCTATGGCCACCCCCTTTGTCCGTAGGAAGTGGGAGGAATCGAAAGAAAAGTTGTTGAGCGTGAGGACGAGTTCGACTAGGGGGATGAGGGTGTCAGTGGAGTGGGACTGGTCGGGCCTGCGGTACAGGGTGAAGTGGAGGGCCTTGAGGCCATGTGCATGAGGAATGCAAGTGTATTGGGACTGGACGTCCATGGTGAAAAAGAGGTGTTTGGAACCAGGGAATTGGAAGTTCTGGAGGAGGTGGACGGCGTGCGTGGTGCCACGGATGTTGGTGGGGAGTTCCTGGACCAAGGGGTAGAAAATGGAGTCCAGATAGGTGGTGATAAGTTTGGTGGAGCAGGAACAGGCGGAGATAATAGGTCGACCAGGGCTGGCGGGTTTGTGGATTTTGGGAAGGAGATAGAAATGGGCGGTGCAGGGATGGGGAACAATAAGGTTGGAGGCTGTGGGTGAGAGGTCACCTGAGGAGATGAGGTCATGGATGGTATTGGAGATGATGGTTTGGTGCCCGACCAGTCTCCCTCCACCGACACCCTCATCTGCCTCGCCGATCTCGTCCTCACCCTCAACAACTTTTCTTTTTATTCCTCCCATTTCCTACAGACAAAAGGGCTGGCCGTGGGTACCCGCGTGGACTCAAACACCTCCACTCAGTTTGCAATAAACAACTGCACCTCCCAGTCACAAACCATTTTAACTCCCTCTCCCATTCCTTAAATGACATGTCCATCCTGCTCCTCCTGCAGTGCCACAATGATGCCACCCGAAGGTTGCAGGAACAGCAACGCATATTCCATTTGGGAACCCTGCAGCCCAATGGTGTCAATGTGGGCTTCACAAGCTTCGAAGTCTCCCCTTCCCCCACTTCATCCCAAAATCAGTCCAGCTTGTCCCCTCCCCCCACTGCTTCCCAAAACCAGCCCAGCTTGTCCCCCGTCCCGAACCTGTTCTTCCTCTCATCTGTCCCCTCCTCCCACCTCAAGCCGCACCTCCATTTCCCACCAACCAACCTCATCCCGCCTCCTTGACATGTCCGCCCTCCCCGGACTGACCTATCCCCTCCTCACTTCCCCACCTATACTCTCCTCTCCACCTATCTTCTCCTCTATCCATCTTCTGTCCACGTCCCCCTCTCTCCCTATTTATTTCAGACCCTCTCCCCATCCCCCTCTCTGGTGAAGGGCCTAGGCCCAAAACATCAGCTTTTGTGCTCCTGAGATGCTGCTTGGCCTGCTGTGTTCATCTAGCTTCACATTTTGCTATGCTGTATAAACATAATGTTTTGTTGCTGAGCCAAAAGCCATTGTACAATGTTATGTTTTTAAAGATAGAAATGCACATATTTATATTGATATTTATGGATCATCTGGCTGACATTGTTGTGTCCCAAATGCTGACATCAAAAGTGGTCATTTCGCAGTTTGTTCCTCTACTTTCAGTAATAGGGGAGTGTATTAAGCTGTAATTTTCAAAGGCTTGTTGTAACCTTACATTTCCCGAGCACAGCTCTTGATTTGAAAGGTACATACGGTAGAACAAAATTTTATTAAAGCTAACTGACTGGACCTACAACTTTGCAAAAGATAACCATTATCAGAAGATTGATCACAACATTGCACTATTTTCTGATAACAATTTGAACTAGAACATAAGTAAAATTACATTAAAGTATTTATCCATCAGCACTAATTGTAAGTCTACAAAATTAAGAGAGGCATAGACAGGGTCAGTAGTCAGAGGCTTTTTCCCAAGAGGGATAGGTCAACTACAAGAGGGCACAGATTTAAGGTGAGAGGGGGAAAGTTTAGAGAAGAAGTGTGGGGAAAAGATTTTATACAGAGGGGGATGAGTGCCCAGAAGGCACTGCCATTGGAGGTGGTGAAAGCAGGTGCATTAGCGAAGTCTATGACATATATTGAAAGACACACGAACAGGAGGTGAACAGAGGAATAGAAACTGCATACGGACAATAAGTAGTGGGTCGAAATAAGGATTAGAAATCAGTGCAGGTTTGGTGGGTCGAAGGCCCTGTTCCTGTGTTATATTGTATTGTATTTTATTAATTGTGAAATACTATATAAAGAACATAAATACAGGTAATAAATTGGACATCATGTGTTAAAGCACAGCAAATGTAACAGTTCTTTTCTCATATGCACTAAGTGTTTTGGAACAACCTGAAGTGTAAAATATGCTTCATAAATGCAAATCTTTCATCCATCATTTTCTTAATATTCTCATAAAGTTGGGTATGTCTCATTACATATTTTTCATGTACACTTGTTAATATTTAAGAATATTGCTCTGCAATCAGTTTGTTATGTACACTCGGCCAGATAGGATTACTTAGCCAAACAATATATATTTCATTTTGCTCACTATTAGATAATTTGCCATTAATATAGTTTTGAGAAGATTTGTAGCTCAGGTTGAAGTTCTGGATGTGAGTTTGCTCGCTGAGCTGGAAGGTTAGTTTTCAGACATTTCGTCACCATTCGAGGTAACATCATCAGTGAGCCTCCGACGAAGCGCTGGTGTTATGTCCCGCTTTCTATTTATCTGTTTAAATAGAAAGCGGGACATAACACCAGTGCTTCGTCGGAGGCTCACTGATGATGTTACCTAGAATGGTGATGAAACGTCTGAAAACGAACCTTCCAGCCTCAGCGAGCAAACTCACATCCATTAATATAGTTATTTTACAAGAAATCTAACTTTGCTTGTGCACCTGAAAAAGCCATATTTACATATGAATATGGAACTGTTATCGAAGGACAGATATTGGTGCCTACTTGGCACAATGATATTTTCTCATCGACAACCTGAATCCTAAGTGCTGAACGAAATGCAATCAGAAAGTGTAATCAAGCAATCTGAATGCTGTGCCACTGATTATTTCAGGTGGCAATCTTCGGGGTTTGGCGCATTGTTATACAATATTAGAGAGAAGAATTGTGACCTGGAACAAATCACAACTTACAAAGACAACTTGTATGACTTGAGTGATAAACTTGCTTATACCACGTGATTTTTACAGATAAATAAATGGCACGGAGTGAAGGATTGCAGTGGGGTGATGGATTCAGCAAGAATGAGAAATTGAACAGTCACAAAATGTGTGCTTAGCCAATGCAAGAAAAACATGTAAAAATTTTAAACCAATCCCCAACTACCTCCAAACTGGTCACTCCAATTTAAATTGAGTCAAGATAGAGTGAATAAAGGATGGCTACCAATTCATTTCCTGAAGGTGAAGGATGATGACGACTACATTTTGAAGGAATTAAATGCATTTACATTCACAAGTGTTTATGGCCAAGAACAGCAGGGGAGATTCAATACTAGCCCAGCATGCTTACTTTCTGTGCAGAGGAGAGTTATCAGATCTCCTTCAGCCGAGATTCCAGAACACCAACTTCCTCTCTCAGGTATTCACTTTGCATTTGGATTATTCACACCACATCCCCTCTCCCTCCCCACCCTGGGATTGACAAGTAACTCCCACCCTCCAAGTTTCCAGTTCTGCTGCTTCCTGAGCCTCGTGCTATCACGAACATAACTGCAGACACTCTTACCTTCTCCTGGGGCTAAAGTCTTTTCTGGAACGTTGACAGCAGGAAGTCAGGGAAATAGGCTGGGACAGAAGGGCCACAATGTAAAGTAAAAACTAAACTATTTGCAACTTAATCCAGGTTTCCATAGCCAAAGCTGTTCTCTCCCCAAACCTGTTTGTGGAATGTTCCAGTATTAACTGGGGAATAAGAGATATTTTTATAAAAAGGTGCTGGAAAATTGGGAAGAATGTAAATTAATTCAAAAAGAAATTATCAGGGACTAATCCATTACAATATTATCAAAGGAATGCATTTAATCTAATATTCCCATTTTGAGAACCTTTAAGTGCTAAAGTGCACACTGGAAATTCTATTACTACAAATGGTTAAGTCCTCCCTCCAGGAAACTAAAATAAGAATATGTTCTGTTATATTTTCAACCAACCACTCTAATCTCCTGAGTACAAGGAAAATATGCTTCAAGCAGAAATGTGACTAAGTAGCAGTCATAAAGTGAAAGCAAATACAGGTGTATTAATATTTAAATTGAATGCTGCCTGACCCTCAACGTGGATCCTTGCTGTTATTACAGCATCACTTTTATATCAATGCACATCTAAACCTACTGGCAGCAACACAAAATTGAATTAATATCTGTTAATTACTTCTGATGACTGTGTATGCTAAGATTATGTTCAAAAATTCAAAGTGATACCTTTCAGGATGATAGTCTTAAAAATAATCATTGGTCTGAATTTTATTGAGCTTTTGGGAGTAGAATACAAGCACGAGAACAAATAAATTGACGGGGGAATGTGCTGGACTGGACCTGAGTGATGTGATATTGATTTCACATTTTACCAGTGACAGCAAAGCAACAAGTGTTGCAGTCATGGCAAAAGGTGGGAAGACAATTAAGCTCTTTGAAGAGGTATGTAACAGTCACTTGCATGCAACAATCTGTACCTTGGTGTGGAGTTTGTGACGTACTGAGTTGCACACAGGGATCATAAACCATGTAGCCAGGAGGCTCCTGAATCCCCAGGCCTAAGAATTGACCAACCAAATGGAATAATGGGATCTGAGCAAAAAAAAATTAAAACTGGTCAAATAAACTCTCTGCAAACTCCAGACAGTCTAGAAATGCGATCAGGCCACAATACCAAAGTGTGAATGAGAACCTCTGAGCCTAAGTATGTGCTAATGGGCACAACTGTTATCTGGTATCAGTGTGAACAAAGAGGACATTTGCAATTTGCAATTAAACCCATCCCTAGGACAGAATAGCACCTCGATTGTTACCCCAGAATGGAACAGCAAAACTATTTCTGATGATTAAGGACTGCACTCTGATTGGAAGACTCAACAGAACATTCTGGAAATGTATCAGAAAGATAGATGACACTGGCTTTGGTTTTGGAAAAGCAGCAGGGATTCCACCAACACATATACTGATGTCAGTCCTTTAGCTCATGTTGGGCCTAATTCCTCCTTCCCAGGTCCGCTTGAAGGTGTGGTGATGAGGATGTCAGAAAATGTAAATAGCTGGCAGCCCTTAAATGGGACCACACATGATAAGAGAGCTGTGCTGATGCACCCCTTTCTCCCCTGATTGGTCAATCTCACCCCATGTGGACACCATCTCAGGTTGCCACATGTAGGCCCCAGTGAGGAGATCAATGCGTAGAACTCAGTGAAGATGTAGGAACGGAGGAGGTAGGTGGCTGAGTGGTTAGCACTGTGGTCTCACAACACCAGGACCTGGGTTTGATTCCAGCATTTGGCCACTGCCTGTGAGGAGTTTGTACATTCTTCCCTTGTATGTGTGGATTCCTATTGGGTACCCCAGTTTCCCTCCTCAGTCCAAAAATGTGCATGTTAGGTGGATTGATCTTGTTAAATTGCCCACAGAGTCCAGGGATGTGCAGTTTAGGTGGATTAGGAAATGTGGGCATGGAGGGATAGAGAGACGGTCTGGGTCTGGCACTGGATGGGATGCTCTTCAGAGGATCAATGCAGACACAGTAGGCTGAATAGCCTGCATCCACACAGTAGGGATTGTCTGATTCAATATGTTTGTGGCATGGAACCCAAGACTAGAATTGGCACCATAGCTGTTGATATCCTTTATAATATCTGCTCACATTTTGTCAGGTAAAAGGATCTCTTTCATTCATCTGCTGGAATCAGGAGGCCCCACATTTCCCTTGCAGCCTGCAGAAGAACCAATGTTGCTTAGCCAGCGAGAACATGACCACAGGGCTGTCTCACTCCCATGCAGGGATAGCATTGGTTCCCAGAGTCACCGCCAAGGCTCACATCTCAAACACTGATTTCAACCTGCATGAGTGAATTAACTCACCATTATTATCAAACTACTCTCTCAATTTCTTTTGCACAGAGCTCTTTGATCATTTATTTTAAATGTAAAATTTTTAACATCTGTTAAAAGGCAATAAAATAAATAGAACATAGAACATAGAAAAGTACAACACAGTACAAGCCCTTCGGCCCACGATGTTGTGCCGTGGAATAATCCTTATCCAAAAATAACCGAACCTACGTTCCCCTCAATTCACTGCTGTCCATGTGCATTGTCCAGCAGTCGCTTAAATGTCACTAATGACTCCGCTTCCACGACTACCCATGGCAAACTATTCCATGCGCTCACAACTCTCTGGGTGAAGAATGTCCCTCTGATGTCTCCTCTATATCTTCCTCCTAACACCTTAAAACTATGACCCCTCGTGGCAGTCAATCCTGCCCTGGGGAAAAGTCTCTGGCTATCAACTCTATCAATGCCTCTCATTACCTTGTACACCTCGATTAGGTCACCTCTCTTCCTCCTTCTCTCCAGACAGAAATGTCCAAGCTCAGTCAACATCTCCTCGTAAGACAAGCCCCCCAGCCCAGGCAGCATCCTGGTAAACCTCCTTTGCACCCTCTCCAAAGTCTCCACATCTTTTCTATATTAGGGCGACCAGAACTGGACACAATATTCCAAGTGTGGTCTCACCAGGGTTTTGTAGAGCTGCAGCATAACCTCGCGGCTCTTAAACTCAATCCCCCTGTTAATGAAAGCCAAAACACCATATGCTTTCTTAGCAACCTTATCCACCTGTGTAGCAAATTTGAGGGAGCTATGCACTTGAACACCAAGATCCCGCTGTTTCTCCACACTGCCGAGAATCCGGCCTTTAATCCTATATTCAGCATTTAGGTTCAAAAATGCATCACTTCGCATTTATCCAGGTTGAACTCCGTCTGCCATTTCTCAGCCCAGCTCTGCATTCTGTCAATGTCTTGCTGAAGCCTGCAATAGCCCTCGATACTATCAATGGCACCTCCAACCTTTGTGTCATCAGCAAACATACTAACCCACGCCTCAACCTCCTCGTCCAAGTCATTTATAAAAACTACAAAGAACAGACCCCTGTGGGACACCACTCAGCACTGACCTCCAGGCAGAATATTTACCATTTACAACTACTCTCTGCTTCCTGTCAGTCAACCAATTCTGAATCCAGACAGCCAAATCACCCTGTATCTCATACCTCCTGACTTTATGAATGAGCCTGCCGTGGGGAACCTTATCAAATGCCTTGCTGAAGTCCATGTACACCACATCCACTGCTCGACCCTCATCAAACTGTCTCGTGACTTGCTCAAAGAACTCAATAAGATTTGTAAGGCATGACCTGCCCGTCACAAAGCCATGCTGACTCCTTTTCATTACGCTATGCTTTTCCAAATAGTCATAAATCCTATCCCTCAGAATTCTTTCCAAAACCTTGCTGACCACAGACGTAAGACTGACTGGTCTGTAATTTCCAGGGATTTGCCTCCTTCCAATCTTCCGGTACGACTCCAGTAGAGAGTGAGGAAGCAAAGATCTTCACCAGCAGCTTAGCAACCTGCTTTCTCGCTACCCGGAGCAACCTAGGATAAATCTGGTCTGGCCCTGGGGACTTATCAATCTTAATGTTTGCCAAAATTTCCAGCACATAACTTTCTCAATCTTGATCTGTTCAAGCCTGTTTTCCTGCTCCTCAAAGTTCTCATTCACAACAAGGTCCCTTTCCTTAGTGAAAACCGAAGCAAAAAACTCATTTAGGGCTTCCCCTATCTGCTCAGACTCCACGCACAAGTTTCCTACGCTATCCCTGATCGGCCCTACATTCTCCCTGATCATTCTCTTATTCCTCATGTATGAGTAAAATGCCTTCAGGTTCTCCCTAATCCTTCCTGCCAAGCCTTTCTCGTGTCCCCTCCTAGCCCTCCTCAGTCCACTTTTGAGCTCCTTTCAAGCAAGCCTATAATCCTCTAAAGTTGCGCTAGACCCTTGCTTCTTCCACCTTACGTACACTGCCTCTTTCTTTTTGACAAGAAGCACCTCTGTACCCGTCATCCAAGGCTCCTTAATCTTACCCCTTCTTACCTGTCTCAGAGGAACAAATTTATACATCACTCGCAGCAACTGCTCCTTAAACAGCCTCCACATGTCTGCTGTGCCCTTTCTGTGGAACAATTGCTCCCAATCTGTACTTCCCAGCTCCTGCCTGATAGCATCATAGTTTCCTTTGCCCAAGTTAAATATCTTCCCCTGGTAACTGCTCCTTTCTCTTTCCATGGTTACAGTAAATGTGAGGCTGTTGTGGTCACTGTCGCCAAAGTGTTCTCCCACCACAAGATCTGACACCTGTCCTGGGACATTGCTGAGCACCAAATCCAAAATGGCCTCTCCCCTCGTCGGCCTGTCCACATACTGAGTAAGGAAACCCTCCTGAACACACCTGACAAAAACGGCTCCATCCAAACCATCTGCACTAAGGAGGTTCCAATCAATATTGGGAAAGTTGAAGTCACGAGCAATGCCTCAAATGTTCTACAATGTAATTTGCATGCTTGCATGCTGCTGAAAACTGTCAGGGCAGCTGATTAGCTAATAGAACCAAGATAAGGTACAGAGTGGCATAGAACTGAAAACATCATAATCTGAAAATTGCAAAGTTGATCCTAGATTGCACCCCATGGTTGGGGGATAGATTGAATGGAGGAGTGAGTTGGGGTCTGAATTAGTCCCAGGATCCTTTGGCAAACAGAATAAAGAAAATTGCTCTTGATTGCTGCTCTTGAAACTCCTGCTAAAACAACATAAAAGTAGATGATGAGCAAGGTTCATGCTATCTTTATGTGGGGAGGAAACAAAAATAAAACCACAAAGAAATCAGCAATTTATGTGACTTCTGTTTGACCCATTAAATCACCTCCTTGGGTAGACTACAGGACGGAGTTCTTAACTGAGTACTCACAGCAAGCAATGGTGCATACGGGGACTGCCTCATGGAATCATTTCCATTTAGTTAATTTTTTTAAAAAGTGTTTTTGAAAAGCCTCTCACTGCATCAAGCATTTTTTTTAAGTAGGAGGATCTATGCTTTCTGTCTTGTTGCATCACTTCAGTACATGTGATTCAACCTGGCAGTGTATGCTAAATGTTCAAGTTTCCAGTAATTTGAACGTCTCTCAAACAGATGCTCACCAGTTGTTTTTTAAAATCTTCTTCCAGGCCCAAGAAGATTAAGTGAGGTTTAATTTCATAAAATTTTTTCCTAGCCCCAAATTTAAATGGAGCCAAATAAATAATAAATACAGGACCACATCTTGTGTGGTTTTTTTTGATAAATCCAGATAGTGTCATGTTTTTTGGAGAGCCTTTTCACCATGAGACCCATCATGATCTTTTGTTACATCTTACTAAGTTCATGGCATTAACTACCTACCCTGCTCCAATGGTGTCCTTCATGCAAGATTCCATACCCATCTTACCAAACATCATTCCTGGTACAAGTTGTCTCTCTGTGGGTACCTGCCAACACATCAGCATCCCTTGTGTCCATGCCAGACTTACAAACTGCTGTAAACCCAGACAAATACTGATATTCGGAAGCTGATCATTGACAGACAAAACTGAATATGGCAAACAAGGAGAAGAGTGTGCTGTGTTTCTTTGGCAGGGACTTGGGAGTTCTGTTGGCACAGTGGTGCAGACGGGTATGTAAGACTCAATGGTCCTCATTTATTGGAAGCTGCAGTAGTGCAGCACACCATATAACTGTGTTTGACTGCCTCCATGGACTGGTTGGTGCCTGCTATGGAGACCCAGGCCCAGTATGTTCAGAGCGGATCAGAATCTTGCAAACCGTTATACCAGCAACTGGTTCTCACAACAGATAGCACATTGACAGGGGAACATGTGCTCCAGGTGCCCCTTCCTCACAAAGAGACAGGGCCATCCCAGGGAGACACAGCTTTGAGGAGGAGACACATAAATTCCCCTCAGAATTCTCCAGTCAGGACACCCCAGAGGAGACCAGGCACTCCAATTCCACTCTGAACGCCACTTCTAACCCGAAAGGCATGAAGACCCTTGACACTCCCAGGACGGCTGACTAAGCCTCCAGGGTCAGTGGTGCCCACAGCCGAGCAGATTCCCTGCAGCATAGATGCAGGACCATGGACTGTACTAAGAAGTAGAAAGAGGAAGAAAAAAACTTCTTAAAAATAAATGTGGTCGCAGCTGTTTTCTTCCCTATTCCACACTTCTGACTTCCAGCATGTCAGAAGGCAGCAGTGACAGTTCCACACTTTCTATAAACATGAACGGAATGGGACTCAGGGCCCACGTATGATCTATTAGTGACAGATTGAGTGCATGACTAAACGTCCTGCAACCTTCAACTTCTGTGTTGTCAGACATCGGACAAAAGAATAGTCTTTAGAGTGTTACCAAAGTGTCAATTATGATTTCACAGAAATCAGCACCTCATCCCCACAACCATGGAATAATCCCATTTCATCTGTTAGACCTCTTTGTGAGATTGCAGTACATTGTTAAAGAAAATTCATATAATAGCACATATGTCTGTGGTCCATGCACAAAGCAGAGTTAGACATAAAATTAAAACCTCCAAAAATCACCTACGCATAAAGTAATCTGTTAATTACTCTTCCAAATGGGGTCAGCGGAACACATCATTATTATAATTCACTGACAGGTTAACATTATTTGTAAATTTGTTTTGACTGAAAATATCAAAAAATATTTTTGTGAGTAAATTCATCAGTTTCTTGCACTGGATCATACATTATTCTATTTAGATCAATAGTTCAGAACAAAAAAATTGCATACAAATTTGTTCCCCACCCCCTCATTAAAATAAGCATTTCTGTGCTATTTTCCTGTTCACAGTAGAGTCTGTCATGTTGAAACAGAATCCCAGTGACTAGGATTGCATCTACAATACATGCCCGCACTACCCTAAGTGGGTCATGACACTTCTAATGTAGCTTGTACCTAAATTTGAGTCATAATGCAGCTGTGAAACACCTTGGAACATTTTAGATCATTAAAGCAACTGTATTATGCAATTTATTTTTGCTGCTGTTGTGAATCCTAAGTTTCTATGAACTATGATTTTCCATTACCTCATGGTCAAAATCGTGCAATGAAAGTCAACAAAACTAACAAAATCTTTCTGCTAACTTCTTTGTAAAACCATACATGTAAAGATACAGTCTAATGGAACTATTTACTCTTGTTTGTTTTTGTCTGTCCGAGTGCCCCTTTGTGACATCATCCCAGTGGCTATCGCTAGAAGGCCTGTGGCTTTCATTGGGAAGACTGCAGTTGATCTTGAAGCATAATATTGAGCAGCTCAGCGCCTTGAAGGCAGGGGCTCTGGACTGTAGCATCTCAACATGGAAAGCAGCAGTCTCGGCCGGCTGACAACATATAGAAAGTACAATGGCGGAGCAGCATTAGGCTTGTGCTGTATATGTCAATTCCACTGTCATCCTGTGTGGTCTCAGCAATTCCGGTAATCCACTGGAGCACAGATTGCTGGGCTGCCCTCTGAGAGCCTGCCCGTTCCTTTGAGCACTGAGATTCCACTCATGACAGCAGCAGCCTGAGCCTGTTCCCACTGCATAAATGGATCTCATTATCCCCGAGCTTCTGTCACTGTGACATTGAATGCCTCATGGCAGTGTAAGCAGAGGCAATGGGGAGGCTAGTGGTATTAATGCGAGACTTGTAATCCAGGAAATCAGATAATGTACTGGGAACCTGGGTCGAAATCCCGTCGTGGCAGATTATGGGATTGGAATCCGAATAAAAAACTGGAATGAGGAGTCTAATGATGACCATCGTCAATTGTCGGAAAAACACATGTCGTTCACTAATGACGTTTATGGGAAGAAATCTGTCATGCATACCTGGTCTGACCTACATGTAACTCCAAACCTACAGCAATGTTATTGACTCTGAACTGCCCTCAGAAATGGCCTAGCAACCATGCAGTTCTTTCACCTGTGATGTCTCAAATACAAAGAAATGAAAGTGCATACCTGGTATCAACCTAAGCACTAGAAATGATAACAACAAAAACAGCCCTATTCACCCTACACAACCCTCCTTACCAATATCTGGGGGCTAATGCTAGAATCACAGAATCTTACTTTACAGACAATATCCCAGACACCACCCTCACCATCCCCGGGTATTAGCTGTCTTACTGACAAGATCGGCCCAACATAGATTAAAAAGGTCTTTCTCAGGATGGCAGCCAGTGACTAGTGGTGTTCCACAAGGATCAGTTTTGGGACCACAACTTTCCATTTTATACATTAATGATCTAGGTGAAGAAACTGAGGGCATTCTGGCTAAGTTTACAGATGATACAAAGATAGGTGGAGGGACACATAATGTTGAGGCTGCGGGGAAGCTGCGGAAGGATTTTGACAGGTTGGGAGAGTGGGAAAAGAAGTGGTAGATGGAGTACAATGTGGGAAAGTGTGAGTTCATGAACTTTGGTAAAAAGAATAAAAGCATGGACGATTTTCTAAATGGGGAGAAAATTCAGAAGTCTGAAGTGCAAACAGACTTGGGAGTTCTCATCCAGGATTCTCTCAATGTAAACTTGGGAGTTCTCATCCAGGATTCTCTCAATGTAAACTTGGGAGTTCTCATCCGGGATTCTCTCAATGTAAACTTGCAGGTTGAGTCAGTAGTTAGTGACTTTGTACACCCAATACTGAGTTGGGAGAAATATCTGCTCAGTCATTGCCAGATGTTGGACGAACAGTCTGGCATCTTAGCGCTGAAGAATGGGTCAAGGAAAGTGGAAAAAGATTGAGTGGATATTGTCAGCATAATATTTGGAAAGTAATGCTATAATTTCAGATGTCAGAAAGGGAGAGGGCAGCAAGCAAACATACAAAGGAAGGGGACAAGAATAGCTTCTTAGGGCACATCAGAGGCAATGGTGTAGGAGCGAAAAAAGTCATGGCTGATAATTCTCTGTCTACAATTGGGTGGGGATAAACAAGACCAGGATAGGCTTATCTCATGCTTTTAAGGAATGTTGTCAATGATGGCAAAGACAATATCCCACTCAGTTCAACAGCTCACTCCTGATTGCTGTTGAGAAGTGGTGACGAGCAATAATTAAGAAGGGATCTTATGTTAAGGGAATGGAGAAGTCGCTGATGGTCTACTTTCTTCCTTATCTTTTCCACCTCACAAAGCACTGTGTTGCGCCTCTCAGGAATCATTGTTCCATCTCCTTGTCATGTTGCAAACTCAGAGGCATTGCAGTTATAGTCCTATTTATCTTAAAGCGTTTTTACCCTAATGCCTTCCATGTCAGAATGCAACCAGCCTCGCTGTCAAATTCAGCGCTCATCACAATACCTCCAAAAAGACCCCACGATCCTTCAGCTACTTTGAAAGTGTGAAAATTAAGCCAAATCACTTTACCTGTAAGTTTAGTCATTTAAATAATACCAGTGGGTGTGGAGAGAGGGAGCTGGGGAGAGTGTGGAGGTTGGTGGGTTCCCTCCGCAGCTAGAAACATGTTTGTTAATGAGCGACAAATGAATCCGTTCGTGAATTCAAGCACCAAGTCAATAATAGCTGCTGATATAACAAGATGTAGAGCTGGATGGACACAGCAGGCCAAGCAGCATCATAGGAGCAGGAAAGCTGACGTTTCAGGCCTGCACCCACCTTCAAATTCCCCAGCATCTGTAGTTCCTACTACCTCTGAAACAATTATAGCTGTTACTTGATGACATGCCTGGCCAGTTGGGAAGCTTCAAGTGTACACATGGCATCCTCCTGTGAACACTGTCTGAAGTGTGGGACATTATAAAGCTGACCAAAAGCAAACAGAAGCATTGTGCACCCCACTTGAGGTCTTTTGGCTGAAATTGTGCTAATTATTTAAGGTAGTACAGAGTCCAAATTTTTATCCATATTTTTAAATATATACAATTTCACTAATCCAATGAAGTTTCAGAAAAAGAATTGACATTTTATAGTGCCGTCAGAGTTCAAAATGCTGTCAGATGAAGTTGTTTGTTTAATAATGCATGATGTCATTCACAGAGGAGACACAATGGGTGCGTTTTGACATCGATTAACTAGATTCTGAAACGAGCTTTGGTAATAGTGAAATGAATGGTATTGTCTTATTAAATACAATGAATGAGATGTGAATGTGCTATTAAAATACAGCAAATGTTAGATGCAGCAGCAACATATCATCAACCTGACAACATAGAGTCAGAATCATTGAATAATTGTTTGTGTGAGACATTAGGGATAAATGGACCAGTTAAGGTTCAGAGCCAGGCTAAAATGCTGCTAATTCTATCTTCTACATTGAAATAAATTGGTAAGCTATACAAATACAATGGAAACAACATTACTCATTATCAAAATACCGAAAGAACTGGAGATACTAGAAATCTGAAACAAAAACAGAAATTGCTGGAAAATCTCAGTTGCTTTAGCAGGGTCCAACATGGAGAGAAATCAGAGTTCGTGTTCTGAAGAAGAGTCACTGGGCCTGAAGTGTTAACTCTGATTTCTCTCTACTGATGCTGCCAGGCCTGCTGACTTTTTCCAGCAATTTCTGCTTTTGTTAATACTTGTGAGGTCGATTCAAAAGTCTGATAGCAACAGGGAAGAAGCTGTTCTTGAATCTGTTCATACATGTATTCAGATTTAATGTCTTCTGCCTGATGGAAGTGGGTGGAAGCGAATATAACTGGGGTGGGAGGGGTCTATGATTATGTGAGTTGCTTTCCCGATGCAGTGGGAAGTGTAGTTGATGTAAATGGATGAGAAGCTGATTTGCGTGATGGACTGGGTTATATTCAAACTCTGTAGTTTTTGCAGTATTGGGAAAAGCAGTTGCCATACTTTGCCATGATGCATCTAGATAGGATGCTTTCTGCAGTGCAACTATAAAAATTGGTCAAAGTTTTCGTGGACATGCCAAATTTTCTTAGCCTCCTCAGGAAGTACAGGCGGTGTTGTGCTTCATTGACTGTCACATTGATGTGGATGGGCAAGGACAGATTGTTGGTAATCATCACTCCCAGGAACTTGACCATCTCCACCTCAGCACTATTGATGCAGACAGGGGTGTGCCCTCCACTCCACTTGTTGAAGCCAATGACCAAATCCTTCATTTTTCTAATGTTGCTGGAGATATTGTTGTTTTTATACCATACTGCCAAGCACTCAATCGCTTTCCTTTACTCTATCTTGTCATTGTTTGAGATCTGACCTAAAACAGTGGTGTCGTCAACAAACTTGTAAATGGAGTTGGGGTTAGGCTCTGGATGTGAGTTTGCTCGCTGAGCTGGAGGGTTAGTTTTCAGACGTTTCGTCACCATTCTAGGTAACATCATCAGTGAGCCTCCGATGAAGCGCTGGTGTTATGTCCTGCTTTCTATTTATCTGGTTAGGTTTCCTTGGGTTGGTGATGTCATTGGGGTTAGGTCACAGTCATGAGTGTGTAGGGAGCATGGTAGGGGGCTGACAATGCAGCCTTGTCAGGCAATGATGCCGAGGATTATGGTGGAAGAAGTATCATATCCTGTCCTTACTGATTGTGGTCTATGGGTCATAAATTTAAGGATCCCTTTACAGAGGGGGGAACCAAAACCTAGGTCTCGGAGTTTAGACATGAGTTTGTTTGGAAGTATGATTTTAAAGGTGGAGTTGTAGTCAATAATAGGAGCCTGATGTAGGTGTCCTTGTTTTCCAAATGTTTCATGAATGAGTGTAGAGCCAGGGAGATATTGTCTGCTGTGGATCTGTTGTACAGGTAGGTAAATTGCTAATGATCAAGGCAAACTAGTAGGCTGGTGTTGATATGATCTATGACCACTTGAAGCATTTCATAAGTATAACTGTCAGAGCCTACAGGCTGTTGTCATTGAGGAACACTGCATGGTTTTTCTTTGGCACCGGAATGATGGTGGTCTTCTGGAAGCAGGTAGGGACCTCAGATCGAAGTAAGAAGAGGTTAAAGGTGACTGCCAATACTCCAGCGAGCTGGTCCACACAGCAAGGCTGGGGACTCCATCAAAGGTACTCGCTTTCCAGGGGTTCACTCACAAGAAGGACAATCTAACATCTGCAGTGGTGACCGTGGGTATATGTGCATCTAAGGTTGTTGGGATGGGTGATATCATTTCACTGACCTTCTCTTCAAAGCAAGTATTGAACTCATCAGGTAGGCATGTATTGTTGCCCATGATTCTGTTCAACTTCGTTTTGCAACCTGTTATGCCATATAAGCCTTGTCATAAACAAAGGGTGTCCATGTGGTTAGCCTGGTTCTCAAGCTTAGTTTGTTATCACCTTTCGCATGTCTGATGGCCTTGCAAAGGTCTTACCTGGATTTCCTGTTTAGGTTAGGGTCACCCAACTCAAAAGCCTCAGACCCGGACTTCAGTAGGGAGTGGATCTCCTGGTCCATCCATGGCTTCTGGTTGGGGCACATTCAGATTAACTTCTTTGGCACATAGTCCTGTCTACACTTACGAATGAAGTCTGTAACAGTAGTAGCATACTCATTTAGATTGACTGCAGAGCTCTTGAATATTGAACCAGACCGAGGGGAGCCTGCCTGCTTGGCCCCTTCGAAGTATTACTTAATCCCTGCAAGGGGCCTCCAATTGGAGAGTGCCCACCTCTCTCATTAGGGCTGCCAAGATGACAGAGGTACTGGCTCTCGAATCTCACCAGCAGCTCTGGATGCTACCCACCAACACTCCAAACTGGTAAAATGAGTTCAGAAGCTGTCCCAAAGCCTCGAGGAAAATACTATTTCTCGATTACCTCTATTTCTAACTCCACAACTGATGCCTGGTGTGCTGAAATTTTCAAGCATTTCCACTTTATTTTGAATTCCCTATCTCTGTAGTAACTCACTTGGTGCACCCACCTGAAATATTAATTCTGTTTCCCACTGCACAGAAACTGACAAATCTGCTGAGGATTTTCTTTCTTCAAACAATAGTTTTGTGATCTGTAAATCACTTCAGAGCTCATATCTAAATGCATTAAAATCCATCTGCCACAGTTTCACCCATTTACTGAACCAATCATTCGTTCTTTGCAATTTTATGCATCCATCTGCATTATGTATTATACCAGAATTCTTTGTGCCATCATCAAAACTGGATATTTGTCTGGAAATGCCGAGCGAATATGTGGAGTGCAATGGTTAACATTTCATGCCAGTTAGAACCAGAGTCAGAAGTACTGAAAAGAGGTCATTAAACTGAAGAATTGCACTGAATCTAATATTTATTTGACTAAGTCTGAGTTGTATTAAGCTTTTTAGAGGGATTTCCACTGCAAGACCTAATGAGATCTTTTACCATATTTAACTAAAATTGCCTCAGTAAAACCCGACCTCGTGCCTATTACAGCCATCACGCCTGATTCCAACATCATCTTACTACAATCTGTTCTGATAACTACTGTCATCTCAGTGGTTATCCTGGAATTTACCAGGATCTGTTGCTTCCGCACCTTCATTAAAATAACAATGTGCACCACGTGCACTGTAAGCCTCAGGTAGCCCTGCACATTTCCTGATCTTTGCCCCAGATGTTGGAAGACAGAGGGAAGTGGACACCCCACTTTGTTGACAGGGACCTGGAAGTTCTGTTGGGTGGGCTGATGCAGGGGTGAGACATCCTTATCCACCACAATCATGATGTCGACCACGATATCAGATAAGACCCAGCCTGGTCTGAATTTACCACCTAGTTCAGTGCAGTCTCAGCCAGCTGGAGGAATACCAATGTAAGTGTCATCATCTTCTCTCCAATACCTCACATTCATTGTATCCCTAATGCTGTGCCCACGTCTCAACAGGGCTTATGCTGTACAGCTCTTACTATTGCCCGGAAGATCTCTCCTCAATAGCTGTCACACACCACAAACCCTGAACACCACCAACTCTTTGCGTGCCCTCTGAGCTGCCTATTCGCTCACTTGAGACAAATTCCCTGCTACACCAAAAGTAACAACTGTGCCACCCACTTTCACCTCCCCTGAAACCTCATTCTAGGAGGGAGGCACAATGGCTCCCTGTGTCTGCGTGGATTTCCTCCTACAATCCAATGATGTGCAGGCCAGGCTAATTGCCCACAGTGTGTAGGTTAGATGGATTGGCCATGGGAAAATGCAGGGTTATCAGGATGGAGTGAGACTGGGTGTGATGCACTTGTGAGAGTTGGTGTGGACTTGGTGGGCAGAAAGGCCTGCTACCACAGGGTAAGTATTCTATGCAATCCACCATAATGTGGCAGAATGACTCAAAAGAGGTAGTGAACCATCTGATATTCAGCTGTGCAGCTCTTTAGGAGGAAGGGATTGTAACCCTGATTAACCCACAGTGTTGGCTGACCATCAATTTCCCTTAATTACCAACTCACAGCTGCCGAGCAAGAAATTCACCATGCCACTTGTGGAAAGCTTAAAAGATGCAGCAAAATACTCCCAATCTTGGGAATCAGCCTTATCAGATTCCTGTACTATTCTGTCACAAATCTCTCCATAGCCACATCACTCAGATGCCGACAAGACCCTGTCCATATGAAATCGGTTTCCTTCCACAGATGCTGATTGACATTTCAAGCGTTTTCTTTCCATAGCTAAGATTTCCTGAATCTACAGTAACTTACTACTGGATACACATCTCTCTGGCGTGCTATTTAAGTTATGAATAAATATGGCGGTGAAATTTGTTTGGGTAGTGCCATGTTTGGTGCTTTTATGCAGATACACATCATTTCCCCAGAGCAGGCAGCCTGCAGTCAATTATATACAGTGTCCACAGGCATTCCTCAAGAACAAGGTAAATACTACCTCTTCCTGCAAAATTAAATTCATCTTCATTGTATTGCTGAAAACTGGTATTTCAACACCATGGGAAATAGTGGAGGCCCCACAATATTTTCCCTGCCACAGTGACCAAATGCGGAAACATTATTTGATATTTAGTTTGATCAGAGCATTGTATCATTTGATCCTGACTTTATATGTTTATATTCTACTATTGTGACTACATAGATTTTTTTTGTTTCTTTTATGGGATGTGGCATCACGAGCTAAGCCAACAATTGTTGCTCATCCCTAATTGCCCTTGAGAAAGTGGTAGTGATATGGACACGGACTACATCAGTATCTGAGGATTTGTGAATGTCGCTGGCGGTTTAGTGTGGCACAGTGATCAGCACTGTTGTCTCACAGTGCCAGGGACCCGGCTTCAATTCCAGCTTTGGCTGAGTGTCTGTGTGGAGTTTGCACATTCTCTGTGTCTGCATGAGTTTTCCACAATCCAAAGATGTGCAGGTTAAGTGCATCAGCTATGCTAAACAGCCCATAGTCTCCAGAGATGTGGAGGCTGGATTAATTAGCAGGGTTGCAGGGATGGGGTGGGTCTCTGTGGGCTGGTATCAGAGGGTCAGAATGGGCTGAATGGCCTGCTTCCACACTATAGGGGTTCTATAGTTGTGAGTCATCAATGATCATCTTCACCTCTGACCATATAATGGAGGAAAGGTCATTGATGAAGATGGACATGCCCAGATACTATAATGAAGAATTTTCCAGTGATCTCATGGGTCCGAAATAGTTGACGTTCAACAACCAAAATGATGTTCCTTTGTGCCAGCAGAGAGATTTCATCCAAGTTCCTTTGATCAGTTCTGAGGAAGTGTTACTCAACCTGAAACGTTAACTCTGATTTCTCTCTATAAATGATGCCAGACCTGCTGTGAGTTTCCAGCAATTCCTGTTTTTGTTCTTTTGACTCTAGTTTTGCTCGGGCTACTTAATGTCACACTGGGTCAAATGCTGCTATCATGTCAACAGCAGCCATCCTCACTTCCCTTCTCGAGGTTAGCTCTTTTGTTCTTATTTTCACCAAGGATCGCAATGAAGTCAGAAACTAAGTGGCCCTGGCAGAACGTAAACTGAATGTCAGTGAGCAGGTTATTATTAAATGCTAGATAATAAAGTGTGAAGCTGGATGAACACAGCAGGCCAAGCAGGATCTCAGGAGCACAAAAGCTGACGTTTCAGGCCCATATCCTTCAGCAGAGAGGGGGATGGCGTCAGGTTTCTGGAATAAATAGGGAGAGAGGGGGAGGCGGACTGAAGATGGAGAGAGAAGAAGATAGGTGGAGAGGAGAGTATAGGTGGGGAGGTAGGGAGGGGATAGGTCAGTCCAGGGAAGATGGACAGGTCAAGGAGGTCGGATGAGGTTAGTAGGTCGGAAATGGAGGTGCAGCTTGGGGTGGGAGGAAGGGATGGGTGAGAGGAAGAACAGGTTAGGGAGGCAGAGACAGGCTGGGCTGGTTTTGGGATGCAGTGGGGGGAGGGGAAGAGCTGGGCTGGTTTTGGGATGCAGTGGGTGGAGGGGAAGAGCTGGGCTGGTTGTGTGGTGCAGTGGGGGGAGGGGACGAACTGGGCTGGTTTTGGGATGCTGTGGGGGAAGGGGAGATTTTGAATCTGGTGAAGTCCACATTGATACCATTGGGCTGCAGGGTTCCCAAGCGGAACATGAGTTGCTGTTCCTGCAACCTTCGGGTGGCATCATTGTGGCACTGTAGGAGGCCCATGATGGACATGTCATCTAAAGAATGGGAGGGGGAGTTGAAATGGTTCGCGACTGGGAAGTGCAGTTGTTTATTGCGAACTGAGCGGAGGTGTTCTGCAAAGCGGTCCCCAAGCCTCCGCTTGGTTTCCCCAATGTAGAGGAAGACACACCGGGTATATTGGATACAGTCCACCACATTGGCAGATGTGCAGGTGAAGCTCTGTTTAATATGGAAAGTCATCATGGGGCCTGGGATAGGGGTGAGGGAGGAGGTGTGGGGGCAAGTGTAGCATTTCCTGCGGTTGCAGGGGAAGGTGCCGGGTGTGGTGGGGTTGGAGGGCAGTGTGGAGTGAACAAAGGAGTCACGGAGAGAGTGGTCTCTCCGGAAAGCAGACAGGGGTGGGGATGGAAAAATGCCTTGGGTGGTGGGGTCGGATTGTAGATGGCGGAAGTGTCGGAAGATGATGCGTTGTATCCGGAGGTTGGTGGGGTAGTGTGTGAGAACGAGGGGGATCCTCTTTGGGCGGTTGTGGCGGGGGCGGGATGTGAGGGATGTGTGCGGGAAATGCGGGAGACGTAGTCAAGGGCGTTCTCGACCACTGTGAGGGGAAAGTTGCAGTCCTTGAAGAACTCGGACATCTGGGATGTGCCGGAGGGGAATGCCTCATTGTGAGAGCAGATGCGGCGGAGGCGGAGGAATTGGGAATAGGGGATGGAATTTTTGCAGGAGGGTGGGGGGGAGGAGGTATATTCTAGGTAGCTGTGGGAGTCGGTGGGCTTGAAATGGACATCAGTTACAAGCTGGTTGCCTGAGATGGAGACTGAGAGGTCCAGGAAGGTGAGGGATGTGCTGAAGATGGCCCAGGTGAACTGAAGGTTGGGTTGGAAGGTATTGGTGAAGTGGATGAGCTGTTCAAGCTCCTCTGGGGAGCAAGAGGTGGCGCCGATGCAGTCATCAATGTAACAGAGGAAGAGGTGGGGTTTGGGGTCTGTGTAGGTGTGGAAGAGGGACTGTTCCACGTTACCTACAAAGAGGCAGGCATAGCTGGGGCCCATGCGGGTGCCCATGCCCACCCCCTTTGTCAGTAGGAAGTGGGAGTAATTGAAAGAAAATTTGTTAAGGGTGAGGACGAGTTCGGCTAGGCGGATGAGGGTGTTGGTGGAGGGGGACTGGTCAGGCCTGCGGGACAGGAAGAAGCGGAGGGCCTTGAGGCCATCTGCATGTGGAATACAGGTGTATGGGGACTGGACGTCCATGGTGAAAATGAGGTGTTGGGGGCCAGGGAATTGGAAGTTCTGGTGGATGTGGAGGGCGTGGGTGGTGTCACGGACGTAAGCAGGAAGTTCCTGGACCAAAGGGGAGAAAGTGGAGTCCAGATAGGTGGAGATGAGTTCGGTGGGGCAGGAACCGCCTAAGACAATGGGTCGACCAGGGTAGGCAGGTTTGTGGATTTTGGGAAGGAGATCGAAATGGGCCGTGTGGGGTTGGGGAATAATAAGGTTGGAGGCTGTGGGTGGGAGGTCCCCTGAGGTGATGAGGTCATGAATGATGTTGGAGATGATGGTTTGGTGCTCGGGGGTGGGGTCATGATCAAGGGGGCGATAGGAGGAGGTGTCGGAGAGTTGGCGTTTGGCCTCGGCGATGTAGAGGTCAGTGCACCATACTAACACTGCACCACCCTTGTCTGCGGGTTTGATGGTGAGGTTGGGGTTGGAGCGGAGGGAGCGGAGGGCTGCCTGTTCTGCAGGGGAGAAGTTGGAGTGGGTGAGAGGGGTGGAGAGGTTGAGGCTGTTAATGTCTCGACGGCAGTTGGAGATGAAGAGGTCGAGGGAGGTAGGAGGCCTGGGGGTGGTGTCCAGGAGAAGGACTTGTGTTGGAAGTGAGTAAACCTGTACCCGGTGTGGCTTCCTGTACATTGGGGAAACCAAGCGGAGGCTTGGGGACCACTTTGCAGAACACCTCCGCTCAGTTCGCAATAAACAACGGCACTTCCCAGTCGCGAGCCATTTCCACTCCCCCTCCCATTCTTTCGATGACATGTCCATCATGGGCCTCCTACAGTGCCACAATGATGCCACCCGAAGGTTGCAGGAACAGCAACTCATATTCCGCTTGGGAACCCTGCAGCCCAATGGTATCAATGTGGACTTCACCAGCTTCAAAATCTCCCCTTCCCCCACTGCATCCCAAAACCAGCCCGGCTCTTCCCCTCCCCCCACTGCATCCCAAAACCAGCCCAGCCTGTCTCTGCCTCCCTAACCTGTTCTTCCTCTCACCCATCCCTTCCTCCCACCCCAAGCTGCACCACCATTTCCTACCTACTAACCTCATCCCATCTCCTTGACCTGTCCGTCTTCCCTGGACTGACCTATCCCCTCTCTACCTCCCCACCTATACTCTCCTCTCCACCTATCTTCTTTTCTCTCCATCTTCGGTCTGCCTCCTCCTCTCTCCCTATTTATTCCAGAACCCTCACCCCATCCCCCTCTCTGCTGAAGGGTCTAGGCCCGAAACGTCAGCTTTTGTGCTCCTGAGATGCTGCTTGGCCTGCTGATTTCATCCAGCTTCATACTTTATTATCTTGGATTCTCCAGCATCTGCAGTTCCCATTATCACTATTATTAAATGCTGTTTGACAGCATTGTTTATGACACTTTCCAACACATTGCTAATGATTCAGATAAAACTGATGGGGTGTCATTTGATTTGGTTAGATTTGTCCAGTCTTTTTGTGTACAGGAAATACTTGGGCACGTTGCCATACAGATGCCACTGCTGCATCTGTGCTGGAACCGTTTGGATAGAGATTTGAAAGACTTCACATATTGATGCCAAAATGTTGTCAGAGCCTAGCCTTTGCAGTGGGGGTAGATTTGGTGTCTTTAGTCATTTTCTGACATAATGTGGAGTGAATGTACCACAAGGATCTGTTTTGGGTCCTCTTCTATTTGTGATTTTTGTAAATGATTTGGTTGTAGGAGTGGAAGGGTGGATTAGTAAGTTCGCAGACAAGATGAAGATGGGTTGAGTTGTGAAGAAGGCTGTTCTCGGTTACAAAGGGACATTGATAGGATGTAGAGCTGGGCTGAGAAGTGGCAGATGGAGTTTAACCCTGAAAAGTGTGAGGTGATTCATTTTGGAAGGACAAATTTGAAAGCAGAATACAGGGTTAATGGAAAGATTCTTGGCAGTGTGGAGAAACAGAGGGATCTCAGGGGTCATATCCGCAGTTCCCTGAAATCTGCCACCCAGGTGGATAGCGTTGTTAAGAAGGTGTATGGTGTGTTAGCTTTCATTAATAGAAGGATTGAGCTCAAGAGCAGTGAAGTTATGTTCCAGCTATCCAAAACCCTGGTTCGGCCACATCTGGAGTATTGTGTCCAGTTCTGGTCACCTCGTTACAGGAAAGATGTGGAAGTGTTGAAAAAGGTGCAGAGGAGATAAACCAGATGTTGCCTGGAATGGAGGGAATGTCTTATGAGGAAAGGTTAAGAGAACTAGGGCTTTTCTCTTTAGAACGATGAAGGATGAGAGGTGACTTGATAGAGATGGGCAAGATGATCAGAGGTATAGATAGAGTGGACAGCCAGAGACTTTTTCCTAGGGCGGAGGTAGCTATTTTGAGGGGGCATTGTTTTAAAGTGAGTGGAGGTAGATACAGGAAAGATACCAGAGGTAGGTTCTTTAATGAGGCCACTCCATGCCCCTACCGCTGTCTGAGTAGAGGTATTTAAACAGCTAATAGATAGGCATATGGATGACAGTATAAGGTAGGGGTGGAGGTTAGATAGACCTTAGGATTAGGGTAAAAGTTCAGTACAACATTGTGGGCTAAAGGGCCTGTACTGTGCTGTACAGTTCTATGTTTTGTGTCCTTTGAATTGAATTAACTGAGAAATGACACCCATATTGCTGAAGAATTCATGTATTGGTGACCTGCCTTCTTGAACCACAGTTGTCCATGTCTTTGGCACTTCATTTTTAGGTATGGCTTGTGCTACTTCTGTATGTCTTTCTGCATCTGTTCTTTGACCTAGCACTGATGCCTTGACCTGAACTTCATGGTAGAGTGGGAAATAGGCCAGGCCATTCAGTTGCAAATTGTACTTCAGTGTAATTGTACTGCTGCTGATGGCCTACTTTATTTAATAGATGCCTAGTCTGGAGTTGCTCGATTTGTTCAAAATCTATCCAATTCAGCATGGAGGTAATCCATACAACATGATGGACATATGGATACTGCTGATAACCCACCCCTCTGCTGAATATATTCTGTGCAAGCGCTGTCTTCAGTACATCCCCCAAGTAGCATTCAACATGGACAAGTACTGATTCTTCAGGTGTGTGTGTGTGTGTGTGTGTGTGTGTGTGTGTGTGTGTGTGTGTGTGTGTGTGTGTGTGTGTGTGTTGAGTGAGGAGGTGGTGTAGTTGGTAGACAGTAGGTGGATTCATTCTCTATATTTGACCTGATGCGATGAGACATCATGAGATCTGGAGTCAATGTTGAGAATTCCAAGAGCAACTCATTCACAGGTGTATTCCATAACTCCAACATATCAGGTGTGACAGGACACACTCAGAAATAGTAATGGTGTTGACTGAAACATAGTCATTATCTTTCAGGCATGATTTGCGAGAATGACTACATTAGGATGTTGCTTGAGTCTGTGGGACAACTATCCCAATTTTTGCAAATGTGCAGACACTAGTAAGGAAGGCTTTGCTGGGTCTTCAAAGTTGTGTATGCAATTATCCTCTCTGTCACCTTGGTTGATGCTGGCTGGTTGATCTGGTTTCATTCCTTTGCCGGACTTTGCTACAGTTAATTAGAACTGAGCGGCTTGCTTGGTCTGTGCAAAGTCAACCATTTAAAAGTCAACCCCATTGCTGTGGGTGTGAAGTCTTATGTACTGCAGACAATAAAGACAGCAGATTTCCATGTCTAAAGTGCATTGGTTTCCATTACGGTTGAGAATGGTTTTGTGGTCACATTAGACTAGTTTTTAATTCCAAATTGATTTAATCCAAATTAATTTATTTCAGAATTCAATATCTGCCATAGTGGAATTTGAACACATAATCTCAGAGCATTAGCCTAGGTCTCTTAATAGCTAGTCGAGTGATAATACCCCTTCAACATTTTGTCCTAATTTCACTGTTAACGCTTTCGGTCTTGGATGAATTAGACACAATTTGATACATGCAGACTCTTTAGTCAAGTGTCAACTGATTATCATTTCCTAGACTTGTGCAAAAAACCTATCATTTGTGTGAAGTACCAGCTGGCTACCAGTACCTGCTAATCATAGGGTTATTTCATTGATGCAACAGTCTCATCACAGAGTCTTGATAAGCATTGAATGAAATTTTCACGACAATGATAAGAAATGCACTTGCAATTTAGCATATCATCGGTGAACAATACGGTATTACTGAATTTATTCTCACAACAGGAACCAACACTTTCACGAGAAATAAAGGGGTTAAAATGGAGTTTCAAAATTTTGGATTTATAGAAACAAAAATAATTTGCAATTCAGTTCACTTTTTCCATTTTCCTCAGTATTTTCCCAGATCCATCAGTGTGAAACAGTTCTAGCTCTGCTGTCTGTGCATCTCTAACTCTCAGACACAATTCTATGATTGTAATGTCAATATTTTTAACAGTGATTATGCTTTGAGTTCCAAAAAAATCCCCAATGTTCTTTGTATTTTTATGAAATATTTAGTTAATCATTCAATACCTTCCTCCTATTTGATCCTTCTGTTAAATTTGCAATCCCCTCTTCATCTTGCACAACATTCAAGCTGCAGTTATTGCATCCCAGCTGTGATGATAGTGGGAAACTAATAACAGACTAGAGACAATGGGAATTTGCATGCACAGAGAGACATAACATGTTACAATCCTTTTATATTTTGTGTGTTTTAATATTGCAGTACAGTTAGAGAATGACTGCACTACTTATGTCTACTGCTTCTTCACCAGTCTTAGAATTTGCACATTAAAATGATTCAAAACTTCTTTCAAGCCAATATGATATAACTAAATCTAATGTACATAATATTGAAATGATTTATCCTAATAGAAACTATTAAACATACATGTAAGGAGTTGAGGTACTTTCCATTGTGCCAATCGGCTTATTTAGCTAATAGTTATGGTTTCTTTGTTAATATAATGCTTGAACCTTTTCATTCCAATTACATTTAGATAAATCAACCACACCCTTTCGTGTTATACTGTCTGCTCAGTTTTTAACATTATGCCAAGACTATATACTTTTTCCAAGTGAGGTTAGAATTATTCTATTTCAGATTTGGTTTTACAAACAGAATAATAATAAAAAAATCTTAATCTTCAATAATATTTCCAAGATCAAGGCAGCAGTTTGCAAGGCTGGTGTTTAAAGGAAGTCTCAAAATGACCTTATTCAATACAGTACTTTTGCTAGCTCTATTTATTGATTTTGTCATAGGCTTTACATGGGTAGCAGGTGATGAGAATCAGTGTTTACTGTGTATGCAAGGAAAACGTAACATGAGGTCACAAACCCACTCCACTCACATTGCCCCAAGCTTCCATAGGATCAAATGATTCTTAATTCACTGCAGCACCTGAACAGTTGAGTGATTAGGGGCATTTAAACAGTCCTTGGATAAGCATATGGATCATGATGGGATAGTGTACGAGCAGGGACTCAGATTCATAGGTCGGCGCAACATCGAGGGCTAAAGGACCTGTTCTGCGTTGTATTGTTCTATGTTCTATGTTCTATGTTCTATGTTTCCATGAGTTGCAAGAGTCTGCTCAAAAAAGTCTATGGATAGCTTTGCAACTTGGAGTTGTGAGATGTGTACAGGGCTTTTACAATATGTTATAGTGGCTCCCTTCCTACAAAACTTGATACTAAGTTTAGAAACTGAAAGAATCCTGGAATCTGTAAATCAGAAACAAAAACAGAAATTGCTGGAAAATCTCAGCAGTCCTGGCAACATCTGTGGAGAGAAATCAGAGTTAAGATTTAGGGTTCAGTGACCCTTCCTCAGAACATAGGTTTAACTTCCATAGGGTTCCCTAATACACAAGTTTAATGGTAAACACAACTATTTCAAAGTTTCAATCCTTTTGATCTACTGTTATCATTTAGTAATTCTGGTGTCTCTAAAGATTTCAAGGCATCTTGCCAGGTCCAAATTTGTAATGCAAAAATAAAATTATAAATGTAATGTCAATGGCAATTTCATCAAATAATTAAAAATCAGAAAGCTTAATTTGAATTTTGAACACATCAACTTGACACTGAAGTACTATTTGATATTGCTTTGCAATCTGTGATTAAATTTAAAAAAGGACAATTATTTGACTGATAATTTGGCTTCCACCAGACTCAAGATGCTAAAATTTCCATTTCGGAAAGTTGAATTTTGAGGGATGACTGCTCACAATGCCAATATTGATGAGACTATTACTCCAATATTATTAACTTCTAATATTTCTCTGTTCATTTTGAAAGAAGGAGTTTATTTGCTTGAAAACATCTGCTCCTTTCATGTATAATAATTCTACAGCGAGAAAATGAAAAAAACTGCAACAGAGAGACATAGGGCGACATGCACACAAACCGGACAAGCACCTTTTTTTCCAAGTTGTGACTCTTGTGCCTTAATCGCAATCCGTCTCAGTCATGGCAATGTTTATCTGTAGGATCTGTGCAAAATCTGGAAAGAAAGAATGGAACAGGGAAAAGCTAATCAGATATATTGCCTCTACAGCTCCTATACAATTTGTCTCCGATGCCCCACAAATCTCTTACATGAGACACACCATTCAGAACTAAAACCTTTCAATAATCTGTGAAATTTCTCTCTGACTTTGAAGATCACCATTTTAGCTTTTCAGAGTGCAGCATTTATTCTTGACTGGTTTTATCCCACATATGTTCCACAGTGCCAGCACCATAACTTGTAAAGGGAAACCACCTCTAAGGGATTGTTGCTAGGAGATGAGGAGTACCCCAACAAACCTGCTTGCTAACACCTCTCAGGAATCTTATTAATGAACATCAAGAACACTATTATACAAGATGTTTGACAAACAGATGTATCATTAAACAAGCCATCAAAATTCTCAAGAAGAGTTTCTGTAAGTGCCTTTTGTAATCACCAACAATCTTGACAATATCATGTTGCTGTATTTTGCACAATACAATAAGTGGTGAGAGCTGTATTTTGCACAATACAATACAGTGGTGAGAGCTAAAGTGTGCAAAAAGAGCATGCTATTCAGGACTCTTGATCTGATGTTCTTTTCCAAAGATAAAGAGAAATAAGAAGAGAGATGAAAACAGGATCCCAATCCCATACGTATTCAACTCCAGATTCCAGAAATGTCCTACTAGATGTACAAATCATTAACTATCATTCCACTTACTCCTCCAATTCCATCATCATTACTGATATAAACACAACCTATTGCCAACACTGTCACACATCTGCCCAAATGCCTCTGTCAATTCATGTTTCAATAAGCGTCACAAAAGAACTTGAGTCAGCTCTTAGCAAGGATAGCAAACAGTGAAACCTAGCACAAAGTCTTTTAATGTGACTGAATAAGTGAAATGCATGAATACAACATAAATACCCATGTGTGTCTTCACAGTATACTACATTTTTTTCTTGATTCTCTACCACACCTATGTCCTATAGCCCTTGGTCTTCAGCAGAGGTAGAGGTAAGATTGTTACGATGCTGACAGAAGGAATGTATTAATAATTAAGTTCCACAACTCCCTGATCTGTGCCAAAAAGTGCAAAAATGTTTATTTAATTACCAAAGTAGGACAGACTCCACTCAGTCTTTTCAATAAACTCAAAAATGCTTATTTAATTACAAGCAAATTTATTGTTTAAAAAAAACAAAACTGGTCATAGGAGAAATTTAAAAAGGATCTGAGGGGCAATGTTTTCACATGGAAGGTGGTGCATATATGGAATGACCTCCCAGAGGAAGTGGTAGAGGGGGGTATAATTGCAACATTTAAAAGACATTTGGACAGGTACATTGAATGGGAAAGGTTTATTGGGATATGGGCCAAATACAGGCAAATGGGATTTGTTCAGTTTATGATACCTGGTCGGTATGTTGTGTTAGGCTGAAGAGTGTGTTTCCATGCTGTATGGTTCTATGACTCTAAATAACCTTCCATTCAGAATTAAGCTATATTGCTTTAAGCCCCAACATACATTCCCGAGACAAGTAAAATTATACAGCTTTGCAGAAATGATATGGGCAAATGAGGAAAACAAAATAGTAGGCCAAGATTCCAAACACAAATGGAAAGACTGCCCACCATCAATTTGATGTTTTGTTGATGCGATCAAATGGTGTCAGTCATAGAATCATTGGGCTTTTCAAACCAGATTTCAATTCAGGTGAGAGGCAATTCAAAAGAATCATAGAATCCCTACAGTGTAGAAACAGGCCCTATGGCCCAACAAGTCCACACCGACCCTGAGAGCATCCAACCCAGAACCATTCCCTATAACCCACCTAATCTATACATCCCTGAACATTATGGGCAATTTAGCTTGGCCAATCCACCCAACCATAACATCTTTGTACTGTGAGAGGAAAACAGAGCACCTGGCGAAAACCCATGCAGATACGGGGAGAATGTGCAAACTCCACACAGAGAGTCACCTGAGGGTGGATTCGAGCCCAGGTCCCTGGTGCTGTGAGGTAGCAGTGCTAACCACTAAGCCAAGATGCCAAAAGCAACAGTGCAGCTCTCAGATTTTAAGGGAAAGTTAAAAGATACAGATTTCTGGAATGTTCTCAGTTTCCCAGAAGATACTGTGTTGTAAAGCGTGTCCTGCTGTTTGATTTCCTCATTTTCAGAGGACACACAGATCTTTCTTTTTGCTGCTGGCTTCTAGGAGGTTTATTCCTTCAACTGATGAACTTTGGTGTGTACTGAAAAAGCGACTTTAATTTAGAGGCTTTTGCTAAGCAACTTCAAATCTTGGGCCTCTTCCGAATCGGTCTGACCACATTTAAAGCCATGAAAAAAAATCTCATCTGTCTTAAAAACTATGAAGAGCTGCTTTCCACACAGGCATGTGACTTTGTACAAGACATTGGTGGCTCATAGAGCTCAATAATCTATTGGCTTAATTTCCATGGAATCACAGTGAAAGCCCTTTTTAATGCAGACTGTTCAATCAGTTCCACTTTCCAGTTTTGTTCACATAGTTTTCTTTTCATTTTCTTACCAACTATGCACTCTTTCCACGATCCATCGATCCCTACTCTGATTTCTGAGATGCTAATGACTGACAAGCTCCAGGTGTAGGACCCTAAGAGGCCTATGCCAAAGACTGATCCACTTGCGTCAGTGATGGGACAATTTGATAAATCAGACAGGAGAGAGCCTGACACCTCATGTATCTCCATTGCTCCTGAATATTTTGCAATCCTTTTTGTTTTAAGGAGATACGACAGATCTGAGAGTTCTTGTATAACATTGTAATGATTTTGTCTCATTCTGTAAGCATAGTTTCAGGTAAGTTCATCACAGCTTTCAAATTTGCTGCCTGGTCAGTAACTGTAAAGTACCATTGGTTCTTCTAAAATGCTTGTTCCGGCAAAGCGAATTGGCTATAATTTGACTGACAAATAGAGGAATGCTATATCTAAAAAGTGAACTTGTGTTGGCTATAACTCAATCCCATCGGTGTATGGAGGAATATGTATCAACATCACATGGTCATTTCGCATTCTTTGTCTTGAAGCACCTTCTGTGAGAGGTATAGTACTGCGAGATTTTCATTTTTTTTTGCAAATTAAAGAACGTTAGCAAGAAGCATCCTGGTGATAAAATTGCAAGTGGTAAATGTGATAATAATGGAAGAAAAGCCAGATGTTATAAAGGGTCTTGTGCGTAACGAGAGAACAAGCGGTATAGTTTGCATAACAGGAATAAAGGAGTCTACCTTATGCACCCTTAGACGCAATGCAGAAAACATTACAGCAAGCTGCATTGCTGGAACAAGTCGGAGTGCCAGTAAATTTGTGAGGTCACAGACAAAGGAACTGGAGAACATGGAGCAGCATCTAAACATGTGAATGGAAGATGGAATGGAAAAGCAATCTGGGACCACCTTTCTTACCATAAAAGAGAAAGCCTCATCAATTTATGAAGATCTGACAAAAAAAAGCTGAATTCAGTGGTATCACATCACATAATACCTGGGTTGAGAGGCAGTGGTGATTCAAGAAAGGGGAAGTGAGGAAGTGCAATGAAATGGAATAACTGGTTTTGCCAAATCTGAGGAGTAATCTGAGATAATGGGAACTGCAGATGCTGGAGAATCCAAGATAACAAAGTGTGAAGCTGGATGAACACAGCAGGCCAAGCAGCATCTCAGGAGCACAAAAGCTGACATTTCGTGCCTAGAGAACTCTGATGAAGGATCTAGGCCCGAAACATCAGCCTTTGTGCTCCTGAGATGCTGCTTGGCCTGCTGTGTTCATCCAGCTTCACACTTTGTTATCTTGGATTCTCCAGCATCTGCAGTTCCCATTATTTCTGAGGAGTAATCTAATGGTTTATGCTTATTAAGACAGAGTGGGTGAGTTGTGCTCACCTTTTCTAATCCAGTGATTAAACCTCTTCCCAAATCCAGGTATGGAGTACCACTCCCTTGCTGTGCATCATTGATGCCATCTCTCACTACATCACAGCAAGGGGTTTCATTTTTTTGGGAAATAGAACCTCATTTGCAAAACTCATTGTACTCTGCAGCATCTCAAGATGCGCTTATTAAACAATATCATGTCACATTTGGGCTCTAGATGCTTGGGATAGAAGGCTGCTACCAAGCCTCCAATATATTGAGTCTTACTTAACAGTTGTAAAGGATACGTAACAAGAGGCAATTTATTGCAAGCTAACAATAGGTGTAAGTTTCCTTGACTAGTTAGAAATGATTGCACAAGATTATCAGGAGCCAAAAACAATCATTCTGTTGCCATCAGGAACATATGCTAAGCTGCCTGATGCTCCACACAAAAACTATGGGATATCAAAAGATTGCGTGGAGCTTAATACAACTTCAACATCAATTCCTTCAGAACCAATATGTTATACAACAGATCGTCAGCCATTGTCCTTCCTGACTCCATGTCAAAATATTTTTTTCATCTTCTCAACATTTTGTCTTCTCAACGCTTTCAACTGCACCAAATTCCATCAGCACATTGGCGCTTGAAATGGTTGATATAAAATCATGTGATATGCACTCATTCATGAAGCAAAATAACAACAAGGCAAAACTATTAAAATCAGAGAAATCAGATATTCATTCCATGTATCCCGCAGCATTCTGTGTCTAATGCCTAATATTGTGACCAGACCCCACCCAGTCCTCACTGTTCTCACAATAGTGTGTTTATTATTTTATTATTGACCTTATGTTGTTTATATCTTGCTTTAGGCTTGTTTATCTACACGAGATCCTACACAGGATGCACAAATATTAAGAAATTCTGTCCCCAAAAATTCAATTGTGTGACTGAAACTAAAACATTCAAACCATGTTCATAAAATGAAAACTGGTGTTTAAAATGTATGCCCATAATTTCATGTACAACATTTTAATTCACCTGTTCCAAAATGCCCTATCTAATTTAGTTTAAAGAATAAAGTGGTTAATTTTGACTGACAGACAACAACCTTGCGAAGCAGCAAGAACATCCCTTTGCAACATCTGCCTGCCTTTTTATTTTCTTCCCCTATTTCGTTGAAATCACTGGGTTGGGAACTGTGTGGGCTGTATGACAGGCAGTCAACCTACTCCATTAGTTGCTGACCAGGCAGTAAATTTGAAAATTATTCACTAATGAAGAATCTAAGTATGTCAATAGCAGGGCCACTGCACAATGCATGACCGCTTTATACACTCGAAGAATATAAGTAAGACTATGTCAGATCCTGGCTGTATTACTTACGTTACTTTATTTAACTTATCGGTAATACTTAATTGCTACCATTATAAAATGCAGCATTAGTGATAACAGTAAAAGTAAGCTCATGCTTTAAATTAATCGATATAATCTAAATTATCATGAGAATAGTGCATTTAGTTGTAAGTATTGGTCATATATCACTTAATTGTGTTATTAAAGTATAGCATAATAAAATTCAATGATCAAGATTACATTATCAAGGTTATATTCAGAACTTAATTCAACACATCTCCAGTACACCACCTGTGTTAAATCTGTCCAGTGATTAATACAATAAAAATTATACACAGTGTCTTTCTTAGAGCAGAAGATTGATTGCAACATTGAATAGTCATAGTATTTTCTGTGACATTGTGGTTTCATCACTAGGTAAGTCATTGTACTTGATCTTTATCATGTTTCTTCAGCCAGAGATTTGTCAAAATTAACTTATCTGCAACTTGTAAGATGGCCCTTCTTGCAGCTGAACATCTGATCTTCTTTGACTGACATACAATTTAGCTGAATTACTATCATGGTTCAAATTTGGTAGCCATTCATTGCAGCAATTGGTAGCATTGTGTGAAATGAGGCTGTGAGAATAGTGGCAATTATTTGCTTCTGGCTCAGATAGGAGTTGCTCATGCCCTTTTCAATGTCACACACCATGTAGACTTCACAGTAAGCAACTAATGACTTAGTATGCACCAGCTCTCGTTTCAGACTATACTAATTGTATCAATAATGATTGAACAAAGGATGCAGCATAAGAGGTAGAAAATACACATAAACAACTCAACTAGATGTAATATTATTGGCACTGTTTCTACCACCAATAAAAATAGGTTTAAAAAAAGGGAAAAAGATGGGAAAAGTGCCAACAACAACTTACATTCCTATGCCACCTTTAACTACTAAAATGCACCACAGGAACTTAACAGGAATATAGGCAAAATTTGAGACTGAGAAACAAAGACAGACATGAGGACAGGTTTCCCAAAGTTTGGGCAAATAGGTGAACTTTAATGTGCAACTTAAATGAAAAGGGAAAGATAGCAAATCAGAGAGGTTGAGGGATGGAGATCCAGAGCTAATTCCTTAGGCAAAGTACAGTATCATTTTTGTGGTTACCTTAAATTATCAGTTGATTTATAGAGTGGTCCTTTTTCTTGTATTTACTGAAAATAAGACTATCAGCTTGCAAAACATATTACCCTCAAGCATACCGCAACACAATAATGAGAGTTCTACCCTGCCAATGGCTGGAGTCAAATTTCATAGAAGATATAAAGCTTGATTGCTGAAGGATCCAGTCACACTGGCCACAATGAGAATAACTAAAGTGAAAAATACCGAACGATATAGATGCTTGAGGAATGATTATGAACTATCAAAAATGATTCTGGACTTCTGATTAACAACTGTATCATAAGCAGACAGAGGAGAGAGTGGCGAATGAATACCCTCCAGCAATGACACACACGCTTGAACACAGGTTTATCAAGGTACTCAAGTCAGTAACAGTACTTTGCCATTACCTAAAGCTGTCCACATGACAACAGGCATCATCTAAAAAAGGCACCAAACTTTGATATGTCAGACTTTATCATCGTTATCGTGTGAAGCACCACATTAAAATTAATGGAAAGCATGCTGATTGTGCATCTACATGCAAAAAATTTAAACAAGCGTTGCCATGACCTTAGCATGACACAAAATTCTTTACCACAAATTAACCATGTTTGAAGTACAGTATAAAGACTGTATCTTTACTTTGTTGTATTTTTGACTTTGAACTGAAATGAGTAAAGGGCTGTTTCAAAATCAAAGATGTTGGAAAAGATCGCTGTATGTTTTAAAAGCAAGTTACTGAAAATCGTTATAAATGGTGTTTACACTGCTAGTCTGTTCAACCAGCAGGGATTGGTTCCAGATGAACTGATATCAGGGAATGCGCACAAAGTAATATTCAGCTAGCAACAAATAAATGACTGGCTTGTGGAGCTGTGACCAGCTATAAATGACAAAGAGCATCTGCCTGAAAACATCTATATGATTGGCTCATTGGTTGCTGAACAGCTTGCAAGTGTGAACAATATTGTCAGAAGACTTTGGAGCTCTGGACCCAGAGGTGTGTAATAACATCTCTGTTCAGGTTGATTGGAAAAATAGGTTAAATAATAATAATTAAAAAATCACTTCACGGGCCTCTTTTGTGGTTCAGTTGTGTCCCTACCTCTGAGCCAGGAGGTCAGTGTTCAAGTTCCACTTGCTCCAGAAGTATATAACAACATTTCTGAACAGGTTGGTTAGAAAATATCTAAGTGATAACTGGTGAAGAAGTTTGTTAAATGGGGTGATGACAATTCTCTTGACCTGAACAAAACAAATTGGCCCTCTGGAAGAGAAGTTGTAGTAGTGCAGAGATTATGTCCCTGATTCTGATTCAGAAAGCCTACATTTAAGTCCCACCTGCTCCAGAGGTCTGTCATAACACATCTGAACAAGTTAATTTTAAAAAAAAATAAATTTTGAGCCTCTTGAAGATAATGTGGACCAATAATCTGAAGTCCCAGTTTGAGGTTTTAGGGGCATGAGCTTGAATCCTATCAGGGCAGAAGGTGAAGTTCGAATTCAATAAAATAAAGATTACATTTCTGGAAGGGAAGGTAGTGGGGTAGTGGAAACATCACTGGACTACCAATGCAGACCCCCAATCTAATGCCCAAGGACATAAGTTCGAATCTCACCATGTTAGATGTCTGATGGAGCTGTTGTGGCACAATGATGGTGTCCCCACCACTGGGCCATGAGACCTAAGTTCAATTCCCACCTGCTCTTGAGGTGTGCAATAGCATGACTGAACAGGTTGGTTTAAAAACAAATTGGACCTCTGGAATGGGAGATGGTGTGTCTCTTTGTAGTTGAAATTTATAAGTTACTTGGTGCCTTCTGCCTAAGAGTGACAAAGTAAGAGAGATTGAAAAACAGGAAGGCTTGACAAGTAAAAAGATCAACTCAGCAAACCTCATCAACAGAGGCCATTGAATTGCCTTACCAATTTTTCTGTCCTTCCAGCCATAACACCACTCTGTATCTGTTAGTATCAATCCATATATGTTTTGTCAGTAAGTTTTCTGAGGGATTTAGAGTTTTAACCTGTTGACTTACATATCAATAGTTCATTATTGTTTACCCGTAGCTAGAGTCTGTTTATTTGTAGTAGGTAGTAGCTTTTATTAAGTATAATAGAAGAGTATTAAGTATAAACCTGATCCATATTTCGTATTGTCCTGGGTCTAACAGCCAAGTAAATTGGGGAACATTTGCACACTTTAAGCTTCAAACTTTGTGATGACTTCAGGATTAGTGGGACTTGATTTCTAATACACTACACTAGGAGGCATAACAATAAAGTATAATTACTTATAATGTAGGGAAGACAACGGTCTGTTTTTTCACAGAAATGTCTCTGAGAAAACAAATACTTTAGTTCAGATGGTTGAGCAATAAATGTTGGCCAGGACATAAGCTGTTAGGTTGATCTGAGAGATCTTTCTATTCACATTAATGTGTGATACCCTCCTTTTAAGGGAACCAAATAACAGTTGAAAAGTGTCCAACTGATGCTTCTTTTCGCAAGGGAAATGATGAACTCATTGCTCTTGCAAATATAGTATTTGACATATGCTTGATGCATGTGTGAAATGTAGGCTGCTTGAAGTGACGAATATTGCCGAGGGTGGTTTGGAAGGATCTGTTGGTATAAATACTTCATGCTGTGGTAACTTCACTTGTACAGAGACAGTCATCTCTGATGGAGATGTTGGCGTCAGGTCATTTTGCAGCAAATGGTGCAACTCCATGGTAGCCTACCTTGTGAATTGGAGACACAAAGACAGGGTTGCTGCAACATGTAGGGAGCAATGTTAAAACACAATTCCCAGGATAATAATTTTTGAAGTTAAGTTGGAATGGCTCCAGATATTGACCTTACATTTTGCGTATATTGTAAGTATTAAACCTTTCTTACTTTGTAGAAGACAGTTGCCTTCCAAACAAAGCATGATGTAACATCATCAACTAACCTACATCTGAGCAAGGAAATGTTAACAATATGCAACACACCACTAAAGTGTGGTGCAGTTTGGTAGTGTTCAATGTACTACTATGGTGTAATGGTGCGCATCTATATTTACCAACTTTCAATGGAGACATGTGGACTTGAATCTTATGGTTTTTTCACTGTGTCAGTTTTATAGAAGGATTCTTTCTGTGAGCTCTATAGGGTTTTGCCATCTCACCGAATGAACTATGATGGTCATCTCATCCAGTTATAGCCCCTTCTCCCACTCACTGTACCTAGAATAACTCACCGCTGCCAGGATATCCCAGAATGAATGGCATCACAGGCTCAGCACCACATCTAAAAGGCCACAGTGCATGCAGACAAGCACCATCAGTCTGGAGCAGGCCTGCACATGTTCCTGACATTTACCCCAGATGTGGCAGTCAAGGGAAATTCAGCATCCTGCTTTGCAAGCAGAGACCTGGAGGTGCTACTGAATTATGATGAGGAAGAGGCAAGATGTCTTCTTCCCTCAGAACTGATAACGGAGGCCACAACACCAGGCCCTGTTAGTTTGGTCGTAGTTTGCCATCCAGGTCAGTTTAGTCTTAATGATCTGGAGGAAGGCCCAGAAATATAAGGTGGTGGTCAATGACCTTCTCTACTCCGCCAGCACAAATGCCACTCTCTCCTCTGTAATACCTGATACTCTATTTTTACTACTGTACCTATCTCCCAGGAAGGCTCCTGCACGACACTCTTACTATTACACACAGCATATTCCCTCACACCCTGTCACACACCTCAGCCCCTGGCATCACTAACCCCGCTGCCAACTCACTCCCTCAGGATATCACCCCAAGTTGCACCAAACGTAACAGCTGAGCCATCCATAACCATCTCCGTAAATACCTGCTTCTCACCCATTCCAGGAGAAAAGCAGCTCACAATAAGGCAGAGAAAATCAAAATGGGTGCTACCTGACATTCAGTATCTTCATCCTTTCCAAGGAGGGCAACCTGGCTCTGACTGCCCTGAGCAACTGACTGACTTTGTTCAAGCCCCTGGACCAATAGTGGAAGTTGCCCCTGACTTACTGTGTCTGGAACTTCTGCTTGAAAGCCTATCTTATTTAATATGAGTCAGAATTTTTGACAACCATGACAACCATTCTAGCTTTGAATTGAATTCAATTGAATTAGCATTGTCACATGACAATGCCATCTTATATAATTAAGCAGTACCTCAGCCTGCCATCTCTGACTGAGGGCAAGGTACAAAGAGGAAAGGCAAGAGAAGGATGCTGCGAGTTTCAAGGTAGGCACAAAGTGATGACTACTAAGAGAGTAAAAGACCACTTTAGAAATGCAGCCTGGTCTAATCTAAGAGCTCGGTAATGTCACCGAATGTAAAGTAGATTTGTTGCAGCAATTAAAATGGTAGTTGTTGTTACATACCAAGGTGTAACATTCAAGTGCATAAGTATATTGTAAGTGAATCAGAGATAAATTATGAGATGTGCCGCTTCAAGCTGGTACCTGTCAGATGTTAATATCTGTGGATGTAGAGTGTGTGTGTGGCCAGTGACCATGGAATATTTCCGAGATGCTAGTCCCTGCTCTCCAGTGTGGAGGTCATTTGGATCAAGCATTGAGCTGCAGTTGCCAGGCACCCTCTGGCTTTCATCCGAAGAACTCTTGGCATTGGTTTTCTCACAGCAGGTGGTAAGATAAAAACCTTCATATTAATGAAGTGAGATATACAGATAATAAAGTTGTCAACAAGCTATAGTCCTCATCAATTGGCATCTTATCACTGCCAAGTGAGCATTGTACCTCAAAACCTAGATCTTAGTTAAAAGGTGCAGCATGTTGATCCCAACATTGAGATAGGTCTTGCTGGACTTCCCATAAATCTTGCCATGCTGTTTTGACCTCTATAAGATTCTGCCCATAGTGTAATAATATCCACTAGCCTATAATGGTGTGGTATACTGTAACAATATCCAATAACTCCATCTCTTTCATATCCTCAGCTGACATCAGTCCGCGCAGCCGTTCTGCCGTGCACCATTGATTTTACACTCATGTCCTGCTTTACGGTCAGAAATTCTCCATCCTTCTAGAGGAAATCACCAGTTGAATGAAAGGTCTGTTCAATTTTTCAGTAGACTTGAAATTTGTGAAAGTGCAAAGAATAGTCCATTGTGTAGGAGATTAGTGATGACTGTGGCTACTTCTCTATTCTAATGCTGATAAGAAAAACAGTGTATGGAATAATTGCTGAACCTTCCATATTGGGATCAGCATCAAACTATTATTTGGGAAGAATAACCAAACACATGTGGCAGCTGTCAGAATGCTACTGATAGATCCCATTTTCACTCATCTTTCACAAGCAATTATCAAATAGAAAGACTTATACCAGAAAATGGTCAAAGTTACTTGACAGAAATCAATACAAGTCTGAGGTACAAACAAAATCCATGTTCCAGTAAATTTCAGAAATAAAGCAGTTGTTTCATTTTATTCCTAGGTTACCTTCAAAAGCAATTTCTGCACCATAATTTGCAAGAACCTTTGGGTATGTATTAGAAGTGAGTGGACCCTCAGTTGTTTAGAGAACTGTATGTGGAGGATAACAAGCTTGGAAAATGGTTTGCTTGACTTTCCAACAATGACTCTAACTTCCAAAGCCAAAGCTATAATTGGTGTAATGATGAACTTGATCAATCTTGTTAGGGGCTTGGATTTTCTGATGAATAAATTGCTGTTTCCGTGGCATAAATTGGAATTACAAGTTGCCATCCTGAGGAAGTCCCACAGGAACAGACTCAGGGAACTGCCCAGTAAGTTGAAGAGTCCAATGGTCAATTCCCCCAGAAATCTCTGAAAGTATCCATTTAAATCTGAGGTTTCTGTTACAGCAAAGAAAATAGTTACCCAGGAAACATTAGACAATGAAAAACATGGTCTAATTTCAGAGTTAACAAAGAGTGGAGCTGGATGAACACAGCAGGCCAAGCAGCACTTTAGGAGCACAAAAGCTGATGTTTTGGGCCCAGACCCTTCATCAGAAAAGGGGGATGGGGAGAGTGTTCTGAAATAAATAGGTAGAGAGGAGAAGGCAGATCAAAGGTGGATAGAGGAGAAAATAGGTGGAGAGGAGACAGACAAGTTAAAGGGGTACATAGAGCCTGTAGAGGTGAGTATAGGTAGGGAGGAGATAGGTTAGTCCAGGGAGGTTGGACATGTCAAGGGGGTGGGATGAGGTTAGTAGGTAGGAATTGGAGGTGCTGCTTGAGGTGGGAGGAGGGAATAGGTGAGAGGAAGAACAGGTTAGGGAGACAGGGACAAGCTGGGCTGGTTTTGGGATGCAGTGGAGGGAGGGGAGATTTTGAAGCTTGTGAAATCTACATTGATACCATTGGGCTGCAGGGTTCCCAAGCAGCATATGAGTTGCTGTTCCTGCAACGTTTGGGTGGCATCATTGTGGCACTGCAGGAGGCCCAGGATGGACATGTCGTCTGAGAAATGCGAGGCGGAGTTGAAAAGGGTCACGACCGGGAGGTGCAGTTGTTTGTTGCGAACTGAGCGTAGGTGTTCTGCAAAGTGGCTCCCAAGCATCCGCTTGGTTTCCCCAAAGTAGAGGAAGTCTTCCTCCTACCTCCTAACCAATGTCACCAAAGTTTCATTGACATCACATTCCAAACCTATGGCCTCCAAGTTTGGATGGACAAGGACAGCGGAAGCATGGGAACATCATAACGTGGAGAAGCGGCAAGTATGACCAAGACTGAAAAGTAGTTGGGGGTAATAAGAGGCTTTGAGGATGCATGCACAAATAGAAGTTGGATTCTTGCTGGAACTGAGGTAAAAGTAGCTGGTTTTGATTTTGATTTATTCATTCATGAGGTTAGGGGATCACTGACTAGTCCAGCATTAGACCATCCCCAATTGACTCTTAACTACCCTCTGAACAATCACATTGCTGTGAGTTCAGAATCACGTGTAGGCCAATGAGGGGTTCAGTGCCCGGTGAAGGGTTCTGAGGAAGGGTCACTGGTTACAAAATTTTAACTCTGATGTTTTCTTCTCAGATGGTGCCAGACCCGTTGAGTTTTCTCAGCAACTTTCTTTTTGTTCCAGAAAAGGATGGCAGTTTTCTTCCCTAAAGAACATTAATAAAGCAGATGGGTTTTTGCAACAATCAATAATGGATTCATGGTATAATTAAATTCTTAGTTGCAGATTTTTACTGAATTCAAATTTCACTACCTGTCATAATGGGATTTGAACCTAGGTACATAGAACATTAACAAGTATTAACAGTGCAATGATAATAACGCCTCCATCGTCACCTGATATGATGAAACTCTTACCTTGACAACCTTGTGAATTCATTAAATCATTTCCAGCACTTTAGCTTTTGTCCAGAGCACCAGGTTGTCTCCACATTTCCCAAATGTTACACTACCACACCCAATGTCTAGACCAATGTAGTGACTTCAGGAAAGCCTTCAAGAATCTTTGTATTTTGCACCACTTTATGATTTCCTAATTTAAACTTTGATGGTGGGATTCTTTTGGACGATGAGGGTAAGATAATTGTCACATGGTCACCCCTGCCCTGTTCTTGTCGCATCTGTGGTTAAGTTTCAGGTATTGCCTTGTTTTCATTAGACACCCATGAGTGTTTCCTATTTTTGGAGCTCTAATTTAGAGAATTAATTTATTTTCATTTGCTCTCAAATAATTTATCTAGATAGCATTAAGAATTGACAGCCTCCAGCTATGATTTCTCTACATTAGTTGCATATGGAGGAGAAATTGGCTGCTCCAAATATTGTTGCATCTCAGAGCTACCTCCTGTCAGTGTCTTTGCAGAAATGAACAGCTCTGGGAGTTCTTTCAGTCACACCAGATCATGAACTCACCCTGTAAAATAGAGATGTCACCTCCTTTAATAATTGCTCTACTCCTTCCTATCTGAATCCTTTGGTGCACAGATATAATGACACTCCCTTCCCACAGAAAACAGTACAGCAATTCTGAAAATGATGTGACTGTATTAAGTCCAATCAGGTCAGATTGTCAGTAATTAGTGTGGGTGTACATTTGAATGCTCAAAGCACAGTCACCAAATCAGCCTTTATATCATCTGAATGTCTCAGCTGAATTACTTCCTTGCAAATCACTCCCACACATCTGATAACCTCCAGATAAATGGTAGATCCTTCATTCTCAGTTATCATTCAAAGAGTGAAACATTTTAAGTGAAACACATTATACAATTTGAACATAATGGCCCCTTTAATATGAATGTGTCCTCGTAAAGTCTTCAAAGGATTGTTAGCTATAGTAACAAAGCTGAGTTCAAGTACAAAAATCAAAAGCAGAACCAGTTCAAAGCAAAAGTGTTCTAACATTACTTCTGATAGATAATGCATCTTGCAGAAACTTAGCTGGTTCCATGGCACACTGGAATGTCAAAATACAGACCAAGGTATTTTGGAGGAAATGCTACCATTAAACAAAATGCACAAATTTTTCAGGATCTATCAGTGAAAATTATTACTTTTTTAAAAAGGTTAACTGTCCAACTATTTTACTTTATTTGGCCAAAGGAAGTTTGTTTAAGAAAATAAGCTTCCAGGTGCATTAAACATTACTCAGACTATTTTTGCAATCCAAGTAAACTGGGTTTTGTGTGTCACCAGGTGCCAATCGTTTTCTTCTGAACTATTCATCCAGTCATAGTGACTCATTAGAGACAGTCTGGAAATTTTCAACCAGTTTGAAAGTACATTTCTTATATAGCAATGCATCAGCCTCAACTTCTCCAACCTAACCTTGTAACTGAAACTCCCCTCCCTGGAAACAATCCTGTAAAAATTCTCTGCACTGTCTCAAGGATCCTTCTTTCTTGAAGAGTTTGGTCCTGAACTGAATTTAACATCCTTATTGTTGCCCAAAGGAACTGCAGAGAGGCTGGTATCCTGTCACTAAGTCACCTTTTATTTGCTATGATCAGTCAGCTCAGAGTCAGTCCCCTAAGCTGAGGAGGTTTTAAATCTCTTTTTTGTTTTGCAAAATCATAATTCTTTCCACAAAATACAAGGAATTACTATGTTATTGACAGTTGCATCACCTAGATAGAGTTGCCTTTAATTTCCTGTATGGGAACTTCAGCCTGTGGCTTGTGCACAAAGGCTCAGCCCAGGGCTGAAACACTAAAATAATGGCACAGAGTCTGGGTCCCGGCCAGCCAGCCCAGAGTCAGTCAGCCAGGGCTTCCCCCGATTGACTGAGGATAACAATCCAATCAAGGATCTCGTAGTCAACAAGATCCAGCTGTTTTCAATCACTATGTTGCCTCTACAAAGTTTTATCAAGGTTCACCATAACTTTCCTACTTTTGCATGTAATATTGTTATTTATGAAACCCAAATCATATACAGTCTTTGCTGACTATACCTCTCAAGATGCCCTTCCATTTTCAAAGGCCTATGAACTTAAATCTTCATCATCCTCTGCCCCTGCATGCTCTTTAAAACAATGTCATTAAATCTTTATTAACTCTTATCACGGCTATCAAGATGCACCACCTTAAACTTCTTTGTATTAAATTCCATTGCCACTTGTCTGCTCATGCTGCTAGCAAATATCCAGTTATCTTTGATTTGTATCATAACATAAGATCATTGGTTGACTAGTAGAAGGCAAAGAGTATGGGTAAATGGGTGTTTTTCTGGCCAGCAGTCAGTGGCTAGTGGTGTGCCTCAGGGATCAGTGTTGGGACCGCAGTTGTATACAATCTAGATAGATGATTTGGAGTTGGGAACTAAGTGTGGTGTGTCAAAATTTGCAGATGACACTAAGGTGAGTGGTAGTGCAAAGTGTGCAGAAGACACAAAGTCTGCAAAGACAGAGAGAGCGAGAGAGAGAGAGAGATAGTCTAAGTGAATGGGCAAAGGTCTGGCAGATGAAGTACAATGTTGATAAGTGTGAAGTCATCCATTTTGGTAGGAATAACAGCAAAATAGACTATGTTTTAAATGATAAAAAATTGCAGCACACTGCTGCGCAGAGAGACTTGGGTGTCCTTGTGTAGGAGTTGCTGAAGGTGGGATTGCAGGTAGAGCAGGTGATTAAAAAGGCAAATGGAATTTTCTCTGCCATTGCTCGAGGGATGGAGATTAAGAACAGGGAGGCTATGCTGCAGCTGTATAGGGTCCTGGTGAGGCCACACCTGGGGTACTGTGTGCAGTTTTGGTCTTCTTACTTGTGAAGAGATATACTAGCACTGGAGGGAGTGCAGGGGAGTTTCACTTGGTTGATTCCAGAGTTGAGAGGGTTGGATTATGAGGGTAGAATGAGTTACATTGGGATTATACTCATTGGCATTCAGAAGAATGAGGGGAGATCTTATAGAAACATGTAAGATTATAAAGGGAATAGATAAAGTGGGGGCAGGGGAGTTGTTTCCGCAAGCAGGTAAAACTAGGATTAGATGGCATTGCCTCAAAATAAAGAGAAGCAGATGTAGGACTGAGGTCAGGAGGAACTTCTTCACCCAAAGAGTTGTGAATCTGTGGAATTCCCTGCCCAGTGAAGTGGTTGAAGCTACCTCACTGAATGCCTTTAAGGCAAGGCTAGATACATCTTTGAGCAGTAAGGAATTAAGGGTTATGGTGAGTGGGTGGGAAGTCGAACTGAGTCTCAAAAAGATCAGTCATGATCTTATTAAATGGCAGGGCAGGCTCGAGGGGCCAGATGGCCCACTCCTGCTCCTAGTTCTTATGTTCTTATGTTATCATAACATGATCTTCACTGTTTGCCACTCCTCCAACTTTGGTATCATGGTAACGTTTGAAGTTTCATTGGATATTTCAATGTACAGGTTATTTACATATGCATCAAAAAAACAGAAGCCTTATTTTCCACCCTTGCGAACATGACGGTCTTGTGCTCCATTCCAAAACTTAACCTTCTGTTTTCTATCCTTAGATCAATTTTGTTATCCAAGTCAACAATGATCTTTCTATTCCATGTGTCACACTTCTGTTAACAAACTCTTTGCGGTATTTTGTCAAACATTTGCTTAAAAATCAAAACAGGCAACATCTTCTACATTTTCCTAATCATTTTGTTTCTCTTTTTTATCAAAAATATTACATAAATAGGTCAAACACAACCTGTCTTTTAGAAATTCATGTTGGCTGTCCTTAATAAACTTAAAACTGCTTCAGTTTTAGGTGATTTTTCTCCCAAAATCTTACCACATCACCAGTCTTAAACTAACATGTCTAAAAGGGCTAAGTGCACTTCTCCAGCCTGAACCAAAGGTACTTTGCCACTGTTTAATCCCAAACCAGGAAAGATTGAGAAATTAGGACAAACCCTTCTCCTACCTCCAATCCCACTTCCTTAACCATGAGTTGTATGCTCCAGAAGAGACAACATATTACATTTTAGTCAGTGCTTTTCCTGAACATTTGTTCTTCAATTGTCTCCCCAAGAGTTACCTCTCCTAAATCTACTTCTTCTCATAATTTGTCAACATCCTTTTTCTTGGGAAACAACCAGACATTTTCTAAAATTAATTTATCAGGATCAGAATGTAATCTGTAATTAGAACATTGGATTTTAATAAAAAAACATTTACAGGAACAAAAGAACAAGAAGCAGAAATAGTCAATCCAGCTCTTGGGCTCTGCTCTGCCATTTGATATGATTGTGGCTGATCTCATCTCATCATAAATCCACATTCCTGTCCAGCTGCCATAACCTTTCAACCCATTACTAATTAAAAAATCTATCTCCTCCTCAAATTTACTCGATGTCCTGGCATCCACTACACTTATGGGGTAGTGAATTCCATAGATTCAAAACTCTTTGAGAAGAATTTCTCCTCATCTCAGTCTTGGGATAAGGGCAGCAGATTTAAAACAACTATGTTTCATTCTAGACTGCCCCAGGAAAACAAATATCCTTTTTGTATCTAATTTGTCAATCCACTTAGCATCTGATATATCTATTAGATCTCCTCTCATTCTTCTAAATTTGACAGATTATAGGCCTAAATCTCTCAATGTCTCTTCATTAGACAAAGCTCTTCCTTCTAGAATCAATCCATTGTATTTTCTTTGAACTGTTTCTCATGCATTCCTTCTCAAGTAAGCAGACCAAAATTCAATGCAATACTCCAGATACAATCTCACTAATGCTTTGCACAGTTGCAGCAATACTTCCCTTTATTGATACACTATTCCTTTAGCAATAAATGCCAAAATTCTAGTTCGTTCTGTACCTACAAAATAGGTTTCTACAATTCATGCACAAGGACACCAAGTCCCTCTGCACCAAATCAGTCTGTAGTTTCTCTCTGTTTGGATAATAAGTTGTCTATCCATTTTTCTTGCCAAAATTGGTAATGTCATACTTATCCATATTAAACTCCATCTGTCAAACTTCGGTCCATCCACCTAACCTATTCATATTCACTTGTACATTTCTTATTTATTTCTTTAGTGTAACCTACTGTCCCACTAATATTAGTGTCATCTGCAAATTTGGCTATCGTACCTGCTAAAATTAGCTTTACTGTCACATGTATTCAAATGAGTATAGCAACAAGTTCACAAGTCAACTTAGGTTCAAAGTTAACTAAGTAAAAATTCTCAAGTACAAATATTTAGGGAAAAGAATAGAAAAATGAAGAAATAAAAAGTCCAGCATTATAAAGCACAGGAATAAATTTGAAAAATAAAGTAGAAAGTTCAGAATTAACAGTCCTTCCAACCCAATCCACAATAAGGCCCGAAACGTCAGCTTTTGTGCTCCTAAGATGCTGCTTGGCCTGCTGTGTTCATCTAGCCCCATACTTTGTTATCCTGGATTCTCCAGCATCTGAAGTTCCCATTATCTCTGACCACAATAGTCACTAGTTTGTGCAGGGCCTTGACTCTAGACTGTGCTGGGTTTCACCTCAAAGCTAGGAGATCGTTTTGGAATCATCTCAAGGCTGAAGTCTACACTGAGGTCATGCCGGACCGAGAAGCTATCAAGCTGGGGAAGATCTCCATACCAGGCCACCAAGAGACTGCATGATGGGTTGGGAGATCTTCATTTTGGGTCTACACTGAGGCCGAGAGTTCAAGTCTCTGCTAAGACCAGGAGTTCAGGACATCACCAAGAAAAAAGAGACACACAAAAGGGGTTAAAAAGGGGAAAAAAGAAAGAAATGGACAGAGAAACGAGATCTGGCTGAGAAGTCCTACTCCATCCCATCTTGGATCCTAAGCATAATTACTCATTAATGTAGACTGTAAACGATTGGGACCCAAAGACCATTAGTTGCATCTTGCCAACCACAAATAGATCCACTTATCTTGATTCTCTGCTTTCTTCTGGTTAGCCAATCCTTTTCTAAGCTAATAAATTATTCCCAACACCTTACTTTTTGCATTAACGTTTGGATGGTACTTTATCCAATGTCTTCTAGAAGTCCAGTTATATTACATTAACAGGATCCCCATTATTCACTTTGCTCATTATATCGTCAAGGAACTCAAGAAAATTAGTTTTAAAACAATTTACCATTTATAAAACCATGCTGACTTTGATAGATCGTGTTTAGATTTCCAAAATGTCCTGTTATTACTTCCTTAATAATGGTTTCTAAAATTTCCCAATGACATGTTACACTAACTGGTCTTTAATTTCTTACTTTGGTCTTCCTTTCTTTTTGAATAAAGATGTCATTTTAGTATTTTTTTCATTCACTGAAATCTTTCTGGCATCCTGGGAATTTTTCAATATTATTACTATCCACAATCTCTGCTGCCACTTCCTTTAAGACACTAGGGAGTAGGCTATCAGGCCCTGGGGACTTGTCTGCTTTCAAACCCATAAGTTTGCTCAGAAATATTTCAGTGGTGATGATTGTGCTAAGTTCATCCCTTTGAATAACTTTTGCATTACGTGTTCCAATTAGGATGGCATTAAAGCAATCCACTGTGAAATCTGAGGTAAAATATTGATTTAGTGACTCAGCAATTTCTGTGTTTTCAACTATTAAATCCCCAGTCTCATTCTACAATGAACCGACATCCACTTTAGCTACTCTCTTCCTTTCTGCACAATTATTGAAATTTTTACTTTTCAACAATGCTTATCTTTTTACAACAATCCTTACAATAAGAATATTGTATATAAATTCAAGAACACATCACCAATTTTACCATCATTACAAGCACAAATGCTGTGTCTTTCAACTCGAGGACACAATGCCTTAAAGGAACACCAGGCAGAGACTTTACAGTGGGCTATATGGCTCTTGACATAAATGGCTAACTCAATAGATAAAGCTGTGGAAGTCTAGAATCTGGTTCCCACCTACCACCTATCAAACACTTATAGTGGATGCTGATAATGTCTGGAGACCATCCATGCACTTTAGACAGAAGCAAAAGTTATTCAGAAAGAGACCACAGCTTAAAATGGTAACAAAAAACTGGTGGACAATTTATTGAAACTAACATAAAAACATTCTGAGGTTGCAAGTAACAAATTACGCTTTGGAGTTTATTTAGATATTAATAATAGGTAAGAGTATTAGGCTAATTTAGCCAATTTATAAATCATTGATGCAACAGTATTTAGCAAACTGGATACAAATGTGATAATAAAATGGATATCACCACTATTCTGAGAATATGGAAGTGGGCCATCAAAATCTATCTATTTGGAACTATTGTCTCTTGAAGAATGATTGAATACATTTACATGCTGTCTTTGAAAACTAGATGTTTGAGAAATGAGAGATAATGGGAACTGCAGATGCTGGAGACTCCAAGATAATAAAATGTGAGGCTGGATGAACACAGCAGGCCAAGCAGCATCCCAGGAGCACAAAAGCTGACGTTTCGGGCCTAGACCCTTCATCAGACCCTTCTCTGATGAAGGGTCTAGGCCCGAAACGTCAGCTTTTGTGCTCCTGGGATGCTGCTTGGCCTGCTGTGTTCATCCAGCCTCACATTTTATTATGTTTCAGAAATGACGTGACTACTGCCTTTAACATCCTAAGCTGACTAGATAGTGTCAGCCACCACGAGCTATCATTGACAGGGGTCAATCAACCTCCTAGCTTTGTTTCTTATTGTGTGCATTCATCCAACCAACTTCTAACTGGTTTCTCCCTGTACTTCAAAAAGAATGCGAAATAGAAATTTGACATTATAGCAATAGCATACTTTTGAGAATCATATGGATAGAGACCGGAATGCATACAATAAAGATTACACAGAACAGACAGCACAAAGAATAAAGCATTAAAGGAAGAAAGACAAAGAGCAAAAATAGGGAGTAGCAAAAGTTGTGGGAGACCTTTATACAAGAGCCTTTTTATATTTCTTTCCATAAGTACCACAGGTGAATAGCTTGCATTTGTGCTTGAAATAACAACGTAATTATCTTATTGTGTTACAGTGAGCATGCTTTCTTCAATTTTTGTTAAAATGGCAAGTATTTACATTTCTAAAGACAACTATAATCACAAATGTATCAAGTTAAACAAATATAAAGATAAACTAATTATATTAATGGTAAAGTTTATTCAAGCCATTGAAAAACTCTCAAAGCAGTTTCATTCTATCTGTGAGCTGCAAAAAAGCATTGACAAATTGTATGGTTTGACGAATTAGTACAATGGTTGCAGCTACGTTTCTTTTTTTTTCTGATTCCAGTGACTTGTTCCAGTACAATAATGGACCTAGACTTTGTCCTGTCCAAACTCTCTGCAATGACTTTCCATGTTCATTTGTATAGGCATTAATTTCCTATTATGCTTCAAAAACGACACAACATTGAATGCATTCTTGTTACATATACATAAAGAACAGCCCAATATGGTCCAATGACATTCTCGAGCAGAATACTAGAATCAGTTATGTAATTATTAATATTCATGTACACCATTCAATTATATAACTGTCACACATGTAGACATTTCACTGGAACTTCCAGAATTCAATCTTCTAGAAAGATTACAGCACACCAACAGCTGTGGCATCATAATTGTATGTAAATTACACAATTAAAAGTGCATGTGACTGAACAGTGGCAAAAACACTGTAATTAACATTTCATACATATCAAATTAAAGCTCTGATAGCAGATCTGCTGAAAAACAGCTCCATCATACACTAAAGACATGTACTGCAAGTAAAATATAGTATGGTTCAAAACAAAATGACTATTTAATGCTAGTTGATATAGCCTGCACAATGAGTCACCTTACACCATTTTCATATTAGTCAGTATTATTAAACTTCATCTGGCGGGCTGAAAAATGTATTCATGTAATGAATTAATGTAATATGTAGTTTCAAAATCTCCCCTTCCCCAACTGCATCCCTAAACCAGCCCAGTTCGTCCCCTCCCCCCACTGCACCACACAACCAGCCCAGCTCTTCCCCCCCACCCACTGCATCCCAAAACCAGTCCAACCTGTCTCTGCCTCCCTAACCTGTTCTTCCTCTCACCCATCCCCTCCTCCCACCCCAAGCCGCACCCCCATCTACCTACTAACCTCATCCCACCTCCTTGACCTATCCGTCTTCCCTGGACTGACCTATCCCCTCCCTACCTCCCCACCTATACTCTCTCCACCTATCTTCTTTACTCTCCATCTTCGGTCTGCCTCTCCCTCTCTCCCTATTTATTCCAGAGCCCTCATCCCATCCCCCTCTCTGATGGATTCCAGCTCAGGTTTCATCCTTTGTGTTTTGAATCCACACAGGATCATAGGTCTCTGATGAAGGGTCTAGGCCCGAAATGTCAGCTTTTGTGCTCCTGAGATGCTGCTTGGCCTGCTGTGTTCATCCAGCCTCACATTTTATTATCTTGTATATCATGTTGTATAGTTTTCAAAAATGCAGAATGCTCTATTTCAGCATAACAATGTGAAATACTGTAACAATATTTTATAGTTTATGTTGTGCAATCCTTCTATTAAGAGGTGTTTATAATCACATCTAATTATTGTCATTTTAAACTGTTACCTGTTTTGATTTGAATATGTGACTAGTGAATGTGATATATGCAGTGAAAAATTGCAGTTACAGCTATTTGCAAATAACTCGACTTTGTGTAAAACCAAGGTGCTGTATTTCAAAATAACTATCATGCTGATGATTCTGTCTTTACTCATTTTAGCAAAAAAGAAGGTGCCAGTGAAAAACAATGTATAGTTACCAGTAGGTGCTAACAAATACAAACAGATGAAAAAGGCCAGCTGGTTCACCAAGTCTGTTCTATTCAGCTGTCTCACATCAAAGCAACCTAATCTCCAATACTCAAATCTAACAGAACACAATACAAGCGAAAAAGAGAAACATTTTTATGATTTTTTAAATCTCTGATTCCTGAGGCTAAGAATAACAAGTTGGAGGGGACAACAATGATCATAACATATGTTGCTCAGCATGCCACTACATTTTATGGACAGTAGTAGGGTTTTTTAAGGAACTTAATGAGCTTGCTTTTGAGTGTTGCAAGGAATCCAAAAATGCAGAGGCCTTGTTGAAGTGCAATTTAGTTGAAGTTCAGTGACTCAGGAATCTATGCTGTACAAACTATTCTCAGGATCTCCTAAGTGAAACATCAGTTGCTGAGGACAATGATGAGTTCGGTGAAAGATGCCTTTTATTCTGCTCAAACTCTGATCTTCCAATGTAAAGCATTGCTCATGTCGGGTGTTGTAAATTCCATGGTCCAGGTCTGCTCACGGGGGGTTGCATTAAAGCTTCGGGCAGCTGCCATGGATGCACAATAGAAAAAAGCTACAGTCTGAGGCTTGACACATCAAGGGGCTGAAACTAAGCAGAGCTCCTTCAGCTGTGTTTGACTTGTGTGTAATCTGGCAAATGTTAACTGTAATTGTATATGTTATGAGTATCGACAGTATTGAAAAAAAGAAATTTAGTGAGTGTCACGATCTACATTTATCTATAATCAAGTGAGTGTATACGATGAGAGTTAAATGACAACAGCGTGACACCATGCCATGTAATACTCTTGTTTCAAGGGTATTATCTGCAGCTTGAATAATTACTTTTGTAATTTGTAATCCACCAAGAAAGCTAGTTAGTCAGCCAGCATGAAGCCAGACAATACCTATGTCTATGATAGAGTTATAATATACTTAGACACTCTCTGAATAAATCTTCACATAACCACATAAACCTAGTCATAGTGTTCATGTTACCAGAGTTCAAATAATGGCAGTGTTTGCTGGCAGCCAATGTGCAGTGTCAGAAGAATATTTTAGAAGAGTGCTTAGTGGCTAGTGCTCAAAAAGAACATGTTTACTGAATTCTAAAAGGCCAAAGTCATCACTCCAAGCCTGTTGCTGAGTCCAAGGCAAAAGTCTACAAGTGAGCAACAATGAATTCAAAGCGCTTGAACTAACTCTGCAGCAGAGTAATTCCTTGAGAAAAGGAAGGTCTGTGAGTATATTCTATTCAATTGGAGTGAGATTGATTACCTTTCCAGTAATCTACTTTGGTGCAATAGATCCACGAACATAAAAAAAGCAACAAAGTACCAGAATTGATCCACATCTAACAACAGAAAGCTGCCTGCATTTTATAAATCACTCTGTTGCAGTAACAGTGCCCAATCAAAGTATGTATAGCACTGGCAGGGCAGTTTTCAGTTATGTTCAAGGCTCTTTTCTGTTGAATCATCACTCAATTCTTCCATTTTGATTTATAAGAAGAGGTACAAAGCATGTACTAGACACCACTTTGTTTAATTTCCTTGGGGGATGGGTGACCATGATAAGTCCAATGAGACTACAATCCACTATTAGCAATAACCGCTGATGTGCTACTTTGCATCCAGTTGCAATAGTCTCTTTCTCAGCTCAGTGAGATAAGCTGTGAAGCAGTATTCACAGCTGTAAAGTAAAGCAGTCTTATATAGTTCAGCTGGTGATAGTTCAGCAAGAATTACGTAGAAATTTCTGCGAATGTGGGTACTTGCTCCTGTATTATACAAAATGGAGAACAGAATTCTCATCTTGAATTGGTAAGCAATGGAGCAGAGTTCCAATTATTCAAACAACAGATGCCAGTCCACTTCATTGACACATAGCTAGCTGACCAAAAAAAGAAAGCAAACTCCTCCTCAGTGCAATAGGAAAATAAGCTTTCAGAAGTGTGAAACTGTCAAGTTTCTTTGACAATAACCAGAAAGACCATGAGAAGATGTTTAAACTCACAGAAGATCAGCTCAAGGTTAGGCTAAACTTCAGATATCATAGGCTCGGGCTTATGTACCACAGGCAGAAATGAAGTGAAACAATTGACTGTTTTATTGGCATATGTTAGCACCATGGCACAGAGTGTGGCTTCAGTAAAGAAGAACTGGCTGAAAGAGTCAGAATTGGTAATAACTTCAATGCTAATCAAGCTGTTCTGAAAAACACCCAGGCTAATCTGAAGGGCAACAAACTCATCACATTTGAAATCAAAGTCCTTACAAAGCTTCGACAACTTTTTCCAACATCAATAGGGACACTCTGGCAGTGGCGCTTGGAAAACAGCAATTTCACGCATGCCTTTTTGGCAAACACATTGTTGTCCATACTGATCATAAGACATTGGAAATCATTTGTAGGAATCCACACAAGTTTACCGCTGCAGCTCCACTGTTTTCTTGTCTAAATCTAAGGCTACAGCTTAGAAAGCCAATACAAACTGTGCTCCAGAACGAATGCCTCGTGTGTTCTGAGTTGACAGCCAAATCGAGCCAGAACAAACATTGGGTGTATGGGCTGATGTCAGTGAGTATGAAGCTGAGAATAACCTTTCTATTTATTAAATCCAGTTTTGTCATAACCAAACAGAACTAATTTAACATGTTACATCTCATGACCAGATAAAGAGCAGAAATGCATCATCCTCAGCAGATAGCTTGAACTGTTTTACAGGCTCCTGAACAAATGCTTTCCTTTTGAACATAGGCCTGTTGAGAAATGTTGTTATCAAGGATAAGCAAGTATTGATTCTCAAAATTTTGTGCCAAAATTTTTCAATTAATCTCCACACTGATCAAATGTTCCAATTGAAAACTAAGACTGGCACACAAATCTGTCACTGGATTAGCATCAACAAAGACTTAGATTGATTGATGCCCCTTTGGATCATGTCAGCTTCCTCATTTCCAGTGGTGTAAAAAACAACTTATGCCACAAAATAAAATCCCTCTGAATCGTGGTCCAAGATTGTTGCAGGTCTATTTCAAGTTAACACTTGATACTCCAGTCTATATATTGGTAACAGATTACCAAATTTCTTTTCATCAACAGATAAAGGATCCTACAGCAGCATTGTCATTGGCACATTAATTAATAATTTCATCATGTTTGGTGTCTCAAGGATGATCATATCAATTAATGGTCCTCAGTGCTATAGGCCTTTGCAGCATGTGTGCAGAGAATAAGGTGTCGAATACATCATCTCCTTTGTGCATTATCCACAATGCAATGAGCAAGCAAACTGTATTCACAGCTAAAGCAATGATCACAATACGTAAAGGAAACTCATTAAGATATTAAGATTGCTCCACCAAATTTACACTCCACATCTCAAAGCCAAGACCTATTGCTCACCTGTAACTCTAATGTGCAGAAGTCAGGTCCGTACTGCCCTTCCATCTTACACTTTCTACCCAACCAGATGCACATCTTGGAAAGAAGAGAGAGGGAGAGAAAATAGTGTAGTCACATGAAAGAAAATGTAGACAATTACCTGAGTTTCATGCAGGTCAGAACAAAAGAGTACAAGACAATCATGCCAACACTTGGATACATGGATGAGCACTGATAAAATGTGTTTGACCAAGATTGTATGAAATTGCTTATCGCAATGGTCATGCTCTAAAATGAAACAGAAGTCACATGTGCATTCTATGTGATTCTCTTGGATTATTTGTAGACTATGGTTCAAACGCCACAAATATTGCTTTAGAACAAAACAACAACATAATCACAACAAATAGTTCTCCCTAATTTACAACAGCAGGCAACACACAACAGTGAGAAGTTGTGCAACCAGATCCTGAGAACTTTAGAACAACAACATTATTCAGTTGCATTACATATCCAGAGGATAATGTTTTACCCTGATATGATGATTTCTCACTCTACATTATGCAAATTCATGACCACCCTTTAGACCATCCTGAGATTTTCCTAGTCTACTTCTGATTACACCAGAAAGAGAAGGTAAGGTTTGAGCAACAAGCAAAGCTAACTGTTTCACAGTCCCACGATGCAGTAGCAATATGGCTGTTGCTTGCGACTAATGGGGTGCTGCTGTCAAGGCAAAAAAATGGCCTTCCTTTCACACAGGTAAGTAATGTGTGTATGAATTTTAGTGTTGGTGTGATGCCAGCTAACTGGGCTACATATCCAAAAGACTGCTAGATCATATCAAACAGCATATCTCTTCAATTGCTTACAGTAAACAAGGTACCAACCAGCCCACACTTGCAAAACTCATCTTAAAATATCCGACATTTGATTTGATTTGACAATTGGATAATTTTTTTTTAAATTAACCTTGAAGGCTGAATTTGGCAATTGAGCAGCTGTTTTAAGGTTCTTGGTTCCAGAGCAACGTGAAAGGAATTCAGAGATAATGGGAACTGCAGATGCTGCTGTGTTTATCCAGCCTCACATTTTATTATCTTGAAAGGAATTCATCCAGTTTTCTTCAAGAGTGGCTGCGCTGACTTGGTTTCAACAACCTGAGGATTCTTTTTTGTTTTACCTGTACATGCTACAGTGTCTAGTGAAAATTCTTAGCTGAGGCCAATTACAGCACATTTAGAGGTGCAAAGAATTATTCTGACAACTGATTAATCTTCATTTGGGTTCTCAGTGTGGTGCACTTGCATGTATTGGAAGCTAACACAGGACCGTGTTCTTTATAGACAGAAAGAAAGTGTACATGCTCTGTATCTCTTTCAGCTCAATCAAGTAGGTAGCAACTATTCATTGGTTCATTTCTCAAAGCAAAGTCTCAAATTATTAGACGTCTGATTTAAAATTTAAAACTAAACCTGCCAGTTAAATATCATTCATGTTGAACTGTTGTAATTTCCATGGCAACACTTCTACCAATTGGAGTTTGCCAACCAGTCAACACTCTTTTCTCATATTGTATAAATGTTGGTTTCCTCTTAAATTGGTATTCTTGTGAATTGTCAAGAAGAAAAGCTTTCACTAAAATGTGTCTTTCTTCAGCAGTGTATATATTATTTTTGATCTTTCAGGAAAAATGGAAAACCTTAGTCCATGGATTGGCAGTGACAACTTTAAAAAAAGTACATTTCTGAATTTAAAAAAAGTGCAATGAATCCACACTGACTAGATCATCAGGTAACTTGAGAAGGTAAAGATAGCCTTAGGAAAATAAAGCCTTATTAATTTCTTCATGGAATGGTAGGATCATTGGCAAGTTTAGCATTTGGTGCCCATCCCTAGATACCTTTGAGAAGGTGATGGTGAGCTGTGTTTATTATCATCTCGCTTCAAATTGGTACAATAAGATCTCTGAACAGGTTGAGTACAGAAAGTATCTATCCTGAGAAACTCCTACTGTGATGTTCTAGGAGTGGAATGATTGACCTCCAGCGACTACACCCATCTTCCTTTGAGCTAGGTATGCCCCAACCAGCCTAATAACTTTCTTCTACAGTTTTTACAGGATTTCTATGTGTTCCATTACATATGGAGAGCTAAACTAAATGCAGCATTCTAGATGAGTCTTGAGCAATGTTGTTTATTCATGCTTATTATTATGCCTACCTTGCAGAAATCGATCTGGAGTGACATTTTACTTGCTCACATTTAACCACTCAACATTGAAATTGAGTCTATTCTATATTCTTGTGGGGTAGTTCCTATATTTACTTTGAGTGGAGAAAGATGAGAAGCAGCAACAAAGAAATGCTAAACGGAAAAATTTTCCTGAGGAGTATGTTTTCATATCACCACTACCACATAGGAATACCAAAGATGTGCTCACTTTTAGACTACTGTACACAATTCCAGTCACCCTTCTATTGGAAGAATGTTGTTATGCGTGAGATTTTGGAGAAAATAATTACAAGGAAGTTGCTGGGACTGGAGGGTTTAAGTAATCGGGGGACGCTAAATAGGCTCGGGCATTCTTTCCTGGATTGTCGGAATCTGAGGGGCGACCATATAAAGGTTTGTAAAATCATTGTGGATATGGATAGGATGAATAGTCAAGGACTTTTTTCTAGGGCAGGGATGGCCAAAGGTTGGAGTTGAGAAAACAAAGATTTAAAGAAGACCTGAGGGGTAACTTTTTCTCCTGGAGAGTGTGCGTGTTTGGAACAAGTTACCAGAGGAATTGGTGGAGACTAGTACAATTACAACATTTAAAAGGCACTTGGGATGGGTTTATGAATAGGAAGGGTTTAGAGCTATATGGGCTAAATGTTTGCAAATGGCACTAGGTCAGTTTGGGATGTCTGATCTGCGAGTTAGACTGAACAGTCTGTTTCTGTGCTGTATGACACTGTGACTCTATCTATTAAATGAAATGTGCACATGGACTTTGAATTATCAGGGAAAAGCCATGTTGTCGATATTTTTAAATCAACATGTTTAGACATGATGTGAAACATCTCTAAAGTAGGTGATACTTGAATTCAGTCCTTCTGTCTCAGAAGCAGAGACACTACCACTGGCCACAAGATCTCCCACATTGTGCTGTATGCTGACCTATACCAGCCCTTACTACAGACATGATGCTATGATTGCCTGTGATTTGCTTTTGTCTTTTATGCCTGAAGAACATTGTAATATTAATAAACATTTTCTGATGATACAATAAAATTGTGTCTTAAAAAGACTAACCAATAGCGCCACAGTGTATACCTCTTTAATAATAGAACCATTTGATCAGCTAAAATTGACCGTGACATCAGGTTTATAGTTTTCAAAAGAAACACCTGAAGTTACTTATGTAGGACAGAGCTACGAATGACCTTAACAAGGGTTCTTAATGCATACAGTTTATTCCAATTCTAACATTTACATGTAGTTGAACCTTTCTCTACGGGAGGTCTAAGCGTATTCTGTGGATCATCAAAAGTTTTCAGTCTGATCCCATTAAAAGCTTGAGCTCCAATGTCCATATATCTGTCTGGCCTTGTTTCACAACAGTTGTGGAGGCAGGTCTCTGTAAGGGTCACCGGAGCTGAAACGTTAACTCTGATTTTTTTCTTCACAAATGCTGCCAGACCTGCTGAGCTTTTCCAGAAACTTTTGCTTTTATTCCTGATTTACAGCACCTGCAATTCTTCCAGTTTTTTTCTACAGGGACCCACTGCTTGATCAGAGATTTCAATGCCCTCAGTGCAAGTTTCATGTTTGCTCACATGTAAATGACAGGATATGGTAAAGGCAATGCTGGAATAAATATGATAAGAAACTTGGTTTAGTCGTGGGTTCAAAATCAATAACTCTCTCTTGTCCCGCTCAAATATCCTGTAGGAGGACTAAAACAAAACACATTTCATGGTATTTAATGTGATACCACTTACTACTAAACTACCTTATTATCCAGCAAACCAAGTTTTAAAAAAAAGTCTTCTACCCAATATTTACTCAAGGACTTCTATCTGTTAGCTATGTAACTTCTATCTCCTACTTGGTTAACAGCTAGAAAAGAACTGCTTTGGTAGTTGGGCATATCCCAAAGGGCATCGAGAGGGGAAAGCAACAGCAATTTATAATTCCAAGTGCCATTGAGGTAATAAATAATGTGAATTGCATTCTCATCTTGCACTGAGATTTTATCTCCATTATGTTAAGTAGTCTGCTTCTGCAAATAAATGGATGTGCATACATGGTGACTGAGGTTAAATGGAGGATAATGCTGGTAACAGAGTTCAGTGCAGCAGTACACTGGGGATACGTACTCAGCAATGACTTTGAGTTCTAGTTGAAATTGTTGTCTATCAGACATTGATGTATTTGTTTTCTTGTTCTAGCTCCAGTACAGCTGCCAAATCTTCAAACTTATGTATATAATTGTCCTCCCCCTGGCATGCCTGACCCTCTGCTTCCACCTGCTGTTTGATTACTCACGTCCTGAAAATCTAACTGTTTCATCTAACACAATGATGAATATTTTAGATATCCTATGGGTCTTTACAAAAGGACTTCCTCAGACCTCAAAAACAGAAGGTGCTAGAAAAGCTCAGCAGGTCTGACAGCATCTGTGAAGAAAACAAAGTTTCGGGTCCACTATTCTGAGGAAGGGTCACCGGACCTGAAACGTTAACTCTGAGTTTTTTTTCACAGATACTGCCAGACCTACTGACCTTTTCCAGCAACTTCCGTTTTTGTTCCTGATTTACAGCATCCGCAGTTCTTTTGGTTTTTATCCACAGACCTCATTCAGGCTCTGAATTAAATGCATCAGAATGATGGTGAGTTACTCTGTTTGAGGAAATATGCTGCATATTTTCTTTGATCTGCAGCTTGTTGATCCATACTCATAAGATGAACATCAACTGATGTTGGCATGTTCAGAGCCCACACAATCCATCCAACTATCCCACAAAATAGTTCAGGCAGTTGACAGCTTAAATGTAAATACATAATTAAACCTTCTGGGATGGCATCATTTCAGCACAGCCATTGTTAAAGGCAGATGCAAAAGAATTTGATGCTGATGATCCTAAACTAACCCACAGAGCAAATCACAGCATGATGAGCAATTGATTATTCAACAATTATCATTAAGATGAAAATGCATTTTCTCACTCCTGAAGGTCTAGAAAAATTCCCATAGAATGTTGGTCAATTCTACTGGGATTGACATAAATCACTGAAGTTCCCCTGCAGGAATATATATATTGGTATAAAGAGGTAAACAATAGCCTGAGGAGTGACAATGTATAATTCTCTGCTTCTATTTTTTTATAATGGCAGGAGATTCAGAGCATGCCTTCAAACCAACTACATTCTCATGATACCAGATAGCTGTGAGAAGGCAAACTGTGCCCTCCTTTTTACAACTGCATTCAGTGATTTGAATGTCCAGAAGCAGAATCTCTTCGCCAGCTTTCATGAAAATATAAGTGCATCATGTAAAAAGTTGTACGTGAAGAGCGCAGAAAGGGTCTCACTGTCCCTCTGTCTCTATGTCAAAGATAAAGTAAACAAGAAAACGTTAGAAGAGAGAATTTATGTAAGTAAATATATAAGTTCGCAAGACCAGCCACAGACTCAAAGTATGAAGATTAGCCTAGAGACATCAGCGCATCATTTTTGTAAAAGTCAGAATGACTGTAAAAAAAATAACTTTACATCTTGAGATGAAGATTTTTGATCTTTAGAATATTGTCTCCCCTCTCTATATAATGTTTCCACCAAAAGTATATGTGTTAAACCAGTGGTCTTTCATCTGTCTTAAGCCAAATTAAATGTGTGTAGATTTGTGGTCTTTGAAGGTGTGTAGTTTAAATTGCATGAATCAGAGATTTGTTTTCTCCACAGGTCACGTTAAAGTAAGTATGTTTCGCTGAAAAGAGGTGTTTCTCGGGAGCGCGGGGGAGGCGGACTGAAGATGGATAGAGAAGATAGGTGGAGAGGTGAGTATAGGTGGGCGGGTAGGGAGGGTATAGATCAGTCCAGGGAGGATGGACAGGTCAAGGAGGCGGGATGTGGTTAGTAGGTAGGAAATGGAAGTGTGGCTTGAGGTGGGAGGAGGGGATAGGTCCCGAAACAACAGATTTTGTGCTCCTAAGATGCTGCTTGGTCTGCTGTGTTCATCCAGCTCCACACTTTGTTATCTTGGATTCTCCAGCATCTGCAGTTCCCATCATCTCTGTTTTTTTTACTGTTACTCAAGGAATTTGGCATGTGTTGCTTTTGCCCTGAGGAGCAGTCAGCCAGCCAAATTCTGGAAATCTTGTTGGGATTTTACATATTTTTATGTTGTGTGATAATTTGTGCAAAAATGTAGCATAATTATGAGTGCACGTGCCTTGTCTTTCTGCACACTCTTGTCAGTTACATCCTGATAGTGCAAAGCATGGTTTGAGTGTCCAACACTGTGTGAATAGGGTGCCAGACAAATGATTGCATGTTTAGGTAGGTCTGGATGGATCGGGGCTACATGATCTGTTGGGGCGAGGAGAGGTATCATTTCCAGCAAGGAGATAGGATGCGGGGACATGAATTGTCAGGTCCCAGGAGTGACAGTGGTGTCGGGCATTTGGGGGATGAATGGTGGTGTCTGTTGCCAGGACAGTTGGGTGCAAAGGAAAAGTGAGCATGTCATTCCCCAGACAGAGAGGGGCTGGTAGTTTCTGATGTGGAGATAGGTGGGGATGTTGAGTTTTGTGCAAGAAATGTTGAGTCCCAATAGAAGCAGAGTCAAGGGATGCATGGTTGGGAATTCCTGTGCTTGGTTCTTTTAATTCATTCATTTGTGAGGCATGGGCATCATTTATTGCCATAGATACCCTTGAGAAAGTGGTGGTATGCTGCCTTCTTGAACTGCTTCAGCCAACCTGTTGTGGGTTGACCCACAATGCCATTAGGAAGGGACTTCCAGCATTTTGACCAGTGACAGTGAAGGAGAGGTCATGTATTTCCAAGTCAGGATGGTAAGCGGCTTGGAGGAGAACTTACAGGTGATAGTTTTTCCCCACGTATCTGCTGCCCTTATCCTTTTAGTTGGAAGTGGTTATATGTTTGAAAGATTCGGTCTAAGGATCTTGGTGAGTTTCTGCAGTGCATGCTACAGAAAATACACACTGCTGCTACTGAGTATCGGGGATGAAGGGAATGGATGCTTGTGGAGATCATTTGAAGGGTCAATTTAATAACTAACAGTGAATTAGACCACATATTTGAATGTCTAACTTGTGCTAGGTAACTATTAACCTATCAGCAGCAGAGCCCTCTGAATTATATGATTTAAATGGAAACCTTTGGAGGATTCTAGATGAGGAACCATTGACCCCGGAATTTTCAACTACCTCGGCAATTCCCTCGGCAGTCTGCTACGTCAGGAATTCCATAGGATCTAATGAACAACTGCCAGCTGATCTACAGAGACTACTGCCTGGGTCATTGGGAAATCTGGTTAAAATATAAAGAAAGAAGCTAGGTGAGAAATGATTAAGGAAACAAATTAATGTAACATAGCAACCTAGAAAATCCAAAATAGTACCAACATATGCTCACCAACAAATAAAGGATGTTTATAAAAAAACTCAGTCAACAAGATCTGAAAGTGAGTTTGAAAATGTACCAATTTATATCTATCTTTACTGAAGACATTGCATCTGTGGGCAAACTGCAGAAAATGTAATAATTTTTAAAATGCATTTGTAAGGCACTGTTCAGATAGAAAATAGTCCATTGTACTTCACAGGAGCACAATCAGAACAAAATGATAATTGAGTCAAAGAAGAAATGCTGACCAAAAGCTTGAGTTAAAGATGAGTTTTATGAAACTTTAAATAAAAACAAAGGACAATAAAGAAGGAAAGGGGTGTAATATAGGGCCTTAGAGTCTGAAAGCAATGCTACAAGGGGTAGAACAAAACAGGGAAGAGGCACAGAAGGCAAAAGTTGGAAGAGCAATGAATACTCAGAGGTTGTAGAGCTGGAGACAGTGATGAAGAGAAGGGGCATGAAGGCAAGGATAAATGTTCTATTAGAGTGTCACTAAGAAATTCAGAGTCAGTGTAATTCATAAAGAAAATGAGTGTTGATCAAACAGGGCTTTATCTCGTTACAACGTGGGCATGTTTTTGTGGATATGTTTAGTGAGGATTTAGAATGAGAGATCATTTCGGAAGGCATTCAAAAGCCAGGTCTGGAGATATCAATAACATGGCTGAGAGTTTCAGCAGTAGGTGTGCTGAGGCAAGGGGAGAGATGGGTTTTGATACAGATCTGGAAGTAGGTAGTCTTTAGAATGGAGAGAACATGATGCTGGTAGAGAAATAATGGATGGAGTTTAATACAGATGAGTGTTGTAAAACAGAAACCTAGAGATTCAGTTACATAATTCTTTGACATTTGCATCATGGATAGATAGGATGGGTGAGAAGGCATTTAGCATGTTTGCCTTCATTGCTCAGAACTTTGAATATAGGTGTTGGGACTTTATGTTGAGGACATACAGGACATTGATGAGGCCTCTTCTGAAATATTGTTTCGGGTTGCTCTGTTACAGGAATGATATTATTAAGCTGGAGAAAGTTCAGAAGAAATTTACCAGAATATTGTTGGGAATGGAGGGTCTGAGTTATAAAGAGAGGCTGGGTAGGTTGGGACCTTTTTCTCTGATGTGTAGGAGGTTGAATGGTGATCTTATAGAGGTTTATAAAATAATAATAGGTATAGATAAACTGAGTGACAGGTGTCCTTTCCCTGGGGTGGAGCACTTCAAGACTAAGAGGCATATTTTCAAGGTGAGAGGAGGAAGATTTAAAATAGACGTGAGAAGCAAGATTTTTTTTTACACAGCTTGTGTATCATGTTTGGATTGAACTTCCAGGGGAAATGATGGATGGGGGTACAGTTACAACATTTCAAAGACATTTATATAAGTACATGAATCAGAAATGTTTGGAATGATACAGGCCAAGTCCAGGCAAGTGGGACCAATTTAGTTTGAGATTATAGTCATCATGGACCAGTTGGATTGAAGGGTCTGTTTCTGTGCTGTATGACTTTATGACCTGGTAAGTGTAAGATGATGCATTTTGGGAGGTCAAATGCAAGAGGAAAGCATATCGTAGTTGACTGCATCCACAGGAGTATTAACATATGGAGGGATGTTACGATGAAATCCATAGTTCCCTGAAAGTGACAACACAAATTAATAAGATAGTAAAGAAGGCATATTGGCATGCTTACTTTCATTGGTCAGGGCATTGAGTATAAATACTGGCAAGTTATGTTGCAGTTGTATAAGACTTTAGTTAGGCCACATTTGGAATTTGTATGCAGTTCTGTTTGCCACACCATAGATGGGATATAGAGGTTTTGGAGAGGGTGCAGAAGAGGTTTATCAGGATGTCGCCTTGATTGGAGTATACTAGCTAGAAGCAGAGATTGGAAAAAACTTGGACTGTTTTTGTGAGAGCATTGGAGGCTGAGAGGTGACCTGATAGTTCATAAAATTATGAGGCATGGATAGTCGACGTCTTTTTTCCCAGGGTGGAAATTTCAAATATTAGGGGGTATAGGCTTCAGATAAGAGAGAAAAGTTTGAAAGATTTGGTGTCCGAGGAAAGTTTCTTTTTTAAAACACAGAAGTTATTAGGTGCCTGGAATGCATTGTCAGGATAGGTGGTAGATACAGATAAGATAGTAATGTTTAAGAGGCATTCGGACAGGCAAATTAACGGGCAGAGAATAGATAGAAAAGGACGGTGAGCAGCCAGGTGAGAGTACTTTAGAATGACAACATTGTCAGCACAGACCTGGTGGACTGAAGGGCCTGTTCCTGTGCAGTACTGTTCACTGTTCTGTGATGAAAAGATTTCAAGCATTCAAGATCAACCTAAGGCAATGACTGGGGTCAGGGATGAGATGAGTGACAGTACTGAATTTGTGGTAGGGTACTATGGTAAAACTATTGGCCTTCCTAATTTTTAACAAAGAGAAATTGTAATTCATTTATGACTGGATGTCAGGGTACATTTGTTCAAAATGCTCTGTTTCAAACTAGAAAAGTTAAATTAGAACTTTGCCCAAGGAAAGGCTCTAGCCAATTATGTCAAAGACTACAGAAAGAAGGACAATACAATACAATTACAGTCACAGAGGATTTCATTTATGACTTTGATTTGGGCAGTTTCAGTGCTGTGGCATATGATAAAACTGAATTGGAATCAAAGATGAGAATTTCAAGAAAGACAGACACAAAGTTGGGAGATGATAATGCCTTCCATACATGGTAGGAAAATGTTGGCCTGTGAGTGTAAAATGGAGAGCACGGGTCACGTATTGGTCCATGTGCTTAGGGCAGGGTGGGCTGCCAATGAGGTCAGGTATTCCAATGGGATGATATATGATACGGGATTTGGGTGTCAGATGGGGAGTGCATTGAATGTCAGCTGGGTCGTTGGGTATTCAGTGATAGGAACTGGATGCCCCTAAAAAGGTGTCAGGCCAGATGTTTGAGGATTAGTGCAAGCCAGTGTGCAAGATTTGGGGGCCTCAATGTGAATGATAAATACCCATGAGTCAGAACAATTTTTGATCCTTTATCTTTCCCTGGCCAACTGCTAAAAGTAATTAGTACAGAATCTCTGAATTTTCTAATTCAGAGTTGGGGGCACTTTGACAAATACTAGTAATCAATAGAGTGGCATTTTGGAGAAGTCCTACCACTCACTCAGGGAATGTATGGCCTCTGACTGTCTGGAAATCAGATTATCTTGGTCATTAGAATCTTCAGGGGCCTTGTTTCAATTGACAGTAAATAGCTTCTAAGACCAGTATCATCAGCCTAAAGAATAATAGCATTTTGTTCTTTGCAAACAGGCATAACATTTCTTTTCAAGATCTTTCAGTCCTCAGCATAGCCATGCACAATTGTCACATACAACAGACTTGATTTTCTTGGGCAATCCTTCGCTTTTCCTTGAAGAAAAACTGTTATTTTCAGACTGGAGCATGAAGAGTGATGCTCTTCAAATGTCAGCATTTGGACAACTGCTGCTTTTTAAAAACATATATAGAACAGCTTGGATATCAGAATAAAATGCCTGTGTATTTTCTCCAGTCCTTGTTTTCCAGAGATTAAATCATGGACTTCCATCAGATTGGTCCAAGCGTACGGGCAAAATACCTTACTGGATCCTATTTCTTTCCATAGAATGACTAACCAGGAGATTCTCCCACTTTTACTGTCACCCTTCAGGCAGAATGGAAATAATTGCAGGCTGGAAACAATCAACATGTTTGGCCACATTATGAATGCACTTTTCATGGCCAACCAAGAACTGGAATAGAACTCAAACCCAGAGCTTCTGACCCAAAGGTAAGAATGCTTTCACCTCGCCACAAAACCTCCCCTTAGCAGTTTATTCGTGTAGAACACTGGAAGTAGGAGTAAGAGTGAGCTTTTTAGCTCCTTAAGCCTAGTCTACCGTTCTCAGCCACAACCTGAGATATTTTAAATATCACATTCCTCTGCTATTTCCATATCGTTGTCATCATTAACAACATATATCAATCTTTATTTTGAAAATACTCAATGGCTGAGTTTACACTGCCCTCTGAAGTAGAGAATTCCAAAGACGCAATACCATTTAAGTGAAGAAATTCTTCATCATCTCACTATGTAACATTCCCCTTATTCTGAGCCCTGTCATTCTCGAACACAGCCAGGAGAACATCCTTTCTGCATCAACCTGTCAAGCCCTTTAAGAATTTTGTAATCTCCAATAAGATCATTTTTCAAACATGAACACATACACACTACCTCAATTTCACCTCATAGTATAGTCCCTCCAGTCTGGAAAGTAGGCTAGTTGAACTCTGCTGCATTCCCTTTATGGAAAAAATATACTTCCTTAGGTGAGGGAACCAAAATTGTATACAAAACTCTATGTGCGATCCACCTAGCTTCAATACAACTGTACATAAGCCATTAGAGATTTTTTGAACCCACATAGATGTCGACAAAATTACACATAGTGTGTCAATAATATTTTTGCACATGCTTGTGGCCAGCAAGGTATTTTTGCCATCAGTACAGATTAGATTAATAGGGATGGACAAATGTTTAATTTGTCTGAAAACCATAGAAGTTATGATAAGCATGAAATATATCAACATTTTTACGTGCTTGCAAATACAATATTTCAAATTCTTTCTTTTGAGTAAATCAGCTATTGCAATGTTCTCTAACGAAAATTGTTTTACATTATAATTTATTGCTTGACCCATGTAGGAACCTTATGTTATACAGAAAGTTTGCCTTCAAATATTTGAAGTGAGAATTCAGCCTAGGTGATTAACCCACACAATTTCTTTCCTATAGGGAATTCTATCACCATCATTGTATGTTTATCGTAATTTGTGCAACTGTGCTCACTATTTTTGCTCCCACTGTTACCTATCTGCCACATCCTTGCTCATAGCTCTCTTCTGCTACAGTATTATTTTACATATAATCTTCAACAATGAGGGCTCTTGTATTCATATCTGTGCTGATACATAACATTAATTTTCATGCCTTGCTACTGCTTAAAGGCAGGCTAGCTTCCAAGTCTTCAGAGCAGTTTACAATAACTTTTCTTTCAATGGTGAATTGTCATGCATGTTATAATTTAAAGGATGACCAATTTGCCAAATAGAAATTACCTGCTGATTGGAGGGTTTTTGCCTTAAGGTCTTGTGAGATTTCCCACTGTATCTTAAACTCTCCTCATTAACTACCTACCCAGCTTGTACAGTGTACGTCTTGTCCTATTCTCGCTTTACCTTACTATGCACCGTTCCCAGAAGAAAGCGGCACTCAGTGGCTAGCAACTGAAAGACCAACATCCCTGACTCCCAAGACATTTTTTGAAAGGTACTGTGCGTCAGGACAAGCATTGACAATCCAGCATTGCCCTTACCAGTAATGTAATAGCACACCAGTCACAAAGCCATGCTGCTCATGGCACATAACTGGTATAGTTGACAGTTCCTTGCATATATAATCGCATTCTGCTTGTGATGGTCCTGCAGAGTTGACCATTGCCCACTCATAGGACTTGGGCCAGACAGATGCCTTGACCCTGAGCAGTCAAAGTAGACAACTGACTGTGGCCAAGCTCCTGAACTGTGTATGGACTGTACCCATAACTAATGATAATACAGTGATACCTGACAGCTAGTGACCTCCCCCACTGCATCTCACATCCCAACCCTTGAATGGACTGAGGACCAGGCCCCATTACCTTAAGGACATGACCATTTGGTTGAATGAACTTGAAAAGTATTTGCTATACAATGTTGTATGTGTTAGATTGACACCTGTGTGCTGTACAGCAAGATATTTCCTCACACCAGACATATCCCTACTGACAAGCAATTTGTCTGTGTCTGTACAAAACAGAATACTAATACAGTTGGCCCTGGTTGGCTCTGGACTGGACAGGTTAGATGGGAAGAAAGACTGGACAGGCTAGGTGTGGGAAGAATGTTCCTGATGTTGGGGAAGTCCAGAACTGGGGGTCACAGTCTAAGAATAAGGGGTAAGCCATTCAGGTCTGAGATGAGAAATAATTTCATCACTCAGAGTTGTAAACTTGTGAAATTCTCTCCCACAGGAAGCTGTGGGGCCAGTTTCTTTAGATATATTTGAGAGGGAGCTGGACAAGGCCCTTGTGCCTAAAGCGTTCAAAGGGGTATGGAGAGAAGGCAGGAGTGGGATGCTGAAACTACATGATCAGCCATATTGAATGGTAATGCAGGCTTGAAGGCCCAGATGGCCTATTCCCGCACTTATTTTCTATGTTTGTATGTAAGTGGCAACACTGTAATAGGCACAGCATGGCATGTCAACACAAAGCATGGATGCTGGAGAGCATGGATGTAGATGCTAAGAGAGCAAGTTAACAGCCCTAAGAGTAACCTGGTTTAATCCATGAGCTGGGTGCCTGTCCATGTGTGCAAAATGTCCTTTCTGCTGCTTTTCAATGTGAGTTCCCGTTGTGCCCTGCAATGCTAGTCTGTGCTTCAAAAACACGTCCTGTAAGTGGATCGAAGAGGTAACATGAAGATTATGACAGTTTGTCAAATATCAGATGCCAATGTCTGAGGATGAAGGATCAAGCCTGCAATAGGCAATATTTGTGCCTATTGATGATGCCCTGAGATGGTGTTTGGTGCTGACTAACACAAGTCTCTCTGCAGGCTACAGCGAGCTGAAGTTGCCAGAGACCTTCTGTGACTTCCACGTCAAGGATTCTCAACATCTAGTTTGTGTGACAGGGTTGGTAAGGTACAAAACTGAATACTAATAAGGCAGTTGTGCCTTTTAATAAGATGCTTAAAGGCCTATCATTCCCCTTAATTGGCTATTCTTCATTGCCTAGCAAGAACCTCACCTCAGCAAATGCTCTAAAGAATTAATGAGTTCCTCCTAACATTGCAAAAATCATCACCAGGTTTTTCTCTCAGTTCTGCCACAAATTTCACTCTAACTCTCGCCATTTAGGCTTCTACAAGATTCTGCCCTTAATTTTCTTAGATGACAATCACGCCATTATCCATGTACACTGAGCAATCCATAGCTGGATTAGTATATTTAGGTCACCGTTAATTTATAGCTAAGTGGTTTCTTGATTGCTTGAGAATTGAAAGATAACCAAATTCGTCCTTACCCTTAATATCTTCTCCTTCAAATCCTCGCCCTTCCTACAGACAAAGAGGGTGGCCATGTGTACCCACATGGGCCCAAGCTATGCCTGCCTCTTCGTAGGATGCGTGGAACAAGCCCTCTTCCGCAGCTACACTGGCCCCATCCCCCACCTCTTCCTCCACTACATCAATGATTGTATCAGCATTGTCTCATGCTCCCACAAGGAGTTTGAACTGTTCAGCAACTTTACTAATACCTTTTACCCAAACTTCAAGTTCACCTGGACCATCTCCAATGCCTCCCTCTCCTTCCTGCACCTCTCTGTCTCCATCTCTGGTGACCACCTCAAAACCTACATCTATTTCAAGCCCAAACAGTCCCACAGCTACCTAGATTACACCTCCTCTCACCCACCTTCCTGCAAGAATGCAATCCCCTATTCCCAATTCCTCCCCCTCTGCTCCAAGATGAGGCATTCTACTCTGACACATCCCAGATGTCCTCCTATTTCAAGGACGGAAACTTCACCCTTTCAGTGGCCTAAAATATCCTCAACCACATCTCTTGTGTTTCCTGCACCTCTATCCTCACATCCCCTCTCCCCAACAAAAATAAAATAGAATTCCCCTTGCCCTTACGTATCACCCCACCAACCTTCGCATCCAGCATATCATTCTCTGCCACTTACACCACCTACAATCCAACCCCACAACCAAAGAAATATCTCCTTCCCCACACCTGTCTGCCTTTCGTAGAGACCACTTTCTCTGTGAATCCCTCATCCACTCCACACTCCCCATTAACCCCACCACCCCTGGCACCTTTCTATGCAACTGCAGGAAGTGCTACACCTGCCCCTACACCTCCCCCCTCACTTCCATTCAAGGAACCAAAAAAACCTTCCATATCAGAAGAGTTTCACCTGTACATCCATCAATGTGGTCTACTGCATCCACTGCTCCTGATGTGCCCTCCTCTACATTGGTGAGACCAAGCGAAGGCTCGGACACTGTTTTGTAGAGACTAATGCTCTGTTCATGACAAATGACAACACCTTACAGTTGCGAACCATTTCAACACACCCTCCCACACCCTGGGTGACATAGCCATCTTGGGCCTCCTTCAGTGTCATAATGACACCACCCACGAACTAGAGGAGCAGCACCTCCAATTCTGTCTCCGGAGCCTACAGCCCAATGGCCTAATTGTGGATTTTACCACTTTCAAAATGTCCCTACCCTTAGCCTCATCCCATGACCAACCCTTTCTCTCATCCCCACCTCCTTGACCTGACACAACCTGTCCATCTTCTCTCCCATCTATCCACCCCCTCACCACTCCCTACCTGCACTCAGCTATCACCATCCCACCTACCTTCCCCAGCCCCACCCTCCTCTGTCTATTTATTCTGAGCTCCACCTCTGCCAGAGCAACTCAAAGAGGCTAAGATCCCTCTGTCTCCCTTGAAACAGGGAGTTATATTAGTTCAGTTGGCTGGACAGTTGGTTTGCAAAGCTTTGATACTGACAGCGTGGGCTCAAACCCAACACCACCTGAGACTACCATGAAGGACTCTGCTTCTTAAACTCTCCCCTTGCCTAAGATGTGGTGGGTCTCAGTTTAAATCACCACCTGTCTTCTCTCTGTAATGGGAGGATAGCCCTATTGTCTGAAAAGGTGATAGTGACTTGAGCCCTGAAACCTTCCTTCTTATTGAATTATCCAATTCCTTTTTGAAAACCCTGAACGCATCTGCTCTGATCACTCTGAGATGGTATATTCCAGATCCTAATCAATTGATGTCCTATGGTTCTTGGCCAAATGGCCAGTGGGAAGAGTGTCAGTCCACATGCTTTGTCTTGACCCTCCTGATTTTGAACACATTAACAAATTGCCTCTCAACCTTTGCTTTTGTGAAAGGCAAATAACAACTTCTCCAATATATCTACATAACTCAAGTTCCTCAATCCTGAAAATCTGTTTGTATGCCTTTTCTATGGTCTCTTTCAACTGCCTTCACACCCTTTCTCAAGTTTAATGGCCAGAATTGTACACAGGAATTTAGAAGTTTGTGGAGGCTGGAATCAGAGACAAGGAGGCAGCAACTGTGTGTGGCTATCCTTCAAGCTGGTTCCCCATTGTAGTCCCAACCCTGAATCATTTATGAATATGACTTGGTGTTGGATCAGCAGATACCTGTAAGTGGTGTGAAGCTAATTAAGATCAATTTGTCTTAATTACAAGGCCTTTCAAGTTGACAGAAATTTCTCGTGGTTGGCTCAGGGAGAAAGCAGAGAGGAGTCCATATCATGCAGGGTGATGACCCAGAACTGAATTTGCAGTCAAGTCTTCAAACAGAACATGAACCCAGAAATTCAAGTCCCAAACAATATTCAATTTGAGACAGAATGAATATCTTATAAAAGCTCATTATTATTTCTTTGTTTTTGTAATCTACGCCTTTATAAATAAAATCTAGAATTTCTCAACCTTTTTATTTTTTTTACTCAACAGCACTGCTGCCTTCAACAATTTGCACACACATTCCCCAAGATATCACTGTCTGTATGACTGCTTTAAAAAATTGTACCTTTTATTTTATATTGCCACATTACAAGCAAATGGGCAGGTTTCAAAACTAGCTACTTTGACAACGCTGCTAGAGCTAGAAGTTATAAAAGAAAGAGGATCTTTCTCCCAATTGAAAATTGGATGATGTTGAGCCCAATTGAATCCATGATTCAGTAATTGAAATCAGGATTGGTGCACCACAGCATGCTTGCAGAAGTGCTACGCTTAAATGTGTAGGCTGATTCATACGTCTGGCTAATGCTGCAAACTTGGCTTACTGTCACTTTGAGAGCTCTGGGCCTTATTCTGTGAAACAACCAGTAATTTGCGAGAATGCAAAAAACAAAAATCCCACAGACATGTGCCCTTTTAACCAATAGTTACAGTCTCATTTATAGCAGCCTCAGAGGACTGGAAATGTTATTAACATTCTTGGGAAAGGAAAACTAGGAATAGCATCAACTAGGTTGTTGCTAGTCCCTGATATAAAGATGAATGGTAAAAGATGTTAAAGTTGCATTTGGTATGTAGGAAAGTGACATATTGAAACCCATAGTATTATGTCACTTCTTATGAATGATGTATATAATGATAGTGATGTTTTTGAAGAGTTGCATCCTGTTTTCCTTCCACAAGTGGCTCAAGAGCACGCTGCTACATTCATAATAAATAGCTCGATAATAGTTGTATGCTTGATAGCTGGAGGGCTTATATTTTGTGCCTGTGCCAAATGCATTCAATCACCCATATAGAAAGTGCTGTCACCCATGCTATAAGCATCTGTTTGCATTGAATTAAAGGATGATTGTCCCAGATTCAGGCAATATTACAGTTGCTGCTAAATGAAAATTGGTACTAGTACCAGTAATTCCTAAGCACATAAGCAAGTTATGCTACATCTGCTTTCGTACTTTGATAAAGTATAATATATTATGGACTACTGCATGAGACCTAAGGAAGAGAAATAATCTCATACAATAACCTCTCACTCACCTTTTAAAAAATGGCAGATTTGCATTTCTGAGGTTTTAGGATCAACGCAAGTTTGCCCGTGAGCCAATGAGAATTGATTCAGCTCGTACAAATCAATCCAGGCACAGACAAACCAAAAATTTAAAGGTAAGCTGAATGAAATGACAAGTGGGTCTTTGTACAAAACATGAAACAGACTCCAATAAACTTCAGAACTCCCAACTCTTGAATATTTGAGTTGTTTGACAGATATATTAATGGTGCCACAATTATAATCAACAGAGTACTGTGTAATGCCCAAGAAAGTCATTTCCTAGCCAAAATTATTAAAATATGAACTGGAATAAGATGGAATCTTCCGGAACTGATTTATCTCTTAAAAGAAACAATATTAAAATAATTGCTTCAATTGGCTGAGAGCTCCCTGAATGATCTGCCAATTCAAACTGCTACACTTTTCAAAGAACACATTCCAGATCAAGATCTATCAGAACCTAAATTCTGAGACCATCAAGAAGCGTTTGTCTGACATGACTAAGTTTCTTTTTGGATAAAGAAAGACAGTTGTTATCACAGATCCTTCTAGGATGAATGTGTGTGCACCAAGACCCAGGTTATGACCAATCAATTAAAGCCAAAAACCTTATTCAGAAAGGGAACCTAGTTAGTGTGATGTACATCGTGGCAGTTTACATGTATAATTTTTGATGATATTTTGGAATGAATCTGGATGTGGTTTCTGAGTTCTGTGTGCCTGAAGTTCATCATCAACATGCAAGTATTTCTGTCACCACGCAGATTTATTTTGAAAACAGTGTTGAAGGCTTACAGTGCAGTGAATGAATTTGGGCACTCGTGCACTTAGTTTGTGACCCAGCATAGTAAATAATCAGTCTCAAAATTTGTTAGAGAGTTCTAGATTTTTTTTAGAAAGGTTTAGGGGGTGGTGCCCCTGGCTGAGTGACAGAACATTTTAGTTTCATTTCTGGGTGTGGGTAATATTTTAGTCCTATAAAGATCGAAGAAGAAAATGCCTATACAGAACCATGCTCCTGAGAAAAGAAGGATTTAGGTATTTAGTTTCTTGGAATGACAAGTTACTGCTGGTTCTAGACCAGATAAAGACCTGGAAGTGTTTTTAAACTAAATTTTATTTGATTTGATTTATTATTGCCCCATGTATATAAGTACAGTAAAAAGTTTTGTTTTGCACGTAGTACAGGCAAATCATATCACACCAAGTGCATAAAGGTAATAGAACAGAGCAAAGAATACAATGTTATGGCTGCAGAGAAGGTGAACAAAGAGTGCAGTCAACATTAAATTTGAAATTTCAGACATCCATTCAGAAGTCGAATAACAGTGGGGAAGATGCTGTTCCTGAATCTGTGTTTAAGCTGTTGTATCTTCTGCCCAACAGAAGAGGTTGGGAGAGATTATAAACCTATTGTAGTTCCAGTTTGATAATTGAACTCCCAAGTGATTTAAATCCAATGACGCATTAGATGCAGGGATACTTGTGTGATTACTGTATGAGAAGTGTTTTGAGAATTGTATTCAGATTGTTGTGGACATTATTGAAAAAAGTTGCTTTGTTTCTTAGGACTCAATTTTTACCACGTTTAAAATCTTTGATTTTGTATTATTAGTAGATGAATTGGATAAGTTTATTTTAGTTTTGCTTCTTATATAATAAACTTCCATTTTGATATTAAGTCACAATCTGTAGGCTTGCAAGCTTACAATTCCATGACAGAGCACTTTGATAAAATTAGAATGACGTGATGATCTATGTCTAAATCCGACTAGTCCAGGAGGGAGAGATAATGGGAACTGCAGATGCTGGAGATTCCAAGATAATAAAATGTGAGGCTGGATGAACACAGCAGGCCAAGCAGCATCTCAGGAGCACAAAAGCTGACGTTTCGGGCCTGGAGGCTTGGGGACCGCTTTGCAGAACACCTCCGCTCAGTTCGCAACAAACAACTGCACCTCCCAGTCGCAAACCATTTCCACTCCCCCTCCCATTCTCTTGATGACATGTCCATCATGGGCCTCCTGCACTGCCACAATGATGCCACCCGAAGGTTGCAGGAACAGCAACTCATATTCCGCCTGGGAACCCTGCAGCCATATGGTATCAATGTGGACTTCACCAGTTTCAAAATCTCCCCTTCCCCCACTGCATCCCTAAACCAGCCCAGTTCATCCCCTCCCCCCACTGCACCACACAACCAGCCCAGCTCTTCCCCCCCACCCACTGCATCCCAAAACCAGTCCAACCTGTCTCTGCCTCCCTAACCGGTTCTTCCTCTCACCCATCCCTTCCTCCCACCCCAAGCCGCACCCCCAGCTACCTACTAACCTCATCCCACCTCCTTGACCTGTCCGTCTTCCCTGGACTGACCTATCCCCTCCCTACCTCCCCACCTACACCCTCTCCACCTATCTTCTTTACTCTCCATCTTCGGTCCGCCTCCCCCTCTCTCCCTATTTATTCCAGTTCCCTCCCCCCATCCCCCTCTCTGATGAAGGGTCCAGGCCCGAAACGTCAGCTTTTGTGCTCCTGAGATGCTGCTTGGCCTGCTGTGTTCATCCAGCCTCACATTTTATTATCTTAGTCCAGGAGGGACATCTGCTGCGATCATAAAATGAAGCACCAAGGTTGCTGCCCCCCTTTTACAAAAAGACTTTCTTTGCTGTTGAAAAAAATGACCAGAACACTGTAGAGGTAGCAGGAGAAAACTCAGAAATGTCTATGCTTTTGAGACCTGAACACTGCAACAATAAAAGGCTTCCAAGCCTGTTTCTTTTTAAAACTACCAAATCTAGAAATTGATCTCATGTCAAGATTACAGGTAACTAATTGTATAACATCCTGTAGAACATCCCCCTCTTTGACAGAATCCCATGATGAACTGTAAAATATAATTTGGCTATTGAATTTACCTAACAACCTATCAGAAGTAAAAAGCCTTGACTAGGCCTATTCCATACTTTTGTTTCCAATGGGGAGTCAATATGCATTTTAAACTTCTCTCTTGTTCATTACTTGGAAAGATGCATCATTTTTAACCAGTACTTTCATCAATAATATGTGTATAAGTGTATATATGTACATGCATGAGTGAGTGATGTACATTAGATTTTTCGATGTAAATAAATATTCCTCTGTATTCAAGGCATGAAAAGTTGCTGCTGACTATTCAAATTGATCTCATGACTTCAGACACAGCATTCATTGCAAAAAATAAACTCCAGTAAGGGAAGGGTGAGAGATTTCAGCTCTCTCTCATTCTTGTCCAAAACATTTAACACAATAATAAAGCACACTGCTTGTCAGTAATAGCTGCAGAAGGTCAATGTGTACATTTAATAATATGAATAAGAAACAACAAGGTTCAGGATGACTGACTAGGAGAAACAACAAAGTTTTTCCTGCAGCTATTCATGCAGCAGACTTCTCCAAGGGTGGTATGTTGACAAAACTTCAATGTTTTTGAAATAAAAATGCTCTTTATAGTAAGAACGGGAAGAAATTGAGCAAACACAGCTGCACATGGTAATATGAAGGATACTAATGGAGGAGCTAGCAATTGCCTCACATGAAGATAAGGCTGCAATTCATTAACTGCCTATGCCTGCTCATTTCAAAGTGCTAGAATATAAATTTGATGCATCTGCAAGACTGTTTTTAGTAACCAAGTTGATCCTGTGCAGCCTCCTCCTCCTCATTACCAGTGGTAAATGAATTTAGTAATGTTGTTCAGAAACCATGTGATGTAACCTGGCTGCTCTTTTTAAAATCAGGTTGTCCGTCTTATACAGAAGCTGCACCAAGAAATATTGCTGCAAGTAAATGATAGCAAAGGGCACACCTGAGCTAAGAGAGGGTTTAAGGGTAAAGATGGGCAGGGTGAATGATTCCATGGTTCAGCAAGAGGTCGGAAGGTCTTCAAGAACCAATTCTTCGAAGAAAATGTAAGTTAGTAGCCCTGAGGGCCCCATAACGCTGCCAGAAGATGTCTAATGACCACATATGGTTCAAGGTTACTAAATGCTTCTTTGTATGATGTCTCCAAACTCACCAAAACACTAACCTCTCAAGTTGTTCAATGCATCACATGCCTTCCTCTATCAATCATCTAACAACAACTCCTGCATTTAGATCATCAGCCTCATGCTCACACTTCTACCTCTGCAGGTAGTCTCACACACATCACTGTCTACCCTCATACACCTCCAAGCACTGAACTGTGGCAGGAAAATCACCCAAATGCATTGGCATTCTGCCCTCTCTCTTGCAGGACACAGTGATACACAAAAGAAAAGACCAAAGCAAAACTAGCAAGAGACAAAGATACGTCAATCTCCTCACTACTATGCAGCAAACTTTGTTTCTTATGTGACCAGCTGCATACTAAGGACTTGAGGATGATGATATGTTCCTGTCCTGAATCCGTGCTTGCGCTCCAGCACACAGTCATTTTTATATCTGGAATTTTCAGGAATCGGCTGATAGTGTGACTATAGACCTCTTAGTGCACATCACTCTATCCCCATTGTCTGATCTCTAACAGTATGTCTACTTTTATACTTGCAGACACCCAAAGCCACTACCTTTCCCTGTAATGTAGCTGAAGGAGGAAGAGAGAGTAAAAGTCCAGCACTGATGAGGACACCCTTACACTTATATGATACAAATAAGATGAAGAACAGTGGATGTTGGAGATCTGAAAACAAATGGTAACAAATTATTGAGAAATAGCAAATCTGGCAGCATCTATGGAGAGACAGCAAAGTTAATGTCAAGTCTAGTGACACTTCTTCATTACAGTACAGTTGCTAGTAATGCATGTAACCTAGAGACTTCCAGAGAACTTCAAACAGTGCAAGGTGAGACTACGTGGTACAACGAGCTGCTTCCTGGCCAAGGGCGAAAGATAAAGGATGGTTCATCTGTCAGATCTGGTGAGCAGTGCTGCAGACAGGCTGTGCTGCCGGTAACACTTGATAACCTTGATGGAGAAGCTAACAGTAGGGAATGGGAATGCACACTGAGATTTTGGACTTGGACAGTTCCTTTCACTATCAAGGAACAAAATGGAATTCAGCTGTCAGTTAACAGAAGGAATTGGACATGTTTACCCTCTCCCAGCCTCTAATCCATTTCCATGGTTTATTGCAGTCCGGGGGAACTGCCACTGCTAGCCGCTTCTTTATTTCTTGCACGTCACTTACTCCTCCGCTGCAGTGGCAGTAACATCTCCGGAAAATATAAGAACCTCCAGGAAACACAGTAAAAGAATTGTTGTTTCACTCTGGATAATGCAATATTGTCTTCTGTGGAATTTTGACACTAAGCTAGAAGATGTTTAATTTATATTTGCATACATCTGTGGCACAATCATGAAAGAGCTGTAAATGTCAAATGCAGTTGATACCAAATTGTGATATAATTGTATCACAGCCTTGGTCAAGATATGGAACAGGATTTTTCTGATTAAGAGATTCCCTGCCCTGTCTCCCAAAAAGGTGAGGATATATTCTTCCAATACCAATTGCCTCACACCTATTCAACTTTGGACAGGGTATTCAAAGGGCAGAATTGAGACTTCAGCCTCCATCTGGGGAGGGAAGATACCTGGCCTTAGAGAAACCATGGTCAATCCATTTGGCCACCAGCTGTAAAGTGCCTGCAGCATCAAGCTTATATGGCAGCCAATGCTGGGTCTATAGCCAGTATCCAAATGAAAGCTAATGGAGCCCAGACCTCACTACCTAACAGGCATTTTCCAGCAATGGGCAGAGGTTGATGATTGGGATTTGAGAGGTTAGGTTGGGGCACATTATGAGGAGGGATATATCCTATGTGATAGGATGCCACCAATGGTCAAGTTTGTTTTTATTCATTCACAAGCACAGCATTTATTGCATCCTCTAGTTTCCCTTGAGAAGGAAGTGGTGAGCAGTATTCTTGCAATAATGCAGCCCATGTGGGAAATGTACAAACACAGTGATGTTAGGAAGGAAGTGCTAAGATGCTGGTCCAGTAACAGTTAAGGATTTAGTTTCAAATCAGAATGACCATAAGGTCAGAAGTGGGGATATTCACTGATGATTGCACAATGTTCAGCATTATTCACAACTCCTCAGTTACTGAACAGTCCATGTTCAAATGCAACAGGATCCGCACAATATCCAGGCTTTGGTTGACAGGCATCAAGTAACATTTGCACCAAATGCAGAAACCATCTCCAATAAGAGGTGATTTCACCACCGCCCCCGAACAGTAAATGGTGTTATCTTCACTGCATCTTCCACTGTCAACCAATGTTACCATTGACCTGAAACTCAACTGTACTGACCACATAAATGCAGTGGCTACAAGAATAGATCTTACCTGGGAATAATTTGGTAACTCACCTTCTGACTTCTCAAAGCCTATCTTCTATCTACAAGGCACAGTTCAGGAGTGTGACAAAAATATTCCCCACCGACTGGATAGGTGGAGCTCCAACAGCACTCAAAAAACCTGACACCATCCAGGACAAAGATAACAAAGTGTGAAGCTGGATGAACACAGCAGGCCAAGCAGCATCTCAGGAGCACAAAAGCTGACGTTTTGGGCCTAGACAGGTCAGCTTTTGTGCTCCTGAGATGCTGCTTGGCCTGCTGTGTTCATTCAGCTTCACACTTTATTATCTTGGATTCTCCAGCACCTGCAGTTCCCATTATTACCATCCAGGACAAAGCAGCCTATTTGTTTGGCACCATGTTGACAAGCATCCACTCCCTCCATCACCAATGCTCCCTTGCAGCAGTGTGTACCATCTACAGGATGCACTGCAGAAATTTACCAAAGATACTTTGACACTACCTTCCAAACCCACAACCACTTCCACTTAGAAAGACAAGGGCAGCAAATGCATGGGAACACCTCCACTTGCAAGTTCCCCTTCAACTACTCACTATATTGACCTGCTGATATATCACCATTCCTTCACTGTTACCGAGGGAAGGGAAAGGACACAGGACATGCTGACAGAGAATGTTCAAGTGCAGCCAAAATAAAGGAAACGAATAGGTCACAATTTGAAGATGTTGAACTCAGTGTTGAGCCCAGAAGGTTGTAAAGTTTTAAGATGAGACTGCTTCAGTTTTCACCGTGATTCACTGGAGCATTGCAGCATGCCAAGGACAGATAAGTGGGCATGTGAGTCGGGCTCAGTGTTAAAACGACCAGCTATGGGAGAATCAGGGTCATGCTGGAGGTGGACTGGAGGTGTTCTACAAAGTGGCTACTCAGTTTACATTTGGTTTCTCCAATGTAGAGTCAGTCACATTGGGTGCAATGAATGCAATAGACCAGATTTGAGGACGTGCAGGCGAAATGGCCCTTGGGTGGTGAGCTGGGAGGAAGTGATGGGGCAGATGTTGCACCTTCTGTGGTTACATGGAAAGGTGCCCTGGGAAGCGGACATGGTGTTAGTAGCCAAGGAATGGACTAGGGCAGACCAGAGGGAACAAGTCCTGTGGTTGACATGGTGGCTCAGTGGTTAGCACTGCTGCCTCAAAGCACTAGGGTTCGATTCCACCCTTGGGCAACTGTCTGTGTGGAGTTTACACATTCTCCTCATGTCTACGTGGGTTTCCTTCAGGTGCTCTGCTTTCCTCCCACAGTCCAAAGATGTGCAGGTTAGGTGGATTGGCCATGCTACATTGCCCATATTGTTTGGGGATGGGTCTGGATGGGATGCTCTGAAAGTCAGTGTGGACTAGTTGGGGACGATGTGCTTGATGGTGGCCTTCTGCTGAAGTTGTCTGAAATGGTGGTGAATGACCCCTTGAAGCTGTAGGTTAGTGGGAAGAAAAATGAGGGACCCAATCACACTGTTGTGAGTGGTGTGAAGGGGCAAGAGTAGAAGCACAGTTGATGGATTGGATGTAGTTGAGGACCCTGTCAACAAGTGGGCGGGAAACCACAGTTATGGAAGAAGGAAGTCATGTTAGCAATGTTGCTTTGGAAGGTGGCATCATCCAAACAGACAGATGTAGGCAAAGGAGCTGGGAGAATGCCATTCTCAAATTCTGATCATCTCACCTGAACTATCAACATCTTTTCTCCCCCAGCACTTCGACTCCCCTCCCCACGTGAATTCTGATGAAGAGTCATCTAGACATGAAACAATCTTCTTTAAGGTCTCCTCCAAGTATCTCACAATCCCACTTTAAACATACACAGCCATCCTTTCTTTTCCCTGGGTTAAGAACTACACCATTATGGAAACAATAATCTCACACGTACTGTAGGCATTCAAAGATCTTCTCAGGTCTTCTTCGTCATTAAAAACAAAGGAATAATTTGAAAAAAACAGTAAGAGGGTGGAGCACAATAGCAGGCTGTCTTCAAGCAACTATATATATAAGGCAAAGGTACACTATTCACTTATCAACAAGATGTACCTTTGTTGTATGGGCTATTTAATATAAAACTGCACATTTTATTTGAAATAGCTTTCACCTATTAATGCAGCAGTAGAAGGGATTTACAAAGTCATCCTGGTACACCAGGAGCAGTCTGTGACTGCTGAAATTTTTCAACAATATATTTGCAAAGATACCGCAATCTGAAGGAGGGTAATATTCAAATACCAAGGGCCACAGGCCAGTTCATGGCTTCACAGAAACTGCAGAGGGCCTATTGCAGGGGAATGAATGAATAACAATGTCCTATCACAAGCATTGTAACCAGAATGGTTGAGATATTGGACACCCAGTGACAGGGGACTTTCACAAATGGGCTTGACAAACTGTAAAATCAGTTGAAAGGAACCATTACATTAGTTTTTCTACATATGGCAAGCATTCCAACTTTGGGGAGCCCAGTGCATAACAGATTCAATCAGATGACATGACTCAAAAGGTCTGAATGTCTTTCCGCTTCCTCAAAGAATTGAGGGAATGATAGAGAGCAGTTAAGTACTGACAGACATTCCATTACTGGACGTAGCTTTGTCTTATGTCAGGTCATTTCTTTCAACCTGTCAACACAATTTTCCTCAGGGAGCACGTCACCCTAGTCAGGCATTGGGGAGTGGGACAGGTGTTCTCAGGAAGTCAGGCTGAAAGGACACATGCAGGAAGGTGTACTCAAAAATGAATCTTTTGTTTCATTCCTTTGTACTTGCCAATAAGGAACGTGAAAGTGAATCGGTGCTGGGAAGAGGATTGAATTGTTGGAGGTCATCTTGAGTGTGAATATTAGGCACCAATATGGACACTTTCACAGTCACAAAGAATGGACAGCAAAATTCGTTGATATTTGCAAGCACTTGATTATGAAGCTATGAACTTGCGCTATGATGCTTTGCAACTACTTACGTTCTTTCTGCAAATTGCACTGTTATCCCAAGTACATTACTGCTGTCTCTCAGAAGAAGTTACAGAGCACTTTCGGCCCATGATAGGGTGACAGCAGGATCCAATCATCCTAACTATAATCTGGATCAGATCTTGTTTACTTCAGTGCTGTGTCTGAAAGCTTGCTGTGTAAGTTGTATTGTAGCTGGTTGTTGTATTTTCTAATTACAATAATGACTACATTTTAAAAGTACTCCATTGATTGTATACTTTGGAATGTCTGTGACTGTGAGATCTGCTATGACAGTGCAAGTTCTATACTATTGTTGCATTGGTGAAGTCAGCCGGAAATCTGTGACATTCTGCAACGGAACAATTGGGCAACTTTAGACAAACTGCTGACCTCGTCATTTTTGCCAGATAACCAGACCACCAGAAAGGGTTTAAAGAAAATAATCTCTGGCGATTCAGTGCAATTATGATAGCTGATACCCAAGTGAGAAAAGGCTCATGGATGTAAACCTTTTCAATGTTAATAATGTCTGGAGCCTTTGGGTGGAATGTGAATGTGACTCAAAGACTGAAATGATTGAGTAGGAACTGAGAAATCCTACATTAAACAGGCTGAATTTAAAAGACAATGAGCTAACACATAGTAGGGTGCTGAATGGAAGACGCCGAGCACGTAAATATGGAGGAGTATCTTTGTGGTGTAGGCTGGTAAACTTAAAATTTATTATTTTAGCTGAAAAATCATTCACCTGTTAGTTGCTATTTGACCTATGTTGACTTGAGGTGATTTGGCACAGGTAAAGATTTTTTTTAAAAAGTGTAACCTTGTCCATTTTTTAATTTCATCCACATCATTGGGATTCCTTTTTTTAAAAGAAAGAAATTGGTCTCTATAAGGATCATAACAGAAATCACAGGAAACTCCTGAAAAGAACACCTGTCACCAATCTGATGCAGCCTTGGATGGTAAACTGAGTGATGTTAGATACATTCCCTACTCCAACTTGGGAAGACTCCCATACAAAGAAACTCATAGCTACAGTCATTAGCGGTACCATCCTTGCCCTGATTGGAAATTGCACTTCTGGTTACAAAAAGCAGCAGGGATTTGTCAGCACTTTCTTTGCACAGATCCTGGGCTTATTTGAAGGATGGTCTTGGAACGTCATTGATTGAAGTCCCCTCGTCAAGTACCTTTTTCCCTCTCCTCCTCTTCCTGTCTCTTTGACAATTTTGCACTCTTATTTGCTGCCTCAGTTCCCGTTCCCTTTCATGCTGTTTGAGATAGAAATGCAGTAGGGCAATAATGTGCCCCCTGGCTTGTCATGATCAAATAACTTCAACCATGGAGAATTCATTGCAGGGATCCATTTTCCAGCCAGTTCAGTAAAAAGACAGTACAAGCAAAACAATGCCCTGTGCGCCATGACATTTTTCAGACTGACATTCACAATTAATGAGTTGTGTAGAAGCAGTTACTAAAAAGGAGAACACAGGAACAAACACAAACAAACAAAAGATGCTGGAGAAACTCAGCCAGTCTGGCAACATCAATGTAGAGAGAAACAGAATCGATGTCCCAAGGCCAGCAAAATATTGGACTCAAAGCTTTAACTCAATTTCTCTCTTCACAAATGCTGTCAAGTTTGCTGAGGTTTCTCCAGCATTTCCTGTTTCAGATTTCCAACAAGCTGTATTTTGCTTTAATTGCAGGAATGTTAAGCATGACTGCAAGTTGCTATAAGTCATAGAAGGGCACAGAAAGAGGAACAGAAGCCACAGCTGGAAGTACTGACGAAGACAATGTCTGCAACCTTTCCTGTCCCAGTGTCCATCAAAATGAAAGAGGATATAATGCAGACTCGGCATTTGTTCCACTCACAACTGCAAAATTACAGTATTGTGAAAGATTTAGTTAACAAACTAGAGCAGCATCAAATGGCTACAATTTTATTATTGTCAGAGAGAGGCAGTCACAAAGTGTACACGTAAAAATACAGAAAATAGTAACGGGAGTAGGCCATTCAGCGCTTTGAGCCTGCTTTAACATTCCTTATGATCATGGCTGACCATCCAGTTCAGTACCTCTACCTACTTTTCCCCATATCCTATGATCCTTCAGCCCAAGTGTAGAACCAATGTCTTCTTAGAATCATACAATATTTCAGCGCTGACCATTTTCTGTGGTAGTGAGTTGCATGAGACTAACACCTGTGGGTGAAGAAATTTCTCCTTATCTAAGCCATAAATGGTTTACTCTGCATTGTTAAATAGTGGTCCCTAGTTCCGGACTCCCCCAGCACCAGGAGCATCCTTCTTGCATTAACCCTATCTAGTCATTTTTATAGACTTCTATGAGGTCTTCCCACCTTCTTCTGAGCTCTAGTGAACATAATCTGAACTGAGATAACAAAGTGTGGATGAATACAGCAGGCCAAGCAGCACCTTAGGACCACAAAAGCTGACATTTCAGGCCTAAACCCTTCATCAGAAAAAGGGGGAGGGGGAGAGGGTTCTAAAACAAATAGGAACTGTGGGGTTCTCCGACAGTGGCCTCATGGCCAATATCTATCTCCTCTCCACCTATCTTCTCCTCTATCTGTCTTTGATCCTCCTCCCCCTCTCTCCCTATTTATTTCAGAACCGTCTCCCCATCCCCCTTTCTGAAGAAGGTCCTAGGCCCAAAACGTCAGGTTTTGTGCTCCTAAGATGCTGTTTGGCCTGCTGTGTTGATCCAGCTCCACACTTTGTTCTCTCGGATTCTCCAGCATCTACAGTTCCCATTGTCTCTGAAACAATAATCCTTTACACTGGTCCTGCCAGTCCAGGATTCCATCCTAAATTTCACTGAAAAAAATGATTAACACCAGAAACTTTACAAACCTTGAAGGCATATTTTGAATGAATGCAAACAATGAATGTTACGTGTTCAATATTATGGCCCAATGTGAAAAAGAGACAGTTTATTAATGTTTGCATTAACACAGCTCAGAATCTGATGAATATGCACAACTAAAAGATGAACTAATTATAGGCCAGACTGTATGAGGCAAAAGAGACTCTGCAATGACAGCGTATCTACTGAGCGAGGAGGAATATATTCTGTGGAAAGCATGTCCAAGGTAGACCTCAGAAACCATGATCGGAGCTAGTAATCAGATTAAATTTACACCCACAAACATGTAGCATTTTTCCTTTACCCTCAACAATTTCACCCAAATCTTTAAACCACCAGGTACTTCCACAAAGTCAGACAAAGCCATGAGAGATTAAATCAGCATCTAACCTGTAAATTGTTGATAACCCTTTAAAATATGCTAACTGGATGGTTGGATTGGGAGAGATGCTCCTTCTTGAAGCAGAATACATATTCAGCAGTACATATTAACAGAGATTAGCTTGGGTAGCAAGGTGATAAAATTGCAGCACTAGCATGGTGCACGGTAAATGACATTCTGATGTGTCAACTCTATTTACTTACACCATACACTCCTGGAGCTAGCAATAATGCACTTGCCAAGATATCATTTTTGCATGAACCATGCTTTCATCGTTCAAATACCTCGAAAGATGGCACCCATACTATTGGAGCTATGAGTGCCACAGAACCAAATTTTGTGGTTACCTTATAACATTTTCAACCAACAAAACATAACAAAGTTATTACTTTCCACTCTGCAGTCTATAGAAACATATACAGATCATTTATATACTTTTACATAAATTTTAAACCATTCAATTCAAAGTTACCTAAGATTTTAAACTATACCTTTTTTTTCTCTCTTGAATCATCTTTTTTGGCTCCAATAAATGAGAAAGAATGGTGATTCGTAGGTGATTCTCAAGGTGATTCTCATGTCCACAGATGTTATGTGTTATGTTGCTGCTTGGTTCTTATTCTATTCATCAGTTAACAATGATTAAAAATACCAAAACTATTGAAGAATATCTTGATATATTTCAACTATTTGCCCTTTGATACAAATTGCAGTTCTTGTGCATTTACTTTTCACACCCACCCATGCTTTCTGACCTGAATGTTAATATGCCAAAAAAGTGATCATTATGAATAATTCCTGCAGCGGAAAACATTTCCTGCTTCTTTCTTGGATTTCACAAGCTTCAAAATCTCCCCACCCCCCACTGCATCCCAAAACCAACCCAACTCGTCCCCGCCTTCCTAACTTGTTCTTCCTCTCACCTATCCCCTCCTCCCACCTGAAGCCGCACGTCCATTTCCTACCTACTAACCTCATCCCGCTCGCTTGACCTTTTTGTCCTCCCCAGACTGACCTATCCCCTCCCTACCTCCCCACCTATACTCACCTCTACAAGCTCTATCCCCACCCCTTTAACTTGTCTGTCTCCTCTCCACCCATCTTCTCCTCTATCCACCTTCGATCCGCCTCCCCCCCTCCCTATTTATTTCAGAACCCTCTCCCCATCCCCCTTTTCTGATGAAGAGTCTAAGCCCGAAACGTCAGCTTTTGTGCTCCAAAGATGCTGCTTAGCCTGTTGTGTTCATCCAGCTCCACACTTTGTTATCCTGCTTCTTTCTTCTTGCCTTTACTTTGGAATTAACTTTCACCACTGTTTGACAATCCAGGCTAGACTATATATTGACCTTGAACAAAAACAAAGTTGCTGGAAAAACTCAGCAGGTCTGGTAGCATCTGTGAAGAAGAAAACAAAGTTAACATTTCAGGTCCGGTGACCCTTCCTCAGTCCTGAGGGAAGGTCACCGGACCCGGAACATTAACTCTGTTTTCTCCTTCATGGACACTGCCGGACCTGCTGAGCTTTTCCAGCAACTTTGTTTTTATTCCTGATTTACAGCAGCTGCAGTTCTTTTGGTTTTTATTTATCATATATTGACATTAATGTTGTTCCTCCAGTTCTAAATGAAATATTGCAATGCCATGCCAATCATTGGGAAAGGTTTCAAGTTTTTTTTGAACGAGTGCAAGAACCAGCAGATTTCTTTCCATGTGCTTCAGCTTTGTAATTTTTACAATACTAAGGCATTATTGGCCAAACAGTAGATGAAGTGCTTATGAAAATCATTGTGGAATACTCCTAAGCCGCTAGTATTTAATAAAAATATTTAAAATGTTGTATTTAAATGAATTCTAAACTAAAATTCTAATTCCAAAATATTTGTGTTTGCCAAGTGTGATACAGTATATCTCTAAGAAAGAGTATATGAATGGAAATGCTGCTCAGAATTTTTTTCACCTTTAGTTGTCATTTCTTCTTTCTTGTAGTTATCATGTTAACACCAGAGTTTTCCTGAAGTCACACCCATTGGTTCTAATAGTCAAATTGTATTACTTGTTGCCTCAATGCAAATTGAAGGTTTGGTGAAATGTGAATCATGAAATCCTGGGCTAGTATTGGTGTAAATTACATTTGTAAAATGAAGCTTGGTATTTTCCATTCCTGTGGGTAATGTTTCACTAATAATGTACAAAGACATTACAGAGGATGAAAAGCCACCCAGGAATAGAGTAACAAACAGGTCATTACAAATCCTTTCTACGGACATAACTTCTTTTACTATTGCTCATTTAGACAGATATTGCCACATTACTAAGTACTTCATGTACACTACAGGGAGTAGAATGGAGAATGTTTAGTTTTTATTCATTTGAAATTTAACGCCTGAATTCGAATTCAAGTTTCATGGTCATTTGTCAGGGCAAAATTTGAAAAATGCACTCTGAACGCTGAATATATGATAATTCCCTTTTAAACGGACTGCATTTCAGTGACAGATTTGGAGTGTTTACTTTAAATTCAGTTTTTTTAACTTTATGTAACACTCAGAAATATAAATTATTAAAGATTTGAGGATGATATAAATAAGACAGAATTGGATTTACCTTGAGCTTCGCTAAAAAGAAGTGTATTGTAAAGTTATACCTTTTTATTATTTTATTGCCTTTATTTTCTATGTATTGGTTTATTCTACTGTGTTTTCAGATGGCACCACAGAGCCACGACACTATACAACACTTTTCACAGTATTTCAGAATATGAAGAACTAAAATAAATCAAATTTGTGTTCTATTTTTAATGTTATATAGGTCACAAGTTTTTTTAACCTGTTAATGAAATTTGGACCCTCTGTTATTGGAAAACCATACCGTATTAATGGTGTAATTTCAGTGAGTTGTGAAGGAAACAGGTGTGAAACTCTAAACTATCGGCTATCCAGACAGATAGCTATTTGCACCAAGGTTTAATAATGTATTTTATTGCCTGAAGCAAGATATTTATCTCATGTGAAAATGCTGATATTTCTGCCATTGATTTAAATTTTCAACAATTGTGGAAAATTTAAAACATTGTTAGTTACATGGCATAGATATTAATTGATTAAATATGTTTGCATTTGATGAAGCAATTTATGGCTTGATGAGGCAGGTAAAGGCATTTATAAAGCAGGCGATTCCACAGATAAATAAATGTAACTATGGATGTGTATGATTATTATTATATTAACAAACAACCATGTGAAACCATCTGGCTCAGATTTTCCAATTAGGTGCAAAATAGACAAAAGAAAATCAATTATTGATTGGGAGGAGTGTCACCGAGTGAATCAGGTTTTGCAGTTGGGTGAATTCTGCTTGATTTTGTTCAGGGTGAACAAGAAATGACCCAGGTTTTTCCCAGTCCCAAAAAATTAGCCTAACATTCAGCAAGTACAGAGTAAAGAGTTGTATCTCCACATTGTTGTTAACAGATTCCATTGGAAAATTTGATGGGAGCAAAGAGATCCTAACAAGTTAAATATTCAAATTTACATCTTGCTTAAGTCCCAGTGATTGCAATTTCAACAAGTCCAGGGAGTACTAGCTTGTAGTTAAGCTTCAATGTTTCCTTTCACAATGTTTCTGCCTACCTAAATCAGGAAGGATTTCAGAGTCATAGAATCATAAAGCACAGAAACAGACCCTTTGGTCCAACCAGTCTAATCCAATGATAATCCCAAACTAAACTAGTCTTACCTGCCTTCTCTTGGCACATATCTTTCCAAACCTTTCCTATTCATTTGTCCATCCAAATATCGTTAAAATGTTGTAATTGTACCCACATCCACCACTTCATCAAGAAATTTATTGCATACACGAACAACCTTCTGTGTAAGAGAATTTGCCTCTTTTTAAAAAAAACACTCTCCTCTTACCTTAACAAAATGTGTCCCCTGGTTTTGAAACTCCCCCTTTCAGGGAAAAGGCAAATCATACTATCTCTAAAGCCTTCCTGCTCCTAAGATGCTGCTTGGCCTGCTGTGTTCATCCAGCTGTACATCTTGTTATCTCAGATTCTCCAGCACCTGCAGTCCCCACTATCTCTGATCAAATCTATGTATACCCCTCATTATTTTATAAACTTACATCAAGGTACCCCTCAACCTCCTATGCTTCGATGAAAAGTCGTAGCCTATCCAGCCTTTCCTGATAATTCAAACCTTCCATACCCAGCAATAGCCTGGTAAATCTCTTGTGAATCCTCTCAAGCCTAATAATATCTTTCCTATGTTAAGGTATCGGGTCCGGTGACCCTACTGAGGAAGGGTCACTGGATCCAAAATGTTAACTGTTTTCTCCTCCACAGATGCTGTCAGATCTGCTGAGCTTTTCTAGCAACTTTGTTTTTGTTCCTGATTTACAGCATCTGCAGTTCTTTTGTTTTTTTTTTAATGTCTTTCCTACAACTGGGTGACCAGAACTGGACACAATGTTCTAGAAGACGCCTCACCAATGTCCTGTACAACCTCAACATGACTTCCCAATTCCTATACTCAAAGGGCTAAGCGTTGAAGGCAAGCACACTAAACACCTTTGTAACCACCATATTTGATGCAGACTTTAAAGAATTATGTGCCTGCAGCCCTACATCCCTCTATTCTACAACTCTACCCTAGGCCTTATCATTAACTGCATACACTCACCCTTGTTTGTTGTACCAAAATGCAATTCCTTGCATTTATCCAGATTGAACTCCATCTGCTATTTTTTAGCCTGTTCATTGTTTTGGTCGAGATCCCTTTTTAATCTTAGAAAACTGTCTTCATCGTCTACAGTGCCACCAAATTTGGCGTTATTCACAAACTTACTAACCATACCTTCTATGTTCTCATCCAAATCACTTATATAAACAACAAACAAAAGAGGACCCAGAACTGATCCCTGTGAAACACAGCTGGTCACAGGTCTCCAGTCTGAAAAGCAACCGTCCACCATTACTCTTTCTCTTGCCATTAAGCTAATTATGTATCCAACTGGCAGACTCATCCTGAATCCCATGTGACCTAATTTTACTGACTAGTCGACCACGCAGAACCTTCTCATGGGCCTTGCTAAAATCCAAATAAACAATGTCTACTGGTCTGCTAACATCAACGTTCTTGGAACCTTCCTCAAAAAACTCAATCAATTTTGGTAAGACAAGATTTTCCTTGCACAAAATCATACTGACTATTCCTAATCAATTTCTGCCTCTCTGAATGTGCATAAATCCTATCTTTTATAATCATTTTCAACTATTTACCCACAACCAAAGTTAAATTCACATGTCTATAGTTCTCTAGTAACTCATTATTTCTTTTCTGAGCAAAGTCACTCTCCAATCATCAGGGGTTCTGTCAGGGGTCACATAATTTCCTTCCTTAATTCACACAACATTTTGGGATATATTAGATCAGGTCCTGGAGATTTATTCACGTTTATATTCTTTAAGATCTCCCAAACTTCCTTTTACATAATGTGAATTTTTTTTTTAAAACACCAAAATTTATTTCCCTGCATTCCATGGCCTCCATTTCTTTCTCCACAGTAAAAACTGACACAAAATATTCATTTAGAGATAGTAGGAACTGCAGATGCTGAAGAATCTGAGATAACAAGATGTAGAGCTGGATGAACCCAGCAGGCCAAGCAGCATCAGAGGAGCAGGAAAGCTGATGTTTCAGGCCTAGACCCTTCTTCAGAAATGGGGGAGGGGGAAGGGCATTCTGAAATAAATAGGGAGAGAGGGGAAGGTGGATTGAAGATGGATAGAGGAGAAGATAGGTGGAGAGGAAACAGACAGGTAAAGAGGTGGGGATGGAGCCAGTAAAGGTGAGTGTCGATGGGGAAGTAGGGAAGAGATAGGTTGGTCCAGGGAGGACGGGCAGGTCAAAGGGGTGGGATGAGGCTGGTGGGTAGGAGATGGGGGTGGGGCTTGAGGTGGGAGGAAGGGATAGGTGGGAGAAAGGATAGGTGAGGGAGGCAGGAATGAGCTGTGTTGGTTTTTGGATGTAGTAGGGAGAGGGGAGAGTTTGAAGCTTGAGAAGTCCACAGTGATACCATGGGGCTGCAGGGTTCCCAAGCGGAATATGAGTTGCTGTTCCTGCAACCTTCGGGTGGCATTGTTGTGGCACTGCAGGAGGCCCAGGATGGGCATGTCGTCTGAGGAATGGGAGGGGTAGTTGAAATAGTTCGCAGCAGGGAGGTGTAGTTGTTTAGAGCAAACTGAGCAAAGGTGTTCCGCAAAGCAGTCCATGATGGAGATTAAGCCACAACCGGAACAGCGAATACAGCATACCACATTAGCAAATGTGCTTGGTGAACATCTGCTTGATGTGGAAAGTCTTCTTGGGGCCTGGGATGGGGTAAGGGGGGAGGTGTGAAAGCAGGTACAGTACTTCCTATGAACTTCACAAGCTTCAAAATCTCCCCTCCCTCTACCATATCCCAAAACCAGCCCAGCTTGTCCCCATCTCCCTAACCTGTCCTTCCACCCATCTATCCCCTCCTCCCACTTAATGCTCCACCCCCATCTCCTGCCTACCAGCCTCATCCCCCCGCCTTGACCTGTCCATCCTCCCTGGACTGACCTATCACCTCCTTAACTCCCCACCTACACTCACCTTTACTGGCTCTATCCCTGCTTCTTTGACCTGTCTGTCTCCTCTCCACCTATCTTCTCCTCTATCAATCTTCTACCCGCCTCCCCCTCTCTCCCTATTTATTTCAGAATCCCCTTCCCCTCCCCCATTTCTGAAGAAATGTCTAGGCCTGAAGCATCAACTTTCCTGCTCCTCTGATGCTGCTTGGCCTGCTGGGTTCATCCAGGTCTACACCTTGTTATCGCAAAATATTCATTTAGTATCTCTCCCATCTCCTGGGGTTCAATACAAGGATGGCCTTCTTGATCTTTAAGAGGCTCAACCCTCTCTCTAGTTACCCTCTTGCTGTTAATGTATTTGTAGAATCTCTTTGGATCATCTTTAACGTTATCTGACAATGCTATCTTATATCACCTCATTGCCTTCCTGATTTCTCTCTTAAGAATGCCCCTACACTCTTCCAATTGAACCAAATTGCGTATACCTTAAAAAAATCTTTTATTCTTCACTAAAACCTCAATAACTTTATTCATCCATTGTTCCTTAATATTACCAGCCTTACCTTTCACTCTAGCGGGAACATACTGCATCTGAACTCTCAACATAACAGTCTTGAACACCTCCCATTTGTCAGACATCTTTTTGCCTGTGAGCAGTCTACTCCAATCAACTTTTGCAAGTTCTTGCCTCATACCATTAAAATTTGCCTTACTGCAACTAAAAGCTTTCACATTCATGAAAGGTTTATTCTTCTCTATAACCATTTTGAATCTAAATAGGATTATGATCACTAGACCTGAAGTGTTTCCCAACATTTGCATCAGTCACTTCCCCTCTTTATATCCAAAAGAAGTTCTAGTTTTGCTCCCAATCTTGTAAGAGCGTCCACATATTGATGAAGAAAATTTTCTTGAACACATTTGACAAATTCTTGAACATCCAAACCTTTATCACAATTGTGGTCGGAGACAATATTTGTAAAATTAAAATCTCCTTTTATTACAACCTTATTTTGCTTACATACATCTAAGATCTCCCTACATATTTGTTTCTCAATTTCTCACTTACTATCAGGGAGTCTATAGTACAATTCCATCAAAGTGATTTCTCCTTTCTTATTTGTAATTCCTACCCACATATTTTCACTGGACGATATTTCAGAAATATCTCCCATAGTTACAGCAGTAATGTATCCCTTAATCAAAAACACCACCCAACCCACACAAAAAATAACGTGAAAATGAAAAAAAGGTATGTATATCAAACACATTAAATGAAATAAATCAACCACTTCGCTGATTAACTAAATAAATAAATTTTCCTTCAATAAATTCCTCTAAGAAAAAATAGCCTTATCCGGAGCAGACCATGTGCAGGACCCTCCAGAATGAAAACACAATTCCTTAGCTAAAAATCAATCAGAGATTGTAAGAACTGCAGATGCTGGGGTCAGAAATAACGCAGTGTGGAGTTGGAGGAATACAGCAGGCCAGGCAGCATCAGAGGAGCAGGAAAGTTGATATTCCAGATTGGGACCCCTCTTCAGAAATTCGCCGCGGCAGCTTCCAAGATGGGGCGTTCCACTCTAGAACATTCCAGATGCCCTCCTACTTCAAGGACCACAACTTCCCACCTTCAGTGGTCAAAAATGCTCTCAATCGCATCTCTTGCATTTCTTGCACCTCTGCCCTCACATCCAATCCCCCCCATAAAAACAAAGACAGAATTCCCCTTGCCATCATGTATCACCCCACCAACTTCCATATCCAACGTATCATTCTCTGCCACTTCCGCCACCTACAATCCAACTCTACAACCAAAGATGTATTTTCTTCCCCAACCCTATCTGCCTTTTGTAGGGGCTGCTCTCTCCATGACTCCCTTGTCTGCTCCACACTCCCAACTAGCCTACCACCCCTGCACTTCTCGCTACAACCATAGGAAGTGCTACACCTGCCCTGACACCTCCCCCACCAACTCCATTCATGGCACAAAACAAGACTTCCACATCAGGCAGAGGTTCACCTGCATACCTGTCAATTTGGTCTCTTGTATCCGCTGCGCCCTCCTCTACATCAGTGAGACCAAGAGAAGGCTGTGAGACCATTTTGTAGAGCAACTGTGCTCTGTACACAATAAACAACAACTGCTTCCGGTCATGAGCTATTTCAACTCCCTCTCCCACTCCCTGGACAACATGTCCAAGGGCCTCCTCCAGTGTCACAATAATGCCACCAGGAAACTGGAGGAGCAGCGCCTCATGTTCTGTCTTGGGAGCCTACAGCCCAATGCTCTAGACATGGATTTTACCAGTTTCAAAATCTCCTCACCCCTGAACTCATCCCATGACCAAGCTTCCCTCTCATCCCTGCCTCCTTGACCTGACACAACTTGTCCATCTTCCTTCCTACGTATTTGCACCTCTCCAATCTGACCAATCCCCACCCTCCCTACCAGCACTCACCTACCATAATCCCACCTACCTTCCCAGCCCCACCCCTCCTCTCTATTTATGTCTGAGCTCCCCCATCCCCCACAACCATTTCTGAAGAAGGGTCTGGACCCAAAACACTAACTTTCTTGCTGCTCTGATGCTGCCTGGCTTGCTGTGTTCCTCCAGCTCCACACTGTTTTTTTTAAAAAACTGTTTGATCTTTTCAAAAATAAACCTTTGCAATGTAAAAAAAATTCCAAAACACATATAGGGTTTTTAAATTCCTGAATTAAGAATAAAAAAAACTCAGCTGTTCACTGTAGACACTTAAAAAAGGTTTAATAAAAAGTCGGTTTGAAAAAAATCTCAATTTTTTTGTTTTTTTATTGCTTTTTTAATGTTAAATAAATATTTCTTCTTTTAAAAAAAAGGAAAAATATTCCTTTAGTAAACTATAATGACTATAACAATTGTAAAACTGTATGCGCAATCCCAGGAGCAGCTGCAAGATCCACGCTACTTCTCATCCAAGCTCTCCCAGGATCGATTTCATTCTGAGAATACTGTTCATATCATAGATGGTACCTTTTGCAAGCCAATATTCTCCAGAGAATTCTCATGGGGCTTCATTTTATGGCATTTCTACATTCTATCAAAATTGATTCAGAAAGGAAATTCCTTGGATGATTTCTAGGCAATTAAAGCTATACACAAGCCATGGCTCATGATATCATTGTGGCACACCAGGAAACTAGATAAAAATGGGACAATAATGATGTTTGGGCATCCACCCATATAATCATTGAGCACACAATTGATGTGTTGCAGCTACACGTCAAAAGGCTGGTTAGCTCAGTGGGAGTGCTGCAATACAGTACTACTACAGTTAAAAGAAATATTCTTGTGTACTGATGCTGCACCAGTCTGCCATACAAAAATATATTAAGGCCTCAAAGGAGAAAGGTTCTTGGGCCTAGCAAATAAATACAAAGCAGAAGATGTAAGAGCCTAAAGAGGCTACAGAGCAGGGACAGAGACAGAGACAGATATCAGCCGCAATTAATATTCATCAAGCTTTAACATAGGTTTGCTGAGGGCCTCTTGTGGTGTAGTGGTAGTGTCCCTTTCTCTGAATTTGGAGAGCTGGGTTCAAGCCCTACCTGATCAAGAGATATAGAATAATACCTCTTAACAGGTTGATTAGAAGATATTTATAGAGCAAGCCCAATATATACAAAGAAAACACAGGTTTGCTCAACTCTCAACTGCATCAGCAATTTTGCATACAGCTTCCTGACTGTTCTTTTTGTTTCTGGTGCCGTAAATCAGCTGTTACAAAGATCACACTACTCATTGAATCATGAAACCTTTGCAATAAAACTGAACGAACAGCTTCAGAGGAATTGGATTTTCAAAGACAAGCCACATGAGTGTCCACTCTTAGTTCATACAATGCTCATCCTTGGTGGCAGTCTGTGATGACTTGATGTCTCTCTTTCAAAAGTGATTCTAGATTTAAATGTATTGAAGCCTGAATAGGAACCCTACAATAATAGGGATCCTAGGTTTCCATTGTAACAATCAGAGCTCTATTTGGGAAGCATACATTTATCTCAGAATTTTTGTTGTGGGGAGCTCCAGGTATATATTGCTCAAGTTGCTGCATGCTTCAAATCCCAGCGATCATAATTTTGAAAAGTCCAGGGAGTCCTAGCTCATACTTGAGCTTATATGTTTCCTTTCACAGTGTCAGCGCCTAAATCAGAAAGGATTTTAACTGAGTATATTCAGAGAATTGGAGAAAATATTGGACAGAATTCTCGGTGATAGAATTTACATACATTTGGAAAAACATGGCCTAATTTAGGGACAGTCAGCATAGCTTTACGCAGGGGAGGTCATGTGCTACTAACTTGATTGAATTTTTCGCATTGGTGATGAAGCTGATCCAAAAGGGTAAAGCAGTAGATGTTGTTTACATGGATTTTGTAAGGCTTTTGACATGGTCCCTCATGGTAGGCGCATGCAGAAGATTAAGAGGCATGGGATCCACAATGACTTAGCCACATGGATTCAGAAATGGCTTGCCCACAGAAGACAGAGAATAGTGGTGGCAGGGTGTTTTATCAGGCTGCAGGACCATAACTAGTGGTGTTCCACAGGGATCCATACTGGGACCTCCGCTTTTTGTGATATATATAAGTGACTTAGATGGAAATATAGATGGGTGAGTTAGTAAGATTGCAGACTATACAAAGACGAATGGAGCTGCGGATAGTGTAGAAAGTTGTCAAAGGATACAGTGGGATATAGCTTAGTTGCAGATATGGGCAGAGAAATGGTAGATGGAATTTAATCTGAGTGAGAGGTGCTTCACTTTGGGTGATCAAATATCAAGGAAAAGTATACAGTTAATGACAGCATTGATGTACAGGGGGATCTTAGAGTTCCAGTCCATAGCTCCCTGAAAGTGACCACACCATTAGATAGAGTGGCAAAGAAGGCACATGGCATGCTTATCTTTATTGGTCAGGGAATTGAGTACAAGAGTCAGGACCAAATTATAAGACTTTGGTTAAGCCATACTTAAGAATATTGTATTAAATTCTGGTCACCACATGACGGAAAAGGTGTGGACATTTTGGAGAGGGTGCAGAGGAGTATTACCAGGATATTGCTTGGCTTAGAGTGTACATGCTGCAAGGAGAGGCTAGAAAACCTCCGGTGGTTTTCTTTTGAACAGCAGAGGCTGAGGGGAGATATGATTGAAGTTTATAAAACTATGAGATGCATAGATCGTGTTGACAGTCAGAATCTTTTACCCACAGTTGGAATGTCTAATACTTAGGGATATGAATTTAATATGAAAGGGGAAAAGTTCAAAGGAGATATGGGGGCAAGTTTATTTTTACACTAAGGGTGGTAGGAGTCTGGAACTGGTGACAGGGGTGGTGGCAGAGAGAGATAGGATAACAGCATTTAAGGGACTTTTACATACACACATAAATACGCAAGGAGCAGAGGGATATTAATCAAGGGCAGTCAGAAGGGATTAGTTTTATTTAGCGTCACACTCGACACATCATGGGCCAAAGAGCTTATTCCTGTGCTGTACAGTTCTATGTTTAATGTTCCACAACTTATACAATGGCTGGGATATGTTGTAAGCTAATACTTTCTAGAGAATTGACATGAGACCTTCAAAATCAACTCTGAAAGGAAATTACGTGGATGATTTCTGAGCAATTAAAGTTGTACACAGGCCATGGTTCATGATATCACTGTGGTTAACAGGAAGCTAGATAAAACTGTGCTATTGATGATGTTGGGCATCTGCCCAGAAATCATTGAGCCCACAATTGATGTGTTGAAGCTCCACATCTACAGTGTTTGTTTAAAAAAGAAACTGTTGTGTAAAGCTGTGCGGATGTGTCTGATGGCCTACTCAATCCAAACCTCCATCTGCATCAGATTGTTGGGCACGGTCCCCAGAGAGTGAATTAATGTTTGATGTTCACAAAACATTTTTTTTCTTTAGATAAAGTCCTTTGAGGTCCCGATGGCCATTGTCACCATTTGGGACTGGTCACCAGTTGTCCCCCTAGATATCTGATTACTGAAATCTTCCTCAGCTACCACCAGCTGCTTATATTCACCACACTGTGTGAGCTGTCCAGATTTGCTCAGTGTAATAAATGCTCTCTGATGAAGGGTCTAGGCCCGAAACATCAGCTTTTGTGCTCCTGAGATGCTGCTTGGCCTGCTGTGTTCATCCAGCCTCACATTTTGTTATCTTGGATTCTCCAGCATCTGCGGTTCCCATTATCACTATGGATACAGAATTGGCTGGCCAACAGAAGACAGCGAGTGGTAGTAGAAGGAAAATATTCTGCCTGGAAGTCAGTGGTGAGTGGAGTTCCACAGGGCTCTGTCCTTGGGCCTCTACTGTTTGTAATTTTTATTAATGACTTGGACGAGGGAATTGAAGGATGGGTCAGCAAGTTTGCAGACGACACAAAGGTCGGAGGTGTCGTTGACAGTGTAGAGGGCTGTTGTAGGCTGCAGCGGGACATTGACAGGATGCAGAGATGGGCTGAGAGGTGGCAGATGGAGTTCAACCTGGATAAATGCGAGGTGATGCATTTTGGAAGGTCGAATTTGAAAGCTGAGTACAGGATTAAGGATAGGATTCTTGGCAGCGTGGAGGAACAGAGGGATCTTGGTGTGCAGATACATAGATCCCTTAAAATGGCCACCCAAGTGGACAGGGTTGTTAAGAAAGCATATGGTGTTTTGGCTTTCATTAACAGGGGGATTGAGTTTAAGAGTCGTGAGATCTTGTTGCAGCTCTATTAAACTTTGGTTAGACCGCACTTGGAATACTGCGTCCAGTTCTGGGCGCCCTATTATAGGAAAGATGTGGATGCTTTGGAGAGGGTTCAGAGGAGGTTTACCAGGATGCTGCCTGGACTGGAGGGCTTATCTTATGAAGAGAGGTTGACTGAGCTCGGTCTCTTTTCATTGGAGAAAAGGAGGAGGAGAGGGGACCTAATTGAGGTATACAAGATAATGAGAGGCATAGATAGAGTTGATAGCCAGAGACTATTTCCCAGGGCAGAAATGGCTAGCACGAGGGGTCATAGTTTTAAGCTGGTTGGTGGAAAGTATAGAGGGGATGTCAGAGGCAGGTTCTTTACGCAGAGAGTTGTGAGAGCATGGAATGCGTTGCCAGCAGCAGTTGTGGAAGCAAGGTCATTGGGGTCATTTAAGAGACTGCTGGACATGTATATGGTCACAGAAATTTGAGGGTGCATACATGAGGATCAATGGTCGGCACAACATTGTGGGCTGAAGGGCCTGTTCTGTGCTGTACTGTTCTATGTTCTATGTTCTATGTTCTATGTACTGTGGGGTGGATATGTCTGAATTAATGCCAGTGAAGGATACAGGAAATGCACTGTCAAGTTTTAGAATGTTCGGTTCTACTGAAGCCTGACAACTTCCTACACCATGCCTGAACAAAGAAATAAGACAATAAGAATGTCCTTCTGAACAGCCTTTACAATTATTTTTAGCAGAAGCAGTAAAGGATTTCAAGATAGGATTTTCTATCAGTAAATCAATGGGAAGTAGAATGACAAAAAAAACACAGCAGAACATGTGTGGGCAGCATGGTGGCTCAGTAGGCGGCTTTATGGCACAGTGGTTAGCACTGCTGCCTCACAGTGCCAGGGACCAGAGTTTGATTTCAGCCTTCGGCAATTGCCTGTGTGGAATTTGCATATACTCCCCGTTTCTGCTGGGTGCTCCTGTTTCCTCCCACAGTCCAAAGATGCGGTGGATTGGCCGTGCTAAATTGCCCATAGGGCACAGAGATGGACAGGAGTCAAGGGAAATGCGGAGTTACATGGATAGGGTAGGGTGTTAGATCTGTGTAGGATGCTCTTAGGAAGGTCAGTGTTGACTTTTTGGGCCAAATGGCCAGCTTCAACACTGTAGGGATTTACTGGTTCTGTGATGATAGCTCAGACTTTTTCTAACACTTACTGACTCATTTATGAGATGTGTAGATGTTCCCTCAAACTGAGTTAAATGTTAAATGTAGCTAATTAGAAAGTGCTTCAGAGATAGTAGGAACTGCAGATGCTGAAGAATCTGAGATATCAAGATGCAGAGCTGGATGAACAGAGCAGGCCAAGCAGCATCCGAGGAGCAAGAAAGCTGACGTTTCAGGTCTAAGTCCTCTGATACTACTTGGCCTGCTGTGTTCATGCAGCTCCACACCTTGTTATCTCATAATTAGAAAGTATATTTACTTTACTCGTTAAATGTCTTGGTGTTATGGTGCAAATGATCAGAAGTTTCAATTGACATATTGTGATATGCAAACGGAAACATTCAGCCTTTGGAGCTCTCTTTGGAAGTATACACATCTTTAAGCTACTGCTGGGGACAGAGGGAATGACTGAGGCAATAAATGTGTCCTTTGCATCCATCCTAATTAAGAAAGAAGCTACTAAAAAAGTAACAGTAAAGAGGAGGCACTTGAGATATTGAAAGGCTGAAAATTGCTAAAAGATGAGGTACTGGAAAGTCTGATTGTAAGTAGCATTAATAAGATACCAAATTTAGATGCAACACCTCAGGATACTGAGGGAAGGAGTGTAGAAATTATGAAGTTGGAATCCGTAATCTTCCAATCTTCCTTAGGCATGGGGTTATGTTAAAGGATGAAGGAATTCAAAGTGTTGTACCCATGTTCAAAGTAAGGATAATGGCAGCAACTACAATCATGGCAGTGTAACCTTAGTGGTCTTCAAGCTTTTAGAAATGAAATCTAGACAAAATTAACTTGGACAAACATGCATGAACTGAAGAAAACATGCTTGGAGTTGTTAAACGAAAATTGTGTTTCACTGCTGAGTTTTTTAAAAATTAGATTTCTAAGAAGATTGATGGGGGCAATATGATATATATGGACTTCCAAAAGGCATTTGATAAAGTGCAACTTAACATGCTAGTTAGCAAAGTCGAACCCCATGGAATAAAAAGGCACTATGGCAGTATGGCCATGGAATTGAGTTAAGGCTAGGAAACAAATTGTTTGCGAACGGTTGCTTCTCAGGCTACAGGAAGCTATGTTGTGGTTCCCCTAGGTTCAGTATTAGTCCTACTACTTTCAATTATATACAATTGTGACCTGGACTTGAGAGTACAGGGAACAATTTCAAAGTTCTGAGTATATAAAGCTTGGAAATTTCGTGAACTGCAGTGGAGGATAATAGTAGACTAGAGGACAATTTAGACTGTCTGTTGGGATCAGTGAACGTCTGGAAAATGAAACCAAATGGGGAGAAATGTGAAGTGTTACTTGTTGTTTTCTGCTGCAATAATTTTATAATGTTTTAAGTTGACTTTCCAGTTTAAGATGTAACATTTTTAAGCAAATATGCAAGCAGGTTTAATAAAGCTATGAAAGTGTTTTAGATGTCCATGGTTGAGTAAGATCAGAAATGAAACTCATTAAGGGAATAAACTTAACTACTTCCCTCACCCACTGTGGATAAATCACATTTATATTAAATCTAGTTGTAAAACCAGAATGAAGCTGATTCAAATAAATAGCGTTTTTAGCTCCATTGGACTTTAGTTTTCTAAACTGCTGCATATATGATTCACTGAAGCAAAGAATTAACATGAAAATTGCAGCTGTGAAAATAAAGCTACTTTAAGTCATGACTTTCTTCTTCCTGGACTGTCATAAAATAATGTGTATTAACTTTAAACAACAGGCAAGCAAGTTTATTTGTTGCAATGCTTCAAATTTCAATTGACAGTAAACTTGAGTCTATTCATTTAAAGCAGAACATCATAATAACCAAACAGGGCATAAAAAGTGTAGGCAAGATGGCTCAATCTGAATTATTACAATTATCGTGCAGTACCCATTATATTGAGGCAATTCAATCGAACAAGGGCAGCAGGCACTTGAGTACACCGCAACCTGCATGTTTCCTTCAGATTGACAGTGTTGTCATTTGGAAATAAATCAGTGTTGCTCCATCATTATGGGTCAAACCTCTGAAACTCTCAAGTTCGGTGTTCCAGATCTGTATTCCTAACAGAGGAAAACACATGAGCTGAATTTTCCTATTTTCAGTTCGGGTAATGGTGTCTGGTCTGCTACAGCCTGGGACAAAATAATTCCTCTCAATCTTCCACTTTTCATGTCCAAAACATGCAACAAAGTTGTCAGGTGTCTTTCTTGAAGAAATTGCATGGCCAGATGGATGGAACTTTTAAAAAAATCATTTGTGGGATGTGGGCATGATTGGCTGGGGAACTTGCAGGTGGTTGTAGGTGCTGGCTGCTTGCAAGTCAGTACTGAAATCAGTGTGCACTAAGAAAGCAATGTGAAGTGGACAAGAGGCTGGCAGCTTCCATGTAAATACCGCAGTGAGTGAGCACGATGAAAACAAGCTAAGAGCCATAAAATGCTTATTTCCGTGTCAGTGCCAAAGAATCCTACCTGGATGCGTGTCTGTCCCAATTTACAGAATGACCTGGCAGAAGAATGTAAGTCATAGGTAAGTTGGACCTCCAAAGCAAAGTATTAAAGAGCTAAAATGGTGTCTGAGTTGGTCCAACAGCAGGCATGATGATGTGAGGAGATAAAGGGTTGAAGAAGATAATTGCCATGGAGCACTTAGGGATGTTATTGCAGAAGAAGCAGTTGGACAATGGCTGGGACAAGTCTTCGTCAACTCACTGTGCCAGATCTTCACTGAGTTGAATGTCTAATTTCTCAAAGAAGGATAAGTGAACTGATCGTGCTGTCGAAAATCAGGTAAGTTTGTCCTTTAAGTAAATTCAAATACCTGGAAATAAGGTATTCAGCATTCAGCGGCAAGATTCTGAAGTCACTTTATAAAACAAGGAGAAAATCAGTCAAGAAAATTCTGAATTGGATGCTTTTTTATTCCTACTGTATGCTTCCAGTTTTCTCACCATCAATGGTTGCCTGTGCCCTAACTTGCACGCATTCCACTCACCCACCATTCTTGTGCATATCTATGGACAAATTGGTTATCAGCCCAGCAAAGTCTTTACTTTTAATTTGTCATCTTTATTCTCAAATCCCTCTATAGCCTTCCTCGACCTATTGCTGTAACATCAGCCATAAGATATGATGGATCCTTCTGTTCCTCCATGCCCTGCCTCTAGCACATTGTCAAATTTATTTGCTGCACATTTAATGGTTCTCCCACTCCCAGCCATCTCTGAAATGCCCTCTTCCAGCTTCTCCATCACCAGTAGATTACATCTTAAAACACCTTCATGACCTTTGTTCAGCAAGCCTAACAACTTTCTTATTTGATTTGAGGTCAAATTTTATTTAAAGCATTCTTCAGAAGTATATTGGATTTTGTTTTAACTAAAAAGGATTATACAAGTCTAAGCCTAAGCAGTTGTTTTTGAATACAGATATCATTCAAGTTGGCCTCCATTGAAAGCATGTGATGTTGTTTGCTGAGTTGGTCATGTCGACTGGTGAGTAGTTTTCATGGCTGATCTTGTTGAACAAAGTAATCAATATTTCATTAATAAAGCTGTGTGTAAAGTAATTTGAAATTATTGTGTATGTTTAGACAGGGAACTTATTTACACGTATAACTCAATTTCAAATGCTATGAATCAAGATATGTGTCAGTCAAATAAACTCTCCAACTGATGTTGTTGAATCTTGATATCAATGAATTGCCAGATGTACAGCATAGACCAAGCAATTATAACAATGAACTCTTATTGTAATTCATACAAGTTCAACTTACTCACACACAATAACAGCATCAGTTAAAACTGGTGAGCCTGGAGTACAGGTAGTGCCAAAATCCAGAAACAGATCCTTTATTTTCTCTGCCTTGTATCAATTATTGCAATTTTCGTTTTTCACTCTCTGTGTTATGTCACAGTTACAAATAAAAAGTCTGTTGACAAAGTAAATTACTTCTCTCCTTTACTTCATAATCTTCAACTATAACAATGAGTTGTGAGAATTTGACTGAATGAAAAGTAGATAGATGTCACTTATAGAAGGGAGTGTCAGTGATTAGAGAGGTGGTTCAAAGGGGAAGAAATTGGTGAACATCTGCTAGGGACAAGAACAAGCAGAGTTTAAGACCCTGTTAGATGGAACTTATCAAATATGTTCTTTGTATCTGTGATAAAGGGATGAAGCCACAGGAGGTTACAATCAAAAATGGCCTCCAAACTTGTGGGACCTTTGCATAAGAAGTGACAAGAGAATAGGCTATTATTAACTGTAATCCATGCCTTAAATTAAACTTAACTTGATTCATTGCTGTGAGAAAAGTTCATAGATACTTTCCTACATCCCTAGCTCCACAGTTTATAAAAAGGATTAAGTAAGTTACATTGCATCCTGTGTTAAAAGGCAGAGTGAAAGATTAGGAAAGCATTAAAAGTTAATTTCTGGAGCTTTAGCACATATGCAAATACATTAATAAACTAGCAGATCAGGCCTGTTATTGGCAAATTAATTCAATAAAGCATAGATCAACTTCAAATCAAGTTAATAAAGGTGATTAGAAAAGCTAGCCAAGCAGTGAGGTTTATATTGAGGGATAGAATTGCAAAGCAGAGAAAGTCTTATGGAAATTGCATGAAATTATAGTGAGGCCACAGTTGAATTATTGAGCTTGGTTCTGGTGTCCATTTTCTTAAAAATGGTGTAAGTGATTGGAAAGGGTCAATAAGAGATTCAATAGGATGATTCTAGAACAAGGGATAAAGTTATCAGGAAAGGCTGAACTAGTTGGAGCTCTTTTCTTCAGAAATGAACAAGATTGAGGATTGATCAGATGAGATATTTCAGATAATAAAAAATCTCATCGATAAGATATAGTGAAAATGTGTTGTATCTTGCAGTATTATTGATTATTGAAGGGCAGCACAGTGATTAGCACTGCTGCCTTACAAAACCCAGGGAGCTGGGTTTGATACCATCCTTGGGCTGGACTATCTGTGTGGAGTTTGCACATTCCTCCTGTGTTTTGTGGCATTTCCTCCTACAGCCCAAAGCTCTCCAGATTAGTTGGATTGGCCATGCTATATGGTCTAAAATGTCCAGGGATGCGAAGGCTGGGTAGGGAGAGTAGTCTGGGTAGATAGTCTTTGGAGGGTCAGTGTAACTCGATGGACTGAATGGCCTGCTTCCACACACTAGGGATTCTATGGAAAAAATGTCAATGGCTCCATAATTTCTGGGGAGCCCCCAATCTGAAACTTTTTATTGTCTCTTGTCCCAGTACTTAACCTTCTTTTCTTATTGATTTGTTTGTACTTGCTGTCAGTAGTTAAATCAGTAAGTGTGTCAGGAACTTAAATGTGCAGGGTGGTGGTGTAATGAGCAGAACTGCCATGGATGATGGGGGAAGGCAGTATTAATATTCAAATTCAGTAAACCTTGAAAGTACCTAAAGAACAATTATAAACACTACAAGTCTTACCTGGAATTATGTTAATATCTGTGCCATTGCTAACACTTGTGAGGTCTGTACAAAATGAACAATCAGAAAAAATGAGGTAGTTACAAATTAACTGAATGAGGTATGTGTATGGGAATTCAGGAGAAAGTCCTTTATTCAAAGATGGCCAAAATGTGGACTATACTAACACAGGGAGAAATTGAGATAAGTAGTATTGATGCATTCTCTGGGAAATTGAATAAGCAAAAGAGAGGATAACTTGTAAGATTATGCTGATAGGACCAGGTTAAAACAGATGAAAGGAGATTTGTATGAAGCATAAACAAACCAACAGACATCTGCATGCCCATGCAAAATAATAATTTGAATGTTACTCACACCATACCCCTCAAAAAGAAATAGATTAAATTGGTCATTTTGTGACTTGAGGGATGTTGAGAAGGGAAGAGTTCAGGATTACTGAAACATTTGAATAAGTTCAAGTGGAAGAAATAATTTGACAGGAGAGGTTCCATTTATATTGAATAACAATTACTTCAATCACAGATAAAAGCAGATTGAATAGCAATGTTGTCAGTGTTGGCTTAATTATATTATAAAAGTGCAAGAACTCCAGGAACAGACAAATATGGTTGGTGATATATGAAACCATTGATAATGTTAATGTTTAAGGAAAGATTTCAAACACAGTAAGTGATTATGGTCTGGAATATTTTCTATCTTAATTCAGTGGATGTGGCTGCTGTTAGCTGAGCCAGAATTTATTGGTCATTTCTAATTGCCCTTGGGAAAGTGGTCCTGCCTTCTTGAATGACTGCCTGAAAGTGTGATGGATTTGGATTCAATCATGGCTTTCAAAGAGAATTGATTAATTAATTGGATGGAAAAAAAAACTACTTGTGTGGCTACTAAGAAAGAGAAAGAGAGTGAAACTAAGTGAGTTTCTCTGGAGCCTGCACAGACACTAATTAAGAAAACGTTCTCTTTTCTATTCTATAAGCTGAATCTTATGGCTTTTGTGCTATGTTTGAGTTATGTCTAGTTGTCTGGAGGGTTGTCTGTGCATGAAGTCTAGCATATAGTCTCGACATATCTTACCAAACTCACCTCATTAATTATCTACCCGTTCCTGGGGCATCGATCAGATCAGGTTCCATCCCTATTTTACTGCATAACCTTTCCAGAACAACTTGCCACTCTGCAGATGTCTGCTCAAAATTAGCATCCCTATGTCTATGCCATCATTCAAGCCTACTGTGCATCAGGCTAAGCATTGACCTTCCATTATTGATCTTCACCAACAACGTCATTGGCATATTAGATTACAAAGTCATGCTGCAACACCTCTGGCATGGCTGACACTGCCTCTTGCATATATCCTCATTCTCTCACCCTGGTGATAGTTTAACCACCATGTGACAGCGATTTTGCCTTTCCCTAGTACATTCTGTCTAAACATCCTTTATATCTTCACAAACCTGTCCTCAGTGCCAGCTGTAGACGTGCATTTTGTCATTGTCCAAGAGGGGACTACCACACACATGCAACCATTTGGATAAACACAAATATGAGATTTTAGTTACTGAATGCATAAGGGAACAAAAAATGAAGCCAACAGAAGTTGAATGTTGCCCGCATATTGCCAACCAGTTTTAGCAATCATGGAATAGTCAACAACTGCCTGCTGCACCAGCTCTCTTTTATTGGACCTGCGTATACATGAAGTACTGTCTGGCTTGTAGCACCAATTGCAGCAGAACTCCTTCATTGACAATATCAGCTCCTCACCAATCATCTCGTTGTCCTCCTCAGAAAACCCAGTTCCTCAGCATTCAGTACATTGCCACGTTTTTCTGCTTCAATTGTGAAAGGCAGGGAATATAAGGATACTGCAGCATATTCCATTCAGACCATACAGGAGTGTCCACCTAGACCAGTCCAAGCAACAGACTGCATTTTCAGGACGTCTGTCATCTGCTCCACCACATCTATGGCCGATGCATGGTCAGCATTGTATCTCTGCTCTATAACATCCAGGGGGTGGCATAATAGTGTTTTAAGCCATGGTCACAATTAGCAGCCCTTGTCTTCCACTACTCAGTCATTTAAGGCACTTTGACCCTCAAGCTCATTTAATTGTGGCAGCCCAGACAGTGGTAACAATAAGTACAAATCACCAGAACATAAATGAAATGAACCCTTTTCTGTCAATGAATGTGTGATCCACCCTTCTCAGTGCCACATGTATACCATCAATGGCACCCTGCACTTGGGAAACCAGCTATGGTTCTGAATTCTATTGCCCAGCTGCAGCACTGGCATGCTCCTGGCAATATTCTCATACAGTACCCATCACTCACTGGAAGGAGCCAGCTACTTAGATGTTTGGAGTAACAGACCCCTTCAAGCCATCAGGAGAGGTTAGTCTCTCGTTCCTGCAGCCCTGAGGTCCTGATCTAGCATCAGGCACAGTTCTGTCTCAGTGTCCCAGAAAACCCTGAGTCTCCTGTGCACCCCATTCATCCTGAAAGGGCCTGAGACAGGGACATCTCCCTGAGCTGCGTGCTCCTCCTCATCACTGCCAGCCTGCTGCTGCTCCTAGACTTTCTGTAAGTTCAGCCCTTCTGCATCTGCCATGTTCCTCTCACATAGGTTACCACAATAACCAATGTCCCACAATAGCAGGCCTCATCACTCTCAATACGAAGGACCTAATGTGGGCACAGTAGGAGAAAAGAGTTTCTTAAACTTCAGAGTATCACTGATGAACCCTGCAAGTGAAGACAGCCAAAACATGAAGATGCAGTTTGCAAATCCTACGTAATTCTGCACTTCACCACACACTCAGACATGCTATACGTGGATAACCAAGGGATAAGTCTGTATTGGATATTCACATTCTGCTTCAGCCTATGCAATGACCTCCTAGAGGTGCTGCACTGTCTGAGTGTCATATCAACAAAAATGCAACACCACCCTCCAACACTACATCCAGATCAATGGCTGTACCTGATGCTGCATTCAGCACACACAACCGTGACACTGACATAACAGAGGAAGACTCAAACTTGTACGGCTCACACAGGACCCCTGTAGTAGAAGTTTTCCTTCAGCCATGGCTAGCCTTTGTATCATCATTACTGATAAATTCAACCTTATTGAATTGACCAGGCTCATTTTGCAAGCACCAGTGTCATGTGTCTAATAGCCATTGCCCAACAACTGAGCCTTTTGCTGCCTCAAACTAAATGTACATGAAGTGAGTAATGCAATGATTGCAATGCAGAACTACATTGGATTTGCAAACTGCAGCTGCTTGTTTTGGTGGCAACAACGTGGTGGCATCCAACAAACATGGGTCCTGTGCTTTTGGCCAACAACCTGACATTCACTCTGTCCACCCTGGGCATTGTCCCAGCCATTTTTCTTAGTAGCACTTTGCATCTATAGAAAGGTAACTGATGCCTGACAACACGAGGCTCAGGCTGGTTGTCAGATTCCCCATACAGCCTTCATGTCCCCTGTTACCTCGCACCCTGACAACCTGTTTTGACTTATTTCGCCCCCTTGCAATGCGAAGACCCATCACACTGAGCTTCATGTATAACTGCCACACTTCCCCTACGGAGGTCACAGTTAACAATTCCCCTCCTCTAATAGTCTGCTGTGACCTCCAATGATGTTCCAAATTCCCCTCAATTAACTTGAAATTCCTCCTGACCCCGTCCATCACCATTCTTATCCCTACAGTGTTAAATATCTCTGCTTTATGACCCACCCTCGAACCCCTGCCTGTTCTATCATTGAACCCCCACTGCTTTAACATGCTACTTGCTCTCCCCCTCTCAAAGTTCAGAAACATCAACAAAAGGACATGCAGGATTGTATTCACTCCAGAACTGTGACCAACTCCAATGATCTGGCCCTAGTCACAACCGACCAGACACCTGAGCATTGTTTGTAGCTCACCTGATTGGTCAAGGTGGCCCTACAGAGCTGACTGCTGAACACTCCCAAACTGGACTGAGACAGATCCCCTCAATGTACTGTATGCAGACTGTGCCCAATACCGATGGCACTAGCATTCAATGACAAACCATGACAAACTGCCACTTGACTTGACAGAGGAATAGCCCCTATCAGTTCCTACCACATACATTTAGTGCAGCTGCGGGTGTTACATTGTTGTTTTGGAGTCTCACGTAGCAAGATGCCCATCTCACAATGGTATACGCCTTGTCGAATTTCCCTGACATCTAGCTGGTTTTGGTTAGTACGATAAGAAGGGAGGCTGAATATTAATGAAGTGAGCTGTGGTGTTAGCAAGCTGTTTAACAAATGTTCATCCTTGCCAGTTGGCAGCTCACCATGGCCTCTTGTGAAAAGTATAAAAGATGAAGCGAGGGGCTCTTAGAATCCCCTGCAGCATGGAAGCAGCCCATTTGGACCATTAGGTCCACAGCAAACCTTCGAAAAGCGTCCCACCCTGACCCAATAAGTTCATTCATCCTGGAGACGAGTTACTAGTGGTCATCCTGGAGACCAGTTACTAGTTACTAGTGGTGTACCGCAAGGGTCAGTGTTGCATCCACTGCTGTTTGTCATTTTTATAAATGACCTGGATGAGGGCGTAGAAGGATGGGTTAGTAAATTTGCAGACGACACTAAGATCGGTGGAGTTGTGGATAGTGACGAAGGATGCTGTAGGTTGCAGAGAGACATAGATAAGCTGCAGAGCTGGGCTGAGAGGTGGCAAATGGAGTTTAATGCAGACAAGTGTGAGGTGATGCACTTTGGTAGGAGTAACCGGAAGGCAAAGTAATGGTAAGATTCTTAGCAGTGTAGATGAGCAGAGAAATCTCGGTGTCCATGTACGCACATCCTTGCAAGTTGCCACCCAGGTTGACAGGGCTGTTAAGAAGACATACAATGTTTTAGCTTTTATTAATAGAGGGATCGAGTTCCGGAACCAAGAGGTTATGCTGCAACTGGACAAAACTCTGGTGCGGCCGCACTTGGAGTATTGCGTACAGCTCTGGTCACTGCATTATAAGAAGGATGTGGAAGCTTTGGAAAGGGTGCAGAGGAGATTTACTAGGATGTTGCCTGGTATGGAGGGAAGGCTGAGGGATTTGAGGCTGTTTTCATTAGAGAGAAGAAGGTTGAGAGGTGACTTAATTGAAACATATAATCAGAGGGTTAGATAGGGTGGATAGGGAGAGCCTTTTTCCTAGGATGGTGACGGCGAGCACGAGGGGGCATAGTTTTAAATTGAGGGGTGAAAGATATAGGACAGATGTCAGAGGTAGTTTCTTTACTCAGAGAGTAGTAAGGGAATGGAACGCTTTGCCTGCAACGGTAGTAGATTCGCCAACTTTAGGTACATTTAAGTCGTCATTGGATAAGCATATGGACATACATGGAATAGTGTAGGTTAGATGGGCTTCAGATCGGTATGACAGGTCAGCACAACATCGAGGGCCGAAGGGCCTGAACTGTGCTGTAATGTTCTATGTTCTATTTCTCAAAGCTAATCCACCTAGCATGCACATCCCTAAAAACAAAGGGCAATCCACCTAACCTGCATATCTTTGGACCGTGGGAGGAAACCAGAGCACCCAGCAGAAATCCACACAGATACAGGTAGAATGTGTACATTCCACACAGACAGTCACCTGAGGGTGGATTTGAACCTAGGTCCTTGCTGTTGTGAGGCAGCAGTGCTAGCCACTGACCACTGTGTCACTCTTGTACTGCAGTGATAGTGTTCCTACCTCTGGGCCAGGAAGCCAGAATATGTTAAAACATCTCTGAAAAGTTTGATTGTAATTATCTAAAAGATGAACTGAGATGATCTTAACATTGATGTGGGCCTCACCAAACTTGATGCCAGGTTCTGCAACATGTGTCACCGTAGCCCAAGTCAATTAGACTCCTCTGCGATTCTGCCTTACCTTCTGAAAAGCAAGGTTATTGGGAGAGGAATCAGTCAGGAGTAGCAGCTGGAAGGCTGTAAGATGTATTACAAAGAAGGACACACAAAGAGAGGTGGAAAGCTGCATTGTTAATGAGGAAAGTTTAAGAATGTGAGATGTAGTAGCAGAAAGCATAAATTTTGAAACCGTATGGATGGAAATCAGCAATAAGGGTGTTAAATTTGTAACTAGCATACAGAACCCGTGCAAGATGTGCAGACAGGCCAGGACCTGTGTGGGCAGCTAATGCATGCTGAAGAGCATCATAAATCTTCCATCCTCAGAAATCTAACATTCAATAGATTGAATGGAAAGTCAAAGAAAGGAGGTAAATATAAATAAAATCACTAATGTGGAAAAGTTCCCCACACTGATGGGAATTCTGCTGTTAAAATAAATTTAATACAGGTCCTGCTGCTAATCATGCCATCACGTGTTTGATGTATTGCTTGTGTATGAGAATTTGGGACTTTGACACAAGAGTCATTAACCAGGGCTTTAAACTGCAATCTCTGTCACATGTAAGAAAAGGCATCATAAAAACACAACATAATAGCTGGGAATGTGTGGCTTTAAGAAAAAGTATTACTCTTCATGATAGGATAAAGCTCTTTTGTCCAAATGTTTTACATAAGGATAATTGAGATCGTAGGAAAACTTTATGAGAAAGAGTTCTAAATCAGAGAATATAATCAGAAAGAATATGAGTTGTATAAACTGCAGAATGTTTCAGAATTCAGATCAAGTGTTCGGTGTCTTTTCCAGTCGGATAGTTCGGATTGTCGTGTGGAGGCCTATGACTGAACAGCCAGTTTTGTATTCTAGATAGAATGTGCTTCATGAGGTAAATGGCTGTTTCTCATTTCCAGATCATCTCAAATTTACCAGACAAAATGGGAAAGTGAATGTTAAATCTAAAACACTGAATAGCAAGACAGTTAGAGAATACTTTACAATGTTCTTGTAACTAAACATCATTCATTTTAAAACACATAAACTGGAAAGTGTGCCCATATAAAAGTTACATTTAGAAATAATTGGGAAAACAAAATTACTTACTTTCTTTTTATGTCCAGTATGTCGTTATATTTCCTAAAAGTATCAAGGGTTCCCTGTTGCACCTGCTTTTCTTTTAAAGTAAGAAGTTAAATTGTAAATTGGCAAGCTGAGTAGTTGCCATAGTGTTGGAAATTGTTCTAGTGCTGCATGAAATTCCTATTACGAAGTGTCCTGTTCAGTGCAGCAGTACAGAAATAAAATAGAAAATTACAAGCGGCTTAAACTCATTATAACAGTAACATAGACAGAAACAACTTATCAATAACTAAAAACAATAGGCAAAAAGCAAGACCCATGGTGGGGTGGGGAAGGAAGGAACATTGTGACACTAGGGGCTGGATTTTTAGGCAGGAAATCCAGAAATAAGGCTTTTCCTCTCAGTCATGCTGAAATTAGCAGCAGGACCTGTATTAAATTTATTTTAACAACAGTCTTACCTGGCAGCCAGGTAGATTGTCTTGCAGTGTCTTTTCTTGCAGAATCTACTGACCTGGCAATCGACAGGTAATCTGGTGACAGGTAAATTCAACAAAGCAAATGAAAACTGAAAGAACTATGAATGCTGTAAATCAGGAACAGAAACAGAAATTGTTGGAAAAGCTCAGCAGGTCTGGTAGCATCTGAGAAGAAAAAATCAGAGTTAATGTTTCGGGTCTGGTGACCCTTCCGCAGAACTCAGATCTTCTCTTCACAGATGCTGCCAGACCTGCTGAGATGTTCCAGCAATTTCTGTCTTTGTTCCAAATTCAACACAGTGATTGGTGCAATGGGGGCGCGGTGTTGTCATAGAGTTATACAGCAGAGAAACAGATGTTTCGGCCCACCATGTCTATGCCAATGAACAAACACCAAACTACTAATCCCATGTACTGCACTTGGTCATAGCCTGCAATGCCATGGCTAATCCAAATGCTTCTTAGATGTTGCGAGGATTCCGTGCATCTACCATCATTTCAGGCAATGTGTTCCAAGTTTTTACAATCCTGTGGGTGGCTGTGCTTTCCCCAGACCCCCTCTAAACCACTTACTTCTCACTTTAACCTTATGCTAGAGCACAACCTTATCCTTTTTTTATAAGGGATATGATAAATCAATGTGTCCAGTCAGATCATTATCACAATCAGTATTAATTTGCAAATGCTAAATCATTTTTGTGCAAGTTGTTGGGAGTTTTTTGAAGATGTTACTAACAAAACTTATAAAGGAGAGTTAAGTGATATAGTAAAGTTATATTTTCAGAAGGCTTATGATAAAGTCACTCACTGGAGGCTTAGAAAAAAATAAAGCACATTGGAAAGAAAGTAATGTGCTGCTGCAGATTGATGAAGGCTAACAACAGAAAACAGTTCCAGCTGCTGAAATAAATAGAGTCATAGAGCTCTACAGCAAGGAAGCAGGCCCTTGCCCATCCTGCCCAGTTTTCTCAATTAAACTCGTCCCATTTGCTTCTATTAAGCTCATATCCCTCCATACTTATCTCATCCATGGGCTTGATTTTAATGATTTAGAAGTGGGACCAAATGAAATATTTTCAAATTTGCAAGTGTTACAAAACTAAGCATGAATGTAGATTGTGAAGAATGTGGAGAGGTTTAGTGGTTGGTTGGAATGAAGATCTTTAAAGGTGTGAAAGGGGCATTGTATTTGCATAACCCTGCAGATTTCTTCTATTGAGATAAATTTCCAATTCTCATTTTCCAAGTTAGTTTGAGTTTGCAAGTATTACATATGCAGGAAGTGCATTCTGGATCCTAACTATTCATAAACATTTTTCCTTAGTATTAATGTGAATGGCTTTGTGGTACACTTGTTGATCTGCAAGATCTAGTGGGCTGGTGTGCCGTTTTATAAATGTGAACAAAGGTTGATGCATACAAAAGCCATGTTAAATGAAGTTTCACTTATTCCTCTTCTTCTTTTGTTTGTAGCACAGTGTTCCATGTTATCAACAAAGGAAATATTGTAGCTTTTTAGCAATGATATATAATGCCAGCCTTTGACATGAAAGGACTAACATAATTTAGTAGCACTGCAGAGTGAGTACAGTTCTGCCATACCACAAAATGTGAGCCATCATGTGTTTGATGTATTGCTTGTGTGTGAGAATTTGGGACTTTGACACAAGAGTCATTAACCAAGGCTTCAAACTGCAACCTCTGTCACATGTGAGAAAAGGCATCATAAATACACAACATAATAGCTGGGAATGTGTGGCTTTAAGAAAAGGTATTACTCTTCATGATAGGATAAAGCTCTTTTGTTCAAATGTTTTACATAAGGATAATTGAGATCGTAGAAAAACTTTATGAGAAAGATTTCTAAATCAGAGAATATAATTAGAAAGAGTATGAGTTGTATAAACTGCAGAATGTTTCAGAATCTGCACACCAGCAATACAAACTCTTCAAATGTAAGGTTGATAGAATAAAATCATCGAATTTTCAACACATAAAGAGCCCAATTCACCAACTGCTCCTGTGCTGGCTATCTAAAAAATATCCAATTGTTACTACTTCCCAATAGGCAGGGAAATATTTTCTTTTAAGAATTTGCCCAATTATCTGTTGAAAATTGTTATTGATTCCATCAGAAATACTTTGTCTATAATCAGTTTCGACCTCCTCTGAAGGTTCAAATGCTGGTTGCATGACAATTTGATTCATGCCACATGATCTTAGGAAAGAGCTGAAGGCACAAGATACAGAAAGGACCAGTGACATCGAAAGCATCATAACATCCTACGTAACTACAATATATTCTCCAGCATTGGCCACACCAGTGTAACCAAGCTATTGTAGTACAGCTACGTCACCTGTATCTACAACGTGGAAAATTACCGCAGAAGATCCTGTCCATAAAAAGCAAAGCCTTTTAATTCAGCCAATCGTTGCCCTACCAATCCACTCTCAACCATTACCAAAGTAATGCACGGCCTTGTTGTCAATCAAATCAAGCACATACAAAACCAGAATACCAAAAGATGTAGGAACAGAAGTAGGCCACTGGCCCCATGAGTCTGCTCTGCCATTCAATCACATCATACCCAGCTTGTCTCTGCTTTCCTGCCTTGACTCCGCTATCCTTGATACCTTTACCGATTTAAAAATTTGACTATTTCTGCCTTGAATATAATTAACAACCCAGTCTGATAGGCCTTTACAGGAATGAATTTCACAGATTCATATCCTCTGAGGCAAAAAAACAAAAACCTGTTCATCTTTGTTTAAATGGTCAGCCCCTTACCCTAAGATTATGCCATCTGACCTATTTCTCTCCCAAAAGGGGAAACAACCTCCCCTTTATCTAAGCCATTGAGCTGTCATTATTTCAGCTGCCAGAAGAATTTTATATGTTTTAATAAGGTCACCTCTCATGCTGCTAAACTCTAATAATTACAGGGCCAACCTACTCAACCTTTCCTTAATGCCAAGATATCTTTCCTTAAATAAGGCAACCAGAGATGTCACAATATACCTGCTATGATCTGACTGGTGCCTTTTATAGTTTTAGCAAGATCACCCTATTTCGATACTCCATTCCAGTTAAAATAAAGGCCAAAAGTCCATTTACCTTTCCTTTTATCAGCTGAACATGATGCCAGTGTTTCATGATTAATGCACAAGAACACCTAAAATCCCATATGCTGCAGCTTTCTGCAGTTTTTCTGCAAGTAAATACCATACAGCTCTTCTAGCCCTTTCGGCCAATGTACATCACCTCGCATTTTCTCGTGTTGTGCTTTTGCTCACTCACTAACCTGTCCATTTCAGCTCACAGATTCTTTGTGTCATCCTCATTACTTGCCTTCTCACCAATTTTTGTGTTATCCACCAACTTGGCAATAATACACTCACTTCTCTTATCCACATCACCAATATATAGTCAGTATTTGTGGCACAACACTGATTCCTGTGCACCCCACTAGTTAAAGGTAGCCGCACTGAAATCTTCCCCTTTATACCCTCTCTGTCTTCTATTATTTAGCCAAATTTCTACTTGTGCTAATGAATTACCAACACAGAATTACAGAAATGTTATAGCACAGAAGAAGGCCATTTGGTCCTGTCTGCTTGCAGCTGCTCATTAAATGTGATTGGTGCCAATCTCCTGCTTTATCTCCATCCACTTGCAAATTAGTATTCTTCAAATAATCATTCAATATCTTCTTGAAAGCCTCAATTATAATTGCCTCCACCACACTTCCAAGTAGTACATTCCATACATTAACTACTCATTGAGTAAATAGGATTTTCCTCAGCTTACTTTGCTTCTTTTGCGGATCATATTAAATCTATGCCCTTTTATCCTTGGCCCTTTTATGAACAGGAGCACTTTCTTTCAAAACACAATGTGAGTTCTTATTTACATGCAGTTCCTTATGAAGTGCCTTTTGGTAATTCATATGTGTTACATCTGCTGTTTCCCTTTTATCTAACCTGCCTTGTTAAGTCCTTAAAGAATTCTAGTAAATTTTCAGGCATGACCTTGGTGAAGCCGTGCTGACTCTGCTTGATCATATTATGCATTTCTAAATGTTCAATTACGTCCTCTATAACAGACTGTTACATTTTCCAAATGACTGCCATTAATCTAACTGGCTTATTGTACCTGTTGCTTTTTTTTTGTCTCCAACACTTTGTTTCCCTTTGAAATAAGGACATTACATTGGCAATTTGTTTTCAAAAACCTCTGGGACTTTCCCAGATTGTAAGGATTCTTGGAAGTTTACGACAAGTGCATCCATTAACTCTATAGCTACTTCCCTGAGAATGTTAGGATTCAACCCAGCTGGTCCAGGGAATTTATCATCCTTTAGCCAATTAGTTTCCTTAGTACCATTTTTACAGTGATAAATTATGGTGTCTACCCACCATTCTCCCTCACATCTAAGTTTGTTGATTATTTAGTATTTTTGGAATGTTGTTCGTATCCTCTACCACAACATAATGTATAATAATTATTCATTGCGTCTGCCATTTTCATGGTTCCCTATTACTGCTTTCCCACCATCGTTCTCTCAGGGGCCTACATTAACTTTAGCCTTTTGCTTACTGTCCATTTAATTTTTTTTATCATTGTTTATTAGAATTTAAAACTCTCACTATCATTTAATGAACTGTTAATCTTTGCCACATTGCATGTTTTATTTTTCTCTTTCAATTTGATACCATTCTTAACTTCCTTAGTTAATCATGGGTGGTTTATCCCCTTCCTAGAATCTTGCTTCCTCACTGATTTGCTAAAATCATCTGTTTTTTTGTAAACATTAGCTTCTTCAATCTTTTTTTTGTTGAACTCCCTTCCCAGTACACTCCAGCCAACTCAGCCCTAATCCCTCAATAGCTATAATTATTTAAGTTTAGCACAGTTGTTTCTGGCCCAGGTTTCTCCCACTTAACTAAATATTCAATTCTATCAGTTCTGGACACAGTTCAGGGATTCTTTTCAGTGAGCATAAGATAGAGATAGATAGGTTCCTGTTTACAAAGCGAATCAAGGATCATGAGGAGAAGATTGGAGCATGACTTTGAGAAACATGATCAAATGGAAAATCAGCAGTGCTGGGCTGAATGGCCTAATAGTGTTACGATACCTTATGGTCTTATTCTGAGATAATATACTAAACCTGCAGCATCACATTATCAAATCCATAATAGCCTGATCCCTGGTTGGATTACAAAATATTGTCCTGGGAAACAGTCCTGAGTGCATGCAATTAATTCTTTCTCGTGGTTACCTCTGTCAATTTGATTTTCACAGCCCACATAAAGATTAAAACAACCATGATTAATGTTGTCAGAGATAGCAAGAACTGCAGATGCTGGAGTCAGAGACAACACAGTGTGGAGCTGGAGGAACACACCAGGCCAGGCAGCATTAGAGGAGCAGGAAAGTTGACGTTTTGGGTTGGGACCGTTCTTCAGAAAATTAATGATATGCCATTTTACATGGTCTCACAATCTCTGATTTGTTGTTTATACTACAGATGGACTGCTGTTAGGATGTCTGTCGTCTACTTCCAGTTAAATGACTTTTAATGCTGGCATATTGATGCCATGTTGTACTAATAAAACTACGCCATCACCCTTTGAAGAAATCACATACATCCGAATATTACGAATCATAGAATCCCTACAGTGTGGAAGGAGGCCTTGTGGCCCATCAAGTCCACACTGACCCTCTGAACTGCATCCCACCCAGAGAAATAACAGCCAACCATGTCCCAGTAACTCTGCATGTCCCATGGCTGATCCACTTAGTCTGCACATTATGGGACAAAATAGCATAGCTACTCCACCTAACCTACACATCTTTGGACTGCAGGAGGAAGCCAGAGCACCTAGAGGAAACCCACGCAGACCCGGGAAAAACAGGCAAACTTCACACAATCACTTGGTGAAGGAATCATACCTGGGGGCCCTGGTACTGTCAGGCAGCTGTGCTGGCAACTGAGCCACTCTTGGTTCCAAGCTTTGATTTTCTTGCAACCATGTCTCTGCAAAGGCCTTAAGCTGTTACCCATTCCCCTTTACTTGTGCTGTTAATATATTTTTGTTTCTGAATATTATGCACATATAAATAAAGAGCCATTGATTTTGCCTCTTTGCAATTTTTTTCCCTTTGACCCCATTTGGTGTTTTTTTTTCTGCTTGTGCACTTTGTCCCTTCTTGTCCCAATTCTGGATATCAGTGTTGAATTATTCTTCTGCTTAAAAAGCCTGCATGTTCCCCTTTTGATTAGTTTGAGGACCTCTCCGCGGCCTTAGTTATTCAATTCGCCAGATCTCTGGTCCCAGTATGGTTCAAGTGAAGCCTGACTGACCACAGCTCCCATGAATCAACAATCCCTCTGCACTGTGTGTGCACAATACCACCCTGATGTTGCAGAAATCACTGCTGTGCACAGAGGCCTGAGCAGGTGGTATGCCTTCTGCCTGCTTACTGGTGCCAGTGCCCCATAAACAGAAACACAATGGTCTCACACCAATCTTTTAGTCATGCATATAACTCCTTGATTTGTTACTTTTAATTATTTCCTTATCATCCATTGAAGCATGCAATAACATTAGGTCAGTTTAAGAAGGATTTAAGCTTTGAAATGCCAGAAAGGCTTTGTTTGTTCACCATCTTCTAAACCAATGTTTCCATCACCACCACCTTCCTCTACTAGATGACTCAGTGTGGTGAAATCATCCTGATGGGGAGTCAGCTTGTGAACATCTGTTAATTGTGTGTGGACTCCCTGAACATGGTATGTTGTGTACCTGACAAGCTGGAGGATCGAATTCCTGTCACTGTGACTTCCAGCTCTACTTATTTGCCACCTTCTCCACTTTAGGCACCCAGAGAACTCTAAATCCATTGTGTCAGATCAATTTACAGCCCCACAAGGTGATTCCAACCTTTTCAACAAGATTTTGGGTAGAGTTCATTAAAAATTCTGCTGTTGCAGTGGTTTGGGGAAATCTTGCAGACTCAGCAGTATGGTCAGACCTGCAGGTATACTGTAATGTCACTGAGTCAATAATACAGCTGAAAATCCACACTACTTTTAAATTTCTTTACTCAGTTACAAATCTAACCCTTGACATTAGAAATTTCAGTTATGGGGGAAGAAAGTAGCACTGGTATTCATATACACAATCTGATTCCATTTCTGTTTTGTTATTTGTCAGTTTTCATCCTGACCTTTTGCAGATTTGCAATAAAGCATACATCAGGAATGAAACATGCACCTAATGTTTTCTTTCCTCATTAGCTCTTAAGAACTTAGATAAAACTGTAGCTGTCCACTGCTGAAATCAGCTAACCACCACAGATCAAGAAGTTCTCTTATTTATCTATTTCAGTCCCACGCAGTGGACAGAATCTTTATCCCTTTCAAGGTCATAATGATTCTGAACCTTCCATAAGGAAACCAATCTATAGACTGCCTCTGCATTTACCACCCCATTAAGGACAGTGGTTGGGCAGTATGCAGGGCACTGTGGGGGCAACTCAAAATGGAGATACTGTCTGAAGCATGAAAAAAAAAGAATTGCCACATCTGTGAGGTCCTTCAGTGACTGTTTGTGGCCGCAGTTACGATCAGACTATTCAGGGAGGCCGAATGTCAACTGTCTGAGCCAGCTTGCCATTAGAAGAGCAATTCCAGAGATCTGCCAAGCTCCAGTGTCAGCAAGGAGGAAGAGATGGTCCAGGGACACCAACATGTAAAAAGTGTTTGGTATTCACAGAAGGTGACACCTACCTGGGCATTAATCTTCCTCATTGGCCACCTATTCCCCATTGTTGACTCCCATTGCTAGCCCATCACCAGGAAAAATGAAGAAAGACAAGAACACAGGGATCCAGTAAATGTGCATCTTTCAGAACTTCCCCACTCCCTGCTGCTAAAGCAGCTGATGTTCACCGATATGGTGACGTTCTACCTAGTGACATAGAGATGAGGCGTTCTTTTTAGGCTGGAGTTCCCCTGAACAATTGCTTCATTTCCACTAAAGACACTCCAAAAAAGGTGAATCAGTGGTTATCACTGCTGCCTCACACTGCCAGGAACCTGGGTTTGATTCCAGCATTGGGAAACTGTCTGTGTGAAGTTTGCACGTTCTCCCTTTGTTTGCAAAGGTTTCCTCCAGATGCTCCCATTTCCTCCCACAGTCCAAAGATGTGCAGGTTAGGTGGATTGGCCATGTTGAATTGCCCAGAGTGTCCAGGGATGTGTAGGTTAGATGAATTAGTAATGGAAAATGCAGGGTTCCAAGCATAAGATAGGAGTGTGGGTCTCAGTGGGAGGCACTTTGGAGGATCAGTTTGGACTTGATGGGCTAAATGACCTGCTTCCACTATGAAAGAAAAGAACCAATTCAAGTGCTTAAAAACATACATTTCTGTTCTTTCTCCAAGGCTTCTACCATATTTATAGCAGGAAATCTGGACGACACCTGCAGAAATTTCATTTTCTGGTCTCTTGATCTGGATGGTTTTTAGAATTTCATTCATTTTCATTGAAACATTTGCAACTGTTTTGTACAATTTATAAACTTCAAAATGGCCGCATACCCTATACCAGGCCCGAATAATTGCAACTTGTCACTATGTTTAATATTCATACGAGTCCAAGAATATTGCTCACTTATAGAGAGGTCAGGCTTATTTGTCACTTTCCATAAGGAAGGATCTGTGTGCAAACCCTGGCTTAATGAACATTTTAAATTTAATTCTAAGTGAGACAGATGTGTTCTGAATGCTTGCAATTCAGTAAAAAAGAACTGCCCTGAGACTTTTAAAATAAACTCTTCATATTTCATTATGTTTGCAGTACGTTACTAATTGAATATTTTGGTAATTGTTGCAACTAGAGCATTACAGTGAAGGGATACATTTTACAGTTTAATATCCCACAGGTTCCAGAGTTTCATGGTGAACAAAAAAATATATTTGGTATTCAATCGTGGGAGTCAGTCTGACCGATTCACAGCCTACGCAAATGTCTGTCCATTGTGCCCCTCCTTTCAATATGTGCTCCCATCACATGATGCGACACACTGGGAGCACTAGGTCGTAACATTTATTCTATCTTAATAACCACTGCTGTGTTTTCAGTCCTTTCTATAGACTGAATTCCTTTTTAATACAGCTTTTCTTTTCATGTGGTAAATGAAATGGCTCTATGGGCTGCACTGGCACATGCAAACAAAAAGCTTTGAACTCTATACATTCACTTTCTATGACATGCTACATTTTAAAGGGAAGAAACTGTTTTCACCTAGAGGAGCTGCAACATTAGTTATACAATGCGACATTATGTCTAACAGTATTGCAGACACTAATCTTAGACAGTATAGAACAATCACTGCAGGACAAAAATTCAAAGGCACACCATTTAACATTCTTGTAGCAGATTCTTTCAGCTCTATCATTACTTCACTCTAATTCTTGAAATGTCAAAGAACATGACAGTAATGCTTCAAAATTCCCCATTTAATGTGCTGTACAGATTACAGTGGTGCAATTAAACAGAACTGTTCTCTTAAAGTTGCCTTGTCAAAAGTGTATGATGCATTTAAATATGTATGAACTGAAGGTGGAGTGACAGTCTGGGAAAATTGAATGTTTCATTTAGACAGTTTTATGCTACAATGAAACCCATTTGTTATCATGGAGTTTTACATCATAATTCACTTATTATCGCTGAACGAACACAACTAAACTGTCTTCTATTTATTTTCAATGCTCTGTCTTGTTTTATACCGTAATAAAATCTGTTTAATGTTATTACTTACCTTACCAATGCTACTAATCACAATTAATCAGAACATAACATGTAAAAGCGTCATTCTAGAACTATACAAATGACAGATATGTTCAAAAGATGATGTTGATCTAATCTATCCATTTTCCTTATTAGATTCTGCAAGAAAAAATAGTTTATTGCTGGGATTGTATGAAATCTAAAATTAGGAAGTTGCCTATTTTAGTTATAAGTGAAAGTTTTGGACAATTATATGAAAATTACAACATGGAAACAGATTATTCAGCATTTATCTTCCATAAGCAACCAACATCTTCCCATTTTCTTTCATCATTTATCAGAGATGGTTTGTGTACAGGGTCCCCGCTGCTAATGTATCATTCAGTTAACTGGTATGCTACACAATTAATTGATTCCTGTCAGACCATTAAGTCACTTAAAGAGAGTCTTCTACATTTCTGCTTGTCATCTGAGGAGGGGTTGATGACACTGGGTCAATATTCAATGGTGTTTGAAAAGATGTGGCAGGATCTCATTGAAACTTATGGACTACTGAGAGGCTTAATTAGCGTAATGTAAAGGCATTTCCAGTAATAGGAGAGACTAGGATCCTCGTGCACAGCTTTAGAGTGAAGGGATGACACTTTAGAGCAGAGATGACAAGGAATTTCTTCATCCAGAGGGAGATGAATCAGTGGAATTCATTGTTGCAGAAGGCTGTGGAGGCCACATCATTGAGTATATTTGTGACAGAGGTAGGTTCTAGATCATTAAGTGGATCAAGGGTTGCAGGGCAAAGGCAGATAATGGAATAGAGAAATGTATCAGCTGTGACCAAATGCTGGAGTGGACTCAATGGTCAAAATGGTCTAATTCTGCTCCTATGTGATATGGTTTTATGGTCCCAAGGTCTCCAGCAAAAGTCCCACCTCAGAGCTGCCAGTCAATCAACTGACTAGGAATTGTCTGGTCCTAGGGCTACAGTTGGGAGGGCTCACCACTGGTGGGACTGCAGCCAGTCACAAAGATGACAGTAGAACCCAGACTTTAAGGCAAAGGGGTGCCTTACAAATGCCAGTGAAGCTGGGCCTGACCAGGGAGGAAAAATAACTGAGTAATCGATCAATAATATGAGGAAATGAAAGAATAAGAAGACATTGATAGGGGCTTTGATGGAAGTAAAGGACCCAGAAAGGAAGCTCCCACACTCCTCTTGACCAGCCAATGATCCCTCTGAATTTCCCACTTGATTTGGCTTCTCCTTCCACAGTTAAAATCTCCAGAATATCTTTGAATGGCCTTTAATTGGGCAGTCAGGGCCTTCAATTGGCTCATGTTTAATGTTGCAATTGTAATGAAGTCAGCCAGGTGGACTTCATTGAATATGAGTTCCCTGATTGGGGCTGTTACTCTGGTCCAATCAGGGAGCTCTGGCTAGATATAAACAGGAGTGTCGAAGACTCTGATAGTCTAGGTGCTGACTGAGATGATTATGCCAGAGTCAAGGACTTGCCATTCATAAATGAAGAGTGACTTAGTGATGGGATACCAACATTTGTAGAGTAATTTCAGTTAATAAAGTTTCTCCCATTGCTGATACATCTGTGGCAGGGAATGGGGATAAGCGCATCAACAATAGGCAGATTGCCTGAGGCAAGTTGCACAAAGTGTTAAACCACAACCAACGATGCTGGAATCAATATGTGCACCATATCTTTTAGAAAAAGAGTCTGAACATGAAAAATATCAAGTGAGTCACATTGTTGTTGGCTCATTTTAAAATCAGCTAGAAGCTGTTTCCACCAAAACTATCAAATTAGTTTTAAGTCTGAGAACAGCCAAGGTAATCAACAGTGACATTTTGAAAGTGGGAGATCCTAATTTAAAGAAGGACACTCTCAGCTTCTCACAATTTCAAGTTCACCTGATAACCGACCACCTGGAAATTTAGTTGTAGGAAGAGCTTACAACCTACGATAAACCTTTTGGTTAAAAGATCTTTGCTTCAACATTGTCATCAAAACCAACTAAGAAACTACAGGCCTGCCAAAAGGGAGACTGGACAACATAATTCAAAGACTGAATTAATTATCATATAAAATAATGTTTTACCTTCATCTGCATCTAATCTGTGTGGACTTCTAATCTAATATGGACGTACATGGAATTGTGTAGGTTAGATGGGCTTCAGATTGGTATGACAGGTCGGCATAACATCAAGGGCCGAAGGGCATGTACTGTGCTGTAATGTTCTAAAATTCTAATGTGTGTGTGAGAATGTATTTGTGAGAAAACACAAACGAAAAGCTACATTTAATTCTGAGTAAATTTATGAGAATAAGTAACCTTTAACCCACAGAAACATGCTGCTAAATTATTAATTGGGATAGACAGGGAGAGTAAGAAACAACGCATGACTTTTATAATAAAGTATTCTATACGGGGCAGTAAAAGAACATGCAAATTCTACCCATAATACAACAAAACAGCCTATTATAATGTTAAACAGAATTACACACTTGTATTGCAGCAATCACTTTCAAGTACTCATGATATTTTTGAGTACCATCAAAGAAAATGTTCAATATTATTTGTGCAAGTATTTTAAAAGGCTGATAAATATAATTCAAATTTGTTGGAAATGCTTATACAGTATTGGCCAGAATACTTCTGTTTAAGAGGGGAACTTTAGGGATGTCACAGTTAATGACCTCTGCATGGCCCCCAACAAGAGATAGGGAGAGATTAAAAAAAAACAGACATTGTAGTGATACCTTGTCAGGTCAAATACATTGCTGATACAATCATTTTTTTCCCCAATGATTTGGATGAGTTGGGGTGGGACGGTGGTTGGTACCACCAAATAATTCCACAGCACGAGTTTGTGTCTTAAAAACTGCCTAAAAAGAATTACTACAATTAATTTTGGACCTACGTTGGGCTTGAAAGGAAAAGATTACTACTTTTAAAGGTTACCACTTGTTGACCAGCAGGGAAACAATTGGTTTTCACATAATCAGTTGTTGAAAATTTATGATAAATCATATTAATCTTGACAGTAACTGTACATTGTAAGATAAAGCAGGAAAACCTTGATTTTTGGTTTAAAAAACAACTTTAACTGGTCAGATTTTAGAAATTATATGAAAAATTATACAAAATCCAAATTTTCCTTCTTTTTATAATTGTTAATGAGTATTCTTCCTTGTGAACTTTTTTAAATAGATGTTCCAATTGTATGTTGTGCAGAAATGTAAATGGCTGCTCTTACATTCTCTGTCCAATGCCAAAAAAACTTGTTTAAATAATTTTACCGGTCTTTTGAGCATATTTTACATGACATCAGAAAAAGAAATGGAGATTTCCTATTTAAGATGAAAAGGTAATTAACTGGGAATTTTTCCTGCACACACTTAGAATTTAAGTGCATTCTGGTAAAATCCAGTTATATTCTGTCAAAGCCACATGAATTACAAATCAAATGCCCATTTGCAGAAATACTGAGAACTGGGAGATGCAAAAATACCCAGATATGTACAAGTGATTTGGACATGGTTTTGAAACCACTTAGTATTGTAATAAGTACATTTATTAACTTAGGTGAAGCCATTCAAACAGAAACTGTAAGTAAATTGGTGATAGACTATTGCTGCTGGCAGTGCTCTTTTTTGTAAAAGTTAGCCACCACATAAGCAGCTGAGGTAGAATTCAAGGGACACTTTTTTACCAAATTATCTGCCTATAGTAGTGTTATAAATTTTCAGAAGCACCAAGTAGCAAGAAAGTTCATTGATTTTCCAGCATGATTAATTCAGGCTCTCTGTTACATGACAGTTGGAGAGTCTGGATAAAATGAATTGAAAGTAACTGAGAAAAGTATCTCAATTTCAGCTCTTCTGCCAATGTTGACCCTTCTTGCTGTGCAATAAAGTGATTCCAAAAGAATTTTTACAAACCGCTAACTCAGCAGATAACAAAACATTTTATGTTAGCAAGACAGATGGATGAGTTTCTCAGTTTTACTAGAATTTGTTGATGAAGAATTTAGTTCAGGCTCATGTCTGTCCCAAAATTGATGCCTACTGCATGCTCCAAAATGATAGACCTGAGATGTGCCTGAGTCTGAGGTTTGGCTTTCTTTTCACTATATTCCATTTAAGCTGCTGGCACCTGAAATGACTTTTTAAGTGACTTGCCCTTAAGAAGGTTGAAACATAGAAATATAGAACAGTACAGCTCAGCACAGGCCCTTCAGCCCACAATATTGTGCTGACCTATTATCCTACTAGGATCAAACTACCCTGCATATCCTACATTATATATCATTCATGTGCCTACCCAGGAGTCGCTTAAAATGTCTCTAATGTATCTGACTTCATTGCCACTGGTGACAGCGCATTCCACACGCCCACCATTGTGTAAAGAGCCCACCTCTGACATCTCCCTATACCTTCCTGCAATCACCTTAAAATTATGCACCCTCGTAATAGTCGTTTCGGCCCTAGGGAATAGTCTCTGGGTAGACCCTCTACCTATGCCTTTCATTATCTTGTACACCTCTATCAAGTCACCTCTCATCCTTCTTTGCTCCAATGAGAAAAGCCCTAGCTCCCCCAACCTTTCCCCAAAATGCTTGTCCTCCAGTCCAGGCAACATCCTGGTAAATCTCCTCTGCGCTCTCTCTAAACCATCAGCATCCTTCCTATAATGAGGCTACCAGAGCTGGATATAACATTCCATGTTTGGTCTAACCAGGGTTTTAGATGCAGCATGACCTTACGGCTCTTAAACTCAATCCCCCTGCCAATGAAAGTCAACACACCATATACCTTTACAACCCTGTCAACTTGGGTAGCAACTTTGAAGGATCTATGGACGTGGACCCCAAAATCCCTCTGTTCCTCCACAATGCCAAGAACCCTGCCATTAACCCTGTATTCTACATTCAAATTTGGCCTTCCAAAATGAATCACTTCACACTTTTCTGGGTTGAATTCCATCTGCCACTTCTTTGCCCAGCTCTGCAACTTGTCAATGTCCCATCACAACCTACAACAGCCCTCCACGCTGTCCACAACTCTACCAACCTTCGTGTCATCAGCAAACTTACCAACCCACCCTTCCACTTCCTCACCCAAATCATTTATAAAGATCATAAAGAGCAGAGGTCCCAGAACAGATTCGTTTGGAACACTACTGGCGTCCAAGCTCTAGGCTGAATACTTTCCATCTACTACCACACTCTGTCTTCTACCGGACCGCCAGTTTTGTACCCAGACAGCCAAATTTCCCCAAGTCCATGGGGAACCTTACCAAATGCCTTGTTAAAATCCATAGACACCACATCCACTGCTCGATCTTCAATGTGTTTTGCCACATCCTCAAAGAATTCAATAAGGCTTTTGAGGCATGACCTGTTCCTCACAAAACCATGCCGACTATTTCTAATCAAACTGTGCTTTTCCAAATAATCATAAATACTCTCAGAATCCTCTCCAATAATTTTCCCACCACAGAAGTAAGACTGACTGGTCTATAATTCCCAGGAGTATCCCTACTCTCTTTCTTGAACAAGGGAATGATATTTGCCACCCTCCAATCATTTGGTACTACTCAGTGGACAGTGAGGGGCAGCAATCTCTTCCCTCAAGGCCCATAGCAACCTTGGGTATACCCTGTCTGCCCAGGGGACTTATCTATCCACAGGTTTTTCAATATTTCTAGCACATCCTCCTTCCTAACATCAATCTGTTCGAGCATATCTGCCCGTTTCATGCTATCCTCACAAACGTCAAGGTCCCTCTCACTGTTGCATACTGAAGCAAAGTATTCATTAAGGACCATGCCTACATCTTCTGACTCCACCCAAAAGTTCCCTCCACTATCCCTGATTGGTCCTACCCTCACTCTGGCCATCCTCTTGTTCCTCACATAAGCATAGAACACCTTGGGGTTTTCTTGATCCTACTTGAAAAGGCTTTTTCATACCCCCTTCTAGCTCACCATTTTTCAGTTCCTTCCTGGCTACCTTGTAGCCCTCTAGAGCCCTGTCTGATCCTTGCTTCCTTAACCTTAAGTAAGCGTCCTTCTTCCTCTTGACTAGATGTTCCACGCCTTGTCATCTAAAGTTCCTTCACCTTACCATGCCTTCCTTGCCTCAGTGGGACAAACCTATCCAGTGTGAGGACAGGTTAAGTAGATTGAGCCTGTACTGATTGAAGTATAAAAGAATTAGACCCTATTAACACACAAGATTCACGGACTTGACAGGATAGACACAAAAGTTTATTTCCCTTTGTTAGATGGCATCATCTCAGAATAAGGGGTCACACATTTTAAATCAAATCAGGAAGAATTACTTTTGAAAGTTGTAAATCTGTAGAATTCTTTACCACAGACGTCTGCTGAGGTTGGGTCCTTGAGGGTATTTTTAGCTGAGACAGATAGGTTTTTAATCTGAGGGAGCCAAGGGTTATAAAGCAAAAGGCAAGAAAGCAGAATTTAGGATTATCAGATCAGCCATGATCTCATGGAAACAGTGGAGAGAGTTGATGGGCTGAATGGCCTACTTCTGGCTCTATGACTCAGAGTTTCTCACTCATGTACAAGATGTAAGATTGTTGTATATTCACACAATTTCCAGGTTACACCAGTTCCACTGAAAGGAAATTTATCATTGCACTTTGTGCAAAGTTTTGTTAACTAAAATGAACACAGAACTTCAGTTAAATTGGAAACAGTTTTTTTTCCATAATAGACAAACACCAACCAATATAACAGAGTGCAATAGGAGGTGGTTCACTGGCTTGACAGGTGAGATCATTCAAAACCCCACCTGATAGTTACCAGTATGGCTGGTTTTCACATTCAGCATTATTGTGTGCACACTGTTTAGATATGAAAAAAAACACAAAAGTACAGCAAAATCTTAAAGATATTTTTGTTGCAGGCTGCTTTCAGTTAAACTTACCTTGAGAGTCTGACCTTTTACTTTTCCAGCTCGAGCAAGGGATTCATGGACCTTGCCACCCAACAAGCGAGTAGTTTGAGATATTTACTTTGCTAACAGTGTTTCTCAGGGGATTTTCAGAGGAGGAGTAGGTTGTGATGTGTCGTATGAGCATTCCAGTTCACTAAACTGTATGGATTGCTGATCATGGTGCAGTTCACTACCACCATCCTTTTTTAGGTGCAGGAAATTACAGAGTCTCCTTGGTCTAGTATAGTAGAGGAAAGCTATTTCCTGGCCTAACCAGAAGAGTCTTGTGTAGTTCACAAGGTATACTTTATGTATTGCTGAAAATTACCGAAGAATGGTTGTCACACACTTAGGATTGTCAGCTGGGCTGACAGTGTGCCACACTGCATGCACCGGGCGATGTATTTTGCAGATGGAAAGGACATTTACACATATTGGTTTACTTCTTAGGGTAGTGTCTTGACCAATCAGAGTTGACGTGCCCAGTTTAATATTTGCACAAAGATTGGCAGTTAACCATCAGTCATCGCTTAGCACTTGCATTCTTCCTGACAATACCTCACCAATCAGAGTCTACTTTCCAACAACTCAGCCTCTCACCTTGTATGTATGAGTATTACTTCCAGTTTACATTGGTACTTCTTGCAAATTGTTTTAATGAGGGCAAGAATCAAATGTTTTTTTCTCTCAGTAATACTCAAGCTCTGTATAGCCAAACAAACAAGAGACAGCCATTTGTATGTAAGCAACTAATTACAAGTTACAATGATATGATAGACATTAGACATAGTTACAGTGACTTTGAAGAGGATGAGATGTTATGTCTCATTCCTTTGAGATTCTAAGCTGTTCTGTTTGCAACATCAGTATGACATCATCAGAGCGGACGGTGCTTATATGATTCCCCATATTAACGGATTCAAACCAAAATACACCAAGGAGAGTGTCTGAAGAAGAAAAATGAAACCAGGATGAGTAAGAATGCATTAATAAATCACATACAAAGTAAGATAATTGGGCCAAAGCTAAAGGACATTCCAAAGTACTCCAGTAGGCATACTCCAGAAGGAACAGAAACTAGACCCGGGTCTGCTTATGAAAAGTTCTGTATCAACATCAAAGTTTGTCGGATGGTATTGTCTCCAATTACCATGAGGTGGAAAGGAATGGGATGCATTGTGCCCTTTCATTTATCTGATGGGCAGGAAGCTGGTAATCCTGGCAGGAGAAATTGTGCCAGTCAACCAAATGGCAGATGTAGGCTCCCGTTGGGATGGCTACCTGGTTGGAAATACTTTTTCCTCATTTTTTTTTTAACTTTTGAATCAACTATTTCTATAAAGGGGTATTTTTGTTTTCAATCCAAGGAGTCCTGACGCCATTATCCTATGAGACATTTCAACTACTTTGGAAAAGGATGACCCCAGAAGGACAACTTCAAAACATGAAAATCTTCAGCTTCACCTGACCCCACAAACATTGACAGGTTGAAATTAGAAGCAGGCAGGACTTGAGGCTATCATGGCCAATACTTGGACTAGGGAATTGGGTTTGTGATTTTAATGATTGATTTTATCAATGCTAAAATTCAAACTGTAAGCTAAGTAAAAGAAAAAAGCAAATACATAACTGAATTTAAAATTTGGCATTGAGTCATTCAAATTGCATTTTACTGGCATAAAATCCAGAACTGAACCTTGCATCCACTATACAATAGATTTCTAACATTAGCAGCACAGCACAATGGAACATTGGCAAGGTTCCAAGTCACTCCCAGAGGCAGGACTGCTATTGATGATTGGAAATAGATGAGAGCCTTATGTTCTGCCTTCAGTCAGTCATTTCACTACATGAAGAAGTGGAAGAAGGAGCACAACAAGATAGACAGAAAGATAAAGAAGGAAATAAAGTACTTGGGGCATAGGTGTCAATGGTGGGATAACAAGGAGGGAAATAAAAGGCCAGAGGTAGGTGAATGTTGAGTTTAGTGGGAGGTGAGGGTGAGGGTAGGTGTTTTTGTAAGGATCAAAGACAGACAAATTAGAGGCAGGAATTTAAACACAATGGTAGAAATGTTACATTGAGGGTTTGGGAACTGAGAGGCAATACAGGACAGTCGGCTAGACCTGGGTTAATAGGATGAGTAGGATAATCAAACAATGCACTGAAAGGCACTGCACATTCCATGAAGTCACATTCCAAATCAATAGGAGTTGAAACATCTACTGAGCTTTCTCATGGAAATGTAACTCCATAACATGGATATTGTACTGAAGCAAAAGAAGAGGTAGATGAGTGTTTCTGCCGTGTTTCCACTGCATGATCTGTGTACTTCCAATTTTGCAACTATTACTGGATCAGAACTGTACCAGTGAATGAAGCAAAGTATATTATTATCACTTCACATTGTAGACTTGGCTGAGAAGGATGATTTACACCATAAGTGATTGAAGAAAACTGATGTAACAAGGGTGCTGAATATGTTTTAAATATAGTGTTAAAAGCAAATGCAGTTTGACAAGGAAAATAATTTACTTATATCAGGAATTGCTGTCAGGGACATTTCTACTGTTACTAATTGATCTGGATAAATTGCTTCTAAACCACATGCTTTTAAGTGAAGAAACCCATAAAAACAGCAGTTTACTATTCTGCTAGAAAGGCAAAATCAATTCAACAGCAATGAGGTCTCTTACTCAAAAATTCACAACTTATGGAACAAAAAATGATTCCACTCTTTCCAAAACTCACAATGAGTTTCCAGTCTTTCCAAAGGTTTTTTTTGGTAAAACAAAAATCCCAGGAAAATATAAAAGGAAAGCAAAACCAACAAAACAAATATTTGCAGCCCAGCAGACCTCAAAGCTCAGGTTGTTGTCTGGGCAATGGGGGCATAGCTCCATTATGGGCTCCCTGTGTCAATCCACAATCCCCCATGTACCACGCCACCCTTCCCCACAAGAGTTTCCAACCCTGCTTTTCTTCTCATCCTTGCCCTGTCTTTCCCACCCAAACAGCCTTGACCTCCTGGCAGGGTCTGCTCCTAACACTTTTGCACCTAGTTCCACCAAGGATTAAGATTGTGGACGATTTGCAGCTTCAATAGTGGCCAATGCACCCATGTGGTACAGCTGAGATCGAAAAGGTGCCAGCCCTTGAGGCAGGGCTTCCTCAGAGTAGGACAGAAGGCCTTTCCAAGCCAATGGCTGCAGGTTGAGCCAACAAAGCAGAGGCCTTCCCCCATATAACCCCATAAACCCCATAAAGGGATAGAATTTGGTATTCAATTGGAAAGTGATTTGGTCCAATCCAAAATTAGTGCCTTAAATCTAAATAAAGAAACCTACATTGGTATGAGAGGCACATTGAGGTGGAATGGAAATGAAACAAATATGACGGTGGACATGGTAATAAAATGTGAGGCTGGATGAACACAGCAGGTCCAGCAGCATCTCAGGAGCACAAAAGCTGACGTTTAGGCCCGAAACGTCAGCTTTTGTGCTCCAGAGATGCTGCTGGGCCTGCTGTGTTCATCCAGCCTCACATTTTATTATCTTGGATTCTCCAGCATCTGCAGTTCCCATTATCACTGATGGTGGACATGCACAGCTAGCATTTTAAACCAAATGCATAATTTGTGGAAAATGTAAATAAAACCACTAAAGGTTCAAAAAATACAAAAGAAAATGTGGTCCAACAAGTGGAATCAAATATACTCTTAGATCAAAGAAAGAGATTCATAATGTTGCTGGAAAGAATAAGTCAGAGAATTGAAAGGGTTTTGAAATCAAGCAAAAGGGCCAAAAAAAATGATAAGGCACATTTTGTCAAAGTATTTTTTCTCGGATTCATTAGGACTGTTTATAAGAATGCAAATTCATAATGAAAGTCAACATTTATACGGCCTGAGAGGAGAGTGCTGATTGGTTGGTAAGTGGAGGAGGTGATGTCATGGAGAATGAACCATTGGAAAAGTTGACAATCAGGCTTCATTGAATTTGAAACCAAATAGTTGACTTTGATCAGTCAAGAAATTGTTCTAAGAAACAAAGCAGTGAATGGCTCTCACCTAATTTTTTAAATTGAATTAGGTGCAGCAAGCTGTGTTAGAGATTTTGTTGGGATGTGACTGGTAGCGTGGATAATGGGAAACAAGGTGAATACAAGAAGTTGTGATCAGAGATAATGGGAACTGCAGATGTTGGAGAATCCAAGATAACAAAGTGTGGAGCTGGATGAACACAGCAGGCCAAGCAGCATCTTAGGAGCACAAAAGCTGACGCTTCGGGCCTAGGCCTTTCATCAGAAAAGCCATTCCTGATGAAGGGTCTGGGTCCGAAACGTCAGCTTTTGTGCTCCTAAGATGCTGCTTGGCCTGCTGTATTCATCCGGCTCCACACTTTGTTATATTGAATACAAGAAGTTATTATTTTAAAATGGAATTCATAGGATTGATGAGAATACATTAGTTTGGATTGAAGCTTTGTTAATGAGTAGAAAATAGACTGGGAATAAGCAAGACATTTGTACATTGCAAGGCCGTAACTAGCAGTGCACACAAAAATTAGAGTTTGGGTCTATCCTCCTCAAGAGATAGGCATCCTTCTGCCCTTAAACAATTAGATGCAACACCAGAAATAGGCCACTTGGCTCATCTGTTGGTACTGCCATTCTCCCTTAGATTGTGTGCCAACTTATACTGCAATAGTTAGGGAAGAATGTCAGGGATTGTGTATGCTGTATTTGGATCATGTTCTTTGCCATAACTGATTAGCTGCAGTTTTGTGGATGCCAAAAGACAGGAATATGATGCTACCAACATTGGGAAGTATATAAGAGTAAGGGGGAGTATTGAATGTAGAGCCCTGAGTTTTTGGAGCTACTGCAAAGTGAGTAATGGGAAGCGGTACAATGAGAAGTATGAGAGGTTGACAGTGTGGGTGGTAGGAATTGTAATTAACTTTGATGACCTGAAAGAGTGATTCAGCATAAAAACAGGCCCCTCAGCCTATTTGTCTATGCTGAACAACATCAATAATAATAATAATAATAAACATAATAATCCCATTTACTTGCACTTGGTCCATAACTACTTGGCCCTGGAATTTTAAGTGTTCATCCAGATGCTTCTTAAATGTTGGGAGAGTACCTGCCTCCACCAACCTGTCAGACAATGCATTTCATATTTCTACCACCCACACGATGAAAACATTTTTCCTCAGATCCCTTATAACCACTTACTTCTCACCTCAAACTTATGCTTTCTGGTATTATACATGTCTGCCATAGGAAAAGATTCTCAATCTAGCCTGTCAATGCCTCTCGTCATTTTGTATACCTGACTCAGATCCTCCCTCAGCCTCCTCTGCTCCAAGGAAAACTAACCCAGCCTATCCAGTTTCTCCTCATAACTAAGATTTTCATCCCAAACGACAACGCTTTCTGCAGTACAATCATGTCCTTCTGATAGTGTAGCAATCAGAGCTGCACACAATATCCCATCTGTAGCCTAACCAATGATCCATAAAGCTGCAACAAAACTTCCATGCTCTTATATTCTACACCCTGGTTAATGAAGGCAAGCCTGCCATCTGCCTTATTAACCATACTATCTACTTGTGCTGCCTCCTTCAAGCATCTGTGAACTTGTACACCAAAGTCCCTTTGTTACTCAGTAATCCCTAGAGATCTACCAGTCATTGTGTAAATCCTTCCCTTATCAGACCTCCCAAAACACATCACCTCATCAGGATTAAGTTCCATCTGCCATTGCTGCCAAATTTCCCAGTTGATCAATATCAGACTGCAGTCTGAGACCATCCTCCTCACTATCAACAACATCACCAACTTCCGTGCCATCTGCAAATTTACTAATTATACCTTCCATATTCATCCAAGTCATTAACGTGTATAACAAACAGCAAAGGTCCCAATACTGAATCTTGTGGTATACAGTTCATCACGGGCTCCTAATTACAAAAACAAAGCTTCACCATCACCCTTTGCCTCCCATTTGTAAGCACATTTTGGATACAGTTTGCCATCTAGCCTTCAGTACGTTTTAGACTAGCCTTCCATTTGGGACCCTGTCAAAGAAGTCACTAGTTTTTTCTTATGGCACAGCTGCCAAGTCTTTGGGTCCAGATTCCAGGAGCTAGTATTTCTGTTCCTGCTGTCTTCTAAGGCTGCTCTGTAATTAGCATTGCGGCTATATGTCCTTTATGAGACAACCTGTCAATAAAAAGAGTGCAAGATAACAAAGTGTGGAGCTGAATGAGCACAGCAGGCCAAGCAGCATCTCAGGAGCACAAAAGCTGACGTCAGCTTTTGTGCTCCTGAGATGCTGCTTGGCCTGCTGTGCTCATCCAGCTCCACACTTTGTTATCTTGGATTCTCCAGCATCTGCAGTTCCCATTATCACCAATAAAAAGAGTGCATTTGGTGCAGCATGCAAGCACCGTTGCTGACTACCCATGTTAAATACAGGCAATCAGGAAGTACAGAGAGCAGCATTGGAGATACATAGATCAACACTACAATCATGCAGATCTCGTGGTCCACCAATTTGTGCATTATTCACTGTAGTTTATGTAAATGCGGTAATGTCTGAATCATGATCCATACTTTCCATAACATCTTACCCCCTGATGTCTGTGCTTTGGACACTGTCACCAGTTTATGTATTCAAAACTTTAGTAGCTCCTTCCTCTCTGGGCACTGTGCTGTTTTCCCTCTTGTTCCTTTCTAATTTACTGTTCCCTCTCCCTCTCTCATCATAGGTCCTGGCCCAATATTAGCTGCCTTTTTTGTTTCTCTGTGACTCTGGGTCCCCGTTCCTTTACATTATCTCTGTATCTTCAGGAGTCCCAATCGCAACATCTGGTTTCGAGCCACCTCACAGGTCCTCTAACCCTGCATTCAGCTTTGTAGTCTCTGTTTTCTGTGGTCCTTGACCATGTATTTACTCTGGTGTTTGTCCTCCTCACATTATCAGTAGTGGGACAGCTGCCGTCTTAAATCAGATTCAGGCTGGATGACAGAGAGTTCAAGGTCAATGGGGTTGGTTCAGCTTCGGAGGTTATGCAAACACTTTAAATCAAAGCCCACCACAGGGCCACCAGGCCATCCTTTGGATGCTTTGAACAGTTTATATATTAAAAACATTTTACTCAAACGCTCTTGTTGATGAGGCAGACAAATGAACACTGAATTCAGTTTGCAGTTCAACTCATATTTATTAACAAAATATTCTTTATTAAAAACACCAGCAGGTCTGACAGTGACTTTGCAGGGAGTTAACTGAGTGAGAAGGCTCATTTTGGACTCAAAATTGTTTCTCTCAGCACATATGATGCAAGAACTGTTGGGTTCCTGCAAATCTTTGTGTTTTAATTTCAGAACTCCAGTATTCTCTGTAATTTTCTTCCATTCTGTCCAATTTCTAATCTTTTCCTATTCTTTGTTTCACATATCTAGCATTTATAGTTTTCTGCCTTCCTGACTTGCTTGCTGAAAAAGCTAATTATGGATGCAAAAGAAGTGTTATAACTGCAGGTGCAGTTATTTTTTTATTGCACACTGTGTTGAATCAATTAAATAAATTAAACTAATTGAACTAAACTGAATAATCCAGGTCATGATTTCATTGGGTCTTATTGATCCCTTTTTATACTTACAAACTGTTTAATGGCTTCTTTGTTCTCGGCTATATTAATGGTTTTGTGTGAAGTGATTTGAGGCAAAGGAATCAGTTAGCTATTGCTTCAACTTTATTTTATTTCTTCTGTTTTTTGTTAGTTCACTGTTAAAAACAATCTGTGGCCTAGAGACGACTCAATATTCTTAACATGGCACAAAAGTACGTTGAACATCTTTAGAAAAAAGAATTGTGCAGTCAAAAAGTGCAATTTTGATTATAGATAACAAAGTGTGGAGCTGGATGAACACAGCAGGCCAAGCAGCATCTCAGGAGCACAAAAGCTGACGTTTCGGGCCTAGACCCTTCATCAGAGGGGTCTCGGCCCGAAACATCAGCTTTTGTGCTCCTGAGATGCTGCTTGGCCTGCTGTGTTCATCCAGCTTCATATTTTTGTTATCTTGGATTCTCCAGCATTTGCAGTTCCCATTATCTCTGATCACAATTTTGATTATGTTTTGTTTGTCACATGATGTCAAATCAAAAGTAACCTATTTAACCTCGAGTGCTCTGGAACATCCTGCAATTCCAGGGTAAACAATGCAAAATGCATGATGGGGAAGACCTCACCCTTTTAAAATAATTTTCTAATTTTTAAGGAGTCCCCAAGTCACCAGAAGTACAGTGAAAATGGTGCATCCAGTTATGATGGCATAAAAATAAAGCTAGCCTGAAGTAAACTAACAAATTGGGTAAAGGGGTAGGTCATTAGAGGGACAGAGGCAACCATTTATAGGGTGACATTTCAGAATACAAAAATAGATTTTGACCAAAGAGAAAAGAATGCTTTAAAGATTGAACTCACCACCTCTGCTGAACTAGAAAAAAAATTAAAGAATGCATCAAGCTAACGGGAAAAAACATTATAATTATTGCTAAGGCAGTTCAGAAAATGGAACAAAATATAAAGAACAGCAAAGGATGACTAAAAGATTAATCAAGCAAGTTAGCAAGAAATATAAATTTATTAAGAATTTCCAGGCATATTTTGAAATGAAAATAATTGATGCAGTTAGCAATTATCCAACAGTGAGTGATGTTGGGGAATTGATAACAAAAAATTTGCAGATAGCAAATGAATTGCACAGATATTTTGCATCAAGTGTCACAATAGAGGATATATGTAACATCCCAGAAAAAAAGCCGTAAATCATGAAATGGAAGAGAATAGATACTCAGGTAAATTGTAATCACTATGAAAATGTGATTGAGTACATTGTTGGATTTGCAAACTGATAAGTTCCTGGTTCCTGATGGACCTTTCCCTCAGGCCCAATACTAAGTGACTGGTGAGATAGTTGATGCATTGATTTTATTTTTTTCAAAATTCTTTAGATTTATATTTAATGAGTCTAATGTAATATTGTTATATGCATGGCTACACAATGGGAGGGAAATACTCTATTAGAAATATTTCTGAAGGAGTTAAAGTTCATGTTATATTGTCTCACCCATTCTATTAAAGCCACAATCAGTCTGTGGCTGGAGATGAAGAGTTGTGTTCTAGCACACAGATGGAGCAGGTATGTCTCACCAGCTCCCTGAGGCCCTGATACTTATACCTGATCAAATATAGTTATACTTATTGCAATCATACAATAATCCTCTGGATATCTAAGAACAGTGCCTCTTCTGTAGATACTCTATGGCATGTACTCTTCTGCTACTTACTGCATAGTGCCAAGACAAAGGAGGCTTGGTAGCAGTGAACTGCCTCTTTATACTTACCTTATACCACATACCAATGGAGGTGGCAAATACCATAACTTACCAAGAGTAATCTTCTGGTGAAACTGCACAAAAGCCCTTTCTCTTTTTTTCCAAATATAGTACCATCCAATCTTATACAATGACTTCAGAAGTCAGATAGGTCTTCGTTGAAGGTCTCATCTGAAAGAAAGCATCTCTGATGGTATAGTAGTCCCTCAGTGCTGCATTGGAATGCCAGATTTGTTTTATGTGTTTGTCTCCTGGAGTGGGATTTGAATGCACGATTTTTTGCCATGTAGATGATTTCGAACTGCATACAGTAACTATAGAATGCTGTCTATTCTTAACAGGCTTTTAGAATGGCTTTGCTTTCACCTTGCATTTGTTTTCATTTCCTTCTGCAACGTCCACAAGAGAAAGAGGAGCTGTAGTATGGGGAAGGATCAATCAGAACTGCAAGTATTTAAGGCGTGAATAAAAGCAGACTGGTTTGTAAAAATCTTTCTAACAGCATGTTTACTCTCAGAACAACATGCCTGAAGTTCTTTGAAAAGCAATGCATGAAGAGGTTGTGTTTTATTACAGTTGTGCTGTGCCGCTGCCAGCAGCTACCAGCTTAATCAAATGGCACTGCATTAATTGCAGTCAAGGACATTGTAACCGTGAATGACTTTTCCATCTGCTCCATTCAAGATGCTGTGGGGAATTTAAGTAACATCAGGCAGTTGGCATTTCATGATTGTTTGTATTAGCAGATGACCGATGCCATGTTTACTAGAGGAAACAATTTTTCCATAGTTTTGTCAGCAAGAGAGGGTTCTAGAATTCATAGCGATTGAAAGCTGCCTAAACTGGCCGCACTGGCATTGCAAAATGGGTTCCTACACTGCCTATATGAAGAGAAAATAATACTCTGTTGTCTTAATACTTTTCTGGAAATTGCAAAGATGCTTTTACATTACAGTAATTCTCAATCTTCCCATGTTTTTACTTCCAGATGTCTATGTTCCCAAGTCAGAAACACATAATTTAAGGTCAAGGGTTTTTCCCTGCACATATAGCCAACAACCCCATACAAAAACACAAGCTCAAAGCCTGAACTGAGTTACAATCAGATCAGAACATATAGCTTGTTGAACAGGGGCTTTAGAAGGTGTATTTTGATGCTGCAACACTTGTGATGCTGCCACAAGTGTTGCATATGATTATGGCTGACTGCACGATATCTAATATTGCTTTAAAAAAGGGGCAACACAGAGAGATAGAATTCGACATTCAACATGATAATCAATTAAACTATAGAAAATGCCAAAGAAAGAAATAGTAGGCACATGTCTATACCAAAGAAACAGGTCTTTAAATTCCAATTACCTTCATAAACAGCCAGAACAAACATCTGTCCTTGTCCTCCACCTCCAATATGTTATACTTGCACAGTGATCGATATTGACATTGTTGTTGTGCACAAACAGCGCAAGGGACACTTGTGATATACGTGATTGTGGGTGGGAGAATCAAGTGCCACTAAATATGGACAGTATTCATGAGGGCTAGAGCATGTCTTGAGAACATGAGTGAAAGCAGGCATAGATGCAACTTAGTGCTCTCACCTTTAGAGACACACAGAGTTTGAGAAAAGAAAACAATTGCTCTTGCTAGGACCAAAATAGTATCATGCAGACTCGCGCAGAGAGTAGGATAAATAGGAAAAAGCTTTTGGCACTTTGGTATTCCTGGTGAGGTCAATAAATTCCTTCCCGCACTTCAGCTTAGTGCTGAGGGCAATGTCTATCAATGCCAATATTTATACATCACCTACCTCACTGCTTGCTGATGATCTGAAATTATTATTTTCCAACTTTTCACCTGGTTAATATGTGTATATATTGCTAGAGGCCATTTTGGAAGGCCTTCCTGCTGTTTGACAGATGTGCTGTCATCTACTTATCACCAAAAAGCACTCCAACTTTAAGTTTTCATTAGTTACTTTTAAATAGCAGCTTTGCACTAGATTACCACATCAGAGGTTGTCTACGCCAAGTGTTCACATTAGCAATTCTTTCAGTCAAGTTCAGTTATGCCACCTTCACATCCTACCCACTGCCTTTCCTGTTAAAACTCATGTGAAAGTTGCCTACTCTCTCTTTATCTTCACTAACCTTTCATGGAGCAATGCTGAGAGACATTTAACGTGGGCCTCTGCAGAAAGCAACACAATTGGGGGAAATCTGGAGTAAAGAACTTACACTTGTACAGTATCTTTTCTATCTTTAGGACATCTCTATTTGCTTCATGGTAAGGGGTTATTTTGGAGGTATACTCATTGTTATGGAGCTAAACACAGCAGTTAATTTGTACATGGCAAAGTCCCACAAACAACCTGGATAATTCCCAGATTTTCTGTTTGAGGGACAAATGTTTGACAGGACGTTGGAAGAAATCTTTCCTCCTATTTAAATGATTTATACTTGCCTAAAATGGGTGGTTACAACCTTGGGAAAATGGGAGCCAAATTTTGACTATATATTAGGTGCTTAAAGTCTAGAGTTGGATTTGAGCTCACAATGTTATAACTCAGAAACAAGTATGCTGTATTGAGCCTAGTATTTCTACTTGACCCCTGCTACAGCAACGATTCACACCACTTCCTTCCCCACCTGCACAAATATCCATATTTGCAACTTAACCATAAAAGTAAAGTGACTTAAAATGATGAAAGGAGCTGGATTGCAACGTGAAATACTGGTTTGCAATAACAGTGATATTAATATTTTGATATGATAGATCTTAAATCATCGTGATGACACACATTTTGATGATCTTTCCATCTCACCTTGGTATCAGACTGGTGTAATGCGGTTGATTTCTATCAAAACATATATACAAACCGATACTCCTCATAAGCACTCAGACATCTATAATGTTTCAGATATTAGCAACTATACCTTTAAATCAGACCATTCTGGGTTCAAGTCTCATTCCAAGATACAGACACGGAATTATAAGCTGGCACTTCCAAGCATTACTGATGGAGTGCTGCCTTTTAGATGAATGCTAATTTGAGACCCTGACCATCCCCTCAAGTAGTACAAAAAATGCCCTGATCATCTGGTCATTACCGAATTGGTGTTTATGGGAATTTTCGGTGAGTAAATCAGCTACGGTTTTCCTTGCTTCCTCCAAATGTATAAGATTTCAAAAATATTTCATTGGCTATAAACTGTTTCACAGCATCTTGCAGTTGTAAAAAATTCTAGTCCACAAATCTGCATTATTTATTTATTGCTAACTGGTACTGTTTGGATTCAAACAGCCAAGGGATTTGTCATTCATCATTTAATATTAGCCTATAGAATTATTCAGTAAAATGATGATATCCGGTATAAATCCAACAAATTTCTATAGTTCATTATGTGTAGCATGATTTACTGTCTGAGTACTCCAACTCTGCAAATACTAAATGCAGTTAAAAGATATCAGGTGGCCGAGGGAGATAACTTGAAATATGCACAATCATTGATTTGTTATCTTCTAGTTTTGTCATGTTTTTCAGAACTAACATAGTAGTCAATTGTATATAAGATATAATAAATTATCTGAAAATTGCTTACAACTTGTTGACTGGCTTTATTTGACAACTGTGGATCCTAGATCCAAAATATGACATAGATTTGTATAAGTGGGTCATATTGACAATGCATGAAAAGAAATCTCTCCATCGAACATCTAATTTTAATTCATCTATTTCAAATATTGTTCTAAACAGTGTGTTTCTGTTTTCAGAAATAATGTTAATCTTTGTAAAAAGAAAACAGTAGTTTGCAATTTCAATTCTTTCTTCCATAATTTTTTAATTCTTTTTAATTACCAATAGATGGCAGTGCTATTGAAAATGAATTTCCCTGGCAATCATTTTTTAATATGCTTTCTGAGATTAAGATCTGCGTCAGAATGTTTGAGTGCAATTCAACTGGTAAATTGGAATTCTCCTTTTAGTACCCAAGATGCAGCATCATGACATTGTTGTCATTGAAGCTAAATAGAATCCTCTCACTAACATATAACATTTACTACAGAAGTAAAGTTTCTTTCGTGCTGATAAATGGTATCACTGAATTAATCAGGGTCTGTTCTTGTGTGTTGTTCTGTGTAACTATGAACCTAAAAGACACGTTAAATATGATCTCAATTTTGTATGAAGTAAATATAATTCTGTGAAACCTCATACAACACTCTATTATGGTGTTAAGTTAGAACTGAGTGAGAGTTGCCTCATATCTTTAAGAAACCAAACTGTAGTGAGCTTAAGATCACTCAGGCTTCGAAACCATATGTGTATTCTGGCAAACACTGCTGCAAATCCTTCGGGAGCCTTCCCCTGACTCAGGTGGGTCTGGTTCAGGCTTATGTGGATGTTTTCTAGATAGCATCATAGAGATAAAGCTTTTATCTGCCCTTTATGGATGAGCATTTGAAGTGTCATATTATTCAAAGTCATGGGCCAAGTGCTGAAAAGTGGGGCTGGTATAGATTTAGTCATCTTTTTGTTGATGCAGACTTGATAGGTTAAAGGGTCTTTTCTGTGCTACATGATTCTATGACTATGCCAGGCCCAGGTCAAAAACAAATGATTTTTCCACTCCTAAGCAGTCATTTGAAAATCAGCATTATATTTTCAATCAGTCTGTTCAGAGGTGGAGCAGATAGGACTTGAACCTGGAGTCTCCTACCTGAGAATTAGGGCACTACTAGTGAACCACAAGAGCTCTGTGAAGATCAGCATTATCAAGGGCACTTTTGATTACCAATAATCTCCTCAAGATACCAATGAATACAGCTAAGCAGCAAACTGGATTTTTTTAAGCTGCTCATGGGAAATGGGGTCACGAGCTGTGCCAACTTTCATTACCTATCCCTAATTTCCCTTGAGAAGGTGGTAGTAAGCTGTGTTCTTGAACTGCAGCTGTCCTCGGAGTGGAGTTGATAGGAAGGGAGTTCCAGGATTTTGACCCAATGACAGTAAATGAACAGCAATATATTTTGCATCAGAATGCCATGTGGTTTGGAGATTAACCTTCTGGAGGTTCATTTACTATGTTTCTCTAGATGTCATTCTTCTAGAGAGTAGGGCATCATGTTTGTAAGGTGTTTTTAAATGAGCCTGAGTGAATTACTGCAATGAATCTTGTAGACGTTAACACAATGCTATCATTGTACTTTAATGTTGAAGAGAGTGAACGTTTGTGGATGTGATGCCAGTTAAACTGGCTGCTTTGTGCTGGATGGTGTCAAGTTTCTTAATTTAGCAAAGTGTAGAGCTGAATGAACACAGCAGGCCAAGCAGCATCAGAGGAGCAGAAAAGCTGATGTTTCGGGTCTGGACCCTTCTTGAGAAATTTTTTCTGAAGAAGAGTCCAGAGCCGAAACTTCAGCTTTCCTGCTCGGCCTGCTGTGTTCATCCACCTCAACACCTTGTTATCTTTAACTCCAGCATCAGCAGTTCCTACTATCCCTCAAGTTTCTTCAGTGTTGTTGGAGCTGCACTCATCCCAGCAAATGCATGCACTCACACGTGTGACTTGTGTTGTGTAGATGGTGAACAGGCTTTGGGGACACAGGTCAGTCACTCATTGAGAATCTCTAGCATCTGACCTGCTCTTATAGACACAGTAATTATACAGTTAATCCTTTTTGGTTTCTGGTCAATAGTAATTTCCAGGATTTTGACAGTGAGGGATTTATTAGCGGTAATGATATTGAAGGGCAAGATGAGCTAGTTAGATCCCCTCTTGTTGAAGACAGTTATTACCGGGCATAAAATATTACCTCACACTAATCCATCCAAGCCTGTATGTTCCACAAAACCTTACTGTATATGGGTGTTGTTGAGTTTAATATCTGAGGAGTTGTGAAACCCGTTATTCTGCAATTATACCATCTAGTTCAGGCTTTTCTACAAGAGGAATCAACTTTTCTGCATTAAACCTCTCAAGTCCCCAACGAACCTTGCATGTTTCAATCAAGTTGCCTCTCATTCTTCTAAATCAAGGCACAACCTACTCATCTTCTCCTTGCCACCTGTTATCAGCCGAGTGAACGTTCTCCAGGCTTTTTCCAAAGCTAGTAAATTTTTTTCTTTGGTAGAGGAGCCCAAAACTATTCCCAATATTCTAGCCATGACTTGTGTAATGTCTTGTATAGTTTTAGCAAGCCCCCCCCTACTTTTATATTGCACCCAGTTTGAAAAAGAGACCAATACCCTGTTTGCTTTCCCTGTTACTCGCTGAACTTGGATGATAAGCTTTTGTGATTTTTGCACAGGGACTTGCATGTCCTTCTATTCTGTAGCTTTCTACATTTAAATAATGTTTAGCTCCTCCATTTGCCCTGTCCACTAGCTGGTGTTTCTGACTGCCATCATTATGAAGTGCTGTGAAAAGTTAGTGATGGCACTAATCAATTCCAGCCTCCCAGATTGCCTTGATCCACTACAGTTTGTCTATCATTGCAATAGGTCCACAGCTGACGCCATCTCCCTGGCCCTACACTCATCACCGGAACATCTGGATAATGATACCAACTACATTTCTTGACTTCAGCTCCACCTTAAACACCATTATTCCAACAAAACTCACCCGCTAACTCTGAGACGTGGGACTCTGCTCCCCATCTGCAACTGGATACTCAACTTCCTGACCTGCAGGCCACAATCAGTAAGGACTACTCCTCCACAATTTTCCTCAATGCCAGTACACCGTAATGCTGCATATTCAGCTCCTTACTATACTCCTTATACGCTCACAACTCTGTGACAAAATTCAGCTCTAACTCCATTTACTGAATATGCTGATGACACTACCATAGTGGAACAGATTTCAAACAACAACGAGATGGAATACAGGGAAGAGCAAAAACTTAATGGGATGGTGTAAAGACAACAATCTCTCCCCTAATATCAGGAAAATGAAGGAGCTGTTCATTGTCTTCAGGAAGACAGAGTGGCACGCTGGCACTACTGCCTCACAGCGCCACAGACCTGGGTTCAATTCCAGCCTCGGGCCACTGTCTGTGTGGAGTATGTACATTCTCCCCGTGTCTGTGTGGGTTTCCTCCGCATGCTCTGGTTTCCTCCCACAGTCCAAAGATGTGCAGTGGATAGGTGGATCGGCCATGCTAAATTGGCCGTAGTGTTCAGGGGTGTGTGGGTTATATGGGGATGGGTTTGGGTGGATGCTCTGAGGGTCGGTGTGGACTTGTTGGGCCGAAGGGCCTGTTTCCTCACTGTAGGGATTCTATGATTCTATGAAGTGGAATGGAGAACATACCCCTGCCAGTATCGATGGTGCTCAAGTGGAGATGGCTAAGAGCTTCAAGTCCCTAGCAGTAAATATCGCCAACAATGTATCCTGGACCATCCATTTTGACATTACTCTCAAGAAATCAGGCTAACACCTCGACTTCTTCAGAAGGCTAAGGAAATTCAGCACGTCCACAATAATTCTTACCAGTTTTTATAGATGCACCATAGAAAGCATCCTATTCAGATGTATCACAGCTTGTAATGGCAACTCCCCAAGACCATAAGAATTCACAGAGAGAGTTAATACATTGAGGAGCTGGAAGAACACAGCAGGTCAGGCAATATCCGAGGAGCAGGAAAGTCGATGTTTCAGGTTTATACACTTCATCAAAAACGGGGAGGGGGAAGGGAGCTTGGAAATAAATAGAGTGAGGGGGTGTAGATGGGCAAAGGTAGGTAGGATGGTGATAGGTGGATGCAGATTGGGGTTTGTGGGGATTGGTAATGGGGAGGTTGGGGCAGGTTGGTGAGAAAGAAGATAGACAGGTTGTGTCAGGTCAAGGTGGCAGGCATGAGAGGCAGGGTTGGACATGAGATGAGGCCGGGGGTAGGGAGATTTTGAAACTGGCAAATTCTATGTTGAAGCCTTCGGGCTGTAAGCTCCTGAGGTGGAATATGAGGTGCTGCGCCTCCAGTTTTCATGTGGTATTAGTGTGTCACTGGAGGAAGCCCAGGACAGCCATGTCACCCAGGGACTGGGAGGGGGAGCTAAAATAATTGGCAACCAGAAGGTGTTGTTGATTATAATGGACAGACTGCTGGTGCTCCACGAATCGGTCACCGAATCTGTGCTTGGTCTCACTGATATAGAGGAGACCACATCAAGAGCAAGAGATACAGTAGACCAAGTTGGAGGACATACAGGTGAACCCCCTGTTGAATTTGGAAAGATTGTTTGGGATCTTCGATGGAGGTGAGAGGGAAGATATAGGGGCCGGTGTGGTATCTCTTGCAGTTGCAGGGAAAGGTGCCAGATGTGGTGGGGTTGGTGGGTTGGTGGGGATTGTGGAGCGGATGAGGGAGTTGCAGACTGAACCTTTCCTATGGAAGGCAGATGGGGTGGGGATGGAACTATCTCTGATGGAGGTGTCGGCTTGTAGATCATGAAAGTGGCAGAGGATGATGCACTGGATGCGGAGATTGGTGGAGTAGTATGTGAGGACCACGGTGGCTCAGTTCTTATTTTAGTTGAAGGGAGGGGATTTGGGGGCAGAAGTGCGGGAAATGCAAGAGATGTGGTTGAGGGCATTATGAATCAATGGAGGGGGAATGTTATAGTCTTTGAAGCAGGAGGATGTCTGGGAAATCTGGGAGTGGAATGCTCCATCTTGGGAGCAGATGCTGCAGAGGCAGAGGAATTGTGAGTATGGGATCACATTCTTGCAGGAGGGTGGTTGAGAGGAGGTGTGGTCAAGGTAGCTATGGGAGTCGGTGGGTTTGATGTCAGTGCTGAGACGGCCACTGGAGATTGAGACGGAAAGGCCCAGGAAAGGGAGAGAGGTATCAGAGATGGCCCAGGTGAATTTGAGAGTGGGGTAAAAAGTATAAGTAAAGTTGATGAACTTTTCAGCTCCTCAAGGGAGCATGGGGCAGTGCCAATACTGTATTGGCACTGCCCCATGCTCCCTTGAGAAGCTGAAAAGTAGTGGAGGAAGATGTGAGGGACTGTGCTGGTGTAACAGCAGAAGAAGGATTGTTCCATGTATCCTACGAAGACGTAGGCCTAGCTCAGACTCATGTGGATGCCCAGAGCCATCCCCTTAGTTTGTAGGAAATGGGAGGACTTAAAGGAGAAGTTATTGAGGGTAAGAACATGTTCTGTTCAGAGGACGAGAGTGTCGGTGGAGGAGGACTGGTTGGGCCTAAGTGAAAGGAAGAAGTAAAGGCCTTTAGGGCTTTCTCATGGGGCATAGTGGTGTAGAGAGACTGGATATCCATAGTGAAGAGCAGGTGTTGGAAGCCGTGGAATTGAAAGTCTTGGAGAAGGTGGAGGACATGAGTGGTGGCCCAGACATAGATGGGGAGCTCCTGACCTGGGCGGAAGAAATGGAAGGTAGACAGAGATGAGTTCAGTGGGACAGGAGCAGGCAGAGACAATGGGCTATCTGGGACAGTCAGGTTTGTGGCTTTGGTAAGGAGACAGAAATAGGTGGGGCAGGGTTGGGAAACTATGAGGTTGGAGGCTGTGTGTGGGAGGTTTCCTGAGGTAATGAGGTTATTGATGGTCTGGGAGATGATGGTTTGGTGATTAGGGGTAGGGCCATAGTCAAGGGGATGATAGGAGGAGGTGTTGGAGAGTTGGTGCCTGGCCTCAGCGATGTAGATGTCAGTATGCCTTACCACCACTGCAGGTTTAATGGTGAGGCTGGGGTTGAAATGGAGGTATGAATGTTCTGTTGGGGAGTGGTTGGAGTGAGTGACGGGATGGAGAGATTCAATCGATTGATGTCACAACAGCAGTTGGAGATGAAAAGGGAGAGGGAGGGTAGGAGGCCATGGGGTGGTGTCCAGGAGGATGGGGTTTATTGGAGGCAGGAGAAGGGGTCATTAGAGGGTGGTTTAGACTCCCAGTCAAAGATATAGGCACTGGGGTGGAGGTGGTGATGAAAGACTTTGACATCTAGGCTTGTACAGAGTTTGTTGATATGTGGGTGCACGAAAATGAAGGTAACTCCTTTGCAAAGGACTGGCCATTCGTCCTAAGTGAGGAGGAAGTCTAGAGGAATGGTGAATACCCGACAGGGCACAGCAGTGGGGCTAGGTGTAGTGCTGGAGCTGGTAGTGGGGTTGGAGACAGCCTCAGGAGTGGGTACATGTATGGAAACAGTCACATGGGCAGAAGTGGAAGCAGTGATGTGGTCAGCGAAGTTGGCAGTATCAGCAGCAGAAGCGACTCTGACAATGGCATCAGTGGAAGCAGCGCTGGTGTCTACCAAGGTGACATTTTTGGTGGCATCAGTGGAAGTGATATCAGTGGCATCAGTGGGAGGGGCCATGGTGACCATGTGATTAATGGCACTGGGTAAATTGAGGAAGAGATCGTGGATAGGTTCGGGGTCTAGGGCAATGGAGAAGGTATGTGTTTGGAGCTAAGAGTCATGAATGCATGCCAGTCCATCATGAAAATCAGTCTTTTTCCATCGATTCTACCTACATTCCCTGTTGCCTTAGGAAAGCAGCCGACCTAAACAAAGACCCTTCCCACTCCTGTTATACTCTCTTCCACCCTCTTCCATCAGGCAGAAGGTAGAAAAGTTTGAAAACACATACCAACAGATTTAAGAACAGCTTCTTCCCTGCTGTTATGAGACGAATGAATGGACTTCTCATATATTAGTATTGATCTTTCTCTGCACCTTCTCTATCACTGTAACACTATACTCTGCATTCTGCTGTATTACCCTGAAGTACTTATGTAAGGTATGATTTGACTGGTTAGCACGCAAAAGAATACTTCTCACTGTATCTTTGTTCAAATGACAATAATAAATCAAATGATTCTTCCTGTCAAAATGTACAATGTCATATTTTCCCACATTGTATTCCATTTGCCAAGTTTTTGCCCATTTGCTTAACCTGTTCATATCCTTCTGAAGACTTTGTCCCCTCTTGCCTTCCAACCTATTTTTGTGGTGTATTATTTGAATTGAAATTCCACTGACTGCCACATGAAGATTCAAACCCATGCTACTAGAACATTTGCCTGATCTCTGGCTTAGCCTAGTACCATTACTATAATGCCACTGTCTTCCCACATTGAAATTCACAAACTATTCACAATTTAATCAAATAGTCAGGAGAAATTTCCAGTTTAAAGTAAGTCATAGCTCATAAATTGTTATCCGCCACATACAGAAACAGGTGTTAGTAGAGTTTGGTGCTACGCTGACATAAAAGGCATATTGATGGTCACACCAGCTATGCCTCCAGGGTGGAATTGGAGTGGAGCCCGACTTGGAGTTCAAACCAAAGTAGGAGCCTGGACCCTTTTGACGATTTTAGAAACAGTGTTTTATTGTTACTGCGCAAAAGCTCAAGTGGCCACATAGTCTATTGTGTTTTCTCACAATTTATGGGAGCTCCCTGAATTGGGACATTGGACAGTCAGGGCCCTTGCAAGAGAATGTAAGGAAAAAGTTCTTCCTCCGTATTAATGTAAACTTTAGGAGAGTTTTATTAGCAATGTTAAGCCAGTTAATGGAATTTGTTCAGGAATGTTTTACCTAATAAGAAGATCAGCACAGGTCACAAATTGTCTTTGTTCATTCAGCCTTCGGAAATGTCAAAGATTTGTCAGCATGGACAATCTATGCACGTACTTTGACCATCAACCTGAGAAGCTATTCCTCCCTCAAGGTGGGAACCCAGAACTTTGCAGTTGGCCAACGCAGGCTGTCCTTTCCAGAGATAGTGGTAGGGGGAGTGTTCATTCCCTGCCCTGAGCATTAGAAGGGTCAGTGATTGTTGTTCCACACGTGGTAGGATCAAGGACTACACATTCACTTCAAACACTCTTGCCACAGTCTCCACCATGACCTCCGAGTTTAATACTTGTTTAGTCAGGGAACTTTCCAGCTCAGAACTTGCCTGCCCATTTCAAATAACAGTTAAACAGCTGGAGCTTTCAATTATTTTGTCTCTGTAACAAAGTGTACCATCTGGAGTCTCATCTGGAGTCTGATGCTGGCTTGTGATAATGAATTGCTTTTAATATGTTCAAAAGTGTACACATTTGTTTGACCAGTCAAGTTGTTAACATTACAAATTTAAACTTGCTTAAGTGACAAATCTAGATTTGCTCACTGCCTCTTAAATAATTGCTCCTGTTCTAATGGAATGTCTGATATTTTTCACAAGACTAGGTAACTAAAAATTTTAGTGATTCTATTTCACTGACCTTAACTCTTTTCAATTTCCAGTCACATAATTTCCGATTGATCCAGTGGCTATTTATGTTAAACATTGATATTCAATTGCACTGCGACAGTATTTATTATAGTCTGATCACATCACAACCAGACTTAGTTCCACTTATCATGGCAACTTGACAACAACGAGGCTCTCCTGTCCAGGATAAAAGAGCTGTTCACAGAGCGAACAGTGATGAAGCCGAAGAGATGCTCATATTTTTAGCTTGTTTAAAATCACATAAATGTCACTTGCTTCTTAGTTCATGTGAAAGAAACAGCATTTGGAGACAGGACAATTTAAACCCTGGAGATGAGCCTTATTAGGTGAAAGGCGAATCACATAAAGAACCAATGGGACTTGTATCTATCTCCAAGAAAAGTCTCAAACACAGGGACCTACACTGAGACAGCAGTAGTTGTTTGTTGTACAGGAAGATTTCAGAAATACCAGTAAGATCAATGAGAAATTAACACTTTATTTCCATTGATGAGTCCTCAAAAGGAATCACTGGTCTTCTTTCACGTGAAATCCACCTGAAACTCTATGGAATAAGAAAATAGAGTTTTCATTTTTCACAAGTGGCAGTTAGCATCCTAACAATACTAAATCCTTGCAGCAACATAAAGCAAAAAACCATGGATACCTGAAATCTGAAACAAAAACAGATATTGCTGTAGAAACTCAACAGGTCTGGCAGCATCTGTGGGAAGAAAGCCGAGTTAACATTTTGAGCCCAGTGACTCTTCATCAGAACTGGTAGCAGTAGCGAACGTTGGTAGTTATGCTGTGGATGAGATTCAGAGGGTGGGGCAAGTAGGGCAAGTTGGAGGAAAGGTGAGTGGATAGTTGAAGATGGAGTCAAAAAAAGAGAGAAATGGTTAAGCAAACAGAGATATTATTGATAGCAGACCATCACAGAAGAGAAGCTGAATAAGTGATAATGAGAGTTGAGAGTAGGAGAGAATGGCAATCCATGTCATGTCAGGACTGAGTTAAAAAAAATTGGAAAAATAGAATCAGGCTCTGAAGTTATTAAAGTGATGTTCACTTCTACAGGCTGCTGGCTGCCAGGTGGAAAGTGAGATGTTCTTCGAGCTTATGTGAGACTCACTGGAGTACTACAGCAGCCTGCAACAGAAATGAAGTGCAGGGAGCATGGTGTTGTGTTGAAGTGGCAGAAAGCTCGGGGTCATTTTTATCGACAGAATATAGATGTTTTGCAAAGTGGTCACCCAGTCTGTGTTTCATCTTCCCATTTTGTAGGAAACTACATTCTGAGCAGTGAATACTGGAGACTAGGTCGAGTTAAGTGCAGGTAAATCATTGCTTTAGCTGCAAGTCCCTGGTCTTCACTGTTCAAAATGTTAACTCTGCTTTCTCCCAGCAAATGCTACCAGACCTGCTGACATTTGCTGTTTCTATAAATTCTTGCAGCACTGGGCTGGAGTGGCGTGTATCCAAGAGGAGCTTTGGGATCCGATTAAATATAATTAAAAGAAGACTCGACAACAGCAATTTGCTTAAATATGAATGTTTATTAAGTAATAATAACATTTATAGAAGGAAAAGAAAAGAGAAAAAGCAATAAACCTCACACCCTTCAGCCCATCGAGGACCCCTCGATCGATGGCTTGCCTGGAGGCTTAGGTTCATTCCTGGCACTGTCACAATTCCATTCCAAGGTGAAATCCAGTGACATTCCAGAAAATTGTCTCTCTCCCTTATACTGTGTAACAAACAGCCAGCACAAAGAAAGCTGATACAGAAGACAAAACTATTGGCTAGTACTGAAGACACAGCTATAGAAAAGCAGCTACAAGTGTCATCTCCAGCTCATAAAGGAATGTTCACAGCACCCATCCAAGGTTTGTTGAGTATCATCATTAACTGTCCCAGCCTATTTTCCCATCCTATACAATCTACTTTTTCACGCACTGTCAAATATCATCATTAACTTTTAGCCCTTCAGCCCATCCTATACAGTCAGCGAGACAGCTTACTTGGATTTTGGTGCTTTCAACAATCTGACTCCAAGAGTAAAACTCTATCAACTATTCTAAGCCACCAAATGCATAACAAAGTGATAATGATATAAAATAATTTTAGAGCATTTTTTGCATGTGTGGCCATTAAATCCCACAAATTACTCAGCAGACTGGGTGAATTCATAGAAGGTTATGACTGACACATTTATATCAGTAAAGTCTTGATTTGATCTTAAGTAGCTTGGAGGTGGGAGGGAAAATGTTTTGGGGACAGCATAAATACCTTCAAGCATTCTCAGGTTAAGGATGGAATATTTAGTAAGAATTTCCTTACTAATTCATTAATCCAGCCACCCCTGTTGTGTTGGAAGTGTTTTGCTGAAGAACGACTCAGAATTGCAGCTCCTTCAATTTAACCCCTCATCTGTTGAACGCAACAGATTGATCCAGTGGGTACTGTCGAATCTCTGATTGTATGCTAGTGCAATGCTGGTTTAGCTATTTATTTTTTCCCTTGTTTTAGATTCTTAATTTTCTATTAGTCAGTGGTATTTTATCCTCTATTTAGACTTCTATCTGTTGTAAGCTATAATTTTGCTACTTCTGTTTCAACTTAGTCTAGCCAATCTCCTTTCAACTGTCATACATTTCAGCATCTCTTAAAACTCTGGAGGTCTCCAGCTGCATTAAACATACTTTAGAATGTCTAAAGTTATTTTTAAATGACATTCACATGCACTTTGATATTCCATGTCCTTCCCGCCGCAATTTCTTTTTCTTCTTAGTTACATTTCACAACGTACTCCAGTTCAGTTGGACCTTCTTTCCAGAATTTCTGTTACGCTTTGTTGCCTTTGCATGATTTTATGCTCAAGATAACCTGCTGTACAGAACGAAGCATTATTTTGGAAAAGAAAGATTAAATCAGGCTGTAAATGAGTGCCGTGCTCATGAAATGCATCCGTTTAAAAGTCAGAATTTAGCTCTCAATCATGGGTTAATTGCTGTTTACCATAATTTATACAGGCCCAGAGGTGCTGAAATGGAGATCTAGCATTTTAGCTCAGCATTCAAGTTACTTAAGAACAACAAATGACACTTTGTAACCTCCAGTCATATTTCCCCACTGAATATGTGACATGTGCTTACTCACAAAGCAACTGAAGGAGCAGAATACTGGCACCAGGAATGAGGGCGAGAGTTCACGTATTTTCAGAATGTGATGTAAGTTAATATTTTTATTTTATTGGAAATTTGGAAACTAAAATAGTGCAAAATGGGATTTTCGTTTTCATTACTATGAATTCTGATTTTAAAGTGTGAAAATGTTTGGAAAAATGAGCTAAATGCTTACTTCCTTTTCAAAGAAGCATGCGAAATCACTTAAATGAGTAGGATGCTATTTGGGGAGATCATTGCTGGAGTGTTTCACTAAGTGGAGCTTCTCCAGCTGATATAAAAGACAGGGTCAAATATAAGTTGACTTGATTTATTATTGTCACATGTACCTAGATACAGTGAAAAATTTTGTTTTGTGTGTAGTACAGATAGATCATAACATACAAAGCACATAAGGGTAATAGAATAGAGCAAGGAATATAATATTTTGCCTGCAGACAGCAGGGTTGACATTAAAGAATGAGGTTCAAGATTTTAAACTGTGGAGGCCTTTGGGTCCCCAGAGCTGGAAAGGAGTCTAAAGCTGTTTCAGCAATCTCAAAGTATTCAAAGGCAGAGAAACCTCAGTGAATTAGCCTGTGTCTCAGAGAGAGATAGTAATTGATAGAATCACATCTGGTGAATGTGCAGAAAATTGCTGGAAGGAGATGTTTCCAACCTTGTCAGTTCATTATGAAACTTTCAAGTGAAGGTAGGAGCAATATTTCACTGACATTGAGTGTCTATAAATGATATTGCTATGAAATAAGGTTCAATTTATTTTTTGTTGCTTATGACAGAAACAAATTGCAATTTGAAAAGATCCTATTTTATGTTCTCATGTAATAAATTTCATCTTTGGCTAAAAGTACATTTGACAACTAAGTTCTAGGCATGTTACAATATGAACCCAAATCCCAATACTTATGTATAACCAGTCTCATGAAATGGCATAGGAAACCTTACCTTAGCATGCAAGGCAGTGACTTTACAAATACATCATAGCTATTGCTTTTCAGTTCAACTCCAAATGCACGGTTAGCTCAGTCTCTGGTTTCTCTCCAATGCCTCGATTCTGCTTCTGATTTTATGGTAGGTCAACTTCATTTTCAAACTTGATGTGCGTTGAGGTCAGCAAAAGCTATTGGTAGGGGCATTACCAGTACACCATTAGGGCCATATTTGATTTATTGTCACATGTACCAAAGTACAGTGAAAAGCTTTGTTTATGAACACTGCAGGCAGATCAAAGTGAGCAAGGATATACAGATCAAAATAGTTATAGACATAGGCAAACAGGTTACATTGCAAAGAGCATGTGTGAGGCGAGATCAACAATAGCAAGATGCCTTTACTTGAAGCTAGGGAGTCCATTCATCGGTCTAATAATGACAGGGAAGAAGCTCTTCCTGAACCTGCTGGAGCAGGCTGTAGGAGATCATTACTGGGTTAGGATGAGTCTTTAATGATATTGGCAGTCTTTCCGCGGCAACAAGAAATGTAAATGGTATCCGTGGATGGAAGGTTGGCGCCTGTGACGGTGTGGGCAGTGCACACAGCCTTCTGTACTTTATTACAGCCCTGGGCAGAGCAGTAGCCATACCAGGCTGTTACGCACCCAGTCAGCATGCTTTCAATGGTTCACCTGTAGAAGTTGTTGAGGGACCTTATGGACATGCCAAATTTCCTGAGCCACCTGAGGAAGAAGAGACATTGCTGAGCTTCTTGACGATCACATCTACATGGGAAGACAAAGATAGGTTGTCAAGTTGAGGAAATTGACACACTCCACCCTCTCAACCTCAGCTCTATTGATGTAGAAAGGGGTGTGTTCTCCTCCTTCATAGACAGTAAAAACTGCAGATGCTAGAGGCAGAGATAACACAATATGGAGCTGGAGGAACACAGCAGGCCAGGTAGCATCAGAGGGAACTTTTACTGAAGAAGGGACCTGACTTGAAACATCAGCTTTCCTGCTCCTTTGACACCGCCTGGCCTGCCGTGTTCCTCCAACTCCACACTGTGTTCTCCTCCTTTCTTTCTTACGTTAATGATCAGTTCTTTTAGTTTTGCTGATGTTGAGAGAAGGGTTGTTTACATTGCACCACATCACCAAGCCCACTATCTCCCTTCTGCATTTTGACTCATCGTTGTAAGATGTCCATCTAACTATGGTGATGTCGTCAGTGAGCTTGTAGATTGCTTTTGTTTGGAATTTGCCAACACAGTCATGGGTGCACAGGGAGTGCAGCAGGGGCTGAGGACACATCCTTTGGGGTGGCTCCAGTGTTGAGTGTTATTGTGGAGGACGTTCAATTGCCTATCTTCACTGATTGCGATCTGTGGGTCAGAAAGCTGAGGGCAGAGATGAGACTGAGGTCATGGAGTTTTGAGAGCAGTCTGGAGGGAATAATGGGGTTGAAGGCAAATCTTTAGTCAATGAGCGGGATAAAAACCTTAAGAATTGCGGCTTCTGTAAATCAGGAACAAAAACAAGGTTGCTGGAAACGCTCAGCAGGTCCAGCAGCATTGGCGAAGGAAAAGGCAGAGTTAACTTTTCTGGTCCGGCGACCCTTCCTCAGAATTTTTCTAAGGAAGAGTCACCGGACCCGAAGCATGAACTCTGTTGTTTCTTTCGTCGATGCTGCCAGGCCTGCTGAGCTTTTCCAGCAACTTTGTTTTTGTTGTCAATGAGTGGGAGTCTGACATAGATGGCCTTGTTGTCCAGTTATTCCAGGGATTAGTGCAGGGCTAGGCAAATGTTGTCCACTTGTGGACCTGTTATATCTGTAAACAACTTGTAGAGAATCGGGGCAGGGTGGGAGACTGGAGTCGATGTGGGCCATGACCAGCATCTTGAAGCATTTCGTTGTTATTGAGGTGAGAGTCACTGGGCAGTAGTCATTAGGGCACACTGCATGTGTTTGCTTTAGCATGGGGATGCTGGTGGTCGTCTTGAAGCAGGTATTCTTCTAACCAGCCTGATCAGAGATGTTCTTACACACCTCTGGAACAGGTGGGACTTGTAAGCAGGCCTCTCGGTTAAGGGGTAGGGGCACTACCACTGCCCCACATCAGAGGCCCTAGAAGGGCCCTTTTGACTGGATCTAATGCAATACTTGCTAATTGCATCAATACTTGCTAATTGCATCAATACTTGCTAATTGCCCTGATACTGCTGAATTGAACAGAACCATCAATCACGGAAAACTGGTTGAAATCAGCAGAGGCTGATTAATTGAAACTAGTAAGTTAATTGCAGATTGACTGGAAAAGTCCCTTTTATGGCTAAGCCATTGTAAGACAACTCAGGAGTATGACAGCCAACCAACAACTGATCCTGTGACTAATTAATTACTTGGAAAGTATTGTACGTGAGTTTTAGCAAAATCTGTATTCTGCGATTATATCCCTGCAAAGGCCTTCTCAAAAAATAAGGCCGATGATGTGTATCAATGGAGAGTGTTTGATGCAAGAAGATAACATGTGTCAGTGGGAAGCGATTGATGACCAAAATCTTGCTTCGTGATTCAAAGTTCATTCCTAAGTGCTACAGTATTCTTAGGCTGATGAGTGGAGGAGTAAATGTAATGTAATTTCATTGAAAGTGATTTGTTTAAAATTCTTAAAGGTATTGGATTTAATGTGAGATTCTACTGATTGTAATTCCTCACTTCCAAATTTAAGAAGTAAAATCGCCAGCACCAGAAGGTTAGCACAAAACAAGAGCCAGGTGATCTGATGGAGAGAAGCTGAGCACAACCCCATGAGATGACAGTGGCACTGTTGGCAATAACTTGAGGAATAACAGATACTATCATTACAAACAAAGCAGGAGAAATAATTGCTTGAAGCAGCATGCTTATTTATTCCCTTAACTCCAAAACTACCTTCACTGTCACTCAAACTGCTCCAATGGAAGGCCAACAGTTTCAGACCCACTGCTAGTATTTCCCATGGCCTGGCATATTGCTGCAATTAATGCTTAAACAGTTGCCGGGGTGGTTTTGCATTCTTTTGTTGCAACTATTTCCAATTCCTAATGGATTTGTCCTCCACCAAATCACTGAGCTGGTCAGGCAAACTTCTCAAGATATGTGCTTAGAAATTATGGAAGGCAAACCTATCAGTCTCTCTCAGGGTGAACACATTTCTACTCTCTTCCCCTTGTCTGTCAGCCACAGACAACCCATGCTGACACAGTTATGTGTGAGGCAACACTTGGTCAGCAAAACTCCAGTTAAACTGGTGATTGGGTTCATCAATTTTAATTGAGTGAATAAAGGGGCACAGGTGGTTTTAGCTATCACAGGAGCTATCCACCAGGAAAAGTTGTTTGATTTCTCTTTCAATGAGATCCAAATTAACAGTGATAGCAGAAGAGAATTCATTAAGTGTGAAGACTAGAAATTAAGAGTTTATTTTTTCAAACAGAAGTTTGTAAGCTTGAGTTACCTTTTAATATTGACAAAAAGTAAGAATGAAGTGTTTGAGGAAATGAGGATTTGAACCTTACGATCAATGGAATAACTAAAGTAGAGATATGGGTCTCTTACCAGAGAGATGTGACATTTTTGACAACGTTTCTTCCAGTTAGAAGCAGGATTGGTAGAAAATATTCTTAAAACTACAGACTCAAGACTTGGACCCTGAAGGAAGTTTTGATAGCCTATCAACATTTATCAACAAAATATTTTAAACCTCTTAATTATACGAAGCACAGTCAGACTCTGATAAATTTAGAAAGCCAGATGGTTATTTTGTAAAAGATTATATAATGAGATTTAACAAAATTTATGCAAGCTGGAAACAATTCTATTTGGATATCTCAATTTCACTGGTCTCCAAATTATTGGACAATGTTTCAGTGTATGTTTTCTGCTTCCTCTGGAAGTTAGAAGTTGAAAGATTGACCTGATCAAAATCTTCAAAACATTAACAGTACAAGATGGGGTAGATGAAGGTCATACTGTTTATTTTGGTCAGGGATTGTCGAACTAGAGGGTATAGTCTGAGAATTACGAATAGACTATTCAGGGGAGATGTAGGAAGCACTTTGCACACAAAGGGTAGTAGAAATTTAGAACTCTCCTCCACAAACAGCTTTTGATGCTAGATTAATTGTTCATTTTCAGGTAAAGGCATTAAGGAATATGGGTCAAAGGTTGGAATATGGACCTTGGCCACAGATTAGCTATGATCTCATTGAATGGCGAAACAGGCTCAAAGAGCTGAGTGGCCTACTCCTGTTCCTAAGTCACAGATATGAACAGATTGGAGTTAAATTTTCAAAAAGAAGCACACTTTTGCAATTGATATCAGAAGCCTCTTTCAAAAGAAAGCAAAACTACTCCCAGTGGTTTTCATGGCTCCTAGTAGCCAGTGATGAATTTAGAGGTATGGCTAAAAATATGAACATAACAGGAGAGAGTCCTTTTTTAAAAAAATAGAGTGTGTAAAAGAAAGGTGCATAAGATGCTTCATAGAGTTAAATGAAGGAACTAAATTGTAATTCAACATTTGGTATAAATAGAACTTGGGCAGTCCTCACTGCAAGTGATTGGAGGCTAAAGTCCATACAAAATAGAAAAATTATTCCTAGAGATGGGACGGGACTATAATTTGGTAGGAATATTCTTACCTGAGCACTTTAACACCTTGCTCACAGGGAGAAGGACAGTCAATAAGGCTGAAGTTTCAGACAATATAGGGCAATCAGTGACAAATTTTAATCCCAGGGACCTTTGTTACAAAAGACAAAGGTAGAAAGAGTGGAATGGTCGGAGTGGTCATTGATAGTGATGATATAACAGTAAATTTATAGCATAGCAAACAGACTGTTTAGGTGCATTCCACTAGGTTAGTTTGGCTATGCTAAATTGCCCGTAGTGTCCGGGGATGTGCAGGCTGCAGGAATTTGCCACAGAAAATGCAGTGTTATGGGGATACCATAGTGGGGGTGGATCTAGTTGAGATGCTGTTCAGAGGTGTTGGTCTGTGCTCAATGGGCCAAATGGTCTGCTTTCATGCTGTAGGGATTCTATGAATTGATGTCTACAGTGTTTCCCAGAAGTTATGTGGGTATGCAACTTAGAGAGAACCTTGCAATGTAAGGCTTAGGTTCTTGAAGAGAAACTTACTGATCAAACACCATGCAGTTAATGGATACCCGTTCTGCAAGGAATGTGATCTTGAAGATCTTCACACTCTTTCAGAACAATGTATGTCTATCAACTAAAAATCTACATATCTGCTACTTTTGAAATCACCGAAAGAAGCAGGTGATACAGAAGGAAAGCCACAGAAGTTAACAAGTGTTCTTTATTGATTGAGGATGCAGCTAGGATGATATTTCTCAATTAGGTGTGTTTTGCTGAGAGTAGGCTGCACTTGACTGAAATAATGTTCTGTTGGAAATTGAGAAATTAGCAAGTATTTTTATAATGTATATATTGATTTTCTGGGGAGCAGGGCAATTTTCTTGGCTAAGTGCAGCCTCCTCTCGCATTGGTCTTGGGCCACAGGAATGGGGATTACTGCTCGTGGATGCCTCTATACGGTACAATCTTCTGCAGCGATTTCTACTCACGTCCCTGTCCGTCTTCTCCCACTCTATTGTAGGTAGCACTGTACCCCTTTAAGAGATTGGTATGCAAAATAGCCAAGTCTCCAGATGTTATTACATAGCCACAGGCTCACTCAACCGAAAAGAATGCATCTGGACATTAATCTGTCCTGTATATTCAGCTATATATAAACCCATCAGATCTTCAAGTAAATAGAATCTGTGTATCTCATTTGTTACATTCGGATAACACAACATTATCATTACATGGTCTGCAGTTGGGATTTCTGTTTCTGAAAAATAACACTAAGAAACCAGCCTTACAAGCTCAAAAGCCAAAGGGCCCATCAGCAAACAAAATATAATGGCATTCCAGATGTTCTTACTTCATATTTTTTTGCAAAAAAATTCTGTTCTGTATTGTATCTCCAAATTTGTCAGGTTTGTGCAAATATTCAGCTGATTCAAAGCCACTCAATCTGCGGGCATTTCAAATTTGAACAGTCATTGGAAGTCAGCCACATGCTGATCTAGGAGAATGTGTGCCTAAATTCAAACATCAAAAAAACATAGGCTGCTTTTGGGAACAGTGCAGCTCCAACAGAACAAATCCTAAAATAACTTCAATGCCAAAATAAAAAGGAACACTAAGTACAGTGCTGAAAACACAGAAGGGTCACTCAAAGTTAAATATAAAGTGAAATAACTAATGAACAGAAATATGGCTAACAAGTTCCCCACCATGGATATAAACAAAGACTGCAGCTATATTTCTTAGATCATGCACTTGCAGAACCAATTTTAAAAAACTGTGAAGATACCGATAGCAATTGGTAATGAGGAGTCTCACAGTCAATACCTCAGGCTTTTCTGAAGAAAACCAGAAATATTCCGCAAATATATGGAAAGTCCGAGAAGACCAGCTGCATACAAGAGACAACTTTCAAAACAATGTCCAATGGGCAAAAGCTACAGGAATCAATAAATCAGTTTGTCAGCAGATGCCATAACAAGGTCTGATTTATTTTCTCAGAGGCTGAACTGTCAGAGCACATAATGGAGTTGACTAGCATGACACCTATCAAAGCAATCCTAAATTACCACTTCTGAGTTTGGAGAAGGGGTGGGTAAGAATACTTCAGCCACATTGTTACTTCAGTGTGCCAGATGAAATTATTTCTGACATTGTGCCACAGAGTTATCTTTAGGGTCATGTGTGCCAAATGGGGCATGAACCACATGACATCCTTTGCCACATCACCCAGGCCTCACCGAGCCATTCATCCAAGAGTAGAATATCAAAACAAAATTTTCTTGTCACCAGGTTATACCTCTGGATATGGGTTTTCCATCAATAGTTGAGATCATTTTGGAAGGCAAGCAAAATGATCTTGCCAAGCTTCATTTATCCAAATTCTGCAATGCTGCATGCATTTATTAAAAAGCAAGGGAGGATGAAAGTGGTGAATGTTGCACTTAGATAACAACACTATTATGACAACGAGTTCTGCTCTTATCTCTTTCCATTCCTGCTCCAAATCAAGGCCATCCCTCACAAGGTTTCTCTCCGTAATTGCTTCCCTTTCTTTTTTCCTGACAACTCTCCAGATCTCCGATAAGTTACTGTATTGCATGGCACTGAATCTTTTCTAGTGAATTTCTCAATTTCTGGGACAAACAATTACTGGACATTGGTGAAGCCTTGATTGGTCACAGTCTCCTGACAAGGATTAAAAGCCCTTCTCAAACTCTGCATCAATTTGTGTACTGTGGTGGTAGTCTCACTAACCCTGGGTCAGAAAGTCTAGGTTCAAGTTCAAAATACCTCAGACATATATTATTCAGGAGGCTAAATTAGCAAATGAACTGTTGAGCTTGGTAAACAGTAATGCTTAGAATTCTCACCAGTATGTTTACATTGCTGCTAGTTCCAGTGCAAAAAAAGAATGTACAGCCTGTCTAATGTGTGTTGGTTATCCATTAAATTAATTTCTAGAGGCTTAATTATTCTACAGGCAGCTGTTCTGAGCACACATCTAAACCAGGATGTACTAAACATTGCCTAACTAGGTGTTGCTACTTTAGACCCCATCATCAGTTCCTCCAGGGGATTTTTAACAGTAGTGCTACTATTACAGTGCATGAAAGTAGCCCCAAGAGTAGTCTGCCTTGTGTTGATCTAGGGACTTAGAAATCAAATTGTGCTGAGTTAACGTTTGTAGATGCAAATTTGGATCCACAATGGCACAGATATGCTCATTCACTTCAAAGGAAACCAGTGTATACAAACTAGCCTCAGCATCCACACACTGCCCTGCCCCTCCATCCAGTATTTGTAGATCAGCACCTGCTTCGTTTTCCATTGACAATTATTTTTGCTTTGCTTTGTAACTGCCCACTGCATACGCCATGCATCGCTCAATATTTTCCAGCCAAACCTTCAATTTTTCAAGGGAGAGAAGAGACAAAATTGCTTTGGAGACTAGAGATCTGAAAAAAATACAGTGCTGGAGAAACTAAAGTCTGGCAATATCTGAACAGAGAAAAACAATTTAATGTTGTGTCCAATAAGACTCTTCACAATCTTTCAACAGGCTACCTCTAAATTGAATAGTTTCTGCTCTTTGTGGGGCCAGGAAGATAAGGAACATTGGAACCATGGGTCTCTGGCCGTCTCGTCAGTCCCTTTGATTTTTAATTAAAAAACATACCTGTTACATCCTATATTTGCTCGTGGACAGACCTTTTTCTTCTCTAAATCTGCCAAGCCAAAACATAAAAACCAAAAAAAAAGTCGGAATGAAGTATCCAGCTAAGGACACATATTTGACATGGTTGCAATATTATTGTACAGCATACTGTCATACCCTTTTAAGCCCAGGCTCTACTAGATAACTGATTTATTATTTTATCCCAGCTATGCAGATCTCAATGTAATTTCATGGCACTTGTTCATAATTTCTACCATGACAACAAAAGTGAGAAATGTTGGTCCCTGTGGGTAGACTCGTCAGTCAGAAATGTGGATTGCAATTTGTATGCCTGATTCATGATACTACAAATAGGCAGTATGAACTTTTGAGGATATGCTCCTTCTGTTTGAGGACTTTATCTTAACTGGGCATAACTTTCAAGTAGAACCTCTTGATTTGGCAAAGACATATTTTCTAATCCTTGTTAGGTAAATATGCTACTGACATCTTGTGGATTTTCCTGAGCTTAAAAATCTTCTGCTAAAATTGTCTCCTTTGTAGAATTTGTAGAATGGATGATGACTACGTCATTCTCTGTGTCACCCAATGCAAATAAAGCCAAAAAAATTGGCCTGACACCGGCAGGGCTTCTGTTTGTCTTTTACTTGTAGCTGCATTGGGAAGTAACCAGAGCACTAAGGAAATAATGCTTTGCACATTTTCTGAGATGTTTCAATGTTCTCTCATCAGAGTTAGGAAGGAGATGAGGGGGAAAGAAAACATTGCAGATATAAGGCCTTTTTATTTAGAATTAACATTCCCTAAATGAAATCGACATTCCCTCTAATGATCCTTGAGTTAGCATAGTTTGTATATTGTACCACATGGTTAAGATAAACCCCAATTTACACATCTATAAAGGAAATGCCATTTATTTGCAACCCTGTTAGCCCCTGTCATTCCCAACTGCTCCAGTCCCAATGTTTCAGGAAAATTATTTCTAACTGGAAAATTAACAACAGGTGTTTCTTTTTCCCAAAGCACAGGGCTTAATCTTACCATATTTTGGCTGAGTATCAATTATGTTCTGCATTTCATGGATGGTTTCTGTCTGTAAGGACTAATGTGTTTTCCTGTGCTGTTACTCCACTCTTCTCATTAACTACCATCCCTATCTGTATGGCACCACTTTCATCTGATGCCAGCCTGATTTTTCTGCTCACTAATGGGAAGAACTTGTTACAAGCTGGATATGCCAGAATAGACCAGCATCCCTGGTTCGATCATTGAAATGCTGTTGCCCACCCAGAAAAGCGATGCTGCCTTGGAGCTACTCTGTATGGCTGCACACTGTTTTGGTGGACATAATGGCAGGCAGGCAGAAATTGGCACACACTTTACAGACAGGGATCTCAGTATTGATGAGATAGCTTAGTCGAGAGGAGGGATAACATCCTTTCTCTCTACCACCAACCCCCCACCAACCAGGTCCTCTCGAGAAGACCATGCTATCAGACTGTGCCTGCCGAGTCTGACATAACTATCTTGGTCAGTGTAGTATCTACTGTTTAGAAGAATGTTCATGACATACCGGAGAGCTGACCGACCCACTCCCTGGACTTTAGATGTACAGGTCCCCTGACCACTAACTTTCCCCTCCCCCTCCCCCATTGGATTTCTAACCATGTCCAAGCCCCTGGGCTGATATTAGCAGGTGTCTGTGACTCACTATGTGCTGGGATCTCCTGTCTGATAAACAATTCCCCAAACATCAAATTTGTTAGCTTGAAGCACTTGCAGTGTGTGTATAGCATGTATGCAGCTAGAACATGGTACAGCTGTGAGATTGATGTAGCACGGTACTATATAGCAACATGGCCACCCCTTTGACTGCTCACTACAAATAACCACAGCATGATACCTGGGCCCATGTCAGTGCTAAACGGCAAGGTATTACCGCAGTATTATGTGTTTTTAAGCACTGATTGTGGCACAAAACTCAAAGGCAAGGAGCAGATGTTGAGGGCTTGCAGGTAGGTGTTAAATGAGTGTTACTGAGATGCAGCCTTGTCCTATCCATGAACTGTCAGTCTGTCCCTGTGTGTAAAGTATCCTTACAGCAGAATTTCAGTGATGATTGCAGGCATATGCCAAAATGCAGCAGCAGAAATATACAAGTACATCAGTGATGTGCAAACAATTATGCAGAGAGGCTGGCATGTGCTAGATGCCAGTGTCCATGCATAGGGAGCGTGTGTGACCAATGCCAGCTGTCTGCCATGAGACATTGATACCAAATAAAAATAATGTTGGATAGCTAGAAAGAGTGAATACTTTTGAAGTACCAGATAAAGGACAGCTAGCCTTATCATACAGATGGATATGCACAGAAAAATAATGATGGGACAGTAGCAATGTTCCTTGTAATTTTTCCTACTACAACATGGGCCCCCAATATCCATGCACAGTAGGAGCTTCCGTAAGTGAAAGCGACGAGTCAATATGCCAATTTGGGCAGCACACTGCCTCAACGGTTAGAAGTGCTACCTCACAACAGCAGAAACCCAGGCTCAGTACATCAGCGATGTGCAAACAATGATGCAGAGAGGCTGGCATGTGCCAGATGCCAGTGTCCACGCACAGGGAGTGTGTGTGACCAATGCCAGGTGTCTGCCATGAGACATTGATGCCAGGTATCTGAGATGATGGTCTGGAGGAGCAGAATATGTTGAGCTGAAGTTGTAAGGTACCGCACTGTAGTGATTGTAATGAGGTCAGCCAGGTGGACCTTATACAATATAAATTCCCTGACTGGGGCTGTTCACCTGATCCAATTGGAAAGCTCTGGACGACAGATGAGAACAGGAGTCTCAGACATCCTGTTCATTCTGAGACCTGGCTCAGTGGGAGCTGGATCACTATCAAGGACTCTCCATAAGTAAATAAAGGGTGGCTTGGTGATGGGATACTACCTCCTGTGGAGTTATTTCACCCAACCTGATCTCCATTCCACAAATTCTCAGCAACTAGATCCCCCTTTTGATAAACATCTCACTATTGCCAAGTTAGAACATAATCTTGAAACCCAGAACAGTGGCAAAATCAGCTACTTGCTTCTGATGTTGAAATAGGCCTTACTGGATTTCTCACACCATTTTCCCAGATTTCTCACTGTAGACCCCATCACTCTCAGTCTGATCTTCATCTTTGCAGTTTCCTTAACTTGTCAATGGCATTCAGTTTCAATATGTCAAAGTGAAGGCAGGTTAAAGAGTAACAAATCCCTAGGACTTGACAATTTCCATCAGAAGGTGTTAATGGAAGAAGGGGAGCACTTTGTAGATGACGTTAACTATAACCTTGCAGAGCTGCATAGGTACAGGAGTCATCCATTTGGAGTAGAAAAGTGTATATATCACTCCTCTTTCTAAAAAGGGTGAAAGAGGGAAACCAGGAAATGAATGACTAGTTTGTCTTAATGGAGGTGGGGAAATTGTTTTTCTAATCAGGGTTGGGCTATCTGGACAGCTTTTATATTTTTAGTTAATCAGAGATAGCCAGCATGGGTTCATGACAGGTAGGTCATGCCTGAGAAACCTCATTTGAATTTTTTAAAGAGGTGACTTGGTGGACAAAGGAATGTCTATGGATGTTGCTTACGTTGACATCCAAAGCCATTTGATTAAGGCCAACATAAGAGACAGTTGACTAAGGTAGAAACCCATGGCACTGAGGAAAATTACTGACATTTCTGGGAAATTGGTTGACAAGAAGGATAATGGATGTTTACTTAAATTGGCAAGATGTGGCCGGTGCTGTCACACAATCTGTGTTTGAATTATTCACTACTTATTAATAACTTGGATAATGGTTTCAAAAGTCATATTTTCAAATTTGCTGACAACACTAAATTAGGTGGCATTGTAGGCAGTGTAGATAGCATTAGTGAACAGGCAAAACTGTGGCAGATGGAGTTCAATGTAAGCAAGTGTGAGGTTATCCATTTCGGTTGGAAAACAGATGGATCCGGGTACTTTCTCTACAAGCTATGAAATTAAATGCAGTAGATATCTAAGAAGACTCGGGGATCCACTTCACAGATCTTTAAAATGTCACATGTGTGCAGAAAATAATCCAGAAAGCAAATGAAATACTGGCCTTGATATCTAGTGGGCTGGAGAATAAGAATGCAGAAATTAGGCTGCAGTTATACTAAATCCTAGTTCCCACTTTGAGTATGGTGAGCAGACCTAGGCACCATACCTTTAGGAAGGACATATTGGTCTTGAAGGGAGTATAACATAGGTTTACAAGAATGATATCTGAACTTCAGGAGTTAGGTTATAAAGGGAGATTATACAAATTAGGTCTATATCTCTAGAACTTATAAGGTTAAGGGGCATTCCGATCAAAGTCTTCAAGGTATTAACAGTTAAAGACAAGATATGAAGATAAAATATATGCACGAGTTAGGAATTTCAAAATGATTGAGCATAATCTGAAAAGCAGGCCCAGAAGAGATGTTATGAACTACTTCTACATACAAGGTATGGTAGATGTTTGGAACTCTTCCACAAATGGCAGCAGATGCTAGATCAGTTTTCAATTTTAAATTTGAGATAGAAGCATTGTTTTTGTTAAGCAAACGTTTTAAAGGATATAGGCCAAATACAGCTGTATGGAGTTAGGTCACAGATCAGCCGTTGAATGTAGAACAGGCTGTAGGGATTGAATTGCCGAATGTGTTCCTAGGAATCTACCATTTGCTTATTTGTCCTCGCCCTCTGATTGTATTGATCAAGAGAATAGCTGCTACATCGCAAAGAAACTAATGCGTGTAAAAACTATTTTCATGAATATGGATACAGTTCACTTTTGAAAAAATAAGTTAATTTCAATAAAATCTATTCAAAACAAGGTATCTACATTGGTAACACCCCAACCATAAGTCATTCAAAACATATTTGGTTTGCTTTTGATTAGTATTTCACATTTTGAAGACAACACTTCGTCCAATCCAGACTTTACAAATGCAAAATAAAATCATCAGACAGGACAATAACAAGATACAATGGAAATCACAGAATAACATTGACCACTTAAGCAAATTCAAGACAACCTTTCTTGAATACCTTCACAATCAAAGGGCCTAACTTATTTATGAAAGTAAACATTCCATGATGCAAACAGAGTTGATGCCCATAAGGCTCCTATTTACAATGTCCTGCTTTTGAGAAAGACTCATTTCCCTCTGAAAGCTGTATTATCCTTTACTCTCGCATCCAAAAGTGTAACCGTTGTGACATCTGAGTCAGAGTGTCTGAAAGTAGATTGGAAAGCAGAACTTGCATAAAACTTACATCACGATGTACCCTTCCTTTTTCAGAGTTGAGCCAATCACTGCCCCAGGTATATTTTTTAGATTATCATGCTGTTGATGTATATCTTGCAGCAGCCACAGTTACTAAACTGGTAAAGATGGCAGATACAGATCATCTAATGTCCAAATAAATATAACAAATTCTTTATACATTGTTGCACGTTATTAATTCCTCTTCCCCCACAACATTCTGCAAGACACTTGGAATCTGTGGAATCATACCCATTCTCACCACTTTGTACTGTGGAGAGATTATTGTGAACAATAATCAGTGCTGAGATATCATTTCTTTACAACTTCTGTATAAATGACTTAGACTTGAAGACTGAAGATCTGTTTGTTAAATTTGTTGGTGACAAAAAGGTGAGTAGGAAAGTAAATTGTGAAGATGACACAAGGAGAGTATGAAGGAATAGAGATGAGTTAGGTTATGTGTGGGAGCCAATATCTGGCAAAATAGAGAATAATGTGAAAAATTGTTGGAAAAATTTAAAAAAAGGAAATTCTGAATGATTTGAGATGCATAAGTATGAGTGTCCTAGTGTACAAATTGTGAAAGGTTGATAATCAGCTATAGCAGCTAATTATGAAAGCTAATAGAATGTTATTGTTTATTGCAAGTGGAATTGGGCACAACAATATAGAGGCTATGCTTAACTTGGGTGGGACAATGGTGCAAACACATCCAGAGTACTGTGCATTGTGCTGGTCTCCTTCCCTTTTAAGGCATGACATAAATGCATTGGAAGTGATCCAATACCAGGAATGGGCAGGTTTTTGCTATGAATTTAAGTTGAACAGGCTAGGCTTGCATTTACTAGAATTTGGAGTCATGAGAGGTAACTAGATTGAAAAATATAACATCCCTGAACTGTCTTGACTGACAGGATGGAGCAGAAAGGATATTTAATCTTGTCAGAGTTTTCGGGACTATGTGTCACTCTTTCAAAATAGAGTTTGCTTCTTAAGTTGAGGTGATTTTTTTTTCATTAAGATCATGAATGCTTGAACAGTCCTCCTAGAAAGGTGGTGGAAGCAATGCCCTTGAATGTTTTTTAAGGAAAGTTGGGTAGATTCTGAAATGTGATTACGAAACCTTGGGTTTTTTTTCCCAGATTATTTTGGTTCCAGAATGAGACCCTATGCCATTAAGCTCCCAGGAACAGAGAGATAAAATTGTTCCCTTTCCTTATTCACATGCCCCTGATGGTTGAATGAAATAAATTTAGTTTAAAAAGATTGTGAGCTGTATAGATGGCTTTCACCCGGGCCAAATCAATTAGTTTCTTGAAAGGAGAAATTTACACCCGGTCCTGTTTATTTTTTCTTGGACATAGCAAGAGCTGCTCATGCTGGAGTCAGAGAGTAACAAAGTGTGGAACTGGAGGAATGCTGCAGATCAGGCAGCATCAGAGGAACAGGAAAGTTGGCATTTTGGGTTTACAACTTTCATCTGTCCTGTTAAAGGGTGTAAAACCCAAAATGCCAACTTTCCTGCTCTTCTCATTCTGCCTGGCCTGCTTTGTTCCTCCAGCTCCACAATGTATTGACCATGTTTTGTTTTCTTATTGGCTTAGCAGTTGTCCTATAATATTGAAAATACTTTCTTCTTAAAAAAGGTAAAAACAAAATGTCCACAACCTGTACAAATAGAATCTCCTTTACTTTGGGCTTCCTTTGCCCTGACAAGAAAGAAAAGTGTGAAAGTTCTTGTACAGAAATATGGAATGATCAGATCAGCCATGGTTTATTGAATGGTGACAGCCTCTCAAAGTGCTGAGTAGCCTACTCCCTCCTTATACATGTTATCGAGTGTAATCTAAGTACCAGTTGTACCGGTAAATTATATTGAAGGCAACAGCCGGAAAATTGCCCAAAACATAGAGTGAACATCTCATTGAGCTTATTTATTGCTGGCAAAAATGTGACAAAATGGAACAGACTTTGAAAAGACTTTTGCTTCAATTTCTTTTCAATCACTAATATGTTCAAGGGTCTGAAGAAACCCATTCAAGCAGGCTAAGTTAGAGCTATCCCAAATGTTTTGTTTTTATCAGTACTGACCGAGACCAACATCTAAATTTGGAATTTTTAGCATAAACTTGAATCCTTTTTATTATTAAAAATATCTCCCAGCAAAACAGTTTAGAATTATTTCAGGAACTCCATACCATTATGTTGATTAATGATCATACCCCAAGTCGTTTCCAGAGCATGTAAATTTATAAAGATGATATAACAGCCCTCTATGCCCAGAATTTGTAACCTGATATGATAAGACATTCAGGATTAGGGCTTGACCTGCTTCTCATACACAGAAATAAAATGCAAATTAAGAAGTAACTTCAACTAGGATGAATTATTAAATTGCCTCTTAAGACCTAGCTGACCTGCAGAAAATGAATCTCATTCACTGTTTGAGAAGGAGAGTAAGTTGAGTAGCGTTGGTTAAATAAGTTTAAATCAACCAAATAGAAAATGGCCCTGCAAGCACCATGATTGACTACCCGCCAAGTGACAGGATCGGTTATCTCTAATTTGTAGTCCCTAGGTCTTGTAGTCAACTTCACGAGTAAGATTTGAATCTAACATAGAGCAATATCTCATCAGACAATGGACAGTTTTCAGTATTTTGATATGAAATATACCTGAATATCCACTGCCTTGTTCAATGCGCAATGCAGTACCTAAAAAAGGATTTTTGAGAAGCCAGTGTGCTATAGATGTCTATGACTCCGGGATTCACACCCTCAAAACTCCTTTTCAAGAAGATCAACTGACAGATCATTTTGTTTTAATACTATTTCTGCTTAGAGAGCTGACACTGATCATTGTGTGGATGAAGGAATTGAACTCAATTCCGTGGGAGAGATATGTTACCATCAGTGGAAGTATAGAGGCCCATATTTTGGAGATTGATATTTTAATAAGACTTAAAGCCAGGAATTTAATAATACCCAGCACTAAATATTTAATATCACATCATACTGCCTGATATTAGTTTAAACTAGCAACAAACACTTGCTGTTAATTCAATTGTTATTAATGGATTGCATTAACTTACATAGCTCCAGCTGTTAAATAAAGTTTTGAAGTATTACATTCTTTTGATCTGAAACTCTTGGTTGTGGGAAGTATTAGAGAAAGAGAAACATTTCTTTTATTAAGAAAGCCTTTATTGATATCCGGTATTTCTTTGGAAAGTTTTCAATTCAAGAGAATCACTGAACTAGTCAGTTTTACATATGGATTGAATGGTTCTACATCTTCTTTCTCTCCAAGTAATGCAAGGATGATTCTAGTTCTAGATTGAAACAGTTTACTTAAAGGGCGTTAAACATCTTAGAATTTATAGCAATTTAAATAGACATAAGTGCTCTGCAGAAAAGTTTTAAAAAAAGAAGTTAATAGCACTAATTGGAGAAAAGTAATTTGACTTTAAAATTTTTCATTGCACATGGATATGTCAAATGAAGAAACAATGCACTCTGCAGGGAACCTGAGATCTTTCTAGAGTTTTCTCTTTGGGTCCATCACTAGACCCTCTTGCTTCATCCACAGGCTAAAATAGTCAAGGATTTGTGCTCAGACGAGCTTAATGAAGTACAATTAAAAAGCCATTTGATACTACTGTTCATAAATGAGTTACAAATAGAAATCTCACTATACATGTGTTTTAAGTTGAAGGAAGAAGGTTATGAGACTACACAAAATAATTAGATAATGCCTAAGGAATCTCAATCCTTCTTGCACCAACCACTCTGAATTATAGTCTACAATACCATTCAAGACATGATTCACATGCTGACTCCTAATTCTGCAATTTTGGATGAAAGTTGTTTGTACTGGTGTCAAATCTGCAACTAATGTCTTATTGTAGATGAGAAAGTGGACACAGTCATCACTTTCATAGAACCATGCAGCATGGAAACAGGCCCTCTGGTCTAACCAGTCCATGCTGAGCATAATCCAAAACTAAATTAGCCCCATTTGCCAACTCCTGGTCCATATTCCTCCAAACATTTCCCATTTATGCACTTATCCAAATGCCTTTTAAAAGTTGTAATTGTGCCCACACCCACTACTTCCTCGGGAAGTTCCTTCCACATGTGAACCATCCTCTAAAAACATTTGCCTCTCATTTCTTTTTTAAATCTCTTTCCGCATATCTAAAAATGTCCCCCCAGTCTTGAAATCCCCCATCCTAGAGCAAAATACAACTACCATTAACTCGATGTAAAACTCTCATTATTTTATCAGGACGCCTGTCAACCTCCTATGTTCCAATGAAAGAAGTCCCAGCCTATCCAGCCTTTCTTTATAACTCAAACCCTCCATACCTGGCAACATCCTAGTAAATCTCTTTGGAACGCTCTCAAGCTTGATAATATCTTTTCTACATCTGGGTGACCAGAGCTGGACACAGTATTCAAGAAGAGGCCTCCCCAATGTCCTGTACAGCCTCAACATAAGATCTCAGCTCCAATACTGAAAGGACTGAGCAGCAAAGGCAAGTATGCTAAATGCCTTTTTTACCACGCTGTCTGTATGTGATGCAAACTTTAAGAATTGTATGCCTACACCCTTAGGTCCCTCTGCTCTACAATACTACCTAAGGCCCTACCATTAATTGTATAAACCCTATCATTGTTTGTTGTACCAAAATGCAATACCTCACATTTATGCAGATTGAACTCCATCAGCCCATTGACCCATTTAATCAAGGTCTCTTTAAAGTCTTATAAAACCTTCTTTACTGTCTGCTATGCCATCAATTTTGGTGTCATCTGCAAATTTACTAATGATGCCTTCTATATTCTCATCCAAATAATGTATACAAAAAACAAACAAAAGAATACCCAGTACTGATCCCTGTAGAACACCGCTGGTCACAGGCCTCTCGTCTGATTGTTTCAGAGACCAGCAACCTGCCCTGTACCGCAAAGATATTTTGCTATATCAGCCAATTTGCTGGTATACGTGCACCACCCTCCCCTCATCCCAAGTGAAGTAATTACATTTCTTCAAACTCTGCGACCAGGCCTGATAAGGGTTCCACTCAGCAGCAACCTTCCCTATGGTTTGTGCTTCTGCATGTAATGATTTCTCCCCCAGTGTTCCAACAATGCCATCTTTCTGTTCTCTGATTTGGGCCAGCAGGAATTACGCATCAGCCTTGGAAATTAGTTGCTTGGTTTTTCCTGTTCATTATAGCAGAAAATTCATTTTTTTCTTCACCATTGCAACTGCAAACAGTGCATTGAAATATGTTCAGGAGTGATACTAATAAATTGAAGAACATTGCTGGTTTGAACATCATAATGAGCTGAATTGCACAGCAATGATTTCACTTCTGCATTATTTTTGAAAGGGCCCTGGCACATTTTACAACTGCGATCTTATTGTACAGCAATAAATAATATTTTAAGTGGCAAAATTCAGACTATCTTTAACATTAAAATATAATGACAGAAGTACACAGAAGATCAGTCAGACACCAAAACTGGTGGTGTAGTGGTCAGCAATGAAGGTTACCTCAGTGTACAATGGGACCTTGTTCAGATGAGAAAATGAGCTGAGGAGTGGCAGATGGATTTTAATTTGAATATATATGAGGTGCTGCATTTTGGTAGGGCAAATCAGGGCAGGACTTATACACTTAATGGTAAAGTCCTGGGGGCTGTTGCCAAACAAAGAAACCTTAGGATGCAGTTTTGTAGTTCCTTGAAAGTGGATTCGCAGGTAGAGACAATAGTGAAGAAGGCGTTTGGTAAGTTTACTTTTATTTGTTAGTGCATTGAACATAGGAGTTGGAAGTTAATGTTGCAGCTGTACAGGACATTGATTGGGCCAATTTTGGAAAGCTGCATTCAATTCTCGTCTCACTCGTATAGGAAAAATGTTGTGAAATCTAAATGGGTTCAGAAAAGATTTACAAGAATGTTGCCAGGGTTGGAGAGTTTGAGCTATAGGGAGAGGTTGAATAGGCTGGAGCTATTTTCCTTGGCATTTTGGAAACTCAGGGGTGGCCTCATGGATGTTCATAAAATCATGAGGAGCATAGATAGGGTGAATAGACATAGTCTTTCTCCAAGGATAGGGGAGTCTAAAACTGGAGGGCATAAGTTCAAGGTGAGAGGAGAAAGATTTAAAAGGGGCTTAAGGGCATTTTTTTTCACACAGGGCTGGTACATGTATGGAATGAGATGCCAGAGGACATGTTGGAGGCTGGTACAATTATAACATTTAAAAGACATCTGAATGTGTATATGAATAGGAAGAGCTTAGAGGGATTATGGGCCAAATGCTGCAAATGGGACTAGATTTATTTAGGATATCTGTTTGGCATGAAAGAAAGGGCTGTTCTGTGCTGTACATCTCTCTTACTTCGAAGCTGGTTATCCTGATCAACTTTGAGTGAAGTTGCAGATCTGTATTTGAATTAAAGGAAGCAAGAAAATGCTGTAAAAGAACTTCAAATGAGACTATTTGATCAAAATTCCATGACACAACTTATTGCTGATAAGAATTAATTATTTTTTCCTTTCAAACATTGGTGTTTCTTTGTTTAATGTCAGTTTATGTACACTTATGTGCAACAAAAAATGTTTCAGTTAATCACTTCTCTCCAATTAGTGCTATTGTGGTAGTGTGTTACTCACTTTGTGAAATTATTCAGTCGTAGGTAGCAATTCTTACTCAGAAGGTTGTGAATTTAAGTCCATTCTTAGATATGACAAAAGTCAAGACTGGAGGTGTGATATTTAATCTGCCTGCTTTCCCAAGTGACACAATTTGAACAGGAGCAGAGAAGTTATCCCTCATCACGATTGATAGTTATCCCTCAATCAACAACATCAGAGGAACAAGTTTGTCTGGTTATTATCACAGTTTTGTACATGGGAGCTTGTTGTGTGCAAAATAATTGTTATTTCCTACACCCCAATGGATGAAGACACCCAAAGGTTATTTCATTGGTTTTAAAGCTCTTTTGGTCATGAAAGGTGTTATCTATGTGTAAATTTTTTTATTTTAAAATTATACCAGAAAGTCAGCATTGTAGCTTGAATGTTATTAGCTTGAAACATTTTACTATCTTCTAGTGGCCAAGTGGATACTTTGGTCATTAAAAGCTACTGCTTAATAACTCTTCCTAAACAATTACCCACAGGGAACAAAGGATATGGGGTAAAAGTAAGAACAGATGATTGTGTTGGATGATCAGCCGTGATCATAAAGTAATGGCTGAGTAGGCTTGTAAAGCCAAATGGCCTACTGCCACTCATGTTTTCTATGTTTCTATGTTTCTATGCATGATCAATTACACCACTGTATTCTGATTTGGCCTTGGTGAAGCATGGCTTAATACTAATTCATTTAAGAGAAGCGTGATCAACCTCTAGCTGGTTCTTAAGGGCAATGCTTCCACTACCTCCTGACTGGTTCCTTAAGTTGTGAATTATTCATGGGCACACCTTGTCCATTTTGAGATCTTTGTTATTAGCACTTCATAACTTTTTACTCTGATAATCGGATAGTTTGACAAATAATTCAAAAGATTGATAGTCTTGATCGCATGTCTCAATTTTAGAATTTTAATTTACAGTACAGAAGGAGGGCATTCAGTCCATCATGAGTGTACCGGCACCCAAAAGATCTACCCAGCCATCCACGTGTCTGTAGCCCTCTAAATTCATCACTTCTAAACATAGATCTAGCTCTCTCTTGTTATCTCCTAAAGAATCCACCTCCACCACTCTCCCAGGCAATGAATTTCAATCCTACAACACTGAGTAAAGACGTTTCTCCTCAGCTTGCTTCTAGCTCTCTTGCTGATAGTCTAGAAATTGTGACTGACATGCTGAGCAGTGCAAACAGAATATCATTTTTTACACTGTCAAAATTGTTGATAATGTTGAACACCTCAATAAGGTTACCTCTTAATCTTCTCTGCTCCAAGCAGAAAAAATCCAATTTCTTTTAATATTTCCTTGCATCTAAAATCCCCACTCCTGGTATCATTCTAGTAATTCTTTTTTGCAGTCTCTCCAGGGCTTTAATATACTCCCTTACTTTAATATACTCCCTTACGTATGGTACCCAGAATTGAACGCACTATTCCAAAACTGGCTCCATCAATGATTTGTGGAAGTATAGCATCACCTCCTTGCTTTGGCACTCTATGCCCCTATTTATAAACCTAAGGATCCTTTAAGTCTTCTTCACAACTGTTTAACTTGCTTTGTCACCTTCTGAGAATTACACATATAAACCCCAAGATCTCTGTTTGCATGTGGAATGAACTCCCTGAGGAAGTGATGAATGTGGGTACAATTACAATACTTAAAAGATATTCGGATAATTACATGAATAAGAAAGATTGGAGGGATATGGGCCCGGAGCAGGCAGATGGGAATAGTCTAGCTTGCGATTTTGTTTGGCACGGTTGAACCAAAGGGTCTGTTTCTGTGCAGTATGACTCTGTGACTCTACTCCTGTACTCTACTCAAAGTTGTATTCTCACTTAATTGGTGAAGTTTCCATTAAATCAGATATCTAAAACTGCTCATTAATTCTTTCTTAGGGGCCAATTATTAAGATTTTTGTTTCTGGTTTAGGGTAAGAGGACCTTTAAAATTGAGCAGTCCTAAATCAAAAATCTCTCAGTTGGATTAAGCATCTGAGGTGAGAGAAAGATTAACCAGAGCAGGTGAATTAGCTAGACAACATTTGAAGTTGGCACAATAACTAATGAAGCAAGAAGCAGATATGGAATCTAAAAGTTGTATGTTTGACCATGGGGATAAAGTGTTGGTGGTGTTATCAGCGGTAGGAGATCCCTTCAGAACAAGGTTTAGTGGTCCCTATCACATTGAATAGAAGTTAAATCTGGTGAATTATCTGCTAAAGATGCCACAAAGGAAATAGATATATCAGGCATGTCACATGAGCATGCTGAAACATTACTATGACAGTAAAAGGGAACCAGACAAACAGGCATTAGTGACTGCCACTCAAGGTGAGGAATCAAATCCAGATGTCTTGGATTTTGATATGCTTCAGGATGAATTGAGTAACAAGGGAGTCCTTAAGAAACGGAATAGGGTAGTATGCTATCTGTCCCAGGAACAGAGAACTGAATTGAAAGACTTGTTACAGTCCAATGAGGACCTATCTAGAAATGGAAAGGGGATTAGAAACTAATGCCATAGTACATGATGTTGGTATAGGGAGTGCTGTTCCAATAAGACAACAACCCTACAGGCTTAATCCTCTCAAAGCAGTGCAGGTACAGAAGGAAGTAGAAGCATTGCTCCAAGAAGATATCATAGAGATGAATCAAAGCGAGTAGAGTTCATTAACTGTGTTGGTTCCCAAATCTGATGGGACTCAACAATTCTGTGAAGACTATTGGCAGGTCAATGTTGTGACCAAATCTGACTCATACCCAATTCCAAGGTGGAGGATTATGTGGAAAAAGTAGGACCAGGCACTAACATCACAAAGTTGGACTTACTTTGCAGTTACTGGCAAACACCTTTGTTAGAGAGAGCAAGAAAAATTTCTGCTTTTGTAATCCCAAATGGGCTATATCAATTTAAAGTAATGCCCTTTGGAATGAAAAACACACCAGCCACTTTTCAAAGGCTTGAGAACAGAGTTGATGCAGGATTGACTAAATATGCTGTCAACATCGATGACTTAGTGATCTTTAGCCATTCATGGAAAGATCACATGGAGCATTTGACGGAGCTCTTTGAGAGACTAAGGAAAGCTAAGTTGGTCATAAACATGGCAAAAACAGAACTTGCGAAGGCGGAAGTGACATTCTTAGGGCAAAAAATTGGATACAGATGGATGACACCAAGGGACATGAAGACGAAGGCCATGGAGGAATTTACAAGATCATCTTCAAAGAAGGAAAGGAAGTACTACAAATTTTAGGATTGAGCGAATTCTACAGGAAATTTGTACCAAACTTTAGTAGCATGCTGGCATCATTGATGGATTTGTTGAAAAGGAACACGAAATTTCATAGAACAATGCCAGGAGGTATTTGAGAATTTAAAAGCAGTGTTAGCCACCACATCTAGTTTTAGCTACCAAATTTTTTTGAAATCCTTCAAAATCACCAATAATGCAAGCGATGTAGGTGTTGGAGCTGTGCTGTTGCAGGAGTCTGATTTTTGATTGAAAGGCCGATCAATTATTTTTCAAAAAAACTCAATATCCACCAGAAAAATACTCAGCCATTGAAAAAGAGCTATAAGTTTAATAATGGCCTTACAGTATTTTAATGATTTCATTGCAAACAATGCATCAGAAATGATTGTGTATACCGATCACAGTCCTTTGATATTTCTAGAAAGATTTAAGAAGAAGAACACCAGGTATTTTGTTGGAGTCTCATGTTACAAGCATTTAATTTACAGATTGTGCATGTTGTGGGTCATGAAAATATTATTGCAGATGCTTTTTTTGCAGGTTTAAAAGCAAAATGTTTATACAGAATAGAAACGGTAGTGTTCAATGTTTTATATGTACACACATATATATATATATATATATATATATATATATTTGTGTGTGTTATATATAAATTTAGATAAATAATGCGTAATTCCAGATTAATGAACAATGGATCTAGTAATATAATGAAGTTAAGGTTTTAAAAGGGGGAGAAAAAAACCATCTTTTCATAATGGTTCTTTTTTTTCTGAAGGAGGAGGTGTTGTGAAGTTTGGTAGAGGACTTATGGATTGGGAGGCAGGAAGTTAGAATTTGTTGTTTGTAAAATGCTCGGAGGGAAAGCATCGTGTTGCCCCTTTAAAAAAAGTAATGTGTTTTTTGGCACTTAGAGATTTAAAATGGATGTCTGTGAGCCCCTGTTTGAAAGTTTACAAGTATACAGAGAGCTCGCAAATTGAAACCTTTGTATCAAAAGGCCATACAGTTAGCAGGCCCCGCAGCTATTTACCAAGTCAACAGGCTTTGAATTTTGCCAATTAATTTGAACCAGGCGCTTAGATGCCAAAAACTAATTAGTTTTAAATCTGATGGTGTTGACAATATAAGACAAATTCTACTGTAAGAAATGTTGATATGTCATCAAGGGTATAAAAGAAGGGGGCAGTTGGACAGACCCACAAGATTATCGCCATCTGCCAGAGCTAACAGTCCTCCGCTCTCAAAAGAGAATCACTGCCTTCTCTATGTCTCAGAGAAGGCACCATCTAAATAAAAGCAGTACCAATGGCACAACTAGTCAATATTCCTGACAGAAGAATCAATGGAGAAGGCCCTCCCGATAGAAGAACCAACGAGAAAAAGCAGAGAACATTCTGGGAGCCATGTAACATGTCTGTAATTTTAAGAAACCAAGTTCAATTTTTTTATATATAAGTGGGACTCGTATTTAATAAATGGCATACCATTAGAATCTTGCTTGATTCCGGAATAGTTAGTAGTTAGAAAGGATTTATTCTGTTTATTAACAGTTTAGTTAGTTTTTTCACTGTTAGAGTTAGATAAACAAATTGTTACTTGTTGATTTTAAAGTGAGTGTCAGGGATTTATTTTATTTAACCACTCGGATTTACTGAAAAGCAGGTTACTTCACCTTTAACACGCCTTTTACAGATTATAAGGCACGGTGCTACTCTTTGTGTATTTCAGTTTTAGTTCTCAGGGGAGTCAACCTCCACTTTATAACAACTGTGACCATAAATTTTATTTCTGTGACTCCCTTTTTGCATTCTTGATCACTGCTGAGGGCTAACAAGCTTGGAGTATGTATTCTTTTTACATTTGGCCTTAGACCCTTCAATTTCTCACAATCACAAAATAAGATTGAGCCAAATAGGAGATCCTCAGCCTTGTCTTCGATTTATTTGCAATCCTTTTGGGGAATTCATTGTCAAGTGAAGCTAAACAGAGTCATGCAATTCTTGAAGTGCTAAGAACTATATTGATTACACTTTATCAGAATATTGGATTAATCAAAGGATATACTTTGTGTGATGATAACTAAACCAAGTCAATTATTCATGATATGTTAATTCAACAACTAATGCTACATTGTGACCTCTGGAGTCTAGCTGAAAAGGCATTGGAAGACGGGCAGAAAAGAAAAGCTGAAGTGTTGGAGAAATATAGAATTTGACTATTCTACAGAACCTGATCCAGCTTCTAAATGAGATATAGATAGCAAGAATGCATACTCCAGTCATGGTTATCTAAAATTGTCTGGATTTGCACCAATCCCCACACTGCGATTTGGACATTAAGAAATGTGGCACCACTATACAAAAAAGAATAGAGAGAGTACAAAGGAACTACAGGCAAGTCAAACTCACATCAATTGTTGATTTATGTGCTAGAATCCATTATTAAAGAAGTCTTTACAATTCTTTATCGTTACATGCATAGTGAGATTAGAACAAGTGTTAGTTGGGGTAGACAAGTTTCTGGTCTATCAGGGAACTGAAGGGTCTGGGGAGTATATGACAAAATTGGCTTTGAAACCAAAGGTGAGCCATGATCATAGAGAAAGGAGAACCAGGCTATCTGGGCCTTGTGATTTACTCTGCCTCCTCTTGTATCTCTATTAATGCAAAATCAAGTGAATCAATATGATATACCCATCTCTATCCTCATCCATACATAGAACAACTCGAAAACATTGCATTTCCCACCAGGAAAGCCAAATACGGCACAGGCTGAAAATTGGAAACAAAGGCAGAAAATGTGGGAAGTACTCAGCAGATCAGGAAACATCTGTGAATATTAGCTCCCAGTTGTGATGGAAGGTCATCAACTTGAAAAAATGGCCTCAATATTCCAATGGTGAGAGTGGTGTTAGAACACAGCAGACTGGAGATATGCATTAAGACCATGCAAAACATAGAAAATTCTGCAGGAATCGCCAGGGAAATTGAAACTTCTCGTGTGCAATCCCTTGCATCTGGAACCCCCTGAGAAAACCCTTTTTAAATTTGGAAATTTTGGAAGTTCCCACACAGTTAAGCTCAATAGTTACCTAGGAAATGTTAGAGGATTTAAAAACCTACACAAACTCCTAGGTAATGATTAAATTACCTAATTAGTTCACCCCCTTGACAGCATTCACTTGGCATGCTCCTGACCTCACTGACCTACTCACATGGCATCTACCTACCTTACGCATAACCACTCCACCTTCCTGACACCCTAACAATCTCACTCACCGAGTACAATATCCACTTCACCAACCTGGCTCACCATCAACCTCACCCACCTAGCACCCTAATCACACACATTCTCTTACAAAGGAACTCTCAAAGTAGCTGGTAGCGCTGCTGGACAATAAAATCATAAATCACAGTTCACTGACTGTTGCAAATAGTATATGTTTTCCACAAAGATTTAAAAATTAATTTTAAATAAACTCTTCCTCGTGTTGGCTGATAAATTGTTAATATATTCGTTGAAATAACACAAGGGTATCATGCAAATGTATGTGTTTTGTTCATTAATAGAGCCAACATTAACTTGTAGTCTAACATCAGGTGAGGAAAAAGAGAAGGATGAAGGAATACATACTATGATTTGCCAGACGATAGTGACAAATCAATGTGAATCTAAACGTCATCAGCCCATGAACCTGGTAGTTAGTCATGCTTGACTCATACGTCCTGATGCCCTTCGACACTGTGTCACTGGAGCGTGTGCGTTCAGTTGGTTTGTACTTTATTGAATATTTGGGCTATTAACTCTCTCTTCACACACAATGTGCCTAGCCTGCTGAGTGATTCCAGCATTTTCGTATTAGTTTTGTTTCCCTATTAATTTACTCTCTATTGACAGTGCATTTGTAGTTAACAAATTTCTGTGGTAGTGTTTGCTTTGTGCTGCTACATTTTGTTGACACCAGTATCTCATTAATATTTTATGGAGCTTGCCGAATTGAGGAGAATATTGTTTATTTAAGTAACCAAAACAAAAATTGCAGAAGAAACTCAGCAGATCTGATAGCATCTGTAGAGAGAAAGCAAAGATGACATTGCGAGCCTAATGATCCTTCAGAACTTCAGATAGTCACTTGGCTTATTGGATAAGGTACCTGACTGCAATGTGGTTTGTGATTGTTATTAAATATTTGCAGGTTCAATTCCTGTTCTGAAGAAGGGTCACTGGACCCAAAAGTTTAACTCTGTTTTCTCTCAACAGATGCTGCTAGGGCTGCTGAGTTTATTCAGCAATTTGTTTCTGTTTCACATTTCCAGCATCTGTAGTTCTTTGTCTTATTTAACTTACAGTGGCTTCATCTGATATTGTATCAAGTCCTGTGATTATGTACAGTGTCTCATCAACATATCACACCATCAGTCTTGTACTACAATGTGGAGTTGTTTGAGAGCACCAAAACTGACAGCGGCAACAATTATTCTCACTATTGCTTTTCATGTTTTATGACATGTGAAAGCAGAGTACTGAAAGATGGAGACTCCTCATGAACATTCCATTTATAATCCTCAATTTAAAAATAACCCTTATCAGTGCTTATGCTAATAGCTACTACAGGAGAGAGTTCCATTCACATGGTGATTCTCTTGTGTCAATTGGACAAACACTGAAATATTTTGTATCAATTAAAATGTTTTATAAATTAACTATGAGCTCATGGAATAGCAGAACAGACTTCAGGAACTAAATGTTTTACTATATTTCCTTTATATTATAATTAATCATTATTTTATGCTATTTAAATTACAGACTACGATTAGGTAAGAGATTGAAAATATTCTCAATAAAATTCATTACTTTTCAAGTCTCTTTCTCATACTTTAAGTGCATTGTTCCAATAAACTGGGTTGAACCAGTATGTGTTTGTGATTTCTAAAAATATTTCAACAACCATGCCATCCCAGAAAAGTCCATTGTATCTGCTCTACTTTTGTGCTCTATATAAGTTTAATATCCAACATTCTGAAATGGTGTCTTCAATTGTAGTATCACTGTCTAGAATCAACTCTTCCACGTGTTGGCTGCCAAATGGTTAATATATTCATTGAAATAACACAGGGGTATCATGCAAATATATGCATTATTTGTCCATTAATGGAGCCAACATTAACTTGTAGTCTAACATCAGGTGAGGTAAAACAGAAGGATGAAGGAATACATAGTATGATTTGCCAGACGATAGTGACAAATCAATGTGAATTTAAACATCCTCGGCCCAATTGAATAATTGGTAAATGAGCTTGACTCAAACGTCCTGATGCCCTTTAACACTGTGTCCCCTGTTGCACTGGAGCATGTGTGTTCAGTTGGTTTGTACTTCGTTTGCTTAGGACCAGTGAATGAATACACACTGGCCTAAGGATCTCAGCTGCCCACGTGTCTCAGAGTCCATGCCAGGGAAACCCAAACCCAACTTGCATCAAAGAATGAAAGCTGCTCAACTTCAACTGTCAGTAGTGGCTGGCTGTCATACATGCTGCCTATTTTCTACTTTGAGCTGAAATTTACCTTCAAATCCCTGCTTGCCAAAGGTACTGTCTTTAAACTAGAAATGCCCATTTAAGTCTGTGACCTGGTGTATTGGGGACTATGCCTATTCAGTTTCTGACAGAATTTCCAGCCATTCTGCTAGAGTCCACACAATAATTCAGTGGAACAACTAACTATATTTACCTTTCGCCATCTTCGCCTTGGTGTTGTACGATTAAGCTTTAAAATTTCTGATGAAATTCCAAATGTTTTAACTTTCCAATTTACATGATCAAAGAACCATTTTTGACTAATAGAGAATTTCCAGTCAAAAGTACACATGCCAAACAATGTAAACTGGTGAAAAATAAATGCTGTTAGACAAATGACAGAGTCTCTGCTCATGTTTTCTCAAGGGACAGAGGCAATCTTAGCTGAGCACATTTCAACTGAGATATTTTCTTTTGTGTGGAAGTATCAAATAGACCAAGCGGTTCGTTTCAACAGACATTTATTCTGAAATGGTTAAAATATTAAAGCATGTCTCAAGTTTCAAATAAAATTCATATGATTTATTAATTCTATTAAAGCAAAGTCCTCTTAATATTTAGCTTTAGGTACAGATCATAAAGCAAGGGAAGAATCAATGATGTCTTAAATTTATTTGCAACTCCAGTACCATCTTGTAGAATTTTAGGTCAGTACAAAAACAACCCCCACCCCTCCACACCACCCCCCCCCCCCCGCCCCGCCTGTTAATAACGGTCAATATCCATGCAAAGTAACTAGCTTATCGCACACTAGGAGGATTTTCACTTCTAAGTACAGTCTTCAAACTCTGCTGGAGGCAGTATTGCTGTATAACAGAGCATTGTAACTGTTGATAATGTGGCTCTGCTTCTCTTGATCTCACTCACTGTTGTTAATCAGACTACAATAGGGTGAAAAGACAGAGTTCACGGGCAGTTCACTTTGTGATTTTCATTTAGCAACCTATTATGTTTAGATACACTCCTAACATACTGTAACAATGCTTTTATTGTAAGAGCCTGACTTAAGGATAAGAAATGAACAGCTCTTGGATACCATGTATGTGCAGAAATTCACTGCCCAGAGAGACTGAGGAAGATCTAAATATGCTCATAGTAGTATTGGCTTTAAGCATGGAGTAGAGCATCGTGGCAATTAGGGAAAACTCCAGAGCCAGAATCTGAAGTTGGATCAGATTCCATGGGACAAAGCTGTAGAAAGGGAAGACTCACAATCAGAGCAGGACTAAGATGTAGGGCTGGATGAACACAGCAGGCCAAGCAGCATCAGAGGAGCAGGAAAGCTGCTATTTTGGGTCAAGGCCCTTCTTCAGAAATGGGGGAGGGGAAGGGGATTCTGAAATAAATAGGGAGAGAGGGGGACGCAGAGAGAAGATGAATAAAGGAGAAGATAGGTGGAGAGGAGACAGACAGGTCAAAGAGGTGGAGTTGGAGCCATTCAAGGTGAATGTAGCTGGGGAGTTAGGGAGGTGATAGGTCTGTCCAGGGAGGACGGACGGTTCAAGGAGGCAGAATGAGGTTAGTGGTAGGAGATGGGGGTGGGGCTTGAGGTGGGAGGAATGGTTAGGGAGGCAGGGACAAGCTGGGCTGGTTTTGGGATGCAGTGGGAGGAGGAGAGATTTTGAAGCTTGTAAAGTCCACATTGATACCATTGGGCTGCAGGGTTGCCAAGCGAAATATGAGATGCTGTTCCTGCAGCTTTCGAGTGGCATCATTGTGGCACTGCAGGAGGCCCAGGATGGACATGTCCTCTGAGGAATGGGAGGCGGAGTTGAAATCTTACGCGACTGGGAGGTGCAGTTGTTTGTTGCGAACCGAGCGGAGGTGTTCTGCAAAGTGGTCCCCAAGCCTTCGGTTGGTTTCCCCGATGGAGAGGAGGCAACAATGGGAACAGCGGATGCGGTATACAACATCAGCAAATGTGCAGGTGAACATCTGTCTGATGTGGAAGGTCTTCTTAGGGACTGGGATGGGGGTGAGGGGGCAGGTGTAACACTTCCTGCGGTTGCAGGGAAAAGTGCCAGGTGTGGTGGGGAGTGTGGAGTGGACAAAAGAGTCACGGAGAGAGTGGTCCCTCCAGAAAGCAGACAAGGATGGGGAGGGAAAATTGTCTTTGGTGGTGGGGTAGGCTTACATATGGTAGAAGTGCCAGAGGATGATGCATTGGATCCAGAAGTTGGTGGGGTGGTACGTGAGGATGAGGGGGATTCTGTTTTGGTTGTTATTGCAGGTAGGGGGTGTGATAGATGAGTAGCAGAAAATGCAAGAGACACAGTCAAGGGCATTTTCAACGACTGTGGAAGGGAAGTTGTGGTCCTTGAAAACTGAGGACATCTGGGATGTCTAGGAGTGGAATGCCTCATGTCAAGAGCAGATGCAGCAGAGCAAAGGAATTTGGAATAGGGGATGGCCTTTTTGCAGAATGTGGTTGAGAGGAGGTATATTTTAGGTAGCTGTGGGAGTCAGTGGGCTTGAAATGGATATTGGTTTCCAGTTGGATACCAGAGATGGAGACAGAGAGTTCCAGGAAGGAGAGCAAGGTATTAGAGATGGTCCAGGGGCCCTTAAGGTTGGAGTGGAAGGTGTTAGTGAAAAAGATGAGCTGTCCAAGCTCCTCACGGGAGCATGAGGCGGCACCGATACAGTCATCGATGTAACGGAGGAAGAGGTGGGGTTTAGGGCCAGTGTAGCTTTGGAAGAGGGATTATTCCACATAACCTACAAAGAGGCAGGTGTAGCTTGTGCCCATGTGGGTACCCATGGCCACCCCCTCTGTCTGTAGGAAGTGGAACAATAAAAGAGAAGTTGTTGAGGGTGAGGACGAGTTCAGCTACACAGATGAGGATGTCAGTGGAGGGGGACTAGTCGGGCCTGTGTGACAGGAAGAAATGGAGGGCTTTAGGTCATCTGCATGAGGAATGCAGGTATAGAGGGACTGGACGTCCACGGTAAAGATGAGGTGTTGGGGACCTCATCTTTACCATGGATGGCCAGTCCCTTCAATTGCTTCAATTCTTCCCCTCCCTAACTCCCCACCCACGTTCACCATTACTGGCTCCAACCCCGCCTCTTTAACCTGTCTGTCTCCTCTCCACCTATCTTCTCCTTTATCTACACAAGCTCTGCACTTTGTTATCTCAGATTCTCCAACATCGGCAGATCCTACTATGTCAGGACTTAGAAGACTTCAGTAAAAAGCTGAAAAATGGGTAGATTTCTGAGGAGTATTAAAAAAGTGCTGGAAGAATTTAAACACAGGACAACAGAATAGGAACACGCCAAAAACCATAAAATTGATATCTAAGTCAAGCCACAAATCAGCGATATTTTGGAGAGCAAAAATACAAAACTGCAACAGTATGACAGTAAAAAGGAAAATCTAAGTACTCACTCAAATCAGTAGAATATAATAATCCTTAGGGATGGCAACTCCAGGAGAAACTTTGCCTTAATACAACAATTCAAAACATGGAGGTCACACACTGATGCCAGCAGTAAGAGGTCTGGAAATGATAGTTTCATTACTAAAGAACTATACAAGGTTTGCATGCAAAAGGAACAGCATTGCCAAGTTAGCACATTTTTCTTTGCGGTATGTCCAATAGTTAATAGCTTGGTAAGAGAAGGGCAAGGAAGAAAGTATTAAAAATTTATGTATGGTTAAAGCTATTCAATGTGCATTTAGCTGAAAAAGAAACTTTAGTTATACAAAGAAATCAAAGTTTGATCAGTAATCTCAGTGACTGGGAAAATCGAGCAAAGGCCTTTTTAGTGGATTTTTATTGACTCACAGGAATATGCAGAAATAGAGCATTAAAGGATAATTGGTTAAAGGCCAATCATATAGTATGTATGAACGATGAAAAATTGCCAGACCCTCTTAAATTGTCTTTAAATTGAACATAAGAATAGACAACACCTTTGTCTGTTGGTCAGGAAACATAAAGCTTCAAATTCCAGGAGGCACAGATCTTCAGATGTGAAGGAAAAGTAGCACAAACGTAAGTCTCAAACAATGAGATTGTCACTGACTAATTCTGTATACCAATGAATACAAACACTTTGGAAATGTATTCAGCTAAGACTCTTAGAGAGAATGGATACACCTCTCCTTTCTTTGCTCTGGAGTAAATTTCAGCAAGAAATTCCACACTGTTCAAAGGCTCAAGGAAATCGAAACAGGTGAATCCCATTAATACACAAGACGGTGTAAAGCTCACTTACTTATACACTCCAAGGAAAACTCCTCACTGTTTCTCCAAAGAACAGTGTCTAGAATAGTGGAACAGAGGCAGGGAACCATTTGTCCCACATACAGTCTGATTGGTTGGTGAAATGAAGGAGAATCATGATCAGAGGGTCAAGGAAATGTTAAGGGCACTGCAAAATGCAGTTCTTACACTCAGCAAGAAATGCTCATTTTCAAGACCAATAATTCAGTTTTCGAGGATAAATAATCCAAGAAATTATGGTATATCCAAAGAAGACAAGGGACATCAGTGTGGCGTCGGAGGGCATTTTGCACTTAGCGATCATAACTCCATAAGATTAGAGGAGTCGTCCTCGGGTAAATGTGCTTAATTGGGCAAGGAATAACAACATCAAAATTAGAGAGGAAATGGGTGATATGGATTGGAAGCAGTTATTTGAGGGCAAATCTACATCTGGCATGTGAGAGGCTTTTAAAGACAAGTTGATTAAAGTGCAGGACAAGCATATCCCTCCAAAACTGACAGATAGGAGTGGCAGGATTCAGGAACCATGGATGACAAACGAAATTGTAAGCTTAGTCAAAAGAAAAAAAGAAGCATACGACAGGTCCAGCCAGCTACAAACTGACAAAGCCCTTGTGGAAATACCTTGCAAGAACTGTGACAAACACTACATTGGACAAACTGGCAGAAAGCTAGCCACCAGGATACAGGAACATCAACTAGCCACAAAAAGACATGACCCACTATCACTAGTATCCTTACACACAGATGTGGAAGGATACCATTTTGATTGGGACAACACATCCATCCTAGGACAAGCCAAACAGAGACAGGCGCGAGAATTCCAAGAAGCATGGCATTCCAACCGGAACTTCATCAACAAACACATTGATTTGGAGCCTATCTACCATCCTCTGAGAAAAAGAACAGGAAATGACATCACCAACGCAGGAAATGACATCAACAACCCAAGGAAACCTAAACAGATAAATAGAAAGCGGGACATAACACTAGTGCTTCATCAGAGGCTCACTGATGATGTTACCTAGAATGGTGACAAAACATCTGGGGACAAACCTTACAGCTCAGTGAACCAGCTTACATCTCGAACACAATAAAGACCCACTCTCTTGTGGACCGAGAGGACGAGAGTGCTGTCTTGGAGGTGAAAGGAGGACGTCGGGTTGGCTGTGCACCCTTGCGACCAGTGGATCTTAATGCTGGCTTCAGCCTAACGCTGGTTCAGGGGAGCAGCCAACCTGCAACGATGGCTGCGGCAAGTGCTCGTGCCCCAGGTCAGGGGGTCCGGAACACCATCCGTGTTTCTGTAAAGAAGGTGGATGAAGGTGCACCTGTGGACCACACCTTCTTCGTGAAGAGGGTCCTGTTGGACTGTTGTGGGTTTGCTGCTGCGGATATTTACTGCCTGCAGGATTTCCCCGGAGGAGGTTTTTACGATGTGACCTTCCGGAGTGCCAAGCTTTGCGAGCGCTTCCTGGAGGTTTTCAAGGAGAAAGGAGGTGAGGGCCCCCTCTCTGTATTGACCGCTGTCCCACTGTTTGTGATGCCAGCTCAGAGGAGCCGTATGGTGACTGTACACATGTACAACCCGCATGTGCCAGCAGTTGATGTCCTGACCTTCCTCGGAAGGTATGTGAAGGTGGAAGGGGACCTAACTGACATCGTGGACCCCTTTGGCATCTGGACGAGTAAGAGGCAGGTCAAGGTGACGCTGAGGATGGGCACAGACGGGAATGTCGCACACCCACCGTCCAGCTTCGCGATCGGCGGGAGCAGGGGCTACCTGACCTATGCAGGGCAACATAAAGTCTGCCATGCCTGTGGTAGGTCAGGTCACATGGCGGCCGACTGCAAAGCCACCATCTGCAGGAACTGCAGGGGGGAGGGACACCTTGCAAAGGATTGCCCCCAAGAGAGAAGCTACAACCTTTGCGGGGAAGCGGGCCACTTCTATAGGGCATGCCCGCGGCGGAGTACCACCTACGCCCAGGTCGCCGGCAGGGGAAATGCGGGGCCAGCCCCCCCGGAGGAGAGGAAGGCACCAGGGCCCAGCAAGGACCCCACTAATGTGCAGGAGGGCCCAGTCCTGTAGGATGGGTCCGAGGCCAGCAAAGCACCCCTGCAGGCTCCGATCCCCCCCGACAACCCGGAGCCAATGGAGGCGGCGACAGGCGACCCAGGGGAGTGGACAACAGTCCGGAAAGCGAGGAGGAAGGTGCGTCGACGGGCCCAGGAACCGCAACAATCAGGCGGGAAGAGGCAGCTACAGGGGGGCTATAAGAGCTCCTCTGACGGGGAGGATTCGGAGAGGGCCCACCCGAAGCAGAAGTTAAAGGTCTCGAGGGGGAAGGAAAGCAGCGCCCCGCTTCCAGGTGACGGGAGGCGTCCTGAGGCTCACTCCGACACCCAGTCAAGTGCCGCTGGAGCACTGGAGGGCCCCCCGGAACTTCCAGGCGGGAAGGAGGAAACAGCACGTTCCCAGCCTGATCCGGAGCCGGGCCCTCCTGCCTCCGCACCCCTGATGGGGGGATGCCACCCGGAAGGCAGCACAGACGGTTTCCTGAGCCCAGAGAGCGTCCAGCAGTTAGCCTGGGCAATGGGCATGAAGGGACAGATGCAGGGGCTGGACCTTGGACTTGGGGAGGGTACTGCGGTCACTGCCCACAATGGGGGGACGAATTGCGAGCATTAATGTGCGCAGCGTCAAGTCAACCGTGAGATGTGTGTCCACGTTGGCCTACCTGACCACCATCAAGGCGGACCTCCTGTTTCTGCAGGAGTGCGGGATACCGCACCTCGGCAGGTACGGGAAATGGTCCGGCGCCTGGACCTGTGGGCCTTCGATCTGGTCGGGGGGTAACGACTGTCGCTCCTCGGGCCTGGCTATTCTGCTGCGGGGGCACAACTTCACCATCTCTCAAGTTCAGGAGGTGGTGGGGGGGCGCCTCCTAGTGGCTGACATCACCTACAGGAATGCTCCCCTGAGGCTGATCAACGTGTACGCCCCAGCGGTACGGAGTGAGCGGTTGGCCATCCTGCAGCAGCTTCCACCCCTGCTGGCTACGTCCAGGCCGGTCATCCTAGGCGGAGACTTCAACTGCATCATTGATGCAGATGGAAGATCCGGCGTGGGGACAGTGGGTGGGGGGATTCAACTGGACGTCACGTCCAGATTCCTGATGGGCACGGTGAAGGACGCCAAGCTGCTCAACGTCTTCAGCACTCCTGCAGACGAAGCGCAGCAGAGGTACACCTGGTCGCGGCCAGACGGGTCTATCCGCTCAAGGATTGACTTCCTGTTTGTGTCAGGGACGTTCTCGGTCAGGTCCACCGGTGTCGAGCCGGTGTTCTTCTCTGACCACTGCCTCCTGTTGGCCGACTGTCACTTACAGGACGACCAGCCGGCCGGCAAGGGGACGTGGAAGCTCAACACGACTCTGTTGACCCCAGAGAACGTCGAGGAGCTTAAGAGGGAGTACGCCGGTTGGAGAACCGTGAAACCCCTCTTTGAGTCTCCAGGCGACTGGTGGGAGACGGTGAAGGAGAACATCAAGAGGTTCTTTGTCCTCAAGGGTGTTCAGAAGGCAAGAGAGAGGCGGGGAAAGCTGTCGCGACTCCAGAAAAGGGTGCAGAACCTGCTCCTTCTGCAGTTGATGGGGGTCGATGTCACGGAGGACCTCCGCGAGGTGAGGGGCCAGCAAGCCTCGCTCTTCGCCGCGGAGGCCTCCAGGATAATCTTCCGGTCCAGGGTCCGCTCCGTGGAGCAGGACGAGACGTGCTCGCGTTTCTTCTTTCAGAAGGTGCACAAAGAGAGCTCTGTGCTTAGCCGGCTGAAGGAGGACGACGGCTCGGTGACGTCGTCTCGGCCTGACGTTTTGAGGATCAGCAGATCCTTCTATGCCGGACTGTATGACACGAAGCCCACGGACAGGACGGCCTCCAAGTCGTTCCTGTCGTCTATCACGGAGGTCTTAGACGACGGCACGAGGGAGTGGCTGGACCGGCCGATATCCCTGGATGAGCTGGCCAGAGCCCTCAAGTCCTTGCAGAGGAATAGGACTCCCGGAAGTGACGGCTTACCGGTCGAGCTGTATTCTGCTCTGTGGGGCCTGGTCAGCCAGGACCTGCTGGAGGTGTACGATAGTGCGCTTCGGGCAGGGGAAATGTGCAAGTCCATGAGGAAGGGCATCATCACCCTCATTTACAAGAGGAAGGGGGAGAGGGAAGAAATTAAGCATTGGCGTCCCATTTCACTTTTGAACGTGGACTACAAAATCCTGGCCAAGGTCATTGCCAACCGGGTCAGGTCTGTCCTGGAGTCAGTGATTCACCCTGACCAAACCTGTGCTGTGCCGGGCAGGAAGATCGCTGAGAGCCTCGCGCTCATCAGGGATACGATCGCCGACGTACAGGACAGGCGGGTGGACACCTGCCTCGTCAGCCTGGACCAGGAGAAGGCCTTCGACAGGGTCTCTCATGCTTACATGAGGGACGTCCTCTCCAAATTGGGGTTCGGGGAGGGCATCCGCAATTGGATCCGGCTGCTCTACGCCAACATCGTTAGCGCAGTCTCGATCAACGGGTGGGAATCAGACAGTTTTCCTGTTAGATCTGGAGTCAGGCAGGGCTGCCCGCTCTCTCCTGCCTTGTTGGTGTGCTGTGTGGAGCCCTTCGCCGCCTCCATCAGGAAGGACGTGAGCCTGAAGGGCGTGACTATCCCAGGCAGCGGAGGCCTTCAGGTCAAGACCTCCCTGTACATGGATGATGTCGCCGTCTTCTGCACCGATCGTCGGTCGGTGAGTAGGCTGTTGGACCTCTGCGGCCAGTTTGAACTGGCCTCGGGTGCCAAAGTCAATAGGGGTAAGAGCGAGGTCATATTCTTCGGGAACTGGGACGACCGCTCCTTCATCCCCTTCACCGTCAGGACAGACTACCTGAAGGTGCTGGGTGTTTGGTTTGGTGGAGCTGGGGCATGCACTAAGACTTGGGAGGAGCGTATCGCCAAATTTAAGCAGAAGCTGGGCAGGTGGACGCTCCGGTCCCTCTCCATCGTGGGTGAGAACCTGGTTGTCAGGTGCGAGGGGCTTTCGGTACTGTTGTATGTGGGGCAGGCCTGGCCTATTACCTGGACCTGCGCCGCTGCGGTCACCCGGGCCATCTTCCACTTCATTTGGGGGTCGAGGATGGACCGGGTCCGCAGGGACACCATGTACAAAGACCTGGGAAATGGGGGAAAGGGCGTACCGAACGCCACCCTCGCCCTGACGGCTACCTTTGTGTGTGGCTGCATCAAGCTGTGCGTAGATCCTCAGTACGCAAACACCAAGTGTCACTACTTACTGAGGTTCTACCTGTCCCCGGTGTTGCGAAGGATGGGCCTGGCCTCGTTGCCGCGGAACGCTCCGAGTAGTTGGACCGTTCCGTACCACCTGTCCTTCGTGGAGAAATTTTTGAAAGGAAACACCTTTGACCACAAGGCCGTCAGGCAGTGGTCAGCACGTAGTATCCTCGAGACCCTTCGGGAAAAGGAGAGGCTGGATCCCGTCGTGTGGTTCCCCACGCAGACTGCCAAAGTCGTTTGGCATAATGCCTCACCGCCAGAACTTTCAAACAAGCACAAGGACATTGCTTGGCTGGTGGTGAGAGGGGCTCTGCCAGTGAGATCCTTTATGCATGCCCGGAATCTCTGCATCACCGCACGCTGCCCTCGAGGTGGCTGCGGGGGGGACGAGACTGTCGATCACCTCCTTCTGGAGTGTGCCTATGCGCAGGAGGTCTGGAGGGGGATGCAGTGGTATTTGTCGAGGTTCATCCCGAGCAGCTCCGTGACGCGGGACTCCGTGCTCTACGGGCTGTTTCCGGGGACGCACACCAAGACCAACATCAACTGCGCCTGGAGGACCATCAATGCAGTGAAAGACGCTCTTTGGTCTGCCCGCAACTTGCTGGTCTGCCAGCTGAAAGAACTGACCCCGACCGAGTGTTGCAGACTGGCGCACTCCAAGGTCCAGGGCTACGTGCTGAGGGACGCGCTAAAGCTTGGGGCAGCCGCCGCCAAGGCGCGGTGGGGAAAGACCACCGTATGAGCCCCCTCGTCCAGAAAAGGGAAAAGAATCCTATCTGGTAACTGGGCCCAGCTGGCACCTTCCCCAACTGGTCAGGGGGCCAACTGGGACTGTGCGGGGTGACGACTGCCGGGGCGGTTTCTTTTTTTTTCTCCCTGTTTTGTTTTTTTTTCCTTTAGTTGGTGTACGTACCCCCGGGTAACCCGGAGTGGCTTGCATGACTGGGTAGGTGTATAAATGTTTTATTTTTTGTACATTCTATGAATAAAGTATATTTTTTCAAATAAAAAAAAGGTGACTGATTGTCTGGGAACAAACCTTCCAGCTCAGTGAACCAGCTTACATCCAGAACAAAATAAAGACCCACTCTTTTGTGGACCAAGAGGGGGAGAGCGCTGTGTTGGAGGTGAAAGGAAGACATCGGGTTGGCTGTGCACCCTTGCAACTGGTGGATCTTAATGCTGGCTTCGGCCTAACGCTGGTTCAGGGGAGCAGCCAACCTGCAACGTTGGCTGCGGCAAGTGCTCGTGCCCCAGGTCAGGGGGTCAGGAACACCATCCATGTTTCTGTAAAGAAGGTGGATGAAGGTGCACCTGTGGACCGCACCTTCTTCGTGAAGAGGGTCCTGTTGGACTGTTGTGGGTTTGCTGCTGCGGACATTTACTGCCTGCAGGATTTCCCCGGAGGAGGTTTTTACGATGTAACCTTCAGGAGTGCCAAGCTTTGCGAGCGCTTCCTGGAGGTTTTCAAGGAGAAAGGGGGTGAGGGCCCCCTCTCTGTATTGACCGCTGTCCTGCTGTTCATGATGCCAGCGCAGAGGAGCCGTATGGTGACTGTACACATGTACAACCTGCATGTGCCAGCAGTTGATGTCCTGACCTTCCTCGGAAGGTATGTGAAGGTGGAAGGGGACCTAACTGACATCATGGACCCCTTTGGCATCTGGACCAGTAAGAGGCAGGTCAAGGTGACGCTGAGGATGGCCGCAGATGGGAACATTGTACACCCACCGTCCAGCTTCGCGATCGGTGGGAGCAAGGGCTACCTGACCTATGCAGGGCAACCTAAAGTCTGCCATGCCTGTGGTAGGTCAGGTCACATGGTGGCCGACTGCAAAGCCACCGTCTGCAGGAACTGCAGGGAGGAGGGACACCTTGCAAAGGATTGTCCACAAGAGAAAAGCTGCAACCTTTGCGGGGAAGTGGGCCACCTCTATAGGACTTGCCCGCGGCGGGGGACCACCTACGCCCAGGTCGCCGGCAGGGGCAATGCGGGGCCAGCCCCCCCGGAGGAGAGGAAGGCGCAAGGACCCCGCTAGTGTGCAGGAGGGCCAGGTCGTGCAGGAGGGACCAGCCCCGCAGGATGAACCCGAGGCCAGCAAAGCGCCCCTGCAGGCTCCACTCCACCCCGACAACCCGGAGTCAATGGAGGCGGCGACAGGTGACCCAGGGGAGTGGACGACAGTCCGGAAGGCAAGGAGGAAGGCGTGCCAGAGGGCCCCAGCTCCACAACCATCAGGCGGGAAGAGGCAGCTACAGGGGGGCTGTAGAAGCTTCTATCTTGAGGGGGATTCCGAGGGGGCCCGCCCAAAGCAGAAACTGAAGACTTCCACTGAGAAGGAAAGCAGCACCCCACTTCCAGTGGACGGGAGGTGTCCTGAGGTTCCCTCCGACACACAGCCACGTGCTGCTGGGGCCCTGGTGGGCCCCCTGGAACCTGCAGGCGGGAAGCAGGAAACAACGTGCCCCCAACCTGACCCAGAGCCGGACTCTCCTGCCTCCGTACCCCCGATGGAGGGATGCCAACCGGAAGGCAGCACAGACGGTTTCCTGAGCCCGGAGAGTGTCCAGCAGTTCGGCCGGGCAACGGGCATGAAGGGACAGGGGAGGGGCTGACCTTGGACTCGGGGAGGGTACTGCGGTCACTGCCCATAATGGGGGTACGGGTTGCGAGCGTTAATGTGCACAGCATCAAGTCCACCGCAAGATGTGTGTCCACGTTGGCCTACCTGACCACCGTCAAGGCAGACCTCCTGTTTCTGCAGGAGTGCGGGATACCGCACCTCAGCAGGTATGGGAAATGGCGGGCGCTTGGACCTGTGGGCCTTTGATCTGGTAGGGGGGTAATGACTGTTGGTCCTCGGGCCTGGCTATTCTGCTTGGGGGTGCAACTTCACCATCTCTCAAGTTCAGGAGGTGGTGGGGGGGGCACCTCCTAGTGGCTGATGTCACCTACAGGAACACTCCCCTGAGGCTGATCAACGTGTACGCCCCAGTGGTACGGAGTGAGCGGTTGGCAGTCCTGCAGCAGCTCCCACCCCTGCTGGCTACGTCCAGGCCGGTCATCCTAGGCGGAGACTTCAGCTGCATCATCGATGCAGATGGAAGATCCGGCATGGGGACAGCGGGTGGGGGGAGTCAACTGGACGTCACGTCCAGATTCCTGATGGGCACGGTGAAGGACGCCAAGCTGCTCGACGTCTTCAGCACCCCTGCAGACGGAGCGCAGTGGAGGTACACCTGGTCGCGGCCAGACGGGTCTATTCACTCAAGGATAGACTTCCTGTTTGTGTCACGGGCATTCTTGGTCAGGTCCACCGGCGTCGAGCTGGTGTTCTTCTCTGACCACTGCCTCCTGGCCGACTGTCATTTACAGGACAACCAGCCGGCTGGCAAGGGGACGTGGAAGCTCAACACGGCTCTGTTGACCCCAGAAACGTCGAGGAGCTTAAGAGGGAGTACGCCGGTTGGAGAACCGTGAAACCCCTCTTTGAGTCTCCGGGCAACTGGTGAGAGATGGTGAAGGAGAACATCAAGAGGTTCTTTGTCCTCAAGGGTGTTCGGAAGGCGAGAGAGAGGCGGGGAAAGCTATCGCGACTCCAGAAAAGGGTGCAGAACCTGCTCCTTCTGCAGTTGATGGGGGTCGATGTCACGGAGGACTTCCGCGAGGTGAGGGGCCAGCAAGCCTCGCTCTTCGCCGCGGAGGCCTCCAAGATAATCTTCCGGTCCAGGGTCCGCTCTGTGGAGCAGGACGAGACGTGCTCGCGTTTCTTCTTTCAGAAGGTGCACAAAGTGGGCTGTGTGCTTAGCCGGCTGAAGGAGGACGACGGCTCGGTGACGTCGTCTCGGCCCGACATTGAAGATCAGCAGATCCTTCTATGCCGGACTGCACAACGCGAAGCCCACGGACTGCACGGCCTCCGAGTCATTCCTGTCGTCTATCACGGAGGTATTAGACGACGGCACGAGGGAGTGGCTGGACCCGCCGATTTCCCTGGATGAGCTGGCCAGAACCCTCAAGTCCTTTGAGAGGAATGAGGCTCCCGGGAACGACAGCTTACCGGTCGAGCTGTATTCCGCTCTGTGGGACCTGGTCAGCCAGGACCTGCTGGAGGTGTACGATAGTGCGCTTCGGGCAGGGGAAATGTGTAAGTCCATGAGGAAGGGCATCATCACCCTCATTTACAAGAGGAAGGGGGAGAGGGAAGAAATTAAGAATTGGCGTCCCATTTCACTATTGAACGTGGACTACAAAATCCTGGCCAAGGTCATAGCCAACCGGGTCAGGTCTGTCCTGGAGTCGGTGATTCACCCTGACCAAACCTGTGCTGTGCCGGGCAGGAAGATCACTGAGAGCCTCGCGCTCATCAGGGATACGATCGCCTACGTGCAGGACAGGCGGGTGGACACCTGCCTCGTCAGCCTGGACCAGGAGAAGACCTTCGACAGGGCCTCTCATGCTTACATGAGGGACGTCCTCTCCAAATTGGGGTTCGGGGAGGGCATCCGCAATTGGATCCGGCTGCTCTACACCAACATCGTTAGCGCAGTCTCGATCAACGGGTGGGAATCGGACAGTTTTCCTGTCAGATCTGGAGTCAGGCAGGGCTGCCCGCTCTCTCCTGCCTTGTTGGTGTGCTGTGTGGAGCCCTTTGCTGCATCCATCAGGAAGGACGTGAGCCTGAAGGGCGTGACTATCCCAGGCAGCGGAGGCCTTCAGGTCAAGACCTCCCTGTACATGGACGATGTCGCCGTCTTCTGCACCGATCGTCGGTCGGTGAGTAGGCTGTTGGACCTCTGCGGCCAGTTTGAACTGGCCTCGGGTGCCAAAGTCAATAGGGGTAAGAGCGAGGTCATATTCTTCGGGAACTGGGACGACCGCTCCTTCATCCCCTTCACCGTCAGGACAGACTACCTGAAGGTGCTGGGTGTTTGGTTCGGTGGAGCTGGGGCGTGCACTAAGACTTGGGAGGAGCGTATCACCAAACTGAAGCAGAAGCTGGGCAGGTGGATGCTCCGGTCCCTCTCCATCGCGGGTAAGAACCTGGCTGTCAGGTGCGAGGGGCTTTCGGTACTGTTGTATGTGGCGCAGGCCTGGCCTATTACCTGGACCTGCGCCACTGCGGTCACCCGGGCCATCTTCCACTTCATTTGGGGGTCGAGGATGGACCGGGTCCGCAGGGACACCATGTACAAAGACCTGGAAAATGGGGGAAAGGGCGTACCGAACGCCACCCTCGCCCTGACGGCTACCTTTGTGTGCGGCTGCATCAAGCTGTGCGTAGATCCTCAGTACGCAAACACCAAGTGTCACTACTTACTGTGGTTCTACCTGTCCCCGGTGTTGCGAAGGATGGGCCTGGCCTCGTTGCCGTGGAACGCTCCGAGTAGTTGGACCGTTCCGTACCACCTGTTCTTCGTGGAGAAATTTTTGAAGGGAAACACCTTTGACCACAAGGCCGTCAAGCAGTGGTCAGCATGTAGTATCCTCGAGACCCTTCGGGGAAAGGAGAGGGTGGATCCCGTCGTGTGGTTCCCCGCACAGACTGCCAAAGTCGTTTGGCATAATGCCTCATCGCCAGAACTTTCAAACAAGCACAAGGACATTGCTTGGCTGGCGGTGAGAGGGGCTCTGCCAGTGAGATCGTTTATGCATGCCCGGAATCTCTGCGCCACCGCACGCTGCCCTCGAGGTGGCTGTGGGGGGGACGAGACTGTCGATCACCTCCTTCTGGAGTGTGCCTCTGCGCGGGAGGTCTGGAGGGGGATGCAGTGGTATTTGTCGAGGTTCGTCCCGAGCAGCTCTGTGACACGGGACTCTGTGCTCTACGGGCTGTTTCCCGGGATGCACACCGAGACTAACATCAACTGCACCTGGAGGACCATCAATGAGGTGAAAGATGCTCTTTGGTCAGCCCGCAACTTACTGGCCTGCCAGCTGAAAGAACTGACCCCGACCGAGTGTTGCAGACTGGCGCATTCCAAGGTCCAGGACTACGTGCTGAGGGACGCGCTAAAGCTTGGGGCAGCCGCCGCCAAGGCGTGGTGGGGAAAGACCACCGTATGAAACCCCTCATCCAGAATAGAAACAAGGGCCCTATCTGGTAACTGGGCCCAGCTGTCACCTTCCCCAACTGGTCAGGGGGCCAACAGGGATTGTGCGGGGAGACGACTGCCAGGGTATTTTATTTGCTTTTCTTTTCCTTTAGTTGGTGTACATACCCCCTGGGTAACCCAGAGCGGCTTGCATGACTGGGTAGGTGTATAAATGTATTTTTTGTACATTCTATGAATAAAGCATATTTTTTCAAATAAGAAAAGGTGACAAAACGTCTGAAAACGAACCTTCCAGCTCAGCGAGCAAATTCACATCCTGAACCTCAACCTGAGCTACAAATCTTCTCAAAACTCGCTAGCACCTATGGGCACAATACGCTAAAACTGGCCCTTGTGGAGTATGGAGAAATTAGGAAGGAATTTAAAAGTGGAATCAGGAAGGCGAAGAGGGGCCATGAAATGTCTTTTTGCGAACAGAGTAAAGGAGAATCTCAAAGTTTTTTAATGCATATATGGCAAGAGGGTAGCAGAGAGTTGGCCCACTCAACACAAAGGAGGGAATTTATATGTGAAGGCAGAGGAAGACAAAGCAAATCAGAGGGTGGCTGAGAGTTATCACAGCAGAATTCTGGGAGTCATCAGCATCGTCATCACAACAGTAAGGAGACCCCTGCAGTATACCACCCATGAGATGGTGAAGAAGGGCAGTGAATCAGATGGTGGCGCAATGGAATTCTGGAAGATATTGCCGTAGTTATCATGATTGTAGAGCAGGTCAGAGAGAATGTGGTGTCAAAATGTGGTTCAACTTGAGACACTACATTAGTGTTTTCCTCCTTTTCAATAAAAAAAACTCTGTGAGCTGGGTGACTGACAAGGTCAAGGTGTCCAAGGGAGCAGCCATTAAGAGAGTGAGCAGTGTTAGAGTGGAAATGTTGAGGCTTTTGCTTGAGATTTCAGTGTGAGGAGGCTGAGCAGTGGTACAGGTAAAGGCTCTTAAACTTACCTCTCTTTCCATCTCGACTGAAGGCAGTGGGGATTGTGGTATAGGGCAATGGCATGCTCCTCTTGCAGGATGTGGGAGATCAGTGAGTTTTATAGTGTCCCTGGAGGCTACACCGGTGAGAAGTGCACCTGGATGCAGCTCCTGACAGACCACGTTAGCGAACTGGACCCGGAGCAGGATGCACTCAGGATCATCCAGAGTGCAGAGAACCTCATTGCTATGGGCTATAATGAAATGGTCACTCCTAAGGTGCAGGTTGCAGGTAACTGTGGACTACCAGAACAGGTAAGGGGGGAAGGCAGATAGTGTAGGGATCCCTTGTGGCCATTCCCCTCAAAAACAGATGTACTGCTTTTGGGGGGTGTTGGGGGGGTGCAGGGGTAATAGCCTTTCAGGAGCCAGCAGTAGCAGTCATGTCAGTGGCACGGTGAACGTCTCTGAGACTCAGAGGGAAAGGGTACAGTCAGACAGAGCTATACTGATAGGAGACTAAAATGTGAGGGGGGCCAGAGAGGAGATTCCATGGCCTCCCGGATGCCAGGATCAAGGATGTCAAGAATATCCTTGCTGATGAGTAGGTGCAGGGGTTAGGGTTTTCAGTTCTTGGATCATTGGTATCTCTTCTAGGGTTGAGGTTACCTGTACAAGAGGGATCCAATATCCTGGCTGGGAGATTGGCTATTGTTACTTGGGAGGGTTGAAACTGGTTTAACACAGAGTTGGGACTTTGAATAAGAGAGGGTCCATTGAGACGTCAGGCAAAAAGTAAAGGGAGGGAAAAGACTTCTTGTTTAAAGTGCATTTACTTCAATGTACAAGGCCTAACTAGTAAGGCAGTTGAGCTCAGAGCATGGACTGGCTATGGGCACTGGGATATTGTCGCCATAACAGAAATATGGCTGAGAGAAGGGCAGGACTGGCAGCTCAATGTTTCGTGATGCAGAAGCTACAGGCATGTCAGAAGTACAAGTAAACGAGGAAGGGGGAGCTGCCCTGTTGATAAGGAAGGACATAACAACAGTGCTCAGAGAGGACATTCTTAGGGAGTCATCAAATGAGACCATATGGTTAGAAACAAGAAGACAATGCTCACTCTGGGGCATATTATAGAGTCCCAAATAGCCAGTGGACACTAGGGGACAGATGTGTAGAGAGATTGCAGATACCTATAAGAATTATTGGTTGGAGATTTTAATTTCCCTTGATTTGACTGGGTCACTCAAAGTGTAAAAGGCCCAGTTGAGATGAAATTTGTCAAATATGTCCAAGAAAGTTTCCTAAATCAATATGTAGAGTGCCCTACTCTGGCCTGTGCAACACTGGGCCTCCTTTTAGGAACCAAGTTCGGACAAGTGACTGAAGTGTCAGCCAGAGAGCACTTTGGGTCTGGTGACCATAACGCTCTTCGTTTTAACATAGTAATGGAAAAAGATAGGACAGGTCCACAGGTTAAGGTGCTAAACTGGAGCAGGGCCAATTTTGGGGCTATTAGGCAGTACCTAATAGAGGTCGATTGGGTGAGTCTGTTTGAAGGAAAAGGAACAACTGGCAAATGGAAGGCTATTAAAAGTGTGATGTCAAGGGCCCAGGGACTGTATGTCCCTCTTAGGATGAAGGGAAAAGCTGGCAGGTTTTGGGTTCCCCCGCTGAAGGGGGATATTGAGGCTCTAGTCAGGAAGTAAAAGAAGGCTTACATTGGGTTTAAGCTGTCAGGCTCAAGTGAATCCCTGGATAATTGGCGAAGATCTTTGCTTCCTCACTCTCCACGGGAGTTGTGACGGAAGATTGGAGGGAGGCAAATGTTGTTCCTCTTTTCAAGAAAGGGGATAGGGAAATCCCTGGAAATTACAGGCCAGTCAGTCTTACGTCTGTGGTCAGCAAGGTTTTGGAAAGAATTCTGAAGGATAGGATTTATGACTATTTGGAAAAGCAGAGCATGATTAAAGGGAGTCAGCATGGCTTTGTGAGGGGCAGGTCATGCCTTACAAATCTTATTGAGTTCTTTAAGGAAGTCACGAGACAGGTTGACGAGGGTCGAGCAGTGGATGTTGTGTGCATGGACTTCAGCAAGGCATTTGATCAGGTTCCCCACGGCAGGCTCATTCATGAACTCAGGAGGTATGGGATACAGGGTGATTTGGCTGTCTGGATTCAGAATTGATTGGCTGACAGGAGGCAGAGAGTGGTTGTAGATGGTAAGTATTCTGCCTGGCGGTCAGTGCTGAGTGGTGTCCCACAGGGCTCTGTTCTTGGGCCTCTGCTGTTTGTAGATTTTATAAATGACTTGGATGAGGAGGTTGAGGGGTGGGTTAGTATGTTTGCCGATGTCACAAAGGTTGGAGGTGCCATTGATAGTATCGAGGGCTATTGCAGGCTTCAGCGAGACATTGACAGAATGCAGAGCTGAGCTGAGAAATGGCAGATGGAGTTCAACCTTGATAAATGCGAAGTGATGCATTTTGGAAGGTCGAACTTAAATGCTGAATATAGGATTAAAGGCTGGACTCTCGGCAGTGTGGAGGAACAGCGGGATCTTGGTGTTCAAGTGCACAGCTCCCTCAAAGTTGCCACCCAGGTGGATAAGGTTGTTAAGAAAGCATATGGTGTTTTGGCTTTCATTAACAGGGGGATCGAGTTTAAGAGCCGCGAGGTTATGCTGCAGCTCTACAAAACCCTGGTGAGACCACACTTGAAATATTGTGTCCAGTTCTGGTCGCCCTATTATAGTAAAGATGTGGAGGCTTCAGAGAGGGTGCAAAGAAGGTTTACCAGGATGCTGCCTGGACTGGAGGGCTTGTCTTACAGCGAGAGGTTGACTGAGCTTGGACTTTTCTGTCTGGAGAGAAGGAGGAAGAGAGGTGACCTGATCGAGGTGTACAAGGTAATGAGAGGCATGGATAGAGTCGATAGCCAGAGACTTTTCCCCAGGGCAGGATTGACTACCACGAGGGGTCATAGTTTTAAGGTGTTAGGAGGAAAGTACAGAGGAGACGTCAGAGGGGGGTTCTTCACCCAGAGAGTTGTGAGCACATGGAATAGTTTGCAGTGGTAGTCGTGGAAGCGGAGTCATTAGTGACATTTAAGCGACTGCTGGACATGCTCATGGACAACAGTGAATTGAAGGGAATGTAGGTTAAGTTATTTTATTTTTGGATTGGATTATTCCACGGCACAACATTGTGGGCCAAAAGGCCTGTACTGTGCTGTACTTTTCTATGTTCTATGTTCTATAACTATAATAAGAGTAGGAGCATACTTAAGAGGGAAATCAGAAGAGTAAAAAGCGGGTATGAGATGGATCTGGCGGATAAGGTTAAAGATAATGCCAAGAGGTTCTAGAGCTATATTAAGAGCAAAATAGTGGCTAGGGAGATAATAGGTCCCCTTAGAGATTAGCATGGCTGTCTATGCGTGGAGCCGCAGGAGATAAGGGAGATTTTAATGTATATTTCTCCTCCTGAGGAGAGAATCATGGATACCAAGGAAATAAGGGGATGTTTTGGACTGCATACATATTACCAGAGAGGTGGAGTGTTTGCAGCCTTAAAGTGCAGTAAGGTGGATAAATTTCCTGGACGTGATCAAATCCATCCTTCACCATCGTGGGAGCAAAGAAATTGCAGAGATTTTTGTTTCATCTTTAGCCACTGGTGAAGTTCTGGAAGACGGAGGAGTGGCTAATTTTGTTCTATTGTTTTAAGAAAGGTAGCAAAGACAAGCCAGGGAACTACAGGCCAATGGGCCTGACATCAGTGGTAAACAAGTTATTGGACAGGATACTGAGGGACAGAATCAACCAACTTTTGGGTAGTCAATGTCTGATTAGGGATAGTCAGCATGGATTTGTGTACAGAAAGTCATGTCTGACAAGCCATTGCAGTTTTTCAATGAGGTAACTGAAAGGATAGACGAAGGTAGGACTGTGGATGTTGCCTATATGAACTTTAGTAGGGCCTTTGTCAAGGTCCCACTTGACCAGCTAGTCATGAAGGTTAGGTTGCTTGGGATCCATGGAGAGCTAGCTAATTGGATTCAAAATTGGCTCATTGGAAGGAAGCATAGGGCGATGGTCGAAAGGTTGTTTCTCGGACTGGAGGCCTGTAGCTAGTGGTGTGCCACAGGTGTCGGTGCTGGGACCTTTGTTATTTGTTACTTACATAAATGATCTAGATTTGTACATACAAGGCATGATTAATAAGTTTTGGATGATACAAAATTAGGAGGTATTGTTGATAGAGAAGAAGGTTATCGGGGTTTGCACATTCTCCCCGTGTCTGCATGGGTTTCCTTCGGGTGCTCCAGTTTCCTCCGGCAGTCCAAATATGTGCAGGCTGGGTGGATCGGCCATGCTAAATTGCCCATAGTGTTCAGTGATGTGTGGGTTATAGGGGGATGGGTCTGGGTGGGATGCTCCAAGGAGCGGTGTGGACTTGTTGGGCTGAAGGACCTGTTTCCACACTGTAGGGAATCTAAACTCAAAATTACAGAGGGATCTTGATCAGATGGAGAAGTCGGCTGAAGATAAGTGTGATGTGTTGGACTTTGGAAAATCAAACAAAGGTGGGACTTAGAGTAAAAGATAAGGTCCTGAAGAGTGTTGTGGAACAGAGGAACCTCTGAGTGCAAGTAGATAGTTAGTTGAAAGTGGTGTCAAAGGTAGACAGGATGGTGAAGAAGGATTTTAGCATGCTGGCCTTCATTGTTCAATGCATTGAATATAGGAGTTGGGATGTTATGTGACAATTGTTTTAGTCATTGGTGAGGCCGCACTTGGAGTATTTGTCACCCTGTTATAGGAAAGACATAGTTAAACTGGAAAGTGTGCAAATAACATTTGTGAAGATGTTGCCAAGACTACTACGCCTGAGTAAATTGGGAGAGGCTGGCCAAAATAGGACTTTAGGAAAATGAGGGGTGACCTTATTGAGGAGTATACAGTCATGACAGGCATAGATGGGATGAATATATATAGTCTTTTTTTCCCAGGGATGGGAATTGAAAACTAAAGGGCATAGTTTTAAGGTGAGGGGGAAGGATTTTAGCTCTTCATGCAGAGACCGATGCATATGTGGAATGGGCTGCCAGAGAAAATAGTTGAGGCAGGTACAATAATAATATTGTTTTTTTAAAAAATTTGGATAGTTATATGGATGGGAAGAGTTTAGATGGATATAGACCAAATGCGGGCAATTGGAACAAGCTGAGTAGCAGCCATGGTCAGCATGGACCAGTTTGTATTGAAGGGCCTGTTTCCATGCTGTATTATTTTATGACTCTAAGTGGAAGAGATCCTTAATAAGTACTTTGCATTGGCATTCACCAAGGAGAAGTTCATGACTGAAGTTGAGGTCAGGGACGAGTGTGAATACTGTAGAGAATGTCAATATGTTGAAAAAGTAAGTTTTGGGTATCCTAAATTACATTACGGTAGGCAAGTCTCCAGGGCCAGATAGGATCTGTTCCACGTTCCTGCACAAGGCAAGGGAATAAATAGCTAGCAGATATCTCCACATCCTCTCTGACCGCAGGCAAGGTTCCAGAGGACTGGAGATTAGCCAAAATGTTCCCTTGTTTAAGAAAGGAAATAGCGATAATCCAGGAAATTATAGGCCAATGAGCCTGTTGTCTGTGGTGGGAAAGCTCCAATTATCACAGGATGTGTGATATTTGTATCCCCTTCGAATACCACAATCAATAATATATAGAGCAGTACAACTATTCTAGACACTGTACAAGGCCATTAACTTAGTGTTGAAATCAAGCAAACCAGATTGGGATGTCCAGTCAGAGATGCAGATCATCTGACCCTGTGAAGTCTGGACATTGTGGAATGATAGGGAAACAGTGGGCAAATAGTGACAATGATGATATCAATGATGAAGATGTTGTTAATGATATTGAAATGACAACAACTATGGGAATAAATAAAAGTGAATTATTGTTATTCTGAAGATCAAGTTGGGAGAAACCCAGACTGAAGGTGGTGCAGTATAATGGAGTTTACAAATTAATATGATTCAACTGACATCAAGAGGAGAATTAGAGATGACATCAGACTATAAGAAACAAGTAAATGGAGAGGTGTCAGTATATTAGGAAGCTGCTTTTAGGTAGCAGCAAAATATAGATGGAAATAAGATTGATACAGAACATCAGGAACAGAAGAGCTTACTTAAGGATAAGCAGCAAAAGGGCTTCAACCACAGCTATCTGGCTCAGTTGGCTGAATAGATGGTTTGTGACATTGGCAATAACAGTATGTGTTTAATTCCTCTACCAGTTGATGTCACCATGAAAGCCCAACATTCTCAAACTGAGGCATGGTGAAACTCAGGTTAAACTCACTACCAGCTGTCTCTTCAAAATAAGAAAACAGTGTATGGTGCTTCGGAGCTATGGCCACTTTCACTTCACAGCCTAGAGACACTAAGAAGTATATAACTATGTTAGTAACCAAATTAACATAAAGCATACAGTCCTCTGAACACTGGAATATCAGCTCTTATTTCTGGAGTGAATTCAATGGCTGTTTTTCTCTTGGAGACTGTGATTCCCTTCATCCATTTGGTTTCTCGAAGCCATTGGTCTATATAGGCACCAGCCAATAAGAATGATTAATGTCATGAAAAGATCATTTTACAGTTCATTTGGTCAGGATTAATTAGTCTGTGAATCTTTCAACTCCTTCACACTATTCTCCAAGAGCTGAAAGTTATGACAGCAACAATCTGAACTTTCTATTACCTTTTGGTATCTCTATCTGTAAGTAAGAGTGTCTAACATAATCATAGTTAAAGGCTTCAAGAGTCAAAAAATTCTTTCTGTAGTATTATTATTAACTGAAATGAAACTAAACGCAGCTTTTTCATTGTTCCATTGAATGCGTATCCCTTCTTTCACACAAAATACATCAGCGTATGAAACCAGATCATCTGCTTGTACACAGAGTGTGAATATAATTAGTTTGTTCAAAGAACCAATACATTACATAACATCCTTGACTATAACTGATAGTGGGAAATGCTGACCTAGAATCTACCAGGGCATTAAACTAGCTTATTAAGTCTTACATGCTCGTCGAGTTGGTGGGTTTGGTTGCAAACATTTTGTCACACTGCTAGGTAGCATCGTCAGTCCACCCCCAGTGAAGCAGGTGTTCTGTCCTGCTTGTTATTTGTATGCCTCAGTTTGCTTGTACCAAACACCCCAACAAACTGAGGCATATACATAACATGTAGGACAGAACACCAATGCTTCACCGGAGGCACACAGACGATGTTATGTAGCAGGGTGACGGAACGTTTGCAACCAAACTCACGGGCTTGGTGATCAAGTCTACAACCTTATCCACAACCTGAGCTATAAATCTTCTCAAAAACTTAAGTCCTACAGATGCACATAAATGCATCTGATAGTCTAGTTGTGTGAGGACTAATTAAAGATTTGGTTTGCAAATCAGGAAAATGTGGTTTAACAGCATACTGAAATTCTTAATTGTAATTAACAATGTAGGGATGAAAGTAGTCAACTGTGGAGAGACAGAATATGCGATAAGAAAGAAATTTAGTGAGATATCAGATTTCCTGTCCAGTTGAATTAGTCTAGGATATACAGTTACAGTGTACATAGCAACAGGAATAAGAGAATTCATTATAGCTCCATTAATATGCTACAATATTTTGGGAATATGTTTGATTTGAAATAATTCCATAAATAATTCTTGGCAAGCAGACATAAGAACGATTGCATGATCCCTTCATTGTACAGTTAAAAGATACCAGTAATATAATCTTAAAGTCATCATAATTGTAACAAATTGGCATTTGTCATGCTCATAAGGTCTGGTTGCTAAAATAAGCCACGCTTTCCTGTTGGCTCTTCAATTTGCTGTGTTCCCATGTGAGAGTTAAAATCAGGCACATCTGTCTTTGCTCCCATTCCTGCTTTGTTACACCTCAATACTGGCCATCTAGGCAAAATGGGCAAAAAGAAATCTATCATTCTGAGCATACACTTAAAAAGCTCAATTGAGTTTTGAGATTTGAATGTAAGTTCTCTCAAGAGAGCTGTTGATCTGTGAAAAAGACAAGGTGGTAAAGCAATTCATGTCGTATTAAATAATTTCTTTCTAAAAAGCTGTATAAGTGCCTGAAATAAAACACACATATCGGAGCTGTTGAAATTCATAGCAGTTTAATCCATATATTGACAAATAAAAGGTTGGTTACTGTTTCAAGCATGATCATTCATCCATTGACTGCAGCCTAGAGCAACAACTTGCGCAAGAGTATTTGAGATGGTCTGCTAACAAATTTTTATCTTTGACATTAATTCTACCTTGCTTAGTTCATTGTTTATTCAGCATGTTCATCTGCAGTACACCCACTTGGCCTTCTGTTCAATATCAAACTGGGCTTTCAATCTCCTGTTGATGGGGGCTTTCAAGGAAATCTGCTCCACTCTTCACCGTGATTTTTGTGCATGTAAGCTAAGTCTGTGCCTCTCAATGAGGAAGATTTGCTGCATCTTCTTAAAGTATCAGGGTCTTCACAAACAGTTTGATGAAGGGCTGCAGTGGAAAACTACTCTCTGGTCTGTCAGAAAAGCTCTTATATTGAACAAGGAATAGTTTATTGCATACAAGTAATTAGTTAGAGGTTGCAGTAATGTAGTTGGACATTGTCACAGAGACTGTGAGAATGATTTGGATTTTTGAGATCTTAAGCAGTTCTTCCACCATGTCTGCATGATATCATCACAGTGCATTCTTCTGTATTAATACTTATCTGACCCTTACACCCTAAACCACCACTCATTCAAAATCTTTTTGATGACACTATGTATCTTTATCCATCCCTTTGTCACCTCTAAACTTCACTGTTGCCCTGACTTGCTCCAAACCTCCTGCCTTTAGATACTTCAAATTGTGAAAAGTTCCATTTGCCAATTGTTTCCTACTTTAAGCCTAATTTTTCAATAAACTCCAATCTCCTAGCTCCATCCCAACTCTTGTCACCAGGGTTTAACAAATTTAAAATCTGACCTTTTAATCCCTTAACGGCTTCACTCCAAAACTTCTGAAAGCTTCTCTTGCTTTACTTCTTCCCTCATGGTCTATTGCCTGCTGCCTTTGGCTTCTTGTTTCATTTTATTATTAACGGTGCTGTCTTCAGTTATTGGAATCCTGCTCTGTGGAATTGTCTTCTCAACCTTTCCACCTTCCTTGTTGTTTTGTCAGCCTTTCTGAAACTGATTTAAATTATCCTTTCCTCACCTTGTAACTCCTCAAGATGTGCTTAATCCTCTTTGCCTGATTGGCAAAAAAAATCTGAAAGTTGTTTTTTTCCGATTAGTTGTGTAATATAAATGAGGTTTTTGATGCATCTACACAGTCAAAAGATATGATTCGGCATATATTTATGTTACTTCACATTTCAAATCTGTCACGGACAAAATCACTCCACCTTCTTTGAAACATTTTCTTATTTGCACATGCGGTAGATAGTGCTGCAAGACACGTCAGAAGGTAACTGGCTTATGTTTGAAACTCTCAGCAAGTAGTTTTTACTGCTGCATCAACAGAAGTGACCTTGCACTGTCTTGTGGCCTTTTCTCCCTCCTCTGCCCCTGTCCGATACCTCTGGCCCTTTACCACATCCTTTCCTGTGTTCCACCGGAGTTTACTTTATCTGTTTTACTTCAATAACATCTGAAAACTTGCTGCTCAATTTGCAGGTGGCGTAGGTTCTAAAACTTTATTAATTCCAAACCTCAAAGCACCATAACAACTTTTCAAAGGTCAATGGCCGTCTGATTTGAAAGTATAATATTTCACCCCGAATTTTTCCAAATGTCGCCCATTTCTGAAGTGGAGAACTGAAATCAGTTTACATACCAACCCATTGCATGGCCTTGAGTCGGTATTCTAATAGCACAAGTTCTCCTTTGTTGCAAAATAAATTTGGAACCAGTTATATGAATAGGAGTTAGGGCAAGTGTAATGATGATCATGATCTCTTTATAGCAGCAACTAACATACTTCATTTGATGATCAATTATGTTCCCAGTGCAATGCAGCATGAGATAACAAATTGTTTCTGCACAAAGTACATTCCCTTTGTCATGCTCTTTCCTTTCTGGGGGGAAATGAGAAGTCCTTTTAATTTCCTTCCAGTGTTTATGATATCCAAAGCAGTCTGTAATTTTGCCTTGTCACCTATTCACATGATTCATTGTGATCTGATCAGATAAAAGGAACAATTTACCTTTCAACCTTCAGCCCACTGAATGAAGTAAGCTAACGAGTTTCTAGTGCAGGAATGATTAATTTATGTGAATGCAAAGGACCCATATGCCGTGTAAATCCACTTGTGAAATGACTTTGAGTCTATTTTACATCTAATACATCAGTTATTCAGTGGTGCTCTGTTTGATTATTCTTCATAAATCAAATATATAACACAATTTGTAGAACAAATACATTTGGGCTTTTTTTTTAAAGAAAAACACACAAATCTCGAGATTTGACTGGTAGCAAATTAATTTATTTGCAGTAACACGAATATTAGGTTAATTTCCTTTTCCTCTTGTCCCTTGTGCATTAATTTTAATTCCTCAGATCTTCAGTGAAGTAGAGTTTGATTTTATATTATCTAATACGGACTTGATGGTGCACAAGAGCTTTTAGTCTCATAGACCACTAGTTACTTTAACTCTTTCAATGGACTAGTTGACGTATGCTGAACATATTGTAATGCCAAAGATAACGAGGTGTAGAGCTGGATGAACACAGCAGGCCAAACAACATTAGAGGAGCAGGAAAGCTGACATCAGCCTTCCTGCTCCTCTGATGCTGCTTGACCTGCTGTGCTCGTCCAGCTCTACACCTCGTAATCTCCAGATTCTCCAGCGTCTGCAGTTCCTACTATCTCTAAAACAATTACTTTTATTAATTGTTGCTATTTCACCAGTTAATCCTGTACCCCACTTCCCCCCGCTCCGCCCACGATCTCACCCCCAATCCAGTCTCAACCACTTGATACACAGACATGATTCTTAACCAGTATCCATACACCAGAGGCTTGTAATCCTCCTACTCAAACTTGAACAGCATTCCAAGATGCTAAAATGGCACTCAACGGCAATACTACTCTATCATCCTGATCCTTCCTATTTGAATCTGGGCTGTTAACAGTTCCAATGGGCATTCCTAAAATTTATCTTTTCTTGTATTTATATAATACATTCCACCATATCAGGATCTCACAGACAAGTAATATTTTTGAAGTGTAGCCACTGTGGAAATCTAGGGAAGCGAGAATCCATTTTGCATATGGCAGGGTTACATAAGCATCATTGACAGACATAACCAGACAAACTATTTTATTGTTGTTTGTTGATAGATAAGTAACATCCAGAAAACCAGGAAAATGCCATTCTTTAAATAGTGTTATCCAATTTTTACAGTTACCTTGTGGCAGGGTCTTTAAAGTATTGTACGATAGTTACCCTCTCCCTGAGTGCGCACTCCCTCAGTACTGCTCTCAAGTGTCAAGATTATGTAGTCATGTCTATGGTGTAGGATTGGAAAGCACATCTATCAGATTGAAACACAGAAGTGTTGGATCTGAGCCAAAGCTGACTCAGAAATTATTAATACACAAGAACATGACACAATACTTGGATCATCAATTGCACAGCCATAGTGAAAACCATACTGACAATCAAAGATACGTCGGACATTTCAAGGTGATAAAGATGTTGAATTAATGGCAGCTTCCATGATTTTCATAAGATGCAACATTGGTCATATAAAATGATTATAATAGGAGTACAGCATAAATAGATCACAAAAGTTTGGGATTCGGTGAGAGTGGGTAGTTTGGTGTGGTTGCAGGATGGTGGTATTCCTTTTTGCCCCCAGTGCTTCTAATGGTTCTTATAAACTCACAACAGTAAGTATTCAACATTTTTGTCCAGTGTTTTAGTGTTAGTACAAATTAGTGCAGTGTAAAACAGCAGCTGTCAGTGGAATAGCTGATGATATCACAAAAGGTGATGCTCGGTCATATGGCAGTGTGGAAAGACTCACTCCAAGCTGGTCATGCAAGCATCCCTCTCACTCTGTGTGTAATTTGTATACAGTTCTGATTACCAAGACCTGCTCAATATCTGTCACTAAACACGCTTGCAATGTGCTAGCAGTAGTAAAACTGGAAGTAGAACTTCCTTGGAGCTGTGGAAACGACACTCATTGACACTAGTGCCCAGCAATGGTACAAAACTTTAAATCAAAGGAGAGCACTGGCTTTGCTACAAAGTTTCCAAGGCTCAAATTGGGCAGGAGAAAAAGCAGCAATACAGCAAAATGGGAAGAAAAAGCAAGAGGAAAAAATAGGGAAGAGAGGAAAACTAGGGATTTCGAAGAAATATTTGTTCCTGAAACGTAGGCAAATGCTGTCATTTACTGCTTATCTGTAATTGGTCTCACACATGGGGATGAGCCGCCGTCTTGAACTGTGAAAGAAATGGTCTGAATGTGTCTTTGACATGGTCATTGCCTGGCACTGGTATGACATACATGTTATTTGTCACTTAACTTGCATATTGTTCAGTTCTTGCTGCATAAACACACAGGCTACTTCTGTGTCTGAAGGGGCATGAATGGTGCTGATATTGTGCGTTCACCAACAAAAAATTCCAACCTCATGATGGAGGGTAGTCAATTGATGAGGCAGCTGAAGGTGCCTGTGCCTAGGTCATGACCCCAAGGGACTCCTTTGGTATTGTTCTGGGACTGAAAGGATAGACTTTCAATAACCACAGCCACTGGTAGAGCAGTTAACCTTACATCTCTTCTTGGGAATTTGTTAAATCCTATAACTGACAACTGATTGTCTGAACATCTTGAATGTTTTCAGCTGATCAGAAAGATCCAGTATGGATTTGCAAATCAAACCAAATTAATCTGAAGTTTTTTTGAAGGCACGAATAAACAGGTGGACAGAAAATTTCTGTGGAGATTTATCAATATGGACTTAATTTGACAAAATCCTTCACACCACATTGTTAACAAAGGTTGAAGTTTAATGGATTGAAGGCAAGTTATTGACTTCGTCAGGAAATTAGCTGAACACGAGACAAAAGTGGGGACAGGAGACAAGCAACTTAAATTGTGAGGGTACAACAGTTGTTGCTCTGCAAGAATGTGTATTTGGGCCTCAAATACTCACCATATTTCTAAGAGTTTAGAATAATTGAATGGTAAAACATACATCCAAACTTCCTGATGTTACAAACATGAGTAACAAGATAAGTAGTGTGGATGAAGTATAAAATTTCAAAGAGAAAGGAATATATTAAATGACTCATTAAACTGTGGTAAATTGACTTCAATGTAAGCAAATGTGGACTGATTGAATTTTGACTTTAGAAGGGAAAGAGCAGAATATTTTCTAAATAGATAATAAATAAATAATAACTAGAAATAGTGAACATCCAAAGACATGACAATGCCATGATCAGTCACAAATGGGACAGAAATGAATGTTTCCCATCTGTGGATTTTCAGTGGGGTCCTGTAAAATTTGTCAAATAACATCCCAATGGCCCCTGCCCACCCTGACCTTTCTGCCACTTTATGGTGGGTTGGATGACACTTAGGTTGGTTTGCTTATTTTACTGCAACTGAAGACCTTGAGTAGCCAATTAATGATCACTTTAAGGGCCTTTCATCACTCATTCTCAATTTTCACACTGGCCTGGGGAGGAAGCTCAGCAATTGAGAAGGGGGTGGGTAGACCTATCAATGATCTCCTTTCCAAATTGTGTGGTCCCTAACACAATTCTGCAATCTGTTTCTGGCACTAGTGGGACTGGAGGACTGTCAGCCAATTAGATTATTCAGTATCACAGGGATGCAGGACTCCCTGAAGTCAATCTTAGTGGCAATGTATTCTCTATCAATTCTTCAGGTGGCGAACCAGGACACCCCATCAGCTGAAAAATTGTGGCCACTGGATCTAGGATCTAGAGAAGGTTGCTTGAGTGTTTGAATCTGTTCTACTATTCAAGAAGATCATGCTTGATCTTGTATCTTAATTCCACCTTCCAGCACAAGCCCTATATCCTCTAAATTTTCATAGTCTCCCAAAATCTATACACCTCTGCCTTGAATATACTGGAAGCTTGATTGTACACAGCTCCTTGCATAAATTATGAAATGAAAAAAGATTCTTCAGATCTCAGTCCTGAATGTTGACTTATTATTCTGAGACTGTGACCCTGGAGTTCTTGATTTACAGGTCAGCCAAATGTTTCAATTACATCAATTTCATATTTTCCTAATTTTTTTTTAGAAGATTAGACTAGTCCACTCAAATACTTCTCACTGGGGCAAACTCATCATCCTAAAAGCCAATAAAACTAGTTAACATTTGTTGCTCTTCCTTAAACGCAAATAAGTCCTCTTTAGTTTAGAAGACAACAACAATTGCACACAGTTCTCCATGTGTGACCTTACCATACACTGTGCAATAGAAGTGTGGCTTTACTCATACTCCAACCCCATTGTAACAAAAGCACTGTATATCTGTCTAAGTGCTTGTTGAAATTGCATATTAACTTTCTGCAATTGATTTGCAAGAACTCCCAGATCCTGGTGAGTGCAAATGGTTTTGACTCTCTGACCACTTTGTTTCAAAAAAAGTCAGACTAAATTAGATAACTTTACATTTTGCCAGTGTTCAATCTGCAAATTTTTGTTCACTTCTGTTTATAATCTCTGCAGTCTGTTTGCATCTTCCTCACTGTTTACTTTCCCACTAAACCTTTATATTGACAGAAAATTTGAATGCATTATATTCAGTCCCACCATTTAACCAAAAGGTCAAATGGAACGCTGGTCTTTATATCTGGAGGAAGAAGATATAAAATAGATGGATATGATACTTGAGCTATACATGTCCTGATCATACCATGAACTGTCAGCAAGACTAAATGCTATATCTTAGAAAAATTCTATCACTTTTAGAGTGAACACAGCATCAATTTACTAGAATGATAGTTCAGCTCCAAAGGTTAAAATATCAGGAACAATTACTCAAAATAATGTTGCATTCTTTGGAATTTAGAAGGTTGTGGATGATTTGATTGAAACATTCAAGATATTAAAAGGGACCAGGTTAGGTAGGTGGAGAGAATCTATATATTCTTGTGAGGCATCCAGAAATAACAGCCATAAACAAAACAAATGGTTAGTGTCAGACATCATAGGAGTAAGATTAGGAAGAATCTCTGAGCATAAAGAATGGCAAAAATTTGGAATGCTGTTTCACACTGAGCAAATTTTAACACAGATTTTGCGAAGTCACGATAAAGGAATATGGAATAAATGGAGGTTTGCTTGTTGAACATTATGGGTGGCCCATGTTGCTTTAGTGAGAAAAAGGCCACCCGTCTTGTCCTCTGTGCTTCCTAATACCTCTCACTGGAGAAACCACATCCTCTCCTGTTCAGCTTCACTACTAGTGCCTCCCTCATTCACTTTTATCATACTCAATCTCTCACTTCGGGCCATTACAGGAAAATATCTCCCTCTCAACCAAGTTGAGGGAGCTCAGGCTGGCATTCAGGTCACGAGGCTCCTCACTCCATATGAGGCAAAAATACAGCAGTCAGCTGGAGAAGAGGACCACCTTAAACAACAAATAGAGTAAGCTTCATCGTGCTGTGCTGTACTGCTCTCTAATTAATGGCAATGTCAGTCATTCTTATCCTGAATGAACATTTACTCCAATTTTTATTTTAAAACTAATACCCTCTGTCATCTAGATAGTGGTGGGACCCACCAACTGTCAATGAGAAGGAAGCCAACATTGCCTACAGTCAACTCCTGTCTCTGAGGCGGAAGTTCGACACTCAGACGTGCATTTGCAATGCATTTATCTCTACCTTCCACCAGATCAGAGAATTGTGATCTTAGTGGCTTCTCTTTCCAGATTAGATTCAGGAGAACTATCTGGTGAGTACACCCCTCACTGACACATCTTTGCAGCTGAAGAATTGTGCCTGTTCTCTGGCACTCAGAGAGTTGCCAAAGATCAGGCACCCACTCAACCCCAGGCAGAAGGCAACAAATGGAATGCCAGGCAGGTTTGTTTGCAGCAGTCAGTAAGTCGAATCAAATTTTGCAGCCGAGCAAAATACCATGCTAGCTCTAGAATGCATGTACCTGACTGCGTCCATGGAGAGGTTGATGACTGCCATGGAAAACCAATATCTTCCTTGTATGTGCACAGACTTGCACTCCATCATGGAAGCATCAGTAGCAAGGTGAGAGGAAGGTGAGAGACCTCCAGTATTACTCCTGGTGCTCCTTCCTCTAAGGGAAACAGGGTGGAGACAGAAGGCACCTAAATAGAAGGGCTTACAGCACCCCCAGGGCACCTCCACCTCAAGAAAACTCCTCTCAGCAGATATGCAAGTCCAAGATAAGAAAGACTCGCCTGTATCTGAAAAATAATTACCTCAGTGTGCCTGGGGAATATCTAAGACCCAGTAATGACTAGCTGCACAGTAGGCTCCATTAACCCCTGCTGCAGACAACAGAATGACACTTAAACATTGTAGAATGGAGATGAAGAAAATAAGGTAATGAGGGCACTCAAGTGGCACTGGTGACACTTCATTGTCAGTCATCCTGTTTTGTAAATATAGATTCACTTACACTCTGAAAATGTCTGCTCTAGTCTATTTTAGAGCCATCAGAATTTGTGAAGTCACACCCATTTGAGATACAAGTAACCTCATCAAACATCCCAAAGCTGAAGTAAAACATAGTGTTTGAATATTGCTCCTTTTCCACAAGCAACCTGCTCCTTAACTGCAAGTTGCTGAAACATCAGTGTTCCTTGAACTGACACATTGATGATTACAGGCAAAGCTTTCATTTTGATGTGGACGGCAGTGAGGCTACAGGCAAGGTGTAAGGATAGATGGTTAAGCCTGCACTGCACAGCTTATCAACTATTACATCAGTGTGTAGGTGGGAGGATTGAATCTGTGATGACTCCATACAAGGGGTCAAGTAACATTCACACCACATGATTGCCAGGCAATGGCCATCTTCAATAAGAGACAATCTAACCACTTCCCCTTGGCATTACCATCATTCAATCCACACTATCAATATCCTGGGGGTTACCATTGACCAGAAATCCAACTGAACTTGCGATATAAGTACAGGGGCTCCAAGAGCAGACAAGAGGCTAAGGGTCTAGGCCCAAAACGTCAGCCTTTCTGCTCCTCTGATACTGCTTGGCCTGTTGTGTTCATCCAGCTCTACATCTTGTTTTCTCAGATTCTCCAGCATCTGCAGTTCCTACTATTTCTGAGGATAGGAATACTGCACCCAGTAACTCACCTCCTGGCTCCCCAAAGCATTGACCCACTTACAAGGCACCACACGGTACTGTGATGGAATAATTCATACTTGCCTGGATATGTGCAGCAGTAGCAACATTCAAGAAGCTTGTCACCACACAAAAGGTCATAGTATTCAGGAGCAGAATAAGGCCATTGGGCCCATTGAGTCAGCCATTCGATCATGGCTCGTATGTTTTTCAACCCCATTTTCCTGCCTCCTTCCAGTAACACTTGAGCCTCTTACTAATCAAGAAGCTATCTCTGTCAACAACTTGGCCTTCGCAGCCTTCTGTGGCAGAGTTCCACAGATTAAACACACTCTGGCTGAAGAAATTCCTCCACATCTCTTATCTAAAGGGTCATCCCTTCACTCTGAGGCTGTGCCCTCAGGTCTAAGTCTCTCCTACAAGTGGAAACGTCTCCTTCATGCCCTCTATATACAGACTTCTCAGTGTTCTGTAAGTTTCAATCAGATTGCCACTAATCTTTCTAAACTCCATCAAGTACAGAGCCAAAGTCCTCAACAGCTCTTCATATAACCATCCCTTCATCCGTGCTGTCTGACCACAGCCTTATACAGCCTTACCTGTGTATCCCTGCTCATATTCAGGTACTCTTGAAATAAATGCTGGCAATGCATTTGTCTTCCTAACTGCCAACTAACCCTACATGTTTACCTTCAGAATCCTGAACAAAGACTCCCAAATCCTTTTGTGTTTCAAATTTCTGAAGACCTTCCCCATTTAGAAACTAGCCTATCCCTCTTCTTCCTAGCAAGATGCACAACTTCACACCTTTCCTCATTGTATTCCACTCGCCACTTTGTTGCCAACTCTCTTCATCTTTTCTAGTCCTTCTGTACCTGCCGCACTTTTTCAACATTACCTGTCCCTCCACTATCTTCATGTCATCTGCAAATGTAACAACAATGCCCTCATTTCATTCATCAAGAACATTAATGCATAATGTGTGTATTAGTGATCGCAACTGAGACCCCTGCGGAATTCCATGAGTCATCTATTGCCATCCTGAAAAAAACCCTTGTCCCCACTCTCTGCCTTCTGCTAGTCCAGCCAAGCCTCTCTCCATTTTATACTTTGTCCCTGACACCATAGGCTCTTATCTTATTTGCAGACTCCTGTATGGCAACTTGTCAAAGGCCTTCTGGATGTCCTTTGCCTAACATGCTCATTATCTCCTGAATAAGTTTTAGCAGATTTGTGAGGTATGGCCTCCCCTTGAAGAAGCAGTGCTGACTCCACCCTATTTTATCATGCACCATTCAAGTACTCCATAATCTTCTCCTTAATAATGAACTCTAAACCTTACCCTTGACTGAGGTCAGGCTAAACAGCCTAAAGTTTTCTGTCTTCTGTGTTACTAGTGAATAACTAAAACCTCTGATTACTAAAACTGAAACAACCAAAGAAGTTTGACTCATCTCATAATCTGTCAACGAAGTGTAAAAAGTAGTATAACCTGCCTCTCACCCCCAGACTCTGTTATAAAGGGAAATATAAATGAAATGAGCTCCTGACAGTCACTCCATAATCAACAAGTAGCAATTTATTTATTAACTGTAACAGTGCACACATTAACAAACCAAACAATTCCCTTCTTAACTACTAACTATTCCCAAATAAGACAGAAATTCTAATCATATGCTGTTCCAAGAAATACAAATCCTATGTATATAAACCAAAATAACAATAAAATAAATTAAAACATAATCTCTCGAAGTTACAGCCAGGGTACGCCTTCTGGAATGTCCACTGATTTTCATCCAGGTACAACTTTCTCCATCAAACTCTTGTGTCAGGCATATTTGCTAAAAGTGGTGCTGTACCTTTAGTTACATGATGGTTTTCTGAGAGCTTAGAGAATTCTGTGAGAGCCAGTGATTGTCTCTTTAGGACAGCTGGTTGTTAACTAGAACAGATGACAGATGGTCTCACGCTAATTTTCAAATGCCCTCTTCTTTTATACCCTTGATAACCTATTAATTTCTTATAATAGGATTAGTTCTAAGTTGTCAAAACCATCAGATTTAAATTTTAATTGGGTTTTGGTATCTAGGGCCTGATTTAAATTAATTGGCTGGACTCAAAAATCTGTTGTGTTGGTAAAAATGCTCATTTGCCTGCCAATAGTATCACATTTTGATACAATGTTTCAATTTCAAGAACTCTCCGTACATCTGCTGCTGTCTGCAGACTGTCTTTTTAAAATCGCCAAGCCTAAAAAACACATTATCTTTTAAAGGAACCATGCACTCTTCTCTCCTATCATTCTACAAATATCAAACTACCCAACTTCACAGCATCTGCTTTATTGCCTTCTTAAACAGGATTGCTATTCTCTCATTCTCTGGGCTCTTCCTGCCTCCAGTGATCTTGAATGATCACCACCAATGCCTCTATAATCTCTTTGGGAACTCTCAGGTGTTGTCCATCTTGTCTGGATGATTTATCCACCTTCAGACCTTTCAGCTTCCCTGGAACCTTTTCCTTGTGATGGCCACTGTACTTTCCTCTGCCCCTTGATTTTCTTGGAGCTTTGGTATGCTACTAGCGTTTTCCACTATGAAGAAAGATGTAAGGTACTTCTTCAGTTCCTCTGTCATTTCTTTGTTCTCCATGAAGCCTTCTCCCGCCTCATTTTCCAGCTCTGCAGTGCCCACTCTGACCTTTCACTTACCATTTTTATATATTGTAAAGAAAATGTAATCATCCTTTATATTACGATAACTTACCCGCAAATCTTTTATTCACGCCCAACACTTGTCCCTCCCCCCCACCCCACAATTGGTATTTTAGTTGTTTTCTAGATTTTGAAGGCTTCATAAACCTCTGTCCTCACACTCATCTTCTCCATGTTCCACTCCTCTCCTGCACCACTCAGTAGCAGCAGTGTGTACTATTTACAAGATGCACCGCAGAAATTCGCTTTACATCCTTCGATAGTACTGTCCAAACCCACGACTGCTTGAATCTAGAAGGAGAAAAACAGCAGATACTTGGGAGCACCATCACATGCAGGTTCATTTTCAAGCCACCCACTACCCTGATTTTGAAATACATGCTATTCCTTCATTTTCACTGGGTCAAAATCGTGGAATTCCCTGCCAGCAACGTTGTCAGTTTATCTACAGCACATGGACTGCAATTGTTCAAGAGAGCCATTCTTCACTCCCTCCTCAAGTGTTCCATTTTGTTTCTCAGGGGAAAGCACTGCCATTCAAAGCTGGGAGATATAGAACGGTGACTCCACACTTCTATTCTCTCTTATAATTCAGTGGTTTGCCAAGGGAAACTATGCAATGCCTACGCATTACCTAGATCAGATTAAATTCTGTCCTCCAGGATGCTCAACCATTTTGGACTGCAATTTCACTGTCTGTGATCTCTGAATGGTTGAAGAGCAACTGTTGATGGAAGGATGATAAAGAGGTGCCTCAGAATTACCACCAGAACGGCTTTCTATTACCAAGACTGCATTGTATAGCACTCAGTTTCCATAAGCTGGCTGAAACCTCAAAAGCTACCTTACCTCAGGGGCATGCCATGTTTCTGTACTATCTCCATGACTGCTGCTGCTGCTGTCCCCCAAACAGTTAGGACCTGTAAAATGTAGATTCTTTACTGTGTGATCAACTGAAGATAATACACACAAAACTAAGTACATACGAAAACCACTTAGTTTCCCTATGGAGCCTGGAACCTGTGAAATCTCTAACACATCCCAGGATAAGTTGGCACAAACCTGCAAAATCTAGCACACAGCTCTTTCAGAATTAGCTACGTCAAATTAAATCCATTCAATTTAAACCAGCTTAAAAGTTTTCCAGCCTTTAAAGAACTCCTGCTACATAAATTAAGGATATAAATTATAATGAACAAAACTCAAATTTTGAAAATTTAAGAGTACACTCCAGTCCCTGCAGTGCCTAAATACAATAAAAGGCCTGGAGTGTGCTATTATGTCAGTGGATACTGTATGTTCATAATAGTTTGAGGTCATTCATATCAGGAAATTGCTACCTCTAGTTTCTCAGGGAAAGAGGGGTAACTGGGGAGCTGAATTGAAATGTGCTGACATTAGCTAATAATGAAATGCAAATACGTGGCATTCTTTCTCAACATTGTGAATTGACTTTTTTTGATCTTTATTGTGTTACCAATATTTTCACCATTGCCGCTCAAGGCAGTGGAACAAACTGCCTAATGTAATATATATCACTGATAATGTCTTTCTTTTAGTTGTATTAAAAGTTCTGTTCCATCATTAAAATGCAATTAGCCAATAAAAGTGGTGTTTAGTTAATAGTATTTTCCAGAGCGACCACTGTCTCCATGACTCCCTTGTCCGCTCCACACTACCCCCGCCAACCCAGCCACACTACACCCGGCACTTTTCCCTGAAACCGCAGGAAGTGCTGAACCTGCCCCCATACCTCCTCCCTCACCCACATCCCAGGCCCCAAGAAAACTTTCCACATCAAGCAGATTTTCACCTGCACATCTGCTAATGTGGTATATTGCATCCGCTGCACCCGGTGTGACCTCCTGTACATCGGGGAAACCAAGCAGAGGCGTGGGGACCACTTTGCAGAACACTTAAGATGCAATAAAGAACTGCATCTCCCAGTCGTGAACCATTTCAACTCCTCCTCCCATTCCTCAGATAACATGTCCATCATGGGCCTCCTACAGTGCCACAATGATGCCACACGAAGGTTGCAGGAACAACAACTCATATTCCACTTGGGAACCCTGTAGCCCAATGGTATCAATGTGGACTTCACAAGCTTCAAAATCTCCCCTCCCCTTACCGCATCCCAAAACCAACCCAGCTTATCTCCGCCTCCCTAGCCTGTTCTTCCTCTCACCTATCCCCTCCTCCCACCTCAAGCTGCACATCCATTTCCTACCTATTAATCTCATCCTGCCCCCTTGACCTGTCTGTCCTCCCTGGACTGACCTATCTTCTCCCTACCTCCCCACTTATACTCACCTTTACTGGCTCCATCCCCACCCCTTTAACCTGTCTGTCTCCTCTCCACCTATCTTCTCCTCTATCCATCTTCTGCCCACCTCCTTCTATCTCCCTATTTGTTTCAGAACCCTCTTCACCTCCCCCATTTCTGATGAAGGGTCTTGGCCCAAAACGTCAGCTTTCCTGCTCCTAAAATGCTGCTTGGCCTGCTGTGTTCATCCAGCTCTACACCTTGTTATCTTGGATTCTCCAGTATCTGCAGTTCCTATTATCTCTGATAGTATTTTGAGTCTGTTTGTTACAGTTTGGGTGTATCATGAAATCACGTGTTTTCCTTTCAACTATTAACTGGAAGTTTGAATTTATGTTAAAAAAGAATCGATCAAAGTGGAAATGGTAATAAATCTCTCAACAAAAAGGGACACGACTGTTGGGTGTCAAATAGATATACAAAACCATGATTAGACCATATAAGGAGTATTGTGAGCATTTCTGAGTAATATGTCTGAGGAGGGATATATCAGCCCTAAATTACGCAGAGAGCCGACACAAAATATGTTTGTATTCTCTGAAATGTAGGTATTTCCAGGGTGATTTGATCAAAATTTAAGGCATTAAGAGGAATAGAGGGGTAGATTAGGTGAAACTGTTTCTGCCTTCCAGGTAGCCTAGGACTGGGAACATAGTCTACACATCTGAACTAAACCTTTTCAGGACTGAAATTAGGAAATGCCAAAGCACACAAAAGATCGGAAAGGTTTGGAGAAATCTTCCACAACTGTCAACTGAAGTTCAATCAACTGTTAATTTTAAATCTGGAGTAAATAGGTGAATCAAATGTATTGAGGACAATGGGGCGAAGGTCACAGACCATCCATAAATGGTGTACCGCAAATGATATGCAATTTTGATGTTAGATTTTAATCCCTGTTTAAGAAGACATTTCAACATACACAGAATAAATGCATTACAGAACGATTTATTTTTAAAAGCATTGCAAATAATGGACATGCCATCTATGATTAACTAGAAATATTAAAGAGATTATCAAACTAAAAGCATTTAATTGTGATAACAACAGAAGGCAGGTAAAAAGACCAGATAAAACTTTATTTTAGAAATAACTTAAAAAGTAATAAAGATTGAAAAATTTCTCTAAATATTTAAAAAGATGAGCTAACCATTACTTAGAAAATCAGGCTGGGTAATTAAAAACGGAAAATAAGGAAATGCCAGATGAAATCAACAGGTAAATTACATCCATCTTCACTATAGAGGCGTCACTGCTGGAAACTCAACTTTTACAATTTATGTAAATGCCTTGGATGAAGAGACCAAATTGTAATAGTCACATTTGCTGATGACACAATGATATGTAGGAAAGTGAATTGTTAAAAAGTCATAAAGAGGTTGCACAGATGCAGATAGGTTGATTGAATTAGCAAAACCTGGTAAATGGAATAAATGGGAAATGTAAAATTGTCTATTTTGACAGGGATAATAAAAAAGAAGCATTTTATCTAAATGGTGAGAGATTCTGGAGCTCTGAAATACAGAGGAATCTGAATGTTTGCAAAGGATTAGTATGCAGGTGCGGCAAGTAAGTAACAGAGCTAACAAAGTGCCAAGGTGTATTGTGAGAGGAATTGAAGATCAAATTGAGAAATTATGTTTCAGTTGCACAGGGCATTGGTGCAAACGCAGCTGGAATTTCACAGAGTATTATTCTCCTTTGTGAAAGAAGAATAAAGACGCATTGGAAGCAATTCAGTGAATGTCTATTAGAAGAATTCTTGGAAAGGATAGATTGGCTAAAAGGGAAGATTGGGTTAGGCTTAGCTTCTGGAGTTTCGAAGAATAAGAGGCAATTTGATTGAAAACCGTACAAGATCCAGAGGTGTCTTAACAGGATAGATGTTGGGAGAATCATTCTTCTTCTGAGAATCTGGAATGAGGGAGCATTCTTTCAAAATAAATCGATGCCCATTTAAAACAGATAAGATGATTTTTCTTTTTCTCTCACATAGTCACTTGAATCTTTGGAGTGCTTATCCTGAAAAGGTGGTGGAAGCGTAGCCTTTGAATAGTTTTAGCGCAGCTCTGAATAGATTCTTAGTAAGAAAGCAGCTAAATGGTTGTGACGGGAGTTTAGGATGTGGATCTGAGATTACAATTTGATTAGCTCTGGAACACACTCGAAGGGTCGATTGGCCTCTTCCTGCTCCTTGTTCATATGATTGCGTCTTTGTAAGACATGGTCTAGAGGAAGAAATTGCCTAGTCTAAGCATCTAAGAAACTGAATAAAAACAACTATTTCCATATACCACAAGGTACCAGGAGGAATCATCTGGGATAATATCACACATCAAGGCTGCAAAAGTATTTCAATGTACTTGGGCCTGAATGTGTGAAATTAGCTCCAGGAGTAAAATATCGACAAAAGTAGTGAAGTCTTGCTTCAGTTGTAAAGGAGGTTGGTTAGAGTACACCTGGAGCACTGTTTACAGCTTTGGCTCCTTAACACAAGAACAATTTTATTGACATAGAAGTGTGCCAAAGGTACACCAGACTTGTTCCTGGAATGGCAGAACTATCTTTGGCACCAACCGGGCCTGTAATCTAATATTTTGAAGAATTAGAGATGATCTCATTGAAACTTACAAAATCTTAAAGGCATAAGCAGGTTAGATGCAACCAAAACATTTTTCCTAGTTAGGGCATACAGAACCAAGCAGCTCAATTGCACAAAATAAGGGAAATGCCACTGACATAAAGGTTTTTTTTAAGTAAGAATTGTGAACCTTTAGAATTCACTATCACAGAGTGTTGTGGAGGCTTAGACTTTGAGTATGATAGATTTCGGATTTTACGAGTGGAGTGCAAGTTTATGGGAATGGGATGACTAAAAACAATGAAGTGTTCAATTAGCAGGCTCAATAGACTAAAGGGCCTACTGCTGTTCCAATGTTCAGTGGTAATGATGCATTTGTGATATAAACATCATTATGAATTTGCAGACATAGAAATTGCCGTTACATAATGCTACACCACAATATCCTGAGACTTTTGTACAGCTGCACTAAAACCCTCATTGGAAAAGTTAAACAACTAATGATCATAGCTTCCCTAAACCACGTTAATATCCATAATGCAATCATGTTTGCAGAATTGTTGTCACAACCACTCAGGTCATTATAGAATGGCACTGGAGGATTTTGAATCAATAAACTCTTTAATTGCCTAGCTTGTTCTGGAAACTTAATAGAAAATCTTAAACCTCAACTAAAAATAAAATCAATGTTTGACAGCCAGGCACATTCTGATTTTCACCCAAGTGATATTATGGCTGAAAAATTCAGCTCTTTAGCACAGATATTATTTGTCACAAAAAAGTTATGTCTTATTCAGTAAAGGTGCATTTCACAACAGTTCAGATTTGGTATTGAGTAATCTGCAATAGCACTGTGATAGTGCACCAGAAATGCAGCTCGACTATTCCTGGAGTTGTAACAAAACTTGAAGATTTTAATAAACAATGTAGAATTGGCAGAATTTATCTGTCCAATTGAGGCCCTTAAGAGTCCAACTAAGGACCTCGTGTTGCTGACGCTAGCATTCCAACAGTGTGGTCAGAGGCCATGCCATGTGGGCAATATGACAGGGCCTGGTGAGTGTGAGCGTTGCCTGGTTAGGAGTATTGCCACATTCCCACCATAGAGTGATATTTACGGACAGGACAGCCCACAGTGAAAACTAATGCCTGCCAAAATTCAAAACTCCCTCACCACCATTCTCTGGGGCCTCCCACCCCGCCCAGTGGCCCTACCACCCCTCCCTTCACCTCAAGCTCCAGTAATATTTTGTGACCCAGACCTCTTGCAGAACCGGCACTGCGCACTATAGCTACCGGTGCTGATGCTACTAAAGAACGACCAGCCTCTGGATGGTTTGTAGCTCTTGGGGTCCTGGAAATCCTCTGAACACAGTGACAATCCCATCACTGACTAGGTAAATGCCTGATAGGCACCATATTAAATTGGGGACTCAGCATAGCCACGGTTGGTTGTCACCCACTCTCCAGCTGGTTGTCAGTCTCAGACCAATGAGCATTAATTTCAGATTGGTGAATGGGCCCACCAGCACAAACACTGAATCTATATGTTTTGGCCTATTTAATCCCCATGGAAGCAACCTGAGCTGCTGAACATTTTTGAAATCTTCCATTTTATCTCCAAAAGAGATGTTCTGTTACTTCACCAGCTTTTGTGGCATTTGACTTTATTAGTATGAGACTTGTTTTCATTCCGGTCGAATGATTAATAAACAATTTAGTGAATTAAAAAGTAATCAGTAGAAAGAAAGATCAATATTAAGAGTCACTCATTTTCTGGAAACTGATATTTTTAACCAATAGTACTTGTAAAATGTTACAGAATCTCTTCACCCCTTCAGTCTGCAACCTTTTATTTACCCAAAACACCCATTCCCAAATTTCAGCCAATCTGATATGTCCAGCCACTGGCAGCTCAGAAACATTTTCTCCTGAAATAACATGTTCACATGACTAATAGTTTCGATTCCAAGCTGGAATATTTTCATTTCATCATAACCATATGTAAACTTGGGAAAGTAATTTTGTTTCAATAGACCAATGTCAATAGTCCGTGGGCAGACAGTGCAATATGCTGCTATCTGTTTGTCAAATGCTGTATTCTTCCATGTTGCCAACAATAGCAGTACTGGTGTGCTACTCCAGTTTACTGGATAAATTATCAGCATCAGAAGAAGGAAAAGTGTGTCAATCATTGGCATGGAGATAGCAAGAACTGCAAATGCTGGAGTCAGAGATAACACAGTATGGAGCTGGAGGAACACAGCAGGCCAGGCAGCATCAGAGGAGCGGGTAAGTTGATGTTTTGGGTCAGAACCCTTCTTCCCTGCTTCTCTGATGCTGCCTGGACTGCTGTGTTTCTCCAGTTCCACATTGCTGTCTCTTGATTGTTGGCATTTTGCTTGGTGTCTACCTATGCCTGGATAAGAAATGGAAAGAGAACATCAGGTCAAGTAGAGCACTATGTGCTGTCAAAGGAGAGATAGACAAGTTAATAACTGACCTGTGTGTTCAGAGCCTCTCTCCTGCTTTGGGGCTCATTTATCAGGATCTGCAGCTCCGGCATGAAAACTTGTCTTTCCTCTCCCTTAATCCCTACAATGTGTTAATGTGTGCAAATCAGAGCATGCCACAATTTAGTACAAGTGTATATGCGGAACCCATGTATTTTACTCCACAATAATTGTCTCTAATCAACACTTGGATGTTAGATCACTATGTGTTTAAATTGTAGTAATCAACAAGTAGGAGCAAGGTTAAATGCTATAGGATTTTGGATATGTAATGCCTATTTTCAACCTTTGAGCACAATAACCCCTCAACATTTATGGATAGCAACTTTTGTAAATGAACTGTTAAATTTTTGCATTCCATTTCTCCAATGATTATAAATTTATCAATACCTAATGGGTAGTGCAATGTTATTAATACTGTGAAACCAGGTCACATGGTGTTTCGTGTTTTGCCATATTGGTGAAGGAAGTCAGGCTTGTCCAGTGCCAGTTCAAGTAAAACATAATTTGTGCTGATTAGGGTCTTTTGGAGGTCCTTGTTAGAACTCATGAGAACATAGCTATATGAGGTCTAAATCTCATTGATTGCCTCATTGATTATCAGCAGTTTACATATTTCTAACATACAGCAATCTTCCTGGCTCTGTTAATATCAATTTGGTTAAGTCTAATCATCATTCAATGTCATTAGTAAAGAGCCTTTACCAAATGAGAAATTTGATTTCAGTAATTCTCAATTACTTTTGCAGCTGCTGTATGAAAGAAGTCCTTCTTTCAGCCAAGACATAAGAAACGCAAAGGTAAGTGATTAGCAAAATGGGTAAAATGTTCTTCTTTTCATTCGGAGTTAAGCACGCCCTGCTAATAATAAGTCACTTTTATGAACCCAAACTGTATATGATAATGTCAAATTTGAATACTGTGGGAATAAATTTGCAGAGAAAGATAAATCTCCACTTAATTCCTGTGGAACCAGTTTAAACAGCTTTCAGGCAGGCTTTACAAAATATGTAAGATATTAGCAATCTTGGATTCAATTACCTTGAGATAGACTTTTTTATGCTTTGCTAAGCATACAAACTGAAGATAATCTGAAGTTATTCCAAATTGATAAGTTTTGCATCAAGTTAATTTCCAGAAGAATAAATATTTTGTAGTGTTCTGTGCCTTTCACATAAAGAAATAGGTGTAAATGATATGAAAATGTATGTTTGTTTCTGAGGTCTAATCATTCTGCAAAACAAAAATCTGTACACATGCAATATTATAATCCATTTTTATATTGTTTTTGCAAGCTATGAGCTATCACTGTTGACTATATTGCTTGTTGTGAAACTATCAGTAGAGGCTCACTCAACCAAAGATTGTGCAAACAATTGGTTGATAAAATCAAATTCATAGTACTGGGAGTAACAATAGATGCAATATTATCCAACTTCAATACATACATTTATTAGTATTAGTAAATTGAATAATGGTAAATAAATTACAACTGATTACATTATGAATAAAATGCTGTTATAGATCCTTACAATCTTCAGGCATCAATTAATATTAAAGAATATTAACTTTTGGAAGTTAAGAGGCAGTGAAATTTTCAATAATTAATTACTATGACATTTTATTCTTCAGTGTAGAATGAAGCTTGAGGTTAGGAAATTTAATTTCTCCAATCAGCTGTATAATGTTAATGAAAAAGTGATGGGTGGGAGAAAAATTGGTCATTGATCTTAGAGAAACCATGACAATTATATTTTTACATTCAAAGTATTTCAAATTCAAAAGACTATACTTAAAACAGGAAAAGAATGAAACACAATTGTAGATTGAGGAAACAGCTACTGAAGTCTTCCATCTCTGCTTCGTCTATTTGCAGTTGCCACTTCAATGCGCTCCCTTCAAATATCATTTTATTAGTGTAGTCACTGACAGTACTGGGCTGGGTTTTCTAAGGAGGGAAATCACAAACAGATTACCTCTCCACTTTTCTTTAGATTTAAAAAAGAGCTCTGCATTTATGATTTGAGATCCCAAGCAGGGCTCTTTCACAAATGCAGTGAATATTTAAATCTGACGGAACCTTCATAGTGCATGATAATTGAGGGAAGTTGAACTAAGCCCCGTTTTTCATATCAATTGTTGTTGTAATCTGTGATCACAAAGAGACATGTTGTCAGCTCATGTGAGAGGTTAAGTATGAAACAATAGAATATGGTGCCAGAAGGGCAAGGTACCAGATATACAGAGCATCAGGTAGCTAGGTGCAACATGGATAGATGGGTAGGGTTCCCGGTGTACAATGTGGGAAGATGGGTGCGGGTAAGTGTTGGAATGTTTAGCGTTGTTTGAAGTGGGCAGGGGATATTGTGTGCTTTAGCTGAGGGAGCTTTAGGTACTAGTAGAGGAGGTGGTAAGGTGAGATCCAGGCTCAGGACTGTGAGGTGGGGTGGGCAGTGTCAGGGGCTTTTCACATCCAATGTGAGAGATGTTAGATCTCAGGGAAGGAGAATTGTGTCAGGTCCAATGGCATTGGAGATACACATCACATCCGTTGGTGGAGGAGGAGGGCTGGCACTACATCTGATATAGTTTAATAGTTACTCAGGAGTTAGCCAAAATTTTTAATCATCAAACTTTCCTGAGTAACTATTTGCTCCATTGTATTGGAACCCCCAAAGTACTTGATTTGAATGGATACTTTCAGAGGGTTCCATTTATAGTGGAATTTCCGAACGTAATTTCATTTTTCCAGTAAATTCCATTAGGGTTTGCCACACAAGGGGATTTTACAGGGTCCCAACACACAATTTCTGCCGATGCTGCAGAAACAACTACCTGGCCATTGGAAAACCTGGGCCAGCAGCAAATCTGTATGCATGATGTTTTGGGAAATGAGGATGGGATGAGGTTTCTGTGTTTGAGGTTCAGGGAATCTCAACTGCATGGATGGCATGTTTTCCTGCCCATCATTTTCATATGTATTTGTATAAAAATTGAGGATAAAATTATCATCCAGTGCTGTAAAAGGTGAGAGTGAACCTGTATAGCTTCTTGTATCATATATACATAATGCAGTGATTCTTTTCCAGTGGAAATTCATTGTTTTTATTTCATCCTGCTTGAGCAAACTGTCACCGCAAAGGGAATGATCAGCTTTGGATTATTATATGCATTTGGCTATCAGTAGTACAGTAGTGATAAGAGTGGAATAGGTAACCTTTCTGTTGTCTTGTGACAGAGAAATGAAGAAAGCAGAAGCTACCATGGGCAACTGCAACAGGGAGAGGAAATAAGTACAGTAAGCAGTTGGAAGAAACATCACTCTAAAAACCAACAACAGCAGGAAGAATGGTAATGATTCACTCAACTGTTTCAGTTCTAGATTCAGTTAATACTGCTTTTGTGTTTTATCAGTGGTAGTTTTTACTGTGGTAACATATTATTGTCATCCAGACTAACTGAGAACAATACTCTTGCTAATTATAATACTTTTTTTAGAAAGGGGATGGAAATAGAATTGGTAATGAAAAGTTTCCAGGTTCTATATGTTAGAAGTATGCATTATTGATTATCTCTCTTTTGTGTTGGTTGCAGTAGAATTACTAAGTCTATCTTTACTATTGTTGGCATGTGGAAATGTTGCTTATTTTTCCTCTCCTTCTTGTTTTGTATGAACTGCCTACCAAACAATGCTTCCTGAGATCAGTGAAGACCAGGACAAGCTGGATAGATACATATGTTTTAGGTTCAAATCAATGCTGTAAAATAACCCTACACAACAATGTGCCTTGAACATTCATTGGTATCTAAAGTTAAAATATACTTATAGACATGCGACAACACCTTGCATTTTTTTGTGCCTTTAGCTTAGCAAAATATCCCAAGAAACTTCACAAGACTGTTTATCAAATAAAGTTTGACTGAGAGTCGAATGAGAAGATATTAGAGATAAAAGGTCAAAGAAACATGTTTTAAGCAGGTGGAGAGACAGAGAGATTCAGGGAGGCAATTCCTGAACTTAGGCAGGTGAAAGTTCTGATACCAATGGCGATGTTATTAAAATCTGGGATGCACAGGAATCTGTAATTGGCCATGAGTCAGTGTCTCAAAGGGCTATGGGACTGGTGGAGGGAACAGAGAGAAGGAGGGAAGAAACTGGAGGAATTGTAATACCAAGGATGAGAAATGAGATATTATTCAACTGGAATACAATGTAGGACAGTGGTGGCTGATTGGTGAATGAGGCTTGACATAAGTTAGAATTTGGACAGCTGCATTTAAACTACAAAATTTAAGTTTACTTAAGTCAGAAGGTGGAAGGCTGGCCAAGAGTAGTCAAATGTATATGTAACAGGCAGATGAGGCAGGGTGATGTTGGGCAATGCCCATTTCTACCTGTGCAACAATCTTAGAGATGGTGTAGTTGCGTAGTAAAAAGCTTTTCTGGAAGTCAAGATCAACACCAAGTTGATGAACTGTCTGGTTCAGCCTCAAATAGTTACCAGGTGGAGAGATGAAGTTAATGACTGCACAATGCAGTTTCTGTGGCATGCACCAAAAACAATGGTACAGGTCATCCCAGCATTTAGGTGGAGGAAATCTTTGCTCATTCAGAACAGGACGTTGGATAAGTAGTCTGACAATTTACAATGGAGAGATCTGATAGTGAAAGGGAGCTGGGTGTTATCAATATAGATGCAGAAATGAATGTTGTGTTTTCAAATCTTGTCACTTGAGAGCAGCAAGTAGATGAGCAAGATCCTATTGCACTCCTTGGTGAACTCCAAATTTAATGATGCTGGAGCAAAGAAAGAAACTATTGTTGGTGATTCTTTGGCTATGACTGACCAGATAAGCATGGAAACAATTGATCGCTGTTCCATCCAATTGCCCGTTATGGAAATGTGCTGAATAGGCAAAGTGTGTTCATTTATGTGCAAGGTTGCCGATAGGATCGTGAGGGATGAGAAGGAATAATTCACAATGGTCACAGCCACATAAGGTGTCAATCATGACTTTGATAATACCTGTATCACAGTAATGTAGCAATAGCAGGAAACTTCATTGTCTGGTATTTGTTTAAATTCCTCCAACGATAGCTCCAACAAGAGAAAATCTTGTTTTGTTGTTATCCGGTGTTCATGTATCCTGACGGTTACTTTCCTTCCGGTCTGGCTGATGTAATTGATGTTCAATGGTATCACTATCATTGAATGCATCCTGGAGTTTACCATGGACCAGAATTTGAACTAGAGCAGCCATGTTTTTATTACAAACATTAAAGTTTGATAGCCCAATTTACCATATTATCTGAGGTTGTTGGCTTGCTCATCAAGCTGGCTAGTTATCACATAGATGTTTTGTCACCATGCTAGATAACATCATTAGTGCGGTCTCCACCAAAACATTGTTAGGCCTGTTAAGTTGGGTTGTGTCATTTCTAGTTCGGTTCTTCATGGACTTTTATATGGGGAATAATTCCACATGTTTGTTGATTGCATTACAAGTTGAATTCCTGTGTGTGCCTGTGATTGGCTTGAGCTAGGATGGTTACGTTGTCCGAGTTAAATTAATGATCTTCATTGTCTGAGTGCACTGAGGTGAGGGAAAGTTCGGCATGCTGTTTTGCTGCTCACTGGTGTTGGAGTATCCTGATGGCTAGTTTCCTTCCAGTCTGCCCGATGTAATGTTTATTCCAGTCATTGCAAGGTATTTTGTAAACTGGGTTGGTCCTGCATGTCATGGGTATTGCGCCTTTGGTCCTCGTGAGTGTCGTAATGAGGCTATGGATTTGTGTGCTACCATGATTCCTAGTGGTCACAGAAGTCTCGTTGTCAGTTCTGATATGTTCTTGATATAGGATAGTGTGGAAGTGCATTGAGGTTGCCGTGTCCCCTTGCTGTTGTCTTTCTAGTAGGCACCTGCAGATGAAATTATTAAAATATCCCTTATTCACAAAGACCTTGTTAGGTGCTCTTACTCCTTCATGCATGGTTCTGGTGTGTTGCATTGAGTTGTGGCCCATTTGAAGAGTGTTCTAACACAGTTTTGTTTATGGATGTTGGGATGATTGCTATGGAAATTGAGGATTTGGTCAGTGTAGTTTGCCTTCCTATATACTGTGGTTTGGAATTCCCAGTTAGTCATTCATTCTATCCTGACGTCTAGAAATGGAAGCTGATTGTTGCCAGTAAAACCTTCGTGCATTTAATGATGACAAACATGCCATCCATGTATCAGATCCACAGTTTTAGCTGTACTGGGGAAAGGGGAGTGTGCTCCATCCTTTGCACAACTGTCTCTGCAGCAAGTCCTAACAACTGCAACAAGCATTACATCGGCCATACCGGAAGGAAACTAGCCATCAGGATACATGAACACCAGCTAGCAACAAAACAATATACAAGCTTTCCCTCATCTCAGCGCATTCAGATAATGAAGGCAATCAATTTAACTGGGACAGTGTGGCTGTCCTAGCTCAAGCCAACCACAGTCACGCACGGGAATCCCTAAAGGCCTGGTTTTCAACCTGTCATGCCATCAACAAACATATGGAATTAGGCCCCCATATAAAAACTCATGCAGAACAGAACTGGAAAATGCACAAATGAACTTAACGGACCAGATCATGTAAATACCAAGCAGAGTAGAACAACAACGCTCCATTTGAGGCTGCACTGATGATATTACCTAGCATGGTGATGAAACGTCTGTACGATAACCAGCGAGCTTGGCAAGCAAGCTATTAACTTCACCCACAGCCTGAGCTACAAATCTTTGTAAGATCCTTAAATTACCATACTATCTGCTTTTTAATACCTGAGACCTTTCATGAACTAAAATAGTTTTAGAAAGGAAGACACATTCAACCAAAATAAGTGCAATGGACACCTGATCAAAGACTGAAGAAAGTCTCAGGAAATCCATAGAATAAAAGAACTTCTTTTAAACAATTTTGCAACAAAAGAACAAAACCAGGCAATTGGTGTCAAGAAATTTGACAGCTTTTTTAATTCAGTCATATGTGATAATTTCACATCTTGGGAGATGAAAGGATTATCTATCAATTAGCCAGCCTAAAAAGATAATGGAGTTAGACTTGGAACGCATACGGAACTATTTTTCATAGAATCATAGAATTATATCATCATATTATACAGAAGAGGACATCAGTCCATTGAGTCCAAATTGACAAATCTACTCTAAATTCATTCTGGCTTCACATTGCCCATAGCCTTGAATGTTATGACACTTCAAGTGCTCACCCAAGTGTTATTTAAAGGTTGTGTAGTTTCCTGCCTCAACTGCCCTTCTAGGAAGTCCAGCCAGATTCCCACCATCTTCTGGATGAAAATATTTTCCTCAAAACCCCTCGAGACCCCCGTCTTTCATCTTAAAATTGTGCCCCTTTGTTATTGACCCTTTGGGTATGGGAAAAGTTGCTTTCTACAGACCCTGTCCATGCCCTTCATTATCCTATACAGCTCTATCAGGTCCCCTCTCAGCCTTCTCTGCCCTAAAGAAAAATAACCTAAGCTTACCTAGCGTCTCTTCATTCCTGAAGTGCTCCATTCCTGACAACATCCTGATGAATCTCCTCTGCACTGCCGCCAGTAAAATCACATCAATCCTAGCAGAGATCAGAGCTGTAGCCTAACTAAAATTGAATATGGCTCCGACATAACTTTGCTGCTCTTATAAACAATTCCATGACTGCTAAACACAAATATCCCTGTACAATCTTAACTATCCCAAGTCAGAGGCTGGGAATCCTGACTGCATATTTCCGCTCCAGACATTCTAAAGGCTTTAGAGATAATGGGAACTGCAGATGCTGGAGATTCCAAGATAATAAAATGTGAGGCTGGATGAACACAGCAGGCCAAGCAGCATCTCAGGAGCACAAAAGCTGACGTTTCGGGCCTAGACTTTAGTCAGGAGTGTGATGGAGTATTCCTACATAAGTGCAACTCCAACCACATCAAAGAAGCTTGACAACATCCCAGACAAAGCAGCCAGCTTAGCTGGCACCACATCCACAAGTATCCAACCGCTCCACAACAGTTGCAGTATGGATTTCTAAAAATGTACTGCACTAATTAACTGAAGATCCTCAGGCAGCACCTTCCAAACAAACAACTACTTCCGTCTAGATGGACAAGGGCAGCAGATACATGGGAACACCAGCAACTTCAAATATTCTCTAAGACATTCGCCACCCTAACTTAGAAATATATTGTTGTTTGTTCACTGTCGCTGGGTCAAAATCCTGGAATTCCCTGCCTAAGTGGATTGTGGATCTGTCTGTAGGCAAGGATTACAACAGTTCAAGAAGGCAGCTCACCAATACCTTCTCAAGAACAATAAGGGCCAGATAGAATGTGCTGGCCATGAATGATTTTTTTTTAAATTAACCCAACCTGCTGCCTTCAGGAATCTGTGGAAAGCACCCCAGGAACATTCCCTTCCTTCGAACTTCCATATAACTGCCATTCAATTATTACTCCATTATCTTATTAGGTTCTACCAAAGTGCATGACCTCAGGTTTCAGGGTTAAATTCCATCTTCCCATTTCAAAGCTGTTTTGGCCACTCTACAAAGGGAGAGGGAGAATGAATCTGAGTTGGAAATCTCTCTTCCTGCCTGTTTCTCTTATCATCATATTAAAGCCCACTTATTACGAGAAACAAACGTGTGAAAACAAACATTGACTGAGAGCTCAAAGCTCAGATTCTGCTACTATTGCAGGTATGAGTCAACAATTAACAGATTGTGACCTCAGGTTTAAAATATAACATCTTGGACTCCAAAAACTTTAAACAGAATTCCACTCAGTCTGTTTTAAACACTCACCCTTTCAAATATATTATCCGAGTTTAATTCTTTTTTTAAAATAAATTCATGCTAATAAGTAATAAAACTCAACTTTTTTTTTACTCAAGAAACCCTTGGTAATTAATTTCTTTAATTTTCCAGTGAACAAGATCTTAATTAAAAAGCGTGATAGTTGTGTGCAAGGAAGATGTAAAAATTCTTGTGTTCAGTGGCTCAGTGAGCTCAAATTCCTTATTCTCATCCAATTTTCAACAATATAAATATTGTGGTTACAAGACCAAGTCAGGCACTAGGAACACTGAGGCAAGTTACTCTCTTCCTAGATCCTCAAAGTCTGCCCATGATTGATGAGGCACAAGTAGGGCATTTGATGGAATACTCGCCATTTTCCTGGACGTGAGCACTTTTAACAACATAGAGAAAGCTCAATGGAATTCAGAACGAAGCAGCAAACTTGAATTATATACCATTCATCACCTCTAACATTCACACCCTTCAATCCAATACTTCATGGTAGCAGCGTGTACCTCTACAAGATGTATGACAGCAACTCATCAAAGCTCCTTTTGACAGCACCACTGTCTCTACAATCTGGAAGGATAAGGCCAGCAATTACATGGGAATACCACCGCTTGCAGGTTGTCATCCAAGCCACACACCATTCTGACTTGGAAATATATTGCTGTTCCTTCAGTATTGCTGGGTCAAAATCCTGGAACTCCCTTCCCATCAGCACTGTGAGTCTACCTATCCGCCTGGACTGAAGCAATCCAAGAAGGCAGCTCACCACCTTCTCAAGGTCAACTGGGAATGGAAAATAAATGTTCATCTAGCCAGAAACCTCTACACCAAATCATTTTTTAAAGCACCATGTATCAAACTCAAGCTCAATTATTCAGTATTGAAAAGGATGCCTTTTTACAGAACTAAACTTGCTACTAACTATAAATAGCATCTTAAATATTTTCACATATTGGCAAAATGATTTTTATTTTAACTATTGTTCAAAGATGCAGATGATACTAACTGCTCTGAATTTTACCAGCCCTCTTGGGATGGGCTGTGAAACAGGAGACCTGGTTAAATGATGGTGGAAGGTGTTCTAATTTCCCACCACCGCTGGGTGCATCTAACAGGTGGAACCTCAGCAACATGACTGCCCAGTAAGTTGGCAACTATGAAAATTGTGTGCCTAGTTTTAACCAATTCCCTTGATAGTAGGAATATTATTGGCAATGGGTGTCATCGTCACCACGTAGGGAGGCTGCCCAGTAAACTCTGGTGTCCTCCCATTTGGCCTTGGGATGAGAGCAAGCTTTCCTTGGTGGCCATCCATGACCCACGGAGGCCCCATACTCATAACCATCACTACAGCATCAGTGTTGGAAGATGCATGTTCACTCCACATTTCTGGAACCTGGCTGAATGGCATAGCATGACAAGAAACTTACCTTTTGCCATCAAGGACAGATCAAGAAGGAGGTGTTTGCCCTCCTTCCTGCACCTTCATTAATGGCCTGATTTATTGGTGGTGGTGCTAAGGTGACAGCACTCTGTCTTCTGATTGGATAAGCAGCTCTTAACGGTGGTGCTGCCATCACAATTGGATGGTGGTCCCAGAGGTAACTGTTACTGATAAAATACAGCCCAGTTACCAGTTGAGACTGCAATTTTAATTTTACGATTGGTGAAAATATATTTCAAAAATAATACTGATCTTTTGAAATCAGTGGAGAGGTGAATAATTGCTTTCCTAAAGCAAGTGCCAATCATTTCTAATGTCACTGTTGGCAGGTTGTATGAAAACAGGGGAAAGAAAGTTTCCAATTTGTTCAAATTAGCTCTGTGCCATCTTAGATTATTCTGGAAACAGCCTCCCTCTTACATCAGAAATCATTTTGATGAACCAGTGGTAGGAATGAACTAGTGGGAATGGGGCTTTTAGTAACTTCTAATTTTGTTTGACAATGATTAACAGGAATGGTTACCATTGCATCTTAAGAATTAGACCATATGTATCAACAAAAACTTTTGACTAGGTCTAAAATTCCTGAAGAAAGAATGGGTTTGTTTGCTAATGTTGTACATCCTGAAACTGTATACAATAAAATCACTGCTCAATTTTAAAAATATACTAATATACTAACTATTCTGATAGGGGCAGTTGTAATTTGAACCCTTGTCTCCAATCTCAGAGGCAGGTGCACTACCACAGCACCACAGGTGCCTTAAAACACTTTGCTCAACCACAGGGATGAAAACATTTACCAGCTGTGCTGGCTTTTCCAACCAAACTGGTCAAGATCTTAGCTCCACTCTGCCCACTATTGACCACTGCAAAGTACTCATTGAGTCACAAACTACATGAATATTTATCAGGTGGGGTCCTAAAAGCCATATCTTACCCAGCATCCCCTGTTCGTATAAATCATGAATGATGCTGTAAACTATTAGATCACTTGGAATCTGTTTGTTTACAGGCTTGCTAAGCTTTCAATGTACACATCATAATGTTGTGTTGAAATATTAGCATGGCTTAATGTAACGTTTATCTGGAAGTGCGAGTATAATATGTGTTTTCTGAACTGTCCCTATCTTGAAATTCTGCTTTGAAACTAATGGATCACAATTGCTAAACAAATTTTAATGCTATTAGATTAGAGTAAAAGAAAATGTTGTGTATCTATCAAAGTCTCCCCTTTTTTGCACTTTGGTTTACTTAGACTGGTAGTTTAGGTTTTAAGTCTGAAAACATGAATATATGTTGTTCTAGGCTGCTACATCCGGAGGGCGTGGAGCTGAAATTGATGAGGTACACTGGCCCCTGATTGCCTGGCTAAAAAGTAGGTGTGGAGCCAACTCAGCAGAGTGGTGATGACTCCTTAACAATTTAATACAGGAAGCAGTGTAAATCCCCTTAAGGAGCAAATTCCACCCCTGTTCCAGGAGGAAGCCCCATCTTAGAAAGCTATCCAACAATTGGATGTCGAGCAATACCAGCCAGCAGTAATGATCACACTGAGATTATAGGCCCCCTCAGAATTACACTGTCTGAATCCTTCCTGAGGAAGAACAGCCTAGACTCAAATTTCAGTCTGTGGTATTGCCACAGTTTGACAGTATGAAGTGAGAGGTGAGGGGCCAGGTTTAAAAAGTCAGGAAGAGGGAAGGTAAAGAAACAGGAATGATCTTGGGTCGAGCTCTGATGGGCACAGAGAACCTGGAAAGGAGAATTCCTCATCTTTTTGCCGATTACCAGCCATGCAGCTAAAACCACAGGCTAGTTGATCAGTATGGGCCTCCTTGCTGTGGTAAAGTATCTGTAGGGGTAGGATGAGGCCCTTTAAACAACCTCTCGACATCTCCCATCACACATTGCAAAATGAGAAAGGCTGCATGCTGCAGTTTATGAGCTTCCTGCCTTCAAACCAATCAACGAAGGCGCATAAAATTCTATTGCAGTTTCTCATCTTGGCCACTCCATAAAATCTCTAGCTGTGACAAAATGTTTCAACAAACATTTACATAAATATAAAGAGGAACTTTATATAAAGAGGAGCTTTTTACAACACATTAACCAAATGGAGAGGCAAAGGCTTGTATCTTGACACAATGTTGAAAAAATGGATTAGCCCATGAATGTTTGATTAAGATGCTATACTTCTGAAAACAAACAATGAAATATAACAAGGTATGGAGATGGATGAACACAGCAGGCCAGGCAGCACCAGAGAAGCAGGAAAGCTGACGTTTCAGGTTGTGACCCTTCTTCAGACGATTTCTGATACTGCCTGGCCTTCTGTGTACATCCAGCTTCATACCTTATTATCTCAGACTCCAGCATCAACAGTTCCTACTATCTCTGGCAATGAAGTATAATGTGGTTTCATTGCAAAACTTTCAACCATATAGATTTGATGAAAGGTTGTCAGCCTGTAGCATTAATTCTGCTTCTCTTCACACAGATGTTGCCAGGCATGTACTTAACAGTATTTTCTTCTTTTTCCTCATATGAAAACTAATGGTTTGCTTCGAAATATGCTGTTCAGACATTACCCAGCCTCAAATTTCAGAATAAACGATGTCTCAGATTTTCTTGCGTGAGATATTGAGGGCCATATTGTTTGCTATTTTGATGAGCTAAGAATCAGCTATTTCACAGAAAGGGACATGAATTAAAAAATGACAATTGCATGAGACTTTCTTCATCTGCCAATTTCAAGCAAACCAGATAAAAATAAATAACCAACGAAGATGTCTCTGCAGTGATGCTGTTTTCACACTGCTTGAGGCATAAATTGACACGTATCTGATCTGAAATACAGGAGGAAAGTTCTTCCTACAGTACTTTAACCTTTACAATAGATGCCTTGTAAATGAAATTACGCTATGTTAAATTATGAAGATATTTCGAGTGTACAATCAACAGATCAGATGAGTTTAAAGATTTGCTCCAACTATTGACAAAATATGCCAAGATACAATTAATCAAGGAAATGAAGAGAGATGGTGCTGGCATTCTTCTGATAGTCTGCCTAAACAGACATTACAGTGAACCTATGAGGCATTGAGTTGTCAAGTTGGATAATTTGCAAGCAATCTTATCTCTAAATTTGAAGGCAGTAGGTTCAAATTCAGTGGCACATTTTGTAGGCGCAATATATGCTAATACTTCAGTATACTGGTTTTAAGGGGACTGTGCATTGTTGAAGATGTTATCTCTCATGTGAGAGGTCAATTTGAAGTCTAACTGTTCAGGTGGATGTAAGTTAACGAATGGCACATCTTTGTATGAGAGGACATTGGTTAACAATGCTTCCTCAAGCAATGCCAGCAAGTAGGTTATTGTTTCATGCATTTCATTTGTTATTTGTGCACATTGACTTGCAGATTTGCCTGTAAGCAGCATTTACCTAATTCCAAAAAATCTCATTAGCCTTAAATAACCTTGTCCAGAGAATGTGAAGGCATCAAATAGTGAGAGTTAGCCCTTGTCTTATAACTCAGTCGTAAATATGCAGAAAACAATGACTTAGAAATTATTACAATGCAGGGAATGCACATTTAGATTGTGATTTCAGAACAACTGGAGCTGAAGGATGCATACTCGTGACATTACATTTGGATTGCTGCGGAGAAAGCAATGAAATTGTACTCCACGGAATATGTATTTAACTAAAACAATGAAAGACCAGTTCAAAAAGAAATCTCGGAAAAATTCAGTGCATCGGAAACTAAATTATATTTTCAATGAAAAGAAAGCAAAGGAGACAGCTTTCTTTTGTACATCTCAATAAAATATGCTCCCAGATACTGTATTCAAACAAATAACAATGAAAAATACCATATTTATTGAACAAAAGCAATCTACTCTTTGAAGTGCATAAATAACAGATTTATTAGCTTATCTTGGGAGGTCATTATAACTAGACATTCACTAAAAATAAGCAAGAGTTAGTTAATCACACTAACTTGAAGGTGTTCAAGATTGCCAACAGTCTAGTTGGAACCCTATAATTCTGTTTCTCTAAAATATAAGTCGGGCAGCAAAATTCTTCTCCATATTAAATATCATTTTTTTCAATTACATTGAAATTTAATAATGTGAAACTGTTAGTGGTTGAATTTTACAATTTCTTTTGTCTAAGTCTGAGTTGCTTCAAGTTTTTTGGAGGGATTTTCTCGCTGTGTCTTAACAAACTCCCAACATTAATTACTAATTCCACCCAATGGTGTGTGTCACTTTCGATTTCAACCCCATCTTACCATGTGCTCTTCCCAGAATAATTCACCACTCAGCCGATATCTGCTGAAAGACCAGGGTCTCTTGTGTCATCATCTCCTGTTGCACTGTATCATTTCTATGGTTCTATTCTGTCAGGGCCTATAATTATCCTTGAACTGCTATCCACTTTCTGCTCACCACATTCTTTCCTCACCACTTTTCATCTTCCACTTACCCCTCCTCTCGCCATCCCATTTTCTATACCAAGCCTTCAGTTTGATTCTGGATTCAAAACAATTTTAGAATTGGTAAAATAAAACATAACATTTAAAAGGGACAAGAGTAGGATATTCAGCCCTTTAAGCCTTCCCTATCATCAATAAGATCATGTCTGCCATGCCCCATTTTTTGATTTCCTCAGCTCTGAATAATCCTCAACTCCCTGGTAGTAAAAATAATCTATATACCTCGTCATTAAGCACTTTGTGAACCCGGCTCCATAGCTCTCTGGGTAGAAAGAGAAAGAAGAAATTCCATTTCATCACAGTAATCAGTGTCCCTTTATTCTCTATCTATCTCACCAAGTTTGCGAAAACTCCAACTCGTGAAAATAGCTCCTCAACACCTATCCTGGCAAGTTCTTTCAGAATTTTGTGTGTCATAGTGAAATCATTCCTCATTCTTCAGAACTTGAATGAACTGCAGAAATTCGCTTAGATCCTCAGACAGCACCTTCCAAACCCATGCCCACTTCCATCTAGAAGGACAAGGGCATCAGACATATGGATACACCATGACCTCCAAGTTCCTCTCCAAGTCACTCACTATCCTTGCTTGGAAATATATCACCATTCCTTCACTGTCACTGGGTTAAAATACTGGAATTCCCTCCCTAACAGTATTGTGGGTCAACTCACAGCAGAGGGACTGCAGCAATTCAAGAAGGTAGCTCACCACCACCTTCTCAAGGGCAATTAGGGATGGGCAAGAAATGCTGGCCAGCCAGTGATGCCCACATGCCACAAATGAATAGAAAAAAATATATAGTGTTTAGCCATTCTTGATGAGTCAAGCCTTTTAGCTCAGCATCCTAGTGAATTTCTATGGAATTGCTTCCAGTGCCAGAAAACAAAGCAAGGGAAGCAATTCAATGGCCCCAGTCCTCATCGTTCACCTGAGATGATCATTTGACTTCTTTTAGTCTCTTAGTTACAGCCTCAACTTACAGCAACTGGCAAAGAAAAATAAATTGGCTTTCCTCAGGCTTTAGGTATTTTACTGGAGGGAAGATTCACCAACAGTCCTTGCAACTGTTCAAAGGCTACTGTTTAAGAATAGCTCAAGCCCATGAGCTCTTCGCCACCCTGGGAGCCAATCACATTGTTGTTCTCAGGCAATGGCCCTTGTCATCCTCAACTGGTCACAACTCCACAAACCAATCAGCTTAGTGTTACTGTCAAAATCTGACTTTGGACCCAACCCCGGGTCCAGCCTGTCTACGAACAGAGCCCCTCACTGTGTGAATAAAGCAGTAGTGTAAACCTAACTCACAATGAGCATTAGTCACCTATGTTTAAAAAATGCAGCCCACAACCGAAAATACATTGAAATAAAACATATGATCTTACAATAAATCATAAATATTGTAAAGGTAAAGGGTGAGTTCAACAAATTCAGAGAACCCTAGATGTCAAGAGTTTTACAAGATTGGATGAGAAAATAGAAAATGAAGCTTATGCTAGATACTATATGCTCATAACATCAGATACCCAATAGAAGTACCAAAAACACAGGGAGTTGCTTAAAAAGTAATTTAGGAGAGCAAAGAGGGGATAGGAAAAATTACTGGCAGGTAACATTAAGGAAAATCCAAAGCTGTGTTATAGAAAATAGAATATAGAACAGTACAGCACAGTACAGGCCCTTCAGCCCATGATCCTGTGCCGAATTTTTACCCTAATGCTAAGGTCTATCTAACCTCCACCTCTAACTTATACTATCATCCATTTGGTTATCTAATAGCTGCTTAAATGCTCCTAATGAGGCCAACTCCACTACCCACTCCGGCAATGCATTCCATGCCCCGACTACTCTCTGAGTAAAGAGCCTACTTCTGACATCTCCTCTATATCTACCTCCACTACTTTAAAACTATGCCCCCTCATGATAGCTACCTCCACCTGAGGAAAAAGTCTCTCGCTGTCCACTCTATCTATTCCTCTGAACATTTTGTATACTTCTATCAAGTCGCCTCTCATCCTTCATCACTCTAAAGAGAAAAGCCCTAGCTCTCTCAACGTTTCGTCATAAGATCTTCCCTCCATTCCAGGCAACATCCTGGTTATATCAGAAGCAAGAGAGTGAACAGAAAGAGAGTAGGACCTTTAGGCACCAAAGTGGTAATCTGTGTGCAGGCCCAGAAGTTGCACCTGAGGTTTTTAATGAGTACTTTGCATCTGTATTCATTGTAGAGAAGGACCATTTTGATGCAGAAAATAGGGAGTGAGACCATGATTATTAGATTAGATTCCCTACTGTATGGAAACAGGCCCTTCGGCCCAACAAGTCCACACCGCCCCTTGAAGCATCCCACCCAGACCCATCCCCCTATAACCTACACACCCCTGAACGCTACGGGCAATTTAGCATGGCCAATCCACCTAGCCTGCACATCTTTGGACTGTGGAAGGAAACCGGAGCACCCGGAGGAAACCCATGCAGACACGGGGAGAATGTGCAAACTCCACACAGACAGTTGCCAGAGGCTGGAATTGAACCCGTGGTACTGGTGAGGCTGCAGTGCTAACCACTGAGCCACTGTGCCGCCCCCACGATATACCTGCGTGATATAGAATAAAGAGACTGGAGGTACTAGTGGCTTTAGCAATATTGAAAGTTAATAAATCCCTTGCCCTAATAAGCTATATCCAAGGCTGCAAAAGGAGGAAATGACAGGGACTCAGACAATAATTTTTACATCCTCTCTGACCACAGAAAAGAGGCCAGAGGCCTGGAGGGTAGCTAATGTGGTGTCATTATTCAAGATGTTTTCTGGGATAAAATAAGAAACCATAGGCCATTGAGGCGACCATCTGTGATAGGAAAATTATTAGAAAACAATTCTAAGGGACAGAATTAATGTCCACTTGGAGAGGTAACAATTATTCAATGATGGTCAGCATAGCTTTGTAAGAGGAGGATCATGTTGTGTAATTTTGATTGAATGTTTCAGGGAGATAACTCAGAATGTACATGAAAGTAGTTTGGTTGATGCTGTCTGCATGAACTTTCATAAGGCTTTTGACAAGGTCAGGCAGAAAAGAATGGTTTAGTAAGTAACAGCTCATGGGATCCAGGGGAACTTGGAAAATTGTGTCCCAAATTGACTTACTAGCAGGAAGCAGAGGATAAAGGTCAGAGGGTGTTTTTGTGAATGGAAATCTGTGTCCAGTAGCTTACAATAGGTTCAGTGCTGCATCTCTTGCTGTTTGCTGTGTATATCACTTGAATGTAAGAAGTTTGATCAGTTAAGTTTGTAGATGGTAAGAACATTTGTTACGTGGTAAATGGCGAGAAGGAAACCTTAGACTACAAGAATGGGCTTCTTAGATGGGTGGAAAAGTGACTCATGAAATTGCATCTTATAAAGTGTGTGGTGATGCATTTTGAGAAGACTAAGAATCTGCGCTGAATGATAGGATTCTAGGAAGAATCAGAAAGACCTTTATGTGCATGTCCATGAAACCTTGAAGGCAGCAGAAAAGGTAAATAAGGTGGTTAAGAAGGTATATTAGATATTTGTCTCTATTAGTACAGGCATTGCATTAAAGAGCAACGAGGTAATGATGGAGGTGTACATAATATTTGTTAGGCCGCAGCTAAACAACTGTGTGCAGTTCTGGTGGCTCACTGTAGGAAGGTTGTGATGACACTCGGGAGGGTACAAATGCAGTTCACCAGGTCTGCACTCAAGTGATTCATCTGTGAGGAGATACTTGTTAGGTTGGGGTTGTATTCCTTAGAGCCCAGAAGTCAGGGTGAAGATCTGATTGAAATATCCAAAGTTTTGAGGGGCATAGAGAGGGTAGGTAGGGAGATAGTTTCCCCCTTAGTAGAGGGGTCAGTAGCCAGGGGACCACAGCTTTATGGCAAGGATCAAGAGATTTAGAAAGGATTTGAAGAACAGTTTTTTTTCTTCCAGATGTTTGTGGCTGTCTGGAACTTTCTGCCTGCAATGATAGTAGTGGCGGAAACCACCAAAGCATCCAGATGAACATGCCATAGCATGCAAGGCGATGGGCCAAGTGCTAGAACTTGGGATTAAAATAGATGGCTTTTTCATGACCAGTATGTGCACAAGGCCTCTTTCTGTGTTGAAAAAACACTGAGTCTATACTCCAAAACAATTGAAAGCAACACATTTTATTTTGGAATTACAACCCCAAGCTGCAACAAAAACAAAAAAGGAGAAGCTAAGTTCAAAATGCATTAGATTACAAGGATGAGAGAAGATTGACCTTGATGAAAGACTTATAGAACCATTATAAGGAAACAGTATGTGCAAACTCACTGCCATTAGCTCTTTCAGTCAATCAGAAGTATATGAAGGTGGAATAGTGGTCAGATAATGCTCACATCTATCAATAGATGGAAGAACTCTTACTGAGCCAGAGGAAAGAAAATTCTAAATAATGTTCTGAAGAACGTTCTTTTCAGCTTCGCAATATGAATGCCGGAATTCTGCTCCATGAAGAGGCAGTGACAGTCACTGCTGTGACCATCTCAGTCAACAATAGTGCTAAATGCACAGTGTCATACTCTTTTGTTTGTTGGCCTCTCATCACTTTTTTCATGATTTCTGTCTCCCTGAGATGTGCTAAAATGCAACAGCGAATGCTATTCTGAGCTTGCAAATACTTTTCTGCAATCCGCAATCTCAACTGCAGCTCATGGGTATAATAATAATTGTATGGTAGAAGAGGTGTCAGTCCCACTGTGAGTTAAAAATGTAAGCACGTCTGTATCAGCAGGCATGCAGGCTTATGAAAGATGTTGAATGTCCACCCACACACACTGCATATTCAAAGACACTAGCTTTGCTCTTTCTTTATCTTTTGTTCATTAAAGATGAGGTTTGATAGTTCTGTGTGAAATATGTATAACTTGGAATCTAAAGACAGTGCAAAGCATTCCTGACTTGGGTTGCACTATGCACCAATGCTAAATCTAATCTATTCTTTTGTTTAACCTTAATGGTTCTTATGTCTATTCTGATAGCATATCTTTGAAGCTGCCTCATGCCTTCTACATCAAAACTGCAAATGCTCAAACATCAAAATAAAATTAAGGTACTGCAGATACGCACCAAGTCTATCGGATTCTGCAGAAGTCAACCTAATGGTGTGGGTGGAGATCTTCTACCCAAAGTGAAAACTGGAAAGTAACAGACCGGTTTAATAAGGCTATTTTATTTTTATTCATACATGAGATGTGGGCTTTGCTGTTTGGGCCAGCATTTATTGCCCTCCCTCGCTGCCCTTGTGAAAGTGATGGAAAGCTGCCTCCTTGAGCCACAACAGGCCATGTACTGTAGGTAAATCCACAAAGCTGTCGTGGGAGGGAGAGGGCAGGTTCCAGTAATTTGACCCAGCAACAGTGAAGAATGGTAATATATTTCCAGTTCAGGATGATGATCCGTTTGGAGGACAACTCATATGTTGTGGTAACCAAAAACAGATGCTCGAAAAACTAAGCAGGTCTGGCAGCATCTGTGGAGAAAAATCAAAGTTAACATGTCAGATTAAGTGATCCTTTCCCAGAACAGCTGGTATCTAGGAAAATGTCAGCTTTGAGGGTAAGTAGTGGTGTTTCCATATATCTACTGCCTTTGGAATTCCACATGATAATTACATGGGCTTGGAAGGTACTGTCTAAGAAGTTTTTGGTGAATTTCTGCAGTGAATCATGTAACTAGTACACACTGCTACCTTGAGCATCAGTGGCGAGAGACTGAATGTTTGAGGATGTGGTGGAAATCAAGCGGACTGCTTTGTCCTGGATAGTGCCAAACTTCTTCATTATTGTTGGAAGGCACTCATCCAGGCTAGTGGGAATTATTCTATCACATGCCTGACTTCTGACTTGTAAATGGTGGACAGGCTTTGGGGAGACTGGAGATGAGGTTTTCACTGCAAGATTCTTAGCCCCTGACCTGCTGTTTGGCAACTGTATTTTTATGGCACGTCCAATTCAATTTCTGGTCAATGGTAACCCCAGGGTGTTGAAAGTGGGAGATTCAGTGATGATGAAAACATTAACTATCAAGAGGCAATAGTTGTGTTTCCTCTTATTTGAAGTGATCACAGCCTTGGATTTGTGGGATGTGAATGTTACTTGCCAGATGCCAGCCTAAGCATTGATTTTGTCTAGGTCTTGCTGCATTTGGCATGGACTGCTTCTGTATCTGAGAGTCATGAATGTTGGTGGACATCATTGAATATCCTGATTTATAACCTTATGATGGAGGGAAGGTCATTGAATGAACCAGCTGAAGATGGGTGGGCAGAAGACCTGAGGAACAGCTGCAGAGATATCCTGGAGCTGAGATGACTGATCTCCAAAGATCTTAACCACTTTCCTATGCACCAAGTTTGATTCCAACCAGTAGAGAGATTTTTTTCTAATTCACATAGTTTCGCAAGGGCTTTTTGAAGGCACACTTGAAAAAATGCCACCTTGATGTGAAGGGTTGGCACTCTCACCATCTCAGGAATTCAGTTGTTTTGTACTTGCTTGAATTAAGATTATAATGACATTAGGAGTTGTGTGGAATCTAAACTGAACATCATTGTGCACAGCATTGCTGAATAAGTGCTGCTTGATAGCACTGTTGATAACACATTCCATCACTTTACATATGATCAAGTATAGACTGATGGGGCGGTAATTGGTCGGGTTAGATTTGTCCTGTTTTTGGTGTACAGGACATACTTGGACAATTTTCCACATTGTTGGGTAGATATCAATGTTGTAACTGGGCTGGACCAGCTTGATTAGAGATACAGCAATGTCTGGAGCCCACATTTTCAGTACCATTGTTGTAATGTAGTCAGGGCCCATACCTGTACATCCAAACAGCTGCTGAAGTTTGAGATGGCTAAGATTTATTCAAAAGAGGAAAATAAGCTATTGGTCCAAATTTAAAAATTCAGCAAATGAGATTAAACTGGAATAATTGCACTGTGCAGAATTGTTTCCTCCTAAATCTTGAAAGCAAACTAGCCCTTTTGCGTAATGAATCTGACTAATACAGCGTTAAATGTCATCTGTATAATTAAAATGTACACCTGCAATTGTTCCTGCATTTCTTAATCTCTTATTTTCTGTGACATCACAATGTAAGCAAAAGAGTTTTGTTATTTGTCTTCATAACTCTCCAGGTGTTCAAATACACCCACACTGGATAAACAAAGAAAAAATATCTTTACCACAATCAAACAAGAGCTGAGAATGACACTACCAAGCAGCAGCACCTCTCATTTCAACGAAAAGAGTGATATCAGCTTATATGGAGTGTAACCCTAATTACACTTGAGTATTAATTGCTTTAACAAATTAGCACAGAATGATAAGAATTCGAATGAATCATTTTTTAAGTTAACCATATGCTTGGTGCGAAAATGTTTATGGTCCCATTCAATAATCTGATGTACATTGAATGCCATCTAGTGAAAAATGCAGAATAATGCAACAGGACATTTCAATATTACTCAGTGAGACTCATTAGAATTTTCTTTAAACTCACAATGGATGAATTGTCTGGGTGATTTACGAATAATTCTCCTTGATCGATTGACAGTGATATTCACTACTTCAATTTAACAAACTCCCAAACAATAATATTAACTAGAATAGCTGGTTAACTGCTCTAGTCAAACAATGGCCTGATGATGTAATATATACTGAATTATTTGTTTCATACAACATCCCCAACTCATTATTCTTTGACAGGAAGGACCCAGTAGAGATGACAGCACAAAATTGTAGAGTTGGAAAGGATGGCCCTTGGAGTCCTCAATATTAACCTCAAGCCCCATGGAGTCTCTGCCATTAACATAATGAAGGAAATCTCCTGCCATTTACGACTTATCATTTTCCTTCAAGTAATGTATTTGTTTGTCTTGAAAAGAGTCCACATTACAGAAGAGGTGTTGAAAGTCTTAAAATGCATAAAGATAGATCCACAGGACTTGATCAAGTGTATCTCAGGACTTTGTGGGAAGCTAGGGAAGAAATTGTGGGCCCCCTAGCTCTAGATCTGTATCATCAACAGCCACAGGTCAGGCCCTGGAAGAATAGAGGGTGGCTAATGTTGTGCCATTATTTTAGAAAAGCTGCAGGGAGAAACCAGAGATCTATAGACCGGTGAGCCTAATATCAATGTTGGGTAATTTTTTTGGAGGGGATTTTGAGAGGCAGGAGCTACAGTCATTTGGAAAGTCAAGGACTGATTAGGAATTAGTGGCTTTGTGTGTGGGATGTTGTGTCTCACAAATTTGATCAAGTTTTTTTTGAAGAAATGAACAGAAGATAGATGGAAGCAAAGTAGTATACATTGTCTACAGGAACTTTAGAACGCCTTCAACCAGGTTTTGTACAGTAGACTAATTAGTAACATTCAAAGACTTGGGATCCAGGGAGAGCTAGACAATTGGATAAATTTTGTATTAATGGCAAAAGACAGAGTGTGATGGTAGAGGGTTGTTATTTGGACTGGAGGCCTGTGACTAGCAATGTGCCACAAGGATCGGTTCTGGGTCCACTTTTCTTCACCATTCATGTCAACAACTTGAATGAGAATATAGGACGTATGGTTAGTAAATTTGCTGATGACACCACAATTGATGGTATCGTGGACTGTGAAGAACGCTATCTAAGTGCAACAGAATCTTGACCAACTGGGCCAGTGGGATAAAGAATAGCAAGTGGACTTTAATTCAGATAAATACAAGGTGTTGTATTTTGGTAAAACAAACCAGAGTAGGACTTACACAGTTAATTGTAGGGGGCTGGGGAGTGTTGTCACCCCAGAGAGACCTAGGGGTGCGAGTACGTAATTCCTCAAAAGTAGCATCACAAGTAGACAGTGTGGTGATGAAAACATTTGGTGCACGTGCCTTCATCAGTCAAATCATACAGTACATTGCAGCACAAAAAACACTGGGAGTGGATCAGTGAATCTGTCTCTACCTCTAAGATAAAATTATACAGTTATACCAGTGCACAAGAAGGCTCAAACGGCTAAGTCTAGAGGTAAATACTTAGCTTAGTAAGCCAAAAACATAAACTAGATCATTTAAGTCATTAAAAAATTAAAAGTGAACGTGAAATAACTGCACAGGAGCTGGTATCCCATCACCAAGTCACCCTTTATTCAGTTGTGCACAATGCACTGACTGAGGCCAGCCAGCTCCAAGTCAGTCTCCTGAAGTGAAGACAGTCTAAATCTTCTGGTCATATGGTCATCCAGGGCTTTCCTGATTGGAGTTGTTAACCTGGGCCAATCAAGGACCTCGTAGTTAACAAGGTCAGCCTAGTTCTAATCATTACAGATACTTTTGAAAACAAAAGTGCATAATTTTATTCAGTTCATATTAGATCATTTCTCACCATTAAAATTAGTGTTTGTAGATGTTGGAAGGGAAAACTGAAATTACAGAAAACAGGCACAATAACATCGTGGCTCACATTGTTTTAAATTTAAATAAATTTCTGATATATATGTGTGTGTGCATAAGAAGAATGCCTTAATGTTGGTAAGGTGACATTAGAGTGAGGGTCTAGGCCCGAAATGTCAGTTTTCCTGCTCCTAAGATGCTGTTTGGCTTGCTGTGTTCATCCAGTTCTATACCTTATTATCTCAGATTCTCCAGCATCTGCAGTTCCTACTGAATCTGAAATAATTTTAACCCCACTGCGAAGCCTCTTCTAAGGATGCCTACCCTGAAGAAGTTACCCTCCTCCCTCCAGAAAAACCTCAGTGGATCTCTCTCCCACTGCAACTCTCTTATAATCTCTTTGGCCTTGAAACTGCTTGACCATATCCTGAAGCAAACCAGGTACTACAGCCACATTACTTTTCTTAGTACCTGCCTACGGAACCAAATCATCCCCAATGGACAACAGTCCACATTCAAACGTTCCCAATTTGGCCCCAAACATAACAATGCCCACATTCAGAACATTGAGATCCTTCAGAAGTGTTTCTCCCTGCGACTCCTGAAACACACATGCGCAGCAATGCACCGGCATCTCCAGGCACTACAATCCACTACCAACATTAAGGCATTCTTCTTATGCACACACACATATATATCAGAAATTTATTTAAATTTAAATTTAAATTTAAATTTAAATTTACAACCCCAGCTCAGAGCCTCCCTCTCCCAGACCTGCAAAGGACCTCTCCAGTTTTTTATGGATTTCTGAAGAGGGGTCTAGTCCCAAAACATCAGCCTTCCTGCTCTTCCGATTCTGCTTGGCCTGCTTCATTCATCCAGCTCTACACCTTGTTATCTCAGATTCTCCACCATCTGCACTTCCTACTATCTCTACCTTATTCATTCCTCACTTTCTGCTACAAACATTCGCTCTCACCCAATTATTACGAACCAGCTACAACTCCTCCAGAGAATAACATTTTTTTGCAAAGTATTTGAATTTCCAGTCACACAGACATTGAAGGGTTACTGGATCTGAAACATTTACCTTGTTTTCTGTCCACAGATACTGCCAGATCTGTTGAGTTTCTCCAGGAATTTCTGTTCTTGTTTCAGATCTTCAGCATTCACACTATGTGGAGGTATTTGTTTTATTTGAATTTACACTGTCTAAAAGAAAGGAAATGCACATAAAAATTTCAAAATTTAAGACTGTAAACAACCTAATAACACTTTGACTGTACCTGAGCAGGAGACAACTAATACTCTAAACTGCAGAAAAGGTAAGACTTACTAATCCTTAATTGCAACTGATTAAACCATGTCTCACACATATACTGTACAGCATGCTTTTCTCAGGATTAGTCTTTATAGGAAACAGTCCACAATCATTTCTAGCTTCCATGGTTTTACATTTCCCCATTTTTGCAGAATGTAATCAAGTAACTGTCAATTGGCACATCCCTCAATTGTTTATGAATTTCCAAACTGATGACTAGCAGTCGCTGGTGATTTCTCCTCCCAGTCTTCTAGACCAAATATTCTTGTCCTCCCTCTCCTACTGTTCCTTCCAGCTCACTCAGAACTCCTAGCCTTCTCCACTCTGCTGACCACACCAGCTAAAGCCTTTGTCCTTGGGAGACATCTCTCCCTTTCTGTCTCTCTCACTCTCACTGTCTCTGTCGAAAACTGAGCGATGGAAAGTCTTTTCACAAATTTTTCTAACTGCTGCTGCCATTGTTTTCAGGTGTGAACATTTTATAACTTGCTGTCAGTAAGTTGGCACCTGTCCTCATGGAAACCAAGTGACCTGGGCTTGTTGTCAGGCAGTTTTTGAAGAAAATTGCATGACTCTTTCCTAACCACCATTTTACCTTGAGCTAAGGAGGTGGTCCGAAAGGTATACATCTTATGAACATAAAACGTGTGCACCATGTGAAAGATGCATTGTGACAATGCAATGAGATTTCTTCAGTAGCATCTCGTAGCCCTCAGCCGTAAACATTGCTTGAACCAGGAAATCCACTCCCTACTGAAGACCAGACATGCAGCATTCAAGTCGGAAGACCCAGACCAGCACAGAAAATCCAGATATAACCTCTGCAAAGCCATCAGGGAGGCCAAGAAGCAGTATCAGACCAAGTTAGAGTCCCAAGCTTACCAAACAGACTCCCACTGTCTGTGGCAAAGCCTAAGTGGCATTATAGGATACAAAGTGAAATAATGTAACATAGTGGACAATGACACATCCCTGCCTGACACGTTCAATGCTTTCTATGCTTGGTTTAAGCAGAATACCCACGGCATGGCAACACCTGCCCTGACAGCCCCACATTGTTCCCTCTGTCACCGCTTCAGACGTCAGACCAGTTTTCCTCTGAGTCAACCCAAGGAAAGCGATGGGTCCAGACAGTGACCCTGGCTAAGCGCTCAGATTCTGTGTGGACTAGCTGCTGGAGGCATTCATCAATATCTTCAACCTTTCCCTCCTACAAGCCAAAGACCCTACCTGCTTCAAGAAGATCACTATCATCCCCGCACCCAAAAAAAACACGTGCCTTAATGACTACCACCCAATAGCCCTGACTTCAATAATCATGAAGTGCTTTGGGAGGCTGGTCTTGTCCCATGTTAACTCCAGTCTCCCAGCCTGCCTCAAATTCCTACAGTTTGCCTACAACATAACAGGTCCACAAAGGATGCCATATCTCTAGCCTTGCACTCATCTGGAGCATCTGGACAACAAACTCACCTACGTCAGATTCCTGCTCGTTGACTACAGCTCTGCCTTCAATACCGTTATCGCGTCCAGACTGATCTCAAATCTCTGTGACCTTAGTCTCGGCTTGGCCCTCTGCAACTGAATCCACAGATTTCTGAGCCACAGACAACAATCAGTGTGAATCTCCTCCACAATATTTTGTGGAGAAGCACCCCCCCACAAGGATGCATCCTCAGCCCCCTACTGTACGCTCTGTACATCCATGACTATGTTGCTAAATTCTGAATGAACGCTATCGACAAGTTCGCTGAAGACACAACTATATTGGATCAGATATCTAATCACAATGAGTCCAAATACAGAAAGAAGATAAAGGGTGATGTGAAGCAATGAAAACAATCTGTCTCTCAATGTCAGCAAAACTAAAGAACTGATCATCGACTAAAGAAAGAAGTAGAACATGTTCACATCTACATCAATGGAATTGAGGTGATGCAAGTGAAGAGCATCAGGTTCCCCAGAGTGACGGTAACCAATGACCTGTCGTGGACCTTCCAAGTAAATGCCACGGTCAAGAAGGCACAACAACACCTCTGCTTCCTCAGGTGGCTCAGGAAATTTGCCATGTCCATTAGGTCCGTCACCAACTTCTACAGATGCACCATTGAAAGCACACTGTCTGGGTGCGTATCGGCCTGGTGAGGCAACTGCCCTGCCCAGGACTGTAAGAGACTACAGAAGATAATGTGCACAGCCTAGACCATCATGGAAGCCAAACTACCATCCACAGACTCCACTTACATGGCTCGCTGCCACAGAAAGTCGGTCAACGTCATCAAAACCGTACCATACCCTGGTAATGACCTCCTACAACCTCTTCCATCAGGCAGGAGATGCAGAAGCCTGAAAACATGCACAAGGAGGTTCAAGAACAGGTTCTTTCCAGCCATTATCAGACTGTTGAATGGACTCAAGCCTCAAATAATGTAACCTGCAATGTAATCCATATTTCTATAAGTCTTTTTGATCTGTAAATCCTTTGCTTGCCGCGATCTACCTGTACCACTCATAAACAAAGTTTTTCACTGTATTTTGGTACACATGACAATAAAATCAAAATCGAATCATAAACATCTCCTTCCTAGAAGGACAAGGGCAGAAAGTTCATGGGAGCATGGCCACTACCTGCAAGTTTCCTCACAAGCCATATCCTAAGCCAATTGTAAATCTGCCACTGTTCTTGTTGCTTCATTGTCACCAATTCAAATCCTGGAACTCCCTTCCTAACAATGTTGTCTGGACAACATAGAATAGAATGATTCAGAAGGCAGTTCCCCAGAATCTTCCCAAGGTCAATTAGAGGCAAATGCGGACATTCCTGGTGATACCTATTCTCCACGAACAAAAGAAAACCTGACTTTGAAGCTGTTTTGAAGTGTACATCATTGAATCTTTAAGCCATCAGTTATTTAATGAGTATATAAATTTGCCAGTGTTAATCTTTTGCTCTAGGTTTATTCATTGCAGTATTTCCTTATGTTGCCTTTGGAAACTATGAGAGACGAAGGGCAAGCAGCGTCTGATAGATGCTGATATTGGTTAGAAGCTGAGGTCCACCCCCTGCTTACGTTTATATACAGCGTAAGTGGAAGGGACTGCAAGTGAGGTGAATGGATGAAAGAGAGGCTAGGACACAGAGTCAGCCTTAGGCCTGATTTTGTATTTTTTCCATTTTCTAATCTTTTGATCTTTTTGGGAGGGGAAGGATTGTGAGGAAATTCCACAGAAGAATTTATCTGAAAAGTTTCATTGGGGATTTTCAATACAAAATTTTGTGAGCTGCAAGGTAGAATCTAAAGATAGCAACTAAAAAAGAATCTACTCATATTTTTGATATATTGTAACAAATCCTTCCATTTAAAATTTCCAACGCTAATAAAAAGGATTTGAGTGTGTGGCCCACTAGGTGTAATATCTTCTTATTGTCTGTCACTGGTTATTATCATTTTACATTGTCATCATGTTTCATAATTATGATACTGAAACACAATTTAAATTTGCTGTCAAAATATTACAATCATGTAAACACAGTGAAAACTCTCTGGTTAGTTCCAGCAGTTTAATTCTCACAAAACCTTGCACTGTTCAATAATTTTGCATCCTGTTTTCTTAATGTGAATAAATTCAACTTGCTCTTTCTTTCATGTCTGACCATTTGTGATTCATGCATAGGAGTTTCCAGTAAAGCAAACACAACTTCATTCCAGAAATCATGCTTCAATTCTCAACCAATCTTAGATAATGACATAAACATCTTTTTAAAAATACTTTTCAATAAAGCATATTAAAGAAGAACTTTCGAAGAACTAAGATTCCATCTTAATTTGATAGGACACATTTACAAATTTTTCAATGTGAGCTTCATGGGTTAGAATTTTATCTGCTAAACTACCAGCAATTCAGCCACATTCCAGAGAAGCGTTACAGACAATAGGGTGGGAGATCTCCAGACAAACATTGCTCCAACATACATTTTACTTCTTTTCTTTTGAAAGTCCACTCCTTCACTTGCTGAAGGTACGAGAAAATGGGGCTTTACAACACTCTGCTTGCTATGGCCGATATCACCTCCAGGATTTACCACAGAGGCATGGCAATAGAAAATTAGCACGTTTTATGAGTACTATATTTTCAGATTTATAAGACCAAATACTTCCAATGCAGAGAGTGATCATTTTACTGGTGTATTTGGGAGGAAATGCCACAGAGACTGTGCAATTCTTCTGTTTGCATTTAAATACAGTCAGTCACACTGGAGGCAGGGGCTGAAGGAGAATGGCATTATTTTTTGGCGAGAGCTCTGATATTTTCTTTGAGGAATGTTTATTAAATTAAGAGTTGTAAAACCACACCACAAAGTGGAGTTATGAGGGAGCTATGAGCACAAAATAGTGACTTACTTGGGGTGCAGAATTCAGATTAGCATTCGCTATTGTTTGAAAAGATAAGCAGAACCTACATTTATTCAACATGTAAATGATGGAAGCAAATGAGTATCAAGTAACATGTCAGTTTCCTGTCCCTTGCATTACCAGAAGATGGGCAGCAGTAGGGTGTTGGGAGTGAGAGGAAATCCATTGAAGAGGTCTTTTGGATGAAAGTAGTAGACTCCCTTCTCTATTCCACTCTCTTTATGTCACCGAGATAATAGAAACTGCAGGTGCTGGAGAATCTGAGATTACAAGGTGTAGAGCTGGATGAACACAGCAGGCCAAGCAGCATCAGAGGAGCAGGAAGGCTGACGTTTCAGGTCTGGACCCTTCTTCAGAAATGGGGGAGGGGAAGGGGGTTCTGAAATAAATAGGGAGAGAAGGGGAGGTGGATCGAAAATGGATAGAGGAGAAGATATGTGGAAAGGAGACAGATAGGTCAAAGATGTGGGGATGGAGCCAGTAAAGGTGAGTGTAGGTGGAGAGTTAGGGAAGGGATAGGTCAGTCGCTTTGTCATCTCTTTATGTCACCAGTCACTCAGTACGTCTGGCACCTGTTAAGAGAACAAGAGAACCTGTTAGAGAACAACCGAAATGTCGGTTCACGGATCTTTGCTTCTTGATTTCAATGGTGAGATAATACTACTTCAGTTCCTTGGTATTCAATTGTCTTTCTCTAGAAGATTGTTCTGGTTTGTGAGAAGTAGAATGTGACCGACTCGCTTGGAAAATGCCTCTGATTTATAAATTCAAAAGTCACAGCTCAAAGCAATAGATGCAAGGAAGTTACAAAAACAGAAGTTTTTGTTCCTGATTTACAGAATGTTCTGAGGAAGGGTCACCAGACCCAGAACGTTAACGCTGATGTTTTTTTCACAGATGCCGCCAGACCTGCTGAGCTTTTCCAGCAACTTCTGTTTTTGTTCCTGATTTACAGCATCCGCAGTTCTTTCAGTTTTTATGAGAGCAGGAAAGGTCGCTGGATTTCTTCAAGTTCAACGAAGTTTTTGTTTATTGGAGAAAATAGGCACTTTCTGCTGGGGAAAGTAACAATACATCCTTCTGTATCTCTCTGTGTCTTATCTCTGTAATGTTTTTTTCAATTCCACCGTGCTGAGCTGAGAACCGATCAGCTTCAGTTGTGAACAGCTCAACCAGATTGTCTGCATACTGCAGGAACCCATAGTCACAGAAAGCAGTTCAGAAACAGTATCAAATTTCTTGCTGTGAAATTGTGTAGCCACCCAGGTAATTCCCTACTTTCCAGGGCTCGATGTCCTTTCCCCCAATAAGGATCCTGATAATTACAGACCAAAACCCCATGACTTACCATTGCCCACCCCTAGACTGACTAGCAGGGCAACCCCAACCAATCATGGCAATCCCCAATTAACGTCATCACATCACCCTGATTGACTGCCTGTAAGCCAACAGCAATGTGGCAGGAGTATAAAAGTCATAGGTGCTATCTTGTCGATGATAAACAGCAAATGGCCTTGAATGGTGATTGAGTTGATCTGATAACATTCATGATGATGTGATGAAGCTGGTCTTCTGATAATGCTTTTCCGGATAAAAGTTTGAGGAGCATGGTGGGAATGAAGCATGTAGGGACATTGCGCAGAAGAAGCAGATGTGTGATGGCAAGGGAAGGTATTTAGTGAGTACCGGCTATGTTTTACCTGCCAAGAACATGTGTCATCTAGTTTCTTGGTGGAGGAGAGGAGAAATGGAAATGAAACATAAATAGGCAAGTTTGGACTTTAATGACATGCAACTGCATGGACACAAAGCAGTCGCCTTGCAAGGAAGAAATTCAGAAGTTGCCACTTGAGGCTTGAGGGGAAAGCTGGTGTTTTTCAAAGTAAACTATAACCACCTTAGCAATCAGGTGTGACAACTGTAACATCTTTTGACAATAAATGTCAAACTAACTGGTGTGTAATTTCTATTTTCTAATGTGCTCCTTTCTTGAACAGAAGAGTTACCTTTGCTACTTTTCCGTCAAATGGAACTTTTCCAGAATTTAGGGAAATTTTGAAAAATTAACATCCACACATCAACTGTATCACTAGCCTCTTTTTAAGATCATAGGATGAGGTGCATTAGGGTTTGATGATTTGTTGTGCTCCATCAGTTCTTCGCATCCATCCATCTCCTGATTTATAATTATTACTGGATTTTTTTTGTATCTTCAAAGTGAAGACAGAAGCAAAAGTGTTGTTAATTTCATGTACCATTTCATTAAAATCTATTATTAACTTTCTATTCTCACTCTCTTTTTCTTTACTCTTTAGCCTTTTTAAATTCTATCTTTACTTTTCTGACTAGTTTCCTCCTATGTGCTAATTTCTTTCATCTGATTAATATTTTAATAACCCTCTGTTAATCTTTATACTCTGTCCAACTATGTGGCTTGTCACTCATCTTTGAATAATTACATATATTTTCCTTCATTTCTGGTGCTTTCCTTGACTTAAAAGGCCATAAGACAATAAGACGATAGGAGCAGAAATTAGGCCATTTGGCCCGTTAAGTCTGCTCCGCCATTCAATCATGGCTGATAAGTTCCTCAACCCCATTCTCCCACTTTCTCCCATAACCCTTGAACCCCTTGATAATCAAGAACCTGTATACCTCAGTCTTAAATGTACTCAATGACCTGGCCTCCACAGCCTTCTGTGTCAGTGAATCCCATAGATTCATCACTTTCTGGCTGAAGAAGTTTCTCCTTATCTGTTTTCTAAAAGGTCTTCCCTTTACTATCAGGCTGTGCCCTTGAGTCCTTGTCTCTCCGACCAATGGAAGCATCTTCCCAACATCCACTCTGTCCAGGCCATTCAGTATTCTGCAAGTTTCAATTAGATTGCCCCTCATCCTTCTAAACTTCAACGAATATTGTCCCAGAGTCCTCAAACGTTCCTCATATGTTAAGCTTTCCATGCCTGGGACTTCTTTATCTAATTACTGATAGTGGATCTTGCCCTTTGGAATTCTTCTTTATAGTGGGTGTGTACTTTTTCTGATTATTATGAAATATGCTTTTAGCTGTCTACAACTGCTTCTTATTGATCTACCCGCCGCCCAGCAATGCAATTCATTTCAGCGAGCTTAGCTTCTATATCCACACAGTTGTCCTTATTCAAGTTTAGAGTACTAGTTTGCAACACACGAATTGAATGTAAAAATCAATCCTATTGAAGTTGCTGCTACCTAGGGGTGCCTTTATTCTGAGGTCAGTCATTAATCCTGTCACATTACACAATGGCAAGTCTAGTGTAATCAACTCTCTGGATAGTTTAAAACATGCTGCTCTGAAAAATTATCTCAAAAACACTCTACAAACTATTCATCCTTGCTATCATTGCCAATCTGATTTTCCCATCTTATAAGTAGATTAAAATCACCCATCATTATCGTTATCCCATTATCACAAATACCCAACATTTCTTCTTGTATACTTCATCCTACATTTTAATTACTGTTAGGAGGTCTGTTAACCACTTCCACCAGTGATTTCCTTCTCCTACTTTTTCTCAACTCCATCCAAAACAATTCTACGTCCTAATCTCCTGAAACAAGGTCATTTCTAATTGTTACAGCAGTGTCATCCATAATTGACAGTGCTACTCCTTCACCTCTACCTATCCATTTATTCTTCTTAGGTGCCATATACTTCTCAATATGAAGAACCCAACTCTTGTCATCCTGCAGCCATATTTCAATAATGGCTATCAGATAAATTTTTTTACATCAACGTGTGCTCTCAATTTGTCTACTTGCTGTGAATGATGTGCACTTCCAGGTGCAGAGCCAGCCATTTTGCATTTTTATTATTATTGTTACATTTATTGTTGACCGATGATGTATTCTTAGGTTTATTTTCTCAGTTCCTTTCTGCTTTATCCCTGTGGAGTTACTGCCTTTTGGGATAAAGTGTCCCAGTATTTCTCCCGCTCCTCAATATATCACCATGTCTTCAACCCAGTCTTCAATTCATTCACTCTCAATTGGAGTTCCCGTAATTTTAGACACTTTTTCCAAATGTGTTTGCCCTGAATCGACCTTAGGTCAAGAAACTCCCATATTCAGCAGCTGTGACACAACACCTCTCTCCCTATTGCCCGTGCACTAATAATTAAATGTAACTAATTACTTTAACCAGTCATATAAATTAATTATGAGGCTTTCCTACAATTTTATTGCGTCCATTAAATGCTGATACCACTTACAACTGAAATTGCTATACGTAGGCCCTTATTGGCTGCTGATTGACATAACAGATTCCTCTTGAGTACTCTTATTTTTCTCTCTGCTTTTCCAACTGAGCATGCACTGGCTCCCAAAAGCTGAGCTGGTGCATTATAGCTAAATTTGGAAAGGAAAAGCCTCTCAAACTCTTCATCGAACTCTAACACGTACCAAACTGCCATGCCTTCCACTCTATGCGGGCAACTCTCAATGTTCAGTGTTGTTCAATATAATTCACAAACAGGGGTGAGGGTTCCCACATACCACCTGCCTTTGTCTTTGTACGTGGCAAATATGATTGGTTTGAGAGATTTTATCAAGGAAGTTTGGTTGCAGTGTTACTTTTGAGTTGTACACATTGCAGCCTTGATATGCTAATGGTGGAGGGAGTGATTAGTGAAGATGATGGAAGGGATATTGAACAAGTGAGCTGCTTTATACTGGACTGTGTCTAGCTTCTTCAGTGTTGGAGCAAATGGACAGTATTCCATTGTATTCTTGGACAGTGATGAAGTGAGTCACTCACCACAAATTATCCAGCCTCTAATCTGCTCTTGTAGTCATAGTAATGAGCCTGATCCTTGCGTGGAGACCACATCCATGGCAGACACTACTATTTAATTATTTGGCCTCATGTAAGGACTTTTCCCCAACATTTTATATCCACCAACACCCACATCTAAATGCATGCATATAATGCTTCAACAAAACACTACAATACACACCCAAGCAAACGATAATGATCCGATGCTCCTGGTAATTTTTCTTTAGCAGCGTAAACAAGAGTAACAGAATCTTGGTACTTGTTGTCTCTTGTACTTATTTGGTTTTAATCCACGAATACCAATAACTCGTGACACGCATAGATATTACACTGAGCAAAGTCATGCACTTTTATTGATTTTTGATTTGTCTGTTGTGGTCCTTGTGATGTGACATAGGCAGACTGATCCATGAATTTAGGTTTTCAAGGTGAACAGTTATTATCAGTAACATCAACACAGCACACACATCTGCAATAAACCTATTATCGGCTGTTAACAAAAAAATCTAATACAAGTAAACACCAGTTAACTTGAATGCTGACATGAACTATGGAACTGTCACTCACAGTATAGAAATGATTTTAGTCATATACGATTAATAAATAGCAAAAGACAGCAAATGGAAAACTATATGCATGCAACAGAAACTTTACTCCAAACTTGTTATATTTCTTGTCACTTGGGTTTTTCAAATTTATGTTTACTGCCAATAGTCCTGCTCAATCCTATACGTACATATGTTTATGATCAAAGGTTCACAGCCATGGTTTGAAGAGATACCTGTAACTTCCATCTTTATTATCTCACATAATAGAGGATGTTAGTAAGCAGGAGCCTGATCTCTAAATGCCAGCAGCCTGGGGTACTTCATTCTCAGCCAGCTGTGAAGCTGTCACAGTGAAATGCCCACCAGTATGAGCTCCCAAACATTCTTCATGTGATGTTTTCACTGAGGTGCCAGTGTCTGAGCAGTGCCTACCCTGGCAGGGTGCACACAAAGCGGCCTTGTCAGTGCTTACTCTGAGGCCTTGGAAATCTCTCCTTCAAAGGTTGAGGAGGTGCTTTCTGGCAGAACAAGCCATTTCTGGCCCTTTCTTCCCTGTTATGGGCTGCTCTCCCCTGCAATGAGGGAAAGGAATGTATTGTATGAGCTGCAAGAACATGGAATATCCATTAGTGCTGGTCAGGAATCAATAGTTTGTGACACGTCCTGGATAAGTGAGTAGGCAGCATTCAGACCATGCAGGGTGGTGGGAGGTTTAGGGGTGAGAGCAAGTGAGAGAAGATATTGCAGCAAATACTGATGGTGTTAGAGTATGTGGGAAATTGGCACAGTAACAAAGATAGAGGGAGTGTGAGGTAGAAGAGAGAAGGGTGTAGATGGAGCAGAGAGATCATTGACATTCTTGCTGCATAACGGGACATTCCTCCACATCTGGAGGTGACAGTGACCTGGGTGACAACATTGGACCTGTCTGCCCCACTTCTGTCCCACCCCACTTACCAGGACCACCAAATCTCTGTTGGGGAATCATTGTGCCATTTTCCCCTTCTCAGATATCTTCAGAAAGACTGTCCTCATTCAGGTGCACAACAGCATTTTAAAGCTGGTATGATTATCAGTGATACCAGACTTTTGGCTAATATCCAATGAGTGGCATGTTCTTCAGAGAACAACATGTGGCAGAATGGGGCTAGTTTCAGGCAAGGGGGTGCTATACAAAGGATAAATTCTTAATGGGATGAGTATGGTCAGATACAGCGAAAAATTTCACTAGCCCTCACAGAGAAACCTTCCATGAAATTTGATTTAATCCTAAAAATGAGTCAGCCCTTAGCTTTTTGTCTTCATTATATTAGTTGGAGTATGAAGAAACTCACTCTGAAGAAGGGTCACTGGACAAGAAACATTGACTCTGCTTTCTCTCCACAGATGGTGCTTGACCTGCTGAGATCCTCCAGCAGATTCTGTTTTTGTTTCAGATTTCCAGCATCCACAGTTCTTTGTTTTTTGATTAGTTGGAGTTGGTGAGTCTAAAATTTAATTGTATCTTGAATTGGTCCTCACGTAATCTTCAGAACTTGTCTGGTTCATTTTTCACCATCCTCAGAAAATTCTGATGCTTAATTCTCAAATTCCAAGTAAGATTTGCAGAAAAATAGTCTTTCTGGATTATTTTATTGCTTCAACAGAGAAGTAACTTTATACATGTTGCTTAAATAGTTGTAATTCAGTGAAAGTATCACCTCCTGCCCAATCCATAATTAGACACTTTATAATTTTTTAATAGAAAGTCTATTAATTCTTTTCCCAATCAGAATGCAAAATTTGTTCGTTCCTTTCTTTTACTTGTTTGCTGTACTATTCTTTTATTTTTCCTCTTTTACTTCTGTTTCATTTTATTTTTCAATCTAGTAGCCTCTTTAAAGGATGTCAATATCTTACAGGCTGTGTTTTTAATAACTAAGTGCTTGTGGTAGCAGGTTTCAGCTACTGGATGAACATCACACCAGATAAGGAGTGATGATATCCAACAGACCTCAGCATCAAAATAGGAGACAGAATGGCAGAAGCAACTTACCTGTTCATGGAGCTAAGTTCTTCAGTTCAGAAAATCACTTCTAATGCATAAGGTACCATTCACGTTTAAAAGCGGGGGTCTGTATTTAAGCTGAGAATATCCTTTGTGTGTTGATTTTTGATTTAAATCTATAACAAACTCACTGATTGAATATATTACTTTTCAATGGAGAAGCAAACTGAAACTTTTGGCTTTTTTTGTAAAACCTATATGAAGCTTGATAGAACTTGAAATCGAAGTAAAAAGAAGGATGTAAATTCTGGCTTTTAGCTTGCAGATCTGTACTCGCGTAAGCTTGCTGAAAAGTATGAAATTCAGGTCTGTTGTCCAATGATCTTAAGTGAGGCTTCCAAGGGTCCATAAATAACATTTAAAAGCACTTACTGCTGTGTTATCAGCGTGTTGTGATGCAGTAATGGGATTTTTACCTTCAGCAGATTATTTGTACTTGATAATATGATACTTACATCAGCTTCCATAACATAAGAACTAGGCGTGGGTAATGTGGTACTGAACTATTCGATGGACATTTATTACAGCTCCTTATGTTCATGTATTTTACAATCACAGACACTGCTTATCACTGCCTGAATAGGTTATGATTAATAACATGTTTCAGCATGTGAGGCTACAAGCAATCCCAGTAAGATAGAGACTGAGACATTTATACCTTGAGGTCATGTGTCATGATACAGTGATGATATCATGAGCATGTCTATGAGATGTATATTGTATACTGGCTGTGAAACATAACACAACAGGCTAAATGCCTTCAAACCACTTTGGCAGCTACTGTCAGAAGGTAAGCATGTAAGGAAAATTGGGTGGCAGAGTCTCAAGTAAATGGGGTGGTAGGAACCAGGTAAACAAGTAGTAAAGTGTGCATGGTTCGGGTGGCAGAGCAAACATAAAGTACAACAGATGATGAAGGTCTGAAATAAAACATAAAGTGTTGGAGAAACTCAGCAGATCTGGTAGCATCTGCAGACATAAACAGATTTAACATTTCAAGTCCAATATGACTCTTAGAGTCATAGAGTCATGCGTACATAAATAGACTCTTCAGTCCAACTCATCCATTTGCCACCATTTGGCCCATAACCATCTAAATTCTTCCTATTCATATACCCATCCAGATGCCTTTCACATGTTGTAGTTGTACCAGCATCCACCACTTCCTCTGAAAGCTCATTCCAGACACGCACCACACTCTGCGTGAAAAAGCTACCCCCTCAGGTCCTTTTTAAATCTTTCCCCTCTCACCTTAAACCCATGCCCTCTAGTTTTGAACTCGCTTTGAACTTGGCATAAAGAATTTGGCTATTCACCCGATCCCTCTTCCTCATTATTTTATGTACTTCTATAAAATCATTCTTTATTTAGAATTATAAAGAGGAGTCATATTGGATTCCAAACATTAACATTCTTTCTCCATCCATAGATGATAACAGATTGGCCGAGCTTCTTCAGCAATTTCTGTCTTTAATCATTGCGTAGTACAGTGCCAGGTGGGTTGGGGTGGGTTTGCAGCTGAGTAAGGAAGTATCTTGTGGCAGGTGAGTGAGCAGGTAGGGTGGGTGAATACAATCCTGTTCTGAAATGTAATTTTTTTAACTAATTCAGTGAGATAGACACATGCCTCTTTTTGAACTGAAGCAACCAGATGCTGTAACAACTTGGTTGCAAATTGTGCGCATCAGTTGAAGTTTGCCATGTATACTACTGGAGGTGAAATAATTACTCAGTTCATTAGTTTACATATGATGTAATTGATGGTCAGCAGTGAATTTGCTGGTTGCCTTTGGGACACTGTGCGTGTGAAATGACATAACTATTAGGGGAAATTTAAGTCAAGAACAGATGAAGGACACACAAATGTATCAATATTTCCTTTGTACATCTGTTATTTTGTATAACACATAGTTGGTCCTCATCTATTTGTCCATCGTCATTATAAATGGGTAACAGTGGATCAAGATGAGTTAACAATATGAATGAAAAGGTCATTGAAAACATTCAGCTATGGATGTCTGATGTCTGAGCTGTAATTTCACTGTTGATATCAAAAGTGTAAAACTGCTGAAAATAATCAGTACGTTCAATCATCAGGTGACAGGACGAGTGGATTTCTCTGAAGGAAACAATTATAATGAAAGAAACAATGAGTGCATGACATACTAACACAAGGAACTAATGTTCATCCTGAGAATAGAAATGCAGAATATTACAGTGGCATAGTAGTTATCTTACTATTGCTTGAAGACATGCATGCAAAGCCCACAGTGGCAACTGAGAAATCATTAAATAAATCTGGAATGAAAAGTTAGTATCAGTCATGTTTGAATTGTAATAAAAATCTATGCAGTTAACTAATGTCTTAATTTAAAGGAACTCTGTCCTCATTTAATATGCTTTACGTATGACATTAAGGTTGCAGCTGTGTGGTTACTTGTGGGTACTTAACTGCCTTCTGGAATGGCCCAGACTGCTAGGGAGAAATCTTCAATTCGATTGTGGCATGTGACCATCATCGGTTATACTAGCATTTATTGCCCATCATTCATTGTCCTTGAGAGATTAATCTTTAATGAGCCAGCACGTTGAACTTCAGGAGTCTTTGTTGTGTAGGTATACTCACAGAGAAGGAGTTCAAGATTTTTGACATGGAAGGATCTTAACAGTGAAAGAATGGCTAAATAATTCCAAGACAGGATAGTGCATGACTTTGAGGGGAGCTTGCAGGTTTACTGTTCCAAAACATCCAATGTCTTCTTCATCCAGTTGGTAGAGGTCATGGGCTTGTCAGGTACTACAAGGCAAGTTACAATACTGAAGAACTCCTGTGGTGATGTCCTAGGACTGGTATGGTATTAGGTATTATTCTGGACAACAGAGACTGTTCCCCTTAATTCCCATTGTGTTTAATTTATTGCTTGGCTTTTTGGTGCTATAATAGATCAAATATTGCTGTGGTGGCCTGAGCAGATACTCTCACCGCACTCTAGAATTCTGCTGTTTTGCTTAAACCAAGGCTGCAATGAGGTTAAGAACAGATTGGTCTTGGCAGGACCCAAACTGAGCATTCCTAAACTGGTAAAAGTTAACTTGTGTAATGTAACAATACCTGGAGCACAGCATCACAGTAGTCAGAGGAGCTCCCGTCGAACTACATCCTGTGGAGGGGACAGAGGTAGAGCAAGCAGCAACTTTAGTCTGCACAGTAAAGACAGAAATTGAAGACACCTAATGGGTGTCAGATGATTCCCCAGCTCCAAAACTTGGAAATGAACTTTGAGAAAGGGATTTGCCTCTGTTCTTTATGGAAAACCATTTATTGTCACCAACATTTTTGAATCCAGAATCCATGCAGTTACGATTGGCAATAGTATATACAAACAGCAATTCAATGTCTCTGTATATTGTCAAATGTATGTTACCCACAACAGTATACTGTACAGTCCAGTGATACAGAGAGTGGGGAAAGAATGCGAGGGCAGATGAGTTGGGTACCTCACCCTGAAACATTCATTCCCTGTGAAAGCAGTGATGGGAATGCTAATGATTTTGAGTTTTCGTGATATAAGCAAGGAGAAGTAAATTGATAGGATAAGAGAGAAAAGAGATTGTACAAAATAATCTGGAGTTATAGCATTCAAATGTTACAGAAGAGTTTATTTGAACAAGATTAGAAAAACCAGGCCATTTCTCTTGATATTTAATAGCAGTACCATTGTCACATCCCATAACATCAACATCTTGGGGTTTACTATTGAAACAAGCTATTTGAATTTTGTAGAAGGGGAGGCCATGAACTGAATACTCTGTGATGAGTAACTTTCCTCCATGTTCTCATAAGTCTTTCCACCATCTACAGGATGTAGGTCAGGAGTGGGATAGATACACTTCATAGATAATGGGAACTGCAGATGCTGGAGATTCCAAGATAATAAAATGTGAGGCTGGACGAACACAGCAGGCCAAGCAGCATCTCAGGAGCACAAAAGCTGACGTTTCGGGCCTAGACCCTTCATCAGAGAGGTCTAGGCCCGAAACGTCAGCTTTTGTGCTCCTGAGATGCTGCTTGGCCTGCTGTGTTCGTCCAGCCTCACATTTTATTATCTTAGATACACTTCATATTGTCTGGATGAGTGCAGCTCTCACAACAATAATGAAGCTCACCACCATCCAGGTCAAAGCAGTCCACTTTTCTGGCATGCCTTTTTCATAATCACACAATACATTTATGAACTAGATGAACTGGTGAAGTATAATCCTGAAATCAATGTTCTCCAGGAATACAAAATGGAGTTGTGGGATCAGCTGACTTTTATCTTCTTGCCATTTTCTTTTTATTTTCTTGGGATTGTTGGAACACTGGCTGCATTTTTCCAACTAGTTAGAAAAGATTTGATTCATAGTACTGTCAAAACCTTGTGAGCTGAAACTTGAAATCCACAACCAAAAGATATGTGATGTTTTATTTTATTGAGATGGCATGTGGATGAGCGATATTGGACTCTATTGTCTGACAGCGCCCTAAACATCAGAAACTATTTATGAGGCCAATAGGAAGAGATGTCCTGGTCACAAAACAGGGTTAAGGTTTCTGATAAGAGTTTTAACAAAGCCTATTCTGGTCAGACAGACAGAAACATCATTGCAAAAAAGGAAAAAGCTATTCTTAAGCCTCATGTAGGTAAAGCTTTGGAGTGGCATTAAACTCTGTACCACAGCAAACCTTCCAGAACTCCACAGTTACTTGACTGCAGTGTATTCAGAGAACTCTGCTACCATGAATGTAAATCAACAATGAATCTATTCTTCTCAATGTCCAGTGAATAGAAAAAAATACAGACCTGCATTGTTTCAAATGTTCATGTTGGGGAAAGGCAAATGTAAAGGAAAAACCCTTGAAATCATATAATATAAATGGGTACTAATTTTATAATCACAGTCTTTTCCTGAGTATATGTGTGCGAGTATAATGGTGATGAGAAGATCTGGGTATCAACCATTATGTTGGGGGTAGAGTGCTGCCACCAAGCCTTCCTCCATTGCCAGTCTGGAGAGGAGGTTAGGGGCTGTGGAGGTGGGGGCGGGTTGCGAGTTGCTGTTGGTTTAATAGTCAGTGGTAAGGGAGGAACCATGAATAAGTCTCAGCAGAAGATAACTGGATGCACTTTATTGCATCTCAGTAACTTTATGCAAATGATATTAACTCAAAGGCATATTACATTACTATTAAGTGGTGGTTAAAACATGTGTCTCCAAAGTAGGGTCTAGGCCCAAAACGTCAGCCTTCCTGCTCCTCCAGTGCTGCTTGGCCTGCTGTGTTCATTCATCTCTATACCTTGTTGTTGCCAATGTTTACTGGCCCAGACTCTAAAATAGCCTGAACTGCATCGAAAGTTCAAAATGCTTGAAGCTCTACCCAGCAACAGTGTTATATATCAGAGTAGAGAGCTTCAGTTTAGCGCACATTAATTTTTCACATTCATTATCTTACACATTACATCGCTACAGGATTTTTATCCTAGATAACCTATTTGCAATGCTCTCAAGGTTTATTTAAAAATTTACCACCATCCATTCTCCCTCCAATAACTTGACAACTTCACCTGAACTGGGGTGGTTGGCAATTCTTGCAGAACATGTTCATTTCAGACTCAGAAGATCAATAAGCTGATGGCTTCAGGGCTATTTATTTGGGTGTTGATCAGTCTTTTATTTCTCCTCTGGAGAATCCTTTACCTCACAAACATCTTTCACTGAGGAAGTGATTGACTATTTATATATTTGTTAATGGCCCATAACCTTGTCTGAGGACCGATGATTTCATGGATGCCCTTCGTGGAAAACAATTGTACTGATGAAAGAAACAGGTTCAGCTTTCAAACCAAGATGACTGATCTCTCTCAAGAAGTTGGATATTTTTGGTATCTTCCATTAAGCTGTGTGTTCTTTTCGACTTCATCTGCACCAATGTTTTAGTGGCATTGACTGACCATTCTGCATCACCACTACATGGAGCTGAACATTCTGCTGTTTGATTAAAAATTCAACAATAACTGTTGCTTAAATTTAGCATTATTTTTGGTTGTTGCCTCAAGTCTTGTTGATAGTTGTCCTCTTGAGGCTTTTACTGTAGAATCAGAAATGGAAAATATTTCCTGGGAAATCTGTACTGTCTTCAGTGATAGTGGTGTGAAATCAGTCTTGTACTCCAATGTAAGCGGTTGCCACAGTGCAAAGGCTCTTCTTAGGCTTAACTATTAAACTTGAAAATCCTAAGAAGTAATCTATTAGTTGCATTTTCCTGGATCTGCCCTGGGTAGTTTTATTATGAACTTGAACTACTGCAGAATTGTAGGGCGTTGAGAGCAAAGCATGTTTCCCTACTCAAAAATGAGATTTATTGGTTCTGGAATGCAACTATGTTCTCAAACATTTTGGTGTTCTTTATGCTGTAGTGACACTCAAAATGACTCTTCAATTCTGGAGGCTTTCCATCTGCAAAGCATAACTGCAGGTCTATAGACTGTAATTTCATTTGTTTTAGCTAAGATACACAGTCTGTTCAGAAGGTGACAGTCACCCTTCTAAAAAGCTCAAATTGCATAAAATGGGCATTGACATAAGTAATAATGGGAACTGCAGATGCTGGAGATTCCAAGATAATAAAATGTGAGGCTGGATGAACACAGCAGGCCCAGCAGCATCTCAGGAGCACGAAAGCTGACGTTTCAGGCCTAGATTCTTCAGCAGAGAGGGGGATGGGGTGAGGGTTCTGGAATAAATAGGGAGAGAGGGGGAGGCGGACCGAAGATGGAGAGAAAAGAAGATAGGTGGGGAGGAGAGTATAGGTGGGGAGGTAGGGAGGAGATAGGTCAGTCCAGGGAAGACGGACAGGTCAAGGAGGTGGGATGAGGTTAGTAGGTAGGAGATGGAGGTGCGGCTTGGGGTGGGAGGAAGGGATGGGTGAGAGGAAGAACAGGTTAGGGAGGCAGAGACAGGTTGGACTGGTTTTGGGATGCAGTGGGTGGAGGGGAAGAGCTGGGCTGGTTGTGTGGTGCAGTGGGGGGAGGGGACGAACTGGGCTGGTTTTGGGATGCGGTGGGGGAAGGGGAGATTTTGAAGCTGGTGAAGTCCACATTGATACCATTGGGCTGCAGGGTTCCCAAGCGGAACATGAGTTGCTGTTCCTGTAACCTTCGGGTGGCATCATTGTGGCATTGGTGAAACCAAGCGGAGGCTTGGGGACCGCTTTGCAGAACACCTCCGCTCGGTTCGCAATAAACTACTGCACCTCCCAGTCGCAAACCATTTCCACTTCCCCTCCCATTCTTTAGATGACATGTCCATCATGGGCCTCCTGCAGTGCCACAATGATGCCACCCAAAGGTTGCAGGAACAGCAACTCATGTTCCGCTTGGGAACCCTGCAGCCCAATGGTATCAATGTGGACTTCACCAGCTTCAAAATCTCCCCTTCCCCCACCGCATCCCAAAACCAGCCCAGTTCGTCCCCTCCCCCCACTGCACCACACAACCAGCCCAGCTCTTCCCCTCCACCCACTGCATCCCAAAACCAGTCCAACCTGTCTCTGCCTCCCTAACCTGTTCTTCCTCTCACCCATCCCTTCCTCCCACCCCAAGCCGCACCTCCATCTCCTACCTACTAACCTCATCCCACCTCCTTGACCTGTCCGTCTTCCCTGGACTGACCTATCCCCTCCCTACCTCCCCACCTATACTCTCCTCCCCACCTATCTTCTTTTCTCTCCATCTTCGGTCCGCCTCCCCTCTCTCCCTATTTATTCCAGAACCCTCACCCCATCCACCTCTCTGATGAAGGGTCTAGGACCGAAACGTCAGCTTTTGTGCTCCTGTGATGCTGCTGGGCCTGCTGTGTTCATCCAGCCTCACATTTTATTATCATTGACATAAGTAAGTCATATCTAGATGCAATGGATCTCTTATTTCACCTAGCATATTTCCTCCAATAGACATATATCTTCAAAAGCACGTCTCTCTTCTAATAGAAATAAGTGATATACTGCGCAAAGGTCTTTATGTGTGTATCCGTCAGTATTTTCACGGTTTCTGAATTCTGCATATCCTTGGGAGTGAAGTTTTTTACATGTGATTTTTATCACATTTGGGCACTATCTTTGTAGATGAGGGTGATTTTTTTCCATAGCACTGATACCTACTTTTCAGCCTTGAACAGTGGGAGCAATGGTGAGTCAGGTAGAAAAGAACACATTTTGTTAAAGATTTTCATCTTGTACCCATAAAGATAATTTGCAAGCAATGGCAAAGGGAAAACAAATTTTACACTGCGTGAAAACAGACTGCCTTTTGGTTGGTAAAGAGTCTTTGTCTGGTAGAGGTATAGCCATGTGTAATTCACCAGCTAATGTTGACTGCTGGTTAACTGCTAAATATCCTGGATAATGATATTTTCATGCATTCAAATTGGCCTCTCACTGCTCACAAGCAAGATTCTCATTTCGCTGTTATAACCTCATGCATAAAATTGGACTTCTTTTTCCTTGCCAGCTGTCCTTAATAGATGATAAGCAGTAGCAGATATATTATTAATACCAGGAACAGGCCACATCCATGTTAAGCTTGTGTGTCTTTTTCATGTGATTGGATCATAACAAAAGCATGTACACTAACACTGCTTGATGAACCCCCAGAAACTTACCCATTTATTATTTTCTCCAGTGAAAACAGAAATTGCTGGAAAACTTCAGCAGGGCTGGCAGTATCTGTAGAGAGAAATCAGAAGTAAAATTTTCAGTCCAGTGACCCTTCCTCAGAATATTATTTTGTCTATATCGCGTAGTTAAAAGAGAAATGTCAATGGTGTCTGGGGAATTTGTGTTGTTTATTCTCTCCAACGTAATATACTCAAATAGTCATTTCAAAAAGATTCTGTGAATCCCTAATGACCCGTGTGAAACTTTATAATGTTTACAGTGCATATACTTATGATCACACAGCTACTGAGCAAATAGTGAATTATCACTGGCTTAACTTTCATTAAATATTTACTGCACTTTGTAACGTACAGCAAAGCCCAGTGAATGCTAAGTTTATATGCCACAAGGCAACGTAAATGCACTTTTCTAAATGGTAGTTTTGATGTGCGGTAAAAGAACCTGCTTAGCAGATGCCATCACTTAGCGAAAGACAATTTTCCCTCATACACATAGACAGGCATACTGCTGTGCTTCTGACACGAACTGATTAGGTTTCAAAGCCGGCATAATGTAGCATGCAAGAAAAAGAAAATCAAAAAATGTCTCATGACTAGAACTGAAGCAAAATAAATGGCATTTGTGAATTGATGTGGAAGCAGGATTCACAGAAAACTGAGTTCATATCTTGGTTTCTTTATGCCGTATGTGCAATTGACATGATTTACCTCCTCAGGCTAAGACAGTTCTGAATTGGATACTGACCATTTCATTCATCAAACGTCAAACCAAGATTTTAAGTGATTCCTCAAACTATTGCTTAGTATCATGAACCGATTTGTATTAACAGCCATATTGTGCAATTCTCCAGCAAAATCCAATGTAAATAGTTTAATTTTCTGATTACTTTGTCATCCTGTGGAGGTTTAGGCAGTTGTGATTCCTAGAAAAACACGAAAAGCTGTATTGAATGTTCTATGAGACAGAAAATCAGGATACTTCTCACAGCCAGCAATCCATTATTAAAAGGGAACAATAGCAGAAGCTCTGAGTTTAAGTTCCACTCCAGAGCTTGATACTCAAGACTGACGCATCCCAATGGGTTGAGCATTAACTTTTAAATCCTTCCAACACGCAATGCTTGCGAGCAGCAAGAATGGAAGAGAATTCAGCCATCTGCAAAAGCAATTGGAAAACTCTGAGGTATCCTGCAAAGCATAACCTTGACCAGAACAGAAATTGCTGTAGAAATTCAGTAGGCCTGGCGGCATCTGTGAAAAGAAAGCAGAGTAAGCATTTTGGTATATATGCTGAAGATGGGGCAGGGGTGGGGGAATAAATGATAGGCGGAGCCCAGAGAGAGAGAACAATAGTTGAACCGATGAAGGAAAAGATAAATGTCAGCCTGGGAGAACCAGAAGCTAATAGAAGCTAAATAGAAGCTAATGGGGACCGTTAGTTATTGGAAGTGTGTTGGTTGTGGTAACAGCCCATATGATGACCAGGCATGGTGTGTAGGAATTGAGGGAATGTGCTAAGGCCCTAAAATATTGAGTCCTGAAGACTGCAGAGCCCCAAGCCGAAGATGAGTTGCTGTTTTTCAGCTTGCGCTGAGCTTCACAGAGATGGCCAGGGAACACAATGGCATGTGGGAGTGGCCAACAAAAGGAAGCTCAGGATGATTTCTATGAATAGACAATAGGAGTAATCTGCAAAGTAGTTGCCCAGTCTGTGTTTCCTCTCCCCAGTACAGAGCAGACCACATTCTGAGCTTCATCTGGAAGGTGTATCTGGGGCATTGGGTAGTGAGGACAGAGGCAGTAAATGTGCAGGTGGTATATATTCTGTGATTGAAAGGGAAGGTTCCATGGGGAGGTATTGGGAATGAAAGAAGAAAAGTCAACCAGGATGTTCCAGAGGGAACCATGGACCAAGACAAGTCCATAATTGCTAGTTCCAATTCATTGCATAGCATCTATAGAGAATGAGAGAGCAAGAGAGAGGGAGAGATAGTGGAAGCAGGAAAAACTCTAACTTTTTAGCGCATATACAGAAAATAGTATGGACAACTGGCACAGTCTGTGTATGGTATTAAGAACACATACAAAACTAAAAAAAAGGCGCTTCATTCTAACAATGGGGCCCTTAAGTTGGAAGTGTTTCCGGAGTTTGATCATGCACCACAATAGCTTTAGATGAGTAACATGATTTTGACAGAGAAAGCAACTAATTCGCCAAAAGTTGATCTGCTCATCTAGTTAACATTGGTGAACACAGAGAAGAGGTGGTCAATACAGTGAGAAGGTGGGTGTTCAGACAGATGACTATTTGAGGGATATTCTTGTGTTTCATAAAGAGATGGGAGAGGAAAGTAAGTCAACAGCATTAGCTCAGAGACCTTTTCTAACCACATGTCTCTCAGTTACTGAAAAAAAGGGTGTGATCTTGTGGACCCAGAAGCTTTCTCTCAGGTTTAATCGTGGTAGGTCAATTTGAATATGGCTCATAAAGCTGAAGGTGGCAAAAGAAATTTAAAGAGATAATGGGAACTGCAGATGCTGGAGATTCCAAGATAATAAAATATGAGGCTGGATGAACACAGCAGGCCAAGCAGCATCTCAGGAGCACAAAAGCTGACGTTTCGGGCCTAGACCCTTCATCAGAGAGGGGGATGGGGGGAGGGAACTGGAATAAATAGGGAGAGAGGGGGAGGCGGACCGAAGATGGAGAGTAAAGAAGATAGGTGGAGAGAGTGTAGGTGGGGAGGTAGGGAGGGGAGAGGTCAGTCCAGGGAAGACGGACAGGTCAAGGAGGTGGGATGAGGTTAGTAGGTAGCGGGGGGTGCGGCTTGGGGTGGGAGGAAGGGATGGGTGAGAGGAAGAACCGGTTAGGGAGGCAGAGACAGGTTGGACTGGTTTTGGGATGCAGTGGGTGGGGGGGAAGAGCTGGGCTGGTTGTGTGGTGCAGTGGGGGGAGGGGACGAACTGGGCTGGTTGAGGGATGCAGTAGGGGAAGGGGAGATTTTGAAACTGGTGAAGTCCACATTGATACCATATGGCTGCAGGGTTCCCAGGCGGAATATGAGTTGCTGTTCCTGCAACCTTCGGGTGGCATCATTGTGGCACTGCAGGAGGCCCATGATGGACATGTCATCAAGAGAATGGGAGGGGGAGTGGAAATGGTTTGCGACTGGGAGGTGCAGTTGTTTTTTGCGAACTGAGCGGAGGTGTTCTGCAAAGCGGTCCCCAAGCCTCCGCTTGGTTTCCCCAATGTAGAGGAAGCCGCACCGGGTACAGTGGATGCAGTATACCACATTGGCAGATGTGCAGGTGAACCTCTGCTTGATGTGGAATGTCATCTTGGGGCCTGGGATGGGGGTGAGGGAGGAGGTGTGGGGACAAGTGTAGCATTTCCTGCGGTTGCAGGGGAAGGTGCCGGGTGTGGTGGGGTTGGAGGGCAGTGTGGAGCGAACAAGGGAGTCACGGAGAGAGTGGTCTCTCCGGAAAGCAGACAGGGGAGGGGATGGAAAAATGTCTTGGGTGGTGGGGTCGGATTGTAAATGGCGGAAGTGTCGGAGGATAATGCGTTGTATCCGGAGGTTGGTAGGGTGGTGTGTGAGAACGAGGGGGATCCTCTTGGGGCGGTTGTGGCGGGGGCGGGGTGTGAGGGATGTGTCGCGGGAAATGCGGGAGACGCAGTCAAGGGCGTTCTCGATCACCGTGGGGGGAAAGTTGCGGTCCTTAAAGAACTTGGACATCTCGGATGTGCGGGAGTGGAATGTCTTGTCGTGGGAGCAGATGCGGCGGAGGCGGAGGAATTGGGAATAGGGGATGGAATTTTTGCAGGAGGGTGGGTGGGAGGAGGTGTATTCTAGGTAGCTGTGGGAGTCGGTGGGCTTGAAATGGACATCAGTTACAAGCTGGTTGCCTGAGATGGAGACTGAGAGGTCCAGGAAGGTGAGGGATGTGCTGGAGATGGCCCAGGTGAACTGAAGGTTGGGGTGGAAGGTGTTGGTGAAGTGGATGAACTGTTCGAGCTCCTCTGGGGAGCAAGAGGCGGCGCCGATACAGTCATCAATGTACCGGAGGAAGAGGTGGGGTTTGGGGCCTGTGTAGGTGCGGAAGAGGGACTGTTCCACGTAACCTACAAAGAGGCAGGCATAGCTGGGGCCCATGCGGGTGCCCATGGCCACCCCCTTAGTCTGTAGGAAGTGGGAGGAGACAAAAGAGAAGTTGTTGAGTGTGAGGACGAGTTCAGCTAGGCGGATGAGAGTGTCGGTGGAGGGGGACTGGTCGGGCCTGCGGGACAGGAAGAAGCGGAGGGCCTTGAGGCCATCTCCATGCGGAATGCAGGTGTACAGGGACTGGACGTCCATGGTGAATATGAGGTGTTGGGGACCAGGGAATTGGAAGTCCTGGAGGAGGTGGAGGGCGTGGGTGGTGTCACGGACGTAGGTGGGGAGTTCCTGGACCAAAGGGGAGAAAATGGAGTCCAGATAGGTGGAGATGAGTTCGGTGGGGCAGGAGCAGGCTGAGACGATGGGTCGACCAGGGCAGGCAGGTTTGTGGATTTTGGGAAGGAGATAGAAACGGGCCGTGCGGGGTTGGGGAACAATGAGGTTGGAGGCTGTGGGTGGGAGGTCCCCTGAGGTGATGAGGTCGTGAATGGTGTTGGAGATGATGGTTTGGTGCTCGGGTGTGGGGTCATGATCGAGGAGGCGGTAGGAGGTGGTGTCGGAGAGTTGGCGTCTGGCCTCGGCGATGTAGAGGTCAGTGCGCCATACTACCACTGCGCCACCCTTGTCTGCGGGTTTGATGGTGAGGTTGGGGTTGGAGCGGAGGGAGCGGAGGGCTGCCCGTTCTGCGGGGGAGAGGTTGGAGTGGGTGAGAGGGGTGGAGAGGTTGAGGCGGTTGATGTCTCGACGGCAGTTGGAGATGAAGAGGTCGAGGGAGGGTAGGAGGCCTGGGGGTGGTGTCCAGGAGGAGGACTTGTGTTGGAAGCGGGTGAAGGGGTCAGTGGAAGGAGGGTTGGGTTCCCGGTTGAAGAAGTAGGCATGGAGGCGAAGACGGCGGAAAAACTGCTCTATGTCCGACCGTGACTGGTATTCGTTGATGTGTGGTTGTAGGGGGACAAAGGTGAGCCCCTTGCGAAGGACTGGCCGTTCGTCCTCAGTCAGTGGGAGGTCTGGGGGGATGGTGAAGATTCGGCAGGGCTCAGTGTGGCTGTCTCCTCTGGGGTTGCAGGCTGTGGAGGTTGTGGGCGGAGCGATGGGGTCGTCGGCCGTGGGTGGGGTTCCGTCGGCCATGGGTGGGGTTCCGTCGGCCGTGGGCGGGGTTCCGTCGGCGGAGACCGTGGGCGGGGTTCCGTCGGCGGAGACCGTGGGCGGGGTTCCGTCGGCGGTTGGAGGATCGGGGTGGGCGGCAGCAGCTGAGGTGAGGGTGGTGTGTGGGCTGTAGTACCTGGACGTGGAGGTGGTGACTGCAGCAGCGGTTCCGGAAGTTCTGTGGCCGGCGGAGGCGGATGTGACGTCATCGGTGGGGTCTCCGGCCGTGTCCTCATGGTCAATGGCGGCAGGTGCATGGTGGGGGAGGGGCAGGGACAGAGTCGGGATTTGGGAGGCGCAGGAATCCTCTTGTGGGGGGCAGGGGCCAGTGAGTTGGTTGTACTTACGATTTTTGGTGTCCAGTAAAGCCGAGTGGAACTGGGTGTTCAGTCTGTGGATCCTGCGGAGGATAAAAAACAGCAGAGGTCCTTTGCAGGTCTAGGAGAGGGAGGCTCTGAGCTGGGGCAGGCTGGATTGCAGTGCTTTACTGGACACCAAAAATCGTAAGTACAACCAACTCACTGGCCCCTGCCACCCACAAGAGGATTCCTGCGCCTCCCAAATCCCGACTCTGTCCCTGCCCCTCCCCCACCAAGCACCTGCCGCCATTGACCATGAGGACACGGCCGGAGACCCCACCGATGACGTCACATCCGCCTCCGCCGGCCACAGAACTTCCGGAACCGCTGCTGCAGTCACCACCTCCACATCCAGGTACAACACCTCACACACCACCCTCACCGCAGCTGCTGCCGCCCACCCCGATCCTCCAACCGCCGACGCAACCCCGCCCACGGCCGACGCCGACGGAACCCCGCCCACGGTCTCCGCCGACGGAACCCCGCCCACGGTCGACGCCGACGGAACCCGGCCCATGGCCGACGGAACCCCGCCCACGGCCGACGGAACCCCGCCCACGGCCGACGACCTCATCGCTCCGCCCACAACCTCCACAGCCTGCAACCCCAGAGGAGACAGCCACACTGAGCCCTGCCGCATCTTCACCATCCCCCCAGACCTCCCACTGACTGAGGACGAACGGTCAGTCCTTCGCAAGGGGCTCACCTTTGTCCCCCTACAACCACACATCAACGAATACCAGTCACGGTCGGACATAGAGCAGTTTTTCCGCCGTCTTCGCCTCCATGCCTACTTCTTCAACCGGGAACCCAACCCTCCTTCCACTGACCCCTTCACCCGCTTCCAACACAAGTCCTCCTCCTGGACACCACCCCCAGGCCTCCTACCCTCCCTCGACCTCTTCATCTCCAACTGCCGTCAAGACATCAACCGCCTCAACCTCTCCACCCCTCTCACCCACTCCAACCTCTCCCCCGCAGAACGGGCAGCCCTCCGCTCCCTCCGCTCCAACCCCAACCTCACCATCAAACCCGCAGACAAGGGTGGCGCAGTGGTAGTATGGCGCACTGACCTCTACATCGCCGAGGCCAGACGCCAACTCTCCGACACCACCTCCTACCGCCTCCTCGATCATGACCCCACACCCGAGCACCAAACCATCATCTCCAACACCATTCACGACCTCATCACCTCAGGGGACCTCCCACCCACAGCCTCCAACCTCATTGTTCCCCAACCCCGCACGGCCCGTTTCTATCGCCTTCCCAAAATCCACAAACCTGCCTGCCCTGGTCGACCCATCATCTCAGCCTGCTCCTGCCCCACCGAACTCATCTCCACCTATCTGGGCTCCATTTTCTCCCCTTTGGTCCAGGAACTCCCCACCTACGTCCGTGACACCACCCACGCCCTCCACCTCCTCCAGGACTTCCAATTCCCTGGTCCCCAACACCTCATATTCACCATGGACGTCCAGTCCCTGTACACCTGCATTCCGCATGGAGATGGCCTCAAGGCCCTCCGCTTCTTCCTGTCCCGCAGGCCCGACCAGTCCCCCTCCACCGACACTCTCATCCGCCTAGCTGAACTCGTCCTCACACTCAACAACTTCTCTTTTGACTCCTCCCACTTCCTACAGACTAAGGGGGTGGCCATGGGCACCCGCATGGGCCCCAGCTATGCCTGCCTCTTTGTAGGTTACGTGGAACAGTCCCTCTTCCGCACCTACACAGGCCCCAAACCCCACCTCTTCCTCCGGTACATTGATGACTGTATCGGCGCCGCCTCTTGCTCCCCAGAGGAGCTCGAACAGTTCATCCACTTCACCAACACCTTCCACCCCAACCTTCAGTTCACCTGGGCCATCTCCAGCACATCCCTCACCTTCCTGGACCTCTCAGTCTCCATCTCAGGCAACCAGCTTGTAACTGATGTCCATTTCAAGCCCACCGACTCCCACAGCTACCTAGAATACACCTCCTCCCACCCACCCTCCTGCAAAAATTCCATCCCCTATTCCCAATTCCTCCGCCTCCGCCGCATCTGCTCCCACGACAAGACATTCCACTCCCGCACATCCGAGATGTCCAAGTTCTTTAAGGACCGCAACTTTCCCCCCACGGTGATCGAGAACGCCCTTGACCGCGTCTCCCGCATTTCCCGCGACACATCCCTCACACCCCGCCCCCGCCACAACCGCCCCAAGAGGATCCCCCTCGTTCTCACACACCACCCTACCAACCTCCGGATACAACGCATTATCCTCCGACACTTCCGCCATTTACAATCCGACCCCACCACCCAAGACATTTTTCCATCCCCTCCCCTGTCTGCTTTCCGGAGAGACCACTCTCTCCGTGACTCCCTTGTTCGCTCCACACTGCCCTCCAACCCCACCACACCCGGCACCTTCCCCTGCAACCGCAGGAAATGCTACACTTGTCCCCACACCTCCTCCCTCACCCCCATCCCAGGCCCCAAGATGACATTCCACATCAAGCAGAGGTTCACCTGCACATCTGCCAATGTGGTATACTGCATCCACTGTACCCGGTGCGGCTTCCTCTACATTGGGGAAACCAAGCGGAGGCTTGGGGACCGCTTTGCAGAACACCTCCGCTCAGTTCGCAAAAAACAACTGCACCTCCCAGTCGCAAACCATTTCCACTCCCCCTCCCATTCTCTTGATGACATGTCCATCATGGGCCTCCTGCAGTGCCACAATGATGCCACCCGAAGGTTGCAGGAACAGCAACTCATATTCCGCCTGGGAACCCTGCAGCCATATGGTATCAATGTGGACTTCACCAGTTTCAAAATCTCCCCTTCCCCTACTGCATCCCTCAACCAGCCCAGTTCGTCCCCTCCCCCCACTGCACCACACAACCAGCCCAGCTCTTCCCCCCCACCCACTGCATCCCAAAACCAGTCCAACCTGTCTCTGCCTCCCTAACCGGTTCTTCCTCTCACCCATCCCTTCCTCCCACCCCAAGCCGCACCCCCCGCTACCTACTAACCTCATCCCACCTCCTTGACCTGTCCGTCTTCCCTGGACTGACCTCTCCCCTCCCTACCTCCCCACCTACACTCTCTCCACCTATCTTCTTTACTCTCCATCTTCGGTCCGCCTCCCCCTCTCTCCCTATTTATTCCAGTTCCCTCCCCCCATCCCCCTCTCTGATGAAGGGTCTAGGCCCGAAACGTCAGCTTTTGTGCTCCTGAGATGCTGCTTGGCCTGCTGTGTTCATCCAGCCTCACATTTTATTATCTATGAAAGAAATTTTTTAACCCAGTTTTGTCTTATTGTTTCTGTGTATTTCCTTGTCAGCAACAACAGTTCAATATTTCTGAACGTGTTCTCATTTACGCAAACCTATTCTAAAACCTTAGAGACCTACGGGTGAAGCATGTTCAAATTGGCACGAAAATGGGAGAACTACGACAAACGACAGAGATCTACCCATGAACAACTTTACTTCCTACATGGATGCCTCAGGAACCAGATATTACCATGCAGTGTGAAATACAAACCCACCATCAACAACCCACAAGCTCGCAAAACAGATTAAAAAAGCAGCTGCAAGATGCTAACGGTAATGATAAACAACGCACACAACTGACTCCACAGATATAAAAGAGCCATTATGCACCAAAAGCCACCAGCCAAGACAGGACAATAGACATAGAACAAGCCATCAGCATCAGTCAACAGACCACAAGAGACAGGAAAACACAGATTCTTCAGGACAAACCAGCCAAACTAATCAACCAAAATGACAACAGAATAGACACCTGGATAAGAAACTTCTCAGACAGGAAACTGACAGACATAGGGAAAGCTGTTATCATCCACGGACTTAACTATAAATATAGAGACGCCAACAAAACAGAATTCCGAGCCACTCTGGAAGCCACACTGAGGACCAACAGCATCAATGAAGAAACACAGCAAGCCATAAGACAGACAGTGATCCTGACACTGAACCAAAAAGGTGAACTCAACACTGTCAACACATCGGAAAGGAAAGCCCTAGATAAAGGACAAGAACATCACAATACTATGAGCAGACAAAGGGCGCATGACAGTAATACGAAATAAAAGGGACTACCCCTCCAAGGCACATGCACTACCAGCCAACGAGAACACACACTAGCAAATGCAGACAGACCCGACAAGTCAATGCACGAAGGAGACTCAAACAGCCTGGACAGATCAACAAAACAGACTTCTTAAGAATGAAACCTAAAGGAACTGACACACCCCAATTCTACAGCCTCCCGAAAGGACACGAACCAGAATTACCCCTTAGACCCATAGTCTCCCTGTCAGGCACGGCATCACATAGATTAGCCAAGGAACTATGAAGGAGACTAAAGCACCTCATCAACAAGCCATTCCATTCAATTGACTCAGCCCAGGAGTTCCTCAATTCCATCAAGGACCTAATGATAGATGATGACGAGACCATGGTATCATGCAACATTACTGTCCTATTCACATCGATAGACATACCACTAACAAGAGAAACAATGACAGCATGACAAAAATAAGAATTTGACCCCAGAGACACCATTTCCACAGACAACATGCTGAAGCTACTGGACTTATGCCTCACCACCCACTTCACCTTTAACAGCCAAATATACAAACAGATCAACGGGACACCCATGGGATCACCTATCGCCAGACTAATAGCCAAAGCAGTGAGGCAGAGACTTGAAGGATCTGCCCTTCTGCTAATCCAAACAAAACTATGGATACACTAAGCGGATGACGCCTTTGTCTAACGAGAGGAGACACAAACTATTAAACAACACCTTCACCGGAACAAGGTTCACCAGAGAGGAGGAGAAGAACAAACAGTTCCCATTCCTGGATGTCATGGGAGAGCGCAAGACAAATGGGGAATTACTAACAAAGGTACACAGGAAAGCCACACATACTGATCAAGTACTGAATGTCAACAGCAACCATCCTAACACACACAAACAAAGTTGCATGAGAACATTATTTAAACAGGCACCAACAAACTGCAGCTGCACAGAGCTACACTGAGAAGAAGAATATCTCTTCCAGGTATTCAAAGTCAACAGATACTTGAAAAGCTGGGTCAGAAGATGCCTTTTACACAAACAACACCAGGACAATACTACATGCCCCAACACACTCATCATGCTACCTTACATCAGGAACACATCTGAACTGACCACAAGACTCCTATGGCCACTATGCATCAGAGTGGCACACAAACCCAAATCAACCCTACGACAACTGCTCATCCAAACCAAAGACCCACCAGCCACTATGGACAGGACCGATGTCATATACAAGATTCCCTGCAGAGACTGTGACAAACACTACATCAGACAAACAGGAAGGAAATTAACAACAAGAGTACACAAGCATCAACTGGCTACAAAAAGACATGACCAATACTCACTCATCTTTATCCACATGGCTAAGGAGAACCACCAATTTGTCTGAGACAACAGCAAGATCCTGGGACAAGCAAAGCAGAGACAAGCACGGGAATTCCTAGAAGCCTGGTACTCCCAAAGAAAGCCATCAACAAACACATTGAGCTTGACCCCATATACACTCCACTGCGAAGGAAAGCCAGAAGTGAGGTAATCCAGCTCAATGGACTCCAGAGAGTAAATAATAGGTGGGAAAACACAACGGCGCTTCATCAGAGGCTGCACTGATGATGTTACCCAGGAGGGTAATGAAACAACTGCGGAAAATCAATGAACCAGCTTGGCAAGCCAACATCACCTACAACCCGAGCTAGAAATCTAGTCCAAAACCTTAGAACACTCATATACACTCATGTTACTAATAAACTTCAAGAAGAGGTAGGCTGGTGGAATATCCAAACATGGGATAGATAAAGTGTAGTGCAGAGAAGTGTGAAGTGATTCATTTGGTAAGAAGATCAAGAAAAAGTAATTCCAACTAAAAGACACAGTGCTAAAGAGGGTGCAAGAGCAGTGGGACTGAGTCACAGGAAATCATAGAAATGGCACAATGCAGTGCAACTCATCATTATGTCTGTACCAATTCTAATCAAGTAATTGGCATGGTGCCATTTCCCTGCCTTCTCCCTGTAACCTTGAATATTCTTCCTACTCATATAACAATCTAATTCCTGAAGGTTTTGATTGAATCTTTCTCAACCATATTTACTGGCACTGCGTTCCCAATGTTAATCATTCATTGTGTGACACTGCTGAATCTTATATATTTTGGCTAAATCCAAGTTGTGTGTTTGTTTTCAGAGGGCTATTCATCTCTAATGACTCTCTTACTATATCTTACTAAACATGCTTCATGAATTACTACCAAACATGTCCCATTTCTGCCAATCATACAAGTTCCATTCCATAGAATCAAAGAAACAAGGAGCAGGAGTAGGCCATTTGGCCCTTTCAGCCTGTTCTACCTTTCAACATGCTCATGGCTGGCCCTCTATCTCAATGCCATATTCTTGCTTCCTCTACATACTCCTTGACACCTTTAATATCTAAAGAATTTATCAATCTCTCCAAAAGGCCTCACAGCCATCTGAGGTAGAGAATTCCACAGTTTCACTTGCTTCCCTTTGTGTGAAAAAAGCTTTTCCTCACCTCAGTCCTAAATGATCTACCACCCACCCTGAGAGTGTAACCCCTAGTTTTAGATTCCCCAACTAGGGAACACATCTTTTCAGCATCTAGCCTGTCCAGCACTGTTAGAAATTTATATATTTCAATCAGAGACCCCCTCATCAACTCCAGTGAATACAGGCCAAGTCAAATCAATCTCTCTTTATCCCTGATTTCAGCCTAAGGAGACTCCTCTGTATTCCTCAATGCCAAGTTAATCCTTACTAGGTAGACAGGCAAAAACTGCACTCAATTCTCCAGGCTGGTCACACCAAGGTCCTGGACAACTGTAAGAAGACATCCCCACTTCTGAACTCAAGTTCTTTTGACAATGAAGACCAACATACCATTTGCCATCCTAATTACTTGCAGCAGCTGCCTGTCTGCTTTCATACAAGGATCCCTTTGTATGTCCCCACTCCCCAATGTATCACGATGTAAATAACACTTAGCCTTTCTGTTTTATGCAGCAATGTATATATCTTCACATTTAATCACATTATACTGCCATGACTTTATTCATTCCTTGAACTTGTCTAAGTAACACTAATGTATTTTCCTCACAGCCTATTATCCCACCCAGTATACCTGTCACCTGGAAATAGACTCTAGTTTCGTATTTCCCGCAACACTTCCCTCACACTCCGCCCCCGCCACAACCGCCCCAAGAGGATCCCCCTCGTTCTCACACACCACCCTACCAACCTCCGGATACAGCGCATTATCCTCCGACACTTCCGCCATTTACAATCCGACCCCACCACCCAAGACATTTTGCAATCCCCTCCCCTGTCAGCTTTCCGGAGAGACCACTCTCTCCGTGACTCCCTTGTTCGCTCCACACTGCCCTCCAACCCCACCACACCCGGCACCTTCCCCTGCAACCGCAGGAAATGCTACACCTGTCCCCACACCTCCTCCCTCACCCCCATCCCAGGCCCCAAGATGACATTCCACATTAAGCAGAGGTTCACCTGCACCTCTGCCAATGTGGTATACTGCATCCACTGTACCCGGTGCAGCTTCCTCTACATTGGGGAAACCAAGCGGAGGCTTGGGGACCGCTTTGCAGAACACCTCCGCTCAGTTCGCAAAAAACAACTGCACCTCCCAGTCGCAAACCATTTCCACTCCCCCTCCCATTCTCTAGATGACATGTCCATCATGGGCCTCCTGCAGTGCCACAATGATGCCACCCGAAGGTTGCAGGAACAGCAACTCATATTCCGCCTGGGAACCCTGCAGCCATATGGTATCAATGTGGACTTCACCAGTTTCAAAATCTCCCCTTCCCCTACTGCATCCCTAAACCAGCCCAGTTCGTCCCCTCCCCCCACTGCACCACACAACCAGCCCAGCTCTTCCCCTCCACCCACTGCATCCCAAAACCAGTCCAACCTGTCTCTGCCTCCCTAACCGGTTCTTCCTCTCACCCATCCCTTCCTCCCACCCCAAGCCGCACCCCCAGCTACCTACTAACCTCATCCCACCTCCTTGACCTGTCCGTCTTCCCTGGACTGACCTATCCCCTCCCTACCTCCCCACCTACACTCTCTCCACCTATCTTCTTTACTCTCCATCTTCGGTCCGCCTCCCCCTCTCTCCCTATTTATTCCAGTTCCCTCTCCCCATCCCCCTCTCTGATGAAGGGTCTAGGCCCGAAACGTCAGCTTTTGTGCTCCTGAGATGCTGCTTGGCCTGCTGTGTTCATCCAGCCTCACATTTTATTACCTTTTAATTCCACTCTCTGTTTTGATGACAATTTCCATTCAGGTGATTTCTGCTGAAAGACCAGAATTACTTGCAACTACGCCATCTTTGAAAGGTCGCTGTGCATCTGAGCAAGCATTAGCAATCCTGCAGTGCCCCTCACCGGCATTGTAATAGCACAACAGTCACAAAAAATATACTGCTCACAGCTCATGATACACGCTCACCTCTCCCATACAATCCCATTTTCTCACTCTAGCCACTCTGCATTTTACCTGTCCTTAGCTACATGCTGTCTAAAAACTCTCAAAGTCAGCACCACCCTATCCCCAGAGCCCATTGCCGAACAATATCTTGGCATTGTCCATCAGGGGAACATAACATATAAGCAAACAATCAGACTAATAAAAAGAGAAATGTGAGCTCCTATTTACAGAATGTAAAATATAGCCACAAGGGTGAGTTTAGACCTTTATTTCCTCAGTAACCGGATGAGACTCAGGTCTCTTTATATAAACGTTATTCATGTTAGTATGGGAGATGCACGTATCAAGAAAATTGCATAAAACTAAAATATTTATCAGAAAAACAAAGTTTTTATACCAATATTGCAAGTAAGCTGCTTCCTATTCCTACATATAATAATCTCTAGTCAACATTACACCTTATTCGCTCCTATCTGTACCCAATCCTTTTCACATAGTTCACATTCCAAGTTGGTACACATGGCTGCATTATTCAGAGATAATTGGAACTCCTGATGCTGAAGAATCTGAGATAACACAGTGTAGAGCTGGATGAACACAGCAGGCCAAGCAGCATCAGAGAAGCAGAAAAGCTGACACTTCGGGTCTGGACCCTTCTTCAAATATTCAGTTGTGTTTAAACTGATTCACATGATTATGTTATGCAATAATATCACTACATGTTCACATGTCTTAGCTACAGTGCCTACTTTATGATTACTTGTAAATCTACATTGTCTACTTTTCCCTTTCAGAAACACAGACAATACAAACAGAGGATAAATTTTGCTCTTACAGTGCCACCCGGATTTTGGCATCATGATCAAAGATTATTTTATAGTCAATGATTGTCTGCTGCACCCATTGGGGTGGCACGCTGGCTCAGTGGTTAGCACTGCAGCCTCACAGCACCAGGGACCCGGGTTCAATTCCAGCCTTGGGCAACTGTCTGTGTGGAGTTTGCACATTTTCCCTGTTGCCTGTGTGGATTTCCTCCAGGTGCTCCAGTTTCCTCCCACAGTCCAAAGATGTGCAGGCTAGGTGGATCGGCCATGCTAAATTGCCTGTAGTGTTCAGGGGTGTGTGGGCTAAAGGGGGATGGGTCTGGGTGGGATGCTTCAAGGGGCAGTGTGGACTTGTTGGGCCAAAGGGCCTGTTTCCACACTGTAGGGAATCTAATCTAATCTCCCATTGAAAGAAAGAGAGAATCAATGAGATTTTGTAGGGCTGGTGGCAGCATTGCAGGTGAGTTCTATCTTGGGCAATGTCAGCTTCCTCCTCCACAGTATCATCACCCTCCTCCACAGAAGACTGCTCCAGTTCCTCAGCATCAAGCACATCATCTTATTGCCTCCTCCAATTGTGCAGAACACAGTGCACCATGATGACACAGCTGTGTCTGGACTATACTGGAGAGGTCTCTTGGACTAGTCCATGCAGTAGAACCACATATTCAGTTGCCCTAAATTCTGCTTGACCATGACCCTGGTCAAAACCTGGACAGCATGGTATCTGCACTCTGCATCATGCAGGGGGTGTGTCATGAGACTTAGTTGTAGTGGCTAGCTAATGTAGTAGGTACATGAGAGTGCTTCTTCATGTAGGAGCCATTATATGGTGGTGGTGGGCACATAGCTCTAGTATAGGTAACAATGATCACAGATCACCCGAACAATACTGAAATAAACTCTTCATGTTGATGAATTCTGCAACATTGTAATACAGTCCTCCTCAGTGCCCCATGTATATAGTCAATGGCACCCTGCACCTGAGGCAAGCCAGTTATGTTCTTGAATCCCATTGTCTGGCTTCAGCACACAAAACAAAATGAACCTGTGTGACCTTGCGCAAATGAAATCGGTCACTGAGCTACTGGTTCATGACTGAGAGACCTCACACAGGTCACCCATCACTCCCTGAAAGGAGCCAGCTGCATAGAAGTTCAAAGCAACTGTTACCATCACAGCAACCAGGAGACAATGTCCTCTCATTCCTGCAGCTTTCAAGCCTCCAGCCCTGTTCCATCACACTGTTTCAGGATCTAATTGAGCCTGTGTCAGTGGTGTACCTCGCTCATTCCTAAGATTTGGAGTCATGGCCAGAAAACACTAAGTCTCCAGCTCATCTCACAGATCCTGAGGAGCCCAATGGCAGTGACTTCTCACTCCTCACTCCTCACTCACCACACTGGCTTGCTGCTGCTCCTGGGCTTACCATAGGTCTTGGTCATTCTGTATCCACCTTTGACTTCCTAAGTAGGCAGCCACAGTAACCAACAACCCACCAGCAGATGGGACCATCACTCTCAGTGGAAAGGACCTAAATTAGGTACAGGAGGAGTGAAAGACTTCCTTAGACTTTAGGATAGTCATGATTGGCACACCCTGCAATTGAGGACACGGCACACAGATACCGAGGAACATGTCTTCATCATCTATCCCCCTTCAGGCTCAATGTGCACGGCAACTTGAAAGTGTCACACTGGCTGAGTGGCCACGCAATGTCATCAAGAAGTGAGTGTCTGCAGTATATCATCCTTCCAATCCTGGAACCATATTAAACACTGAACCTCACATTGCATTCAGTACAGACCATTGTAAGACTTACATGATAAATATCAGCTCAGAATTGTCTGGCTCACGCAGAACTTTTGCAAGCGAAGAAATGGTTTGGACCTGATCCATGTCAATGGTGGATAGCTCAGATGAGAAAACCAATAAAACTGGTGAATGAGACGTATTGGTCCAACTTGTATTTTATACTTCAAACTGAAGCTCCAGCATCACCTGTATTTTCATTTCCCCAGTATTGCCGTTTACTTTCTACCTAGGAGGTTTTGCAGAATTCCCAGCATTTGGACCTATTTATGTAGCCACAGGATTTATATGGCTGGTCCAATTAACTTTTTTTCAATGGCAATTCCCAGGGTGTTATTGTATAGGGATAAGAATTGGGTATAGTATTCTGAAGTACAGACTCACCATAGGTTTCATATGAGTGTAATATAGCTTCACTACTTCTGAATTCTGTACCTCTTGAAATAAATCCCAATGCTTTGGTAACAATTTTTGCTTGTTTTGTTACTTTTTTGAAAATCTCTTTCAGCTTTTTATTTTACAAAGCTGTAGCTTCCATTACTATTTTTCATTAACAAACTGGATCACCTCATATTTATTTAGGTTGAAGTACATTTGCAACTAGTTGCCAAATCTGCAAATTTTCTACTGTCTTCTTGAGCTATTTTGCATTCTTCCTTAGTGTCAGATATAGTTCCAGTTTGGAATCTTGTGGAATTTTTGATATTGTGATATTGCATTCCAAGTCCAAATTGATGTAAATTGAGTGGCAGTGATCCCCACATTGCTCCCTTTGAAGCATCCTTCTTCCCTTTCTCCAATCTGAATAACCCCCTCTAACCCATACAGTCAGCTTTCCTCGTTAATTTGTTATCACTTGTCCTGATACTGCAGCCCTAATATCGGATGTGAACCTGTCAAAAATGTACATTTACAACAGGTTTTGAAAATACGAGCTAATGATGTTACTGCATGAGCTCCATCTACTCTTTCTATTATCTCTAAAATTAAAAATTAAAATTAAATATACAACTATGCTGTTCAATAAAGGATAGGGATTTGTAGGCGCCTTTCCTTCCAAAGGCATCATCGCTCTAAGGACAAATTAACAGCTCAGTTTTTGAGAGCGCTGCTGGTGAACAGCATTTATTTGCCTTCGTCTCTGTCCCCCTTGAGGGATTCATTGTGTGAAACACATCCAGTCATTTGAGCTATGTAGACAAAAAAGCATTTTATGGATTCAGGTCGTTTTGCCAATTGTGACGGGAGACAAAGATTAGATCTCTGTTTGCATCTATTAATCCATTTGAATTAAAATCTAATCCAGTTAGTCAATCAGACTCCGGTCACTGTGAAACTTTTATAAACATATAGAAATAGCCTTTGACTAGAAAGAGATAACCTATCCACAACTGATTCTGATGTTTCATTTCAGTCTCTTCTCACCAGCTGTTACTTCGATTAAAGTTATAGTTTCCACAGGCATTGACAGAAACAATTACTGACAGGGCTTTTCAGAAAAAATTCAGTCCTCTCCTGTAATGAAAGAAATTCGAACTCCAAATGTTTTTCACTCAGGCATAAAAACAATATCTGCCCTCCTGTTGGTTCAGGGCAGGGAAGTCAGTGTCACTATGAGATTGGCTAATGACAGAACATATCAGGACTCCAGTGACAGCCACAGTTCTTTTTCCCTGGGCAGACCAAAGGTTTTAGGAATACAGTTGTGTTTCACAGTTAGAACTCAGCGATTGAAGTCTTTTACTTCCCAACGTCTATTAATTATTGTTAGTCTATCTTAAAAGTAATGAAAGCTTCAGTGCATCATTTAATTTTTGTTGGCAAATAGCATAGTTAGCCGGCTTTTAGGATTGTGCATAGCACATACAATTTATACGCTGGATTTAGAGATAAGTTCTTCTGACTGTCTGAATTAGTACTTAATCTAAACTATCACAACAGAAAGCCATAAGGAAAATGAATTATTTAAATATCTCCCTTCCCTTAAAGTTAATGTATTAAACAGTTAAGAATTTAGTTTAGTTTAGCAACAGAACTCAAAATATACTGCTGTAATGATTGAGTTGGGTGTCAGCCAACATATTATAATGGATTGCAAAAATTGAAACAGTTTATAAATGAGCAAAGTTCTCTAAGGGCTATGTTACGATAAAAAATATGCTGAATTTGCTGCATATATTAAGGTAATTCAGACTTGTTATAAAATGGGCAGATTATAATAAATAATACAAATCTATTGTAATAGAGCTTAAACTAATAAACAACAATTTAAAATGAAATGCAAATATTTATGTAGAATAATATGTTCATGTTCAAACTGAGTGAGCAGAAGGATTGCTTCTGAATATACCATTTGGATACAACTTAGATTATACAGAAAGACTTCAATCATTGCACTCTTATCAGATGTCTCTTGAATCTGATTTTTCCATTTGAGTTGTTCCACTCAAGTTTCTTATTTGGTGCTAAGTCAGCGTCCTACTATACATGAGACAAATACGTATTTTTCCTTTGGAATTACTGTGTGTTTAGTGTGATGGCACGTGTGAAAAGCATTTTTTTTGCGTCATGTCTGTTTTAAAATCAGGGTGAAATTGATAGTATCCTAAAAGAAGGTTAGTTGGTTAACTGCTTGTGTCACTGTTATTTTCCAAGAAATGTCCATGTGATCTCAGGTAGCCATGGGGATGAAAATAGTGGATAAGGGTAAATTGAAAGCTAATTAACAGAAACTAGCATTTTCTATTTGACAGTTCAGAATGCACTAAAATTTGTGTTATGAGGACACAAGCAATGTCCTCTTCAAATGGAGCAGTTTTATGTTTGGGATTCTTTGAACAAATCTTCATGATGTCCGAGATCTTTGGGAATAAACAGAAGCTTGTGTTACATTGTGCATCATTCAGTGGGAAAAAGCAGACCACTGAGGACAAGGCTGTGGATCAGACAAGATCTATTGCTGTTGCTTCAATATTGCCAAGTCTGCACCTCATGGAACGGGGCATGAGAAGAAAGTCTTTGGGGATTTTCTGCCACTAGAACTGCCATGATGCCAAGAGAGGAAGGGATCATGGACTTGCAACTCATTGGTGGTAACCATGTCTGCTGACTTTGGATGAAATATAGTTGCTGGTGAATGCAATTGGATAGCTGAAACAACTAAATAGCAAGTGATTCTACATAGTGCAGGGAGAATTGGAAAGGCTGTGAAATTCACATGGTTCCAAAATTACGTAGGGAATCATTGTAAATATGTGTGCCTGTAACAATATAAAGTATAACAAGGTGTCTAGGCCCGAAACGTCAGCTTTTATGCTCCTGAGATGCTGCTTGGCCTGCTGTGTTCATCCAGCTCCACACTTTGTTATCTTGGATTCTCCAGCATCTGCAGTTCCCATTATCACTGATACAATATAAAGTATATCTTTGTTGTATCAATTATGCAAAGTGAAATTTATTGTTTTGTTTGAATTATCTGTAAACTGGTGTTTGAATTATGTCGATTTAAGTTGGTTCGTTGGAGTAAAAAGTATTAAAAAGTGAAATCATGTCCCATAGTTTTCTTTTTGTTTGGAATGAAATTTTCCAATATCATGGGAATTCCATTTTTTTACAAAATACTTTCAGTCTCTACAGGGGTCATAAAGTAAGACTTATGCCAAGTGTTTAATATTTAGTACACCAAAGAAAAACTTCTAGTCATTAGAGTTTGTAGAATCTACCCATTGTTAACTCTGAACCATGACAGCTGAAGATACGAAATTGATATGTTCAGAACTCAACACTTTTCTGAAGCAAGCTCAAGGACTCTCAATTTCCATCTTTAAGTCAAGCATTAAGGAATCTTCACTTCTTTCATCTTTTGCAGACATCCAAGCACTCTTACAAAGTCCTTCCTGTTGCAGCCTGAGAGCTAGAACAATATTGCATTTATGTAGCACATTTGGAATTGGAACACATTCCACAATGCTTCATAGCATGTAATTAAATAACACATGAGAGGCCATCAAAGGAGACCACTTTAGAATCATTTCAATGAGTTTTATGAAGTGTCTTAGAGGAGTAGGGAAATGTGGTGGGGAAAGAAAAGATTTAACAAAGTCTTTTTTTCATTCTCCGTCTGCGTACCATTTTAGGCAGCCTATTGCATACATTGTAGATGTGCATTCATTGTCTCATACTGCACAATAGAAAGATTCTGCCACCAACGCATTCACCGCTGGGCTGAAGCTCCTTGTAACAATACAATGGCTACTCTTTTCTTAGTATGTCCATTTTCTTCTTCCAGGTGTACCATACCATGTTTAATTTCAAATATTCTATTATGCCATTTGGGACAGTTTGTAGAATCATCGAACCTGACAGTACAGCAATCTGTGAAGTAACTGATCAGTTGCGCATGCACCAAGCATGAGTCTTCTGAGCTGGCTGTGAATCCCTACTTTTATAATCCACCTATAGTTCAAGAAGTTCTCCAGTGAGATTATACATCAGTTAAAAAAATCTCTTAGTTTGGCTATGTGCTTATAGAATGTCATTTATTGTTCACGGTATTTGAATTCATATTTTAAGCACTTTGTGAATGTGTTCCCATTTTTGTTTTATGAGCTCCTTAAGGGAAAAGCCACTCAGTTCACATCTATTACTTACTTTGGGGCAAGATTGCAGATACAGAGGTTTGAAATTTTTAGTCTCCTTTTGTAACTTCTCACGGGCCATTATTTAGCCTCTGGAACCTTCCAAAGAAAGGCTGCAACTCTGACCTAGAGTTGGAGACTTATTTAGTACTTTAATAGTTAACAAGAAAACATTTCAAGGTCCAGATCTTCTTGAATACCTGGCTAACTATAAAACTGAGCAGCTCTGGGTTATTTCTGCACCTACCTTCGACCTAGCCTAATCCTGACACCTACTTCCTGCCCCATTGCTATGACCAACACTACACACTTCTCTCCAACACACGGAGCTGGCCTGATCCATCAACACAATCAAATGCCTCCCACTCCCCAAGTTTAATAACCCTGTCGACCTGTCTCAATAGATTCCCTCTCCATCCCAGCACTGCGCACTCCCCCCCAACTCTAAGAGCTCACAAACTGCTTCGCTAATCTTAATCCATCTGCCACCTGTGCCCCTTCACCCTCTTGGCATCCTACCCCTCATCCAACTGGCACACTACTCACCCTACACCTCCCATGCACCTAGCCCCCCTATTGCTCCCAAAACTGAGTTTCTGACCCTGATTGGAGGATCTGGGCCATGGAGTTTGAACTTCTTGTCTGTGGACAGTTGCTGTCTCAGAACAAAGTCTGTCATTATTGTCTCATTCATCCAACAACCCTGGGCACATTCACCTACAGCTGGCTTCTGGTTGAGCAACTTTCAGTCTTAAAACTCTCCAACAAAAGTAGACAATAGCAGAATACTCAACAGGTAATGTTGCAACTGTAGAAATAGAAATGGAGTGAACCTTTCAGATTGACTCAACCCTTGTAACCTTCTGCAGCCCTTCAACTTGCCAAAAGAGCTGCACTCTTTTAATTTCAGCCTTGAGATCTCTGCCTTTAATCACTCTAAAATTACCATTGATAACTATGCTGTTAGTTTCCTCCTCAGCTTCCATCCTAAAACACTTTGACTCACCACCTCTCTGTCCTCCTTTGAGGCCCTCCATAAAAGCTAAGTCTTTCCAAGTTTTTGCAGATCTACCCAATATCTGCCTGAGCTTCTGATTATTTCCAGAATTTTGTGGTTGTAGTTCAGATTTCCAGCATCTGAAACATTTCCACTTCTGTGGACCCAAGAAAAAGTCCTCAGTCTCTTTTCCTGACCTCTCAACTGGGATCTGGGTGGTCCTTAGAGACAAATGACAGAGAAATAGACGATGTTTAATTCAGAAGCTGTACAGTGATCGTGCTGAAAACAACTTCCTATTGGTAACACAGTGTGGAGCTGAAGGAACACAGCAGGTCAGGCAACATCAGGGGAACAGGAAATTCGACGTTTTGTTGCAGGACCCTTTTTCAGAAATTTGGATCAGCCATTAAAAACCAGGACATGTATGTTTATACAGCGCACTGAATGCAGTTAAATGGTCCCAAAACACTTCACAGCTGACCCATAGCTTGATATTATGATACCTAGCTCTAAACACTTAGCTAAATGGGCAACAGCTTCTCCGTATCTACTCTGCCATGTTAAAGAATCCCTACAGTGTGGACAACAGGCCATTCAACTGATAAAGTCCACACATATCCTCTGGTGAGCATCCCACCCAGATACACCCCACAACCCCAACCACTGACTCTGCATTTCCTACGACTAATCAACCTAACCCGCATATCTTTGGACTGCGGGAGGAAACCTATGCAGGCACAGGGAGAACATACAAACTCCACATAGACAGTCACCCAAGGCTGGAATTCAACTCAGGTCCCCGGCACTCTGAAGCAGTAGTGTTAACCACTGAGCTACCTTGTAGGATTTTATATATTTTACCACAAACACCTTTCATTTCTTCTAAACTCGATAGAATACAGATACCTTTGAGTCAAAGCAAAAGAAGATACAGTGCTGAATCTCCACATACTTTAGCTGTGTCATTTTTGTTGAGTATCAAGGTTTTGGTCAACACAGCCCAGCAAGTTACCTCATGTGATCTTCCCAATCTTGCATCCTCAACTACTGGGCAGAATCAGAATATCCTTTATTATCGCGTGCACGCGAATAAGTGCAGTGAAAAGTTTGTATTGTCACCTTTTGGTGCCACCTTAGGTACAGATGGCAAAGATGATTAAAATGTTGTTACAGAGTTAAAAAAAAACAGGTTAGCATGAGAAGAGTTTGAAAAATCCAGAATGATAATAGAAGCAATACTTAAGTTCCAGTCCCTCTCCGACATGAGCCTGTGCCCACCGGCTCTAAAACACAAGGCCGTGCTTCTTCCAAGTGCTGGCTTCCATCCAGGGCTTACTGCAAAACCGCTCTGACTCCGGCCTGCTCCACCACCTCAGCGGGAATCATCCCATTCGCTCGGCCCAGTCACCACCACAAGGATTCAGCCCATTCACTCGGTCACCATCACAGGGACTCAGCCCGTTCGCTCGGTCACCACCTCAGGGACTCGGACTGTTCACTCAGTCACCACCACAGGGACTCGGCCTGTTTGCTCAGTCGACACTGCAGGGACTCAGCCCGCTTGCTCCAGCCATGAGCCATCTCCCTCAAATCCACTCTCCGGGTAGGGAAGCACAGTCAAACGTTGAGGTAGGTAAGGGAAGAAAGCTGCAAAGGGGAATAATAAGTGAGAAAAGGAAAAAGAACTGGCGAGCAGAGGAGCTCTGACTGCAGCGTTCTATTCTGCTGCCATTCTCAGCACAGCCCTGTGTCATCCCTCTCATCTGGTGCTAGCCTGATTTTCCCATTCACTGCAGCCACATGTACTCATCACTGCCAAGATTTCTGCCTCCCATGTCATCTTTCAATGGCCATTAATTACCCAGTCACTTACTGGGAGCTGGCAGCTGTTCTGTGATATTTTGACATCTGCCCTGGACATGGCAGGTAAGAGGAAATCAAAGTACCGTTTTGCAGGCAAGAACCTACAGGTCCTGGTGAATAGGTCGATGCAGAGGAGATTCATCCTCTTTCCCCAGGACAACCAGAAGACTCCACAACACAAGACACTGCCAGCATGATCTGAGATTGCCACCCAGCCAGTGAGTTTGCAATTGCCTGGAGGAACATGCAGCAATGCAAAAAAAAGTCAGTGATTCGGCTGCTCCACCAGAGTAAGTGTCAACATTTACTTTCTGCTCCCCAACATTCACACTCTCTCAGCTGTCGCATCCACTTCGCTCCAAGCCTCATGCTGTACCACACTCACCATTGCAAGCAATATCTTATCTCAATCACATGCACCCACTCTAGCATACCCCTACCCAATCCCACCAGTTCTGCCTGATCTCTGTCCTCCTGTTCAATCACTCAGGACATATCACCCACTTTCCCCCAGCTGCATCAGCACTAACAACATTGTCACCACTTTCATCTCAGCCAATCCCTCCCTTTCTCTAAATACAAGAAGAGTGCTGCACATTTGGGCAGAGAGAATCAAGAAAAACAGTGGAGTACCCAGCAATCAGCTCCTCACCCTCAATGAGGGGAGGATGCTCATCCTGAACCAGAACACCCTAAGCAACTGACTTATTGCGCTCAAGTCCCTGGACTGATAGCAAATGCAGCCATTGAGGTACTGTGCCTGGACCTTCTGACTGAAGTCTGTCTCCCTTGACTTGACTGCACATTTGAGGCATGGGCATCTGCTTGCACCAAACACAGGTTGTTAACTACATATGCAGCCCACACACAGTGCCAATGTGAGAATAATGTCGCATTCTGTCATACAAGAATATGTGTACCCTCTTGACGGATGACTACTGACAACCATAACAAAATGCCTGGCTTTATATTTGCACTAAACTGAAAACTCTTTAAAGTGCAGGTGAGTGGGCAAAGTGTTGAAGTACAAGGCACAGCAGGTAGGTGTAAAATGAGTGTGTGGTGGTGGTTAGGGAGCGAGTGATCAGTCCTGAGATGCCCTCTGGTCTGGTCCGAGATGGCTGCCTATCTCAGTGTGTGAAGCATCCATACTGCAGCAGTGAAAGGTGTCAGCATGATCCAAAATGCAGCAGCACTCTGCCAGTGGATGAAACGTGTGCAATCAGGATGCAGTGAGGGTGGCATGTAGCAGATGCCAACTTTTAAAGATGTGGGATGCATGTAGCTATTGCCAATCGAGTGTACCCTCAGACAAGTGGTGAACCAGAGTACCAAGCATCTGCCCAGACTTCCATGTCAGGAATCCTCAGCATCTGCTTCTTACCCAGTTGGTGGCAGAATGGCAGCCTGCGTATTAATGAGGTCAGAGTAGGTAGTTATGAGGGTGATAATGAGCAACAATCCCCATTAATAGGCCTTTCGTTACTCACTATTGACAATTTTTCTCAGCATGAGGAACTTTGTTGGAAAATGCAACTTGTCACCTGCAACATTGAGAAAGGCCTCACTCGTCATCTTAATCAATTCTCCCAAACTTCTCATCACCACAGCTCACTTCAGCCAGCTCCTGGGAAGGTATTGCTCCATTCCATATTTTGTATCTGACACTTGCAAAAATCTGTACACCCGTGATCAGAAGTGAGGAATGAATAAGGGTTGTACTGGTGAAAGTATTTTTGTTTTATTTAGTGATAAATTTGCATTGTTATAATCCATATGCGTCTAAGCCTTTATTCATTAGAGACTGGAGATGGCAATCAGAGCTCTTGATCTTGCTATTTAGACTACTCAGTGTCTCTGTCACCTCAGGGTGAATTGCAGAATAGTGCTGGCACTTCATCAGAGATGATGGGTCTAGGCCCGAAACGTCAGCTTTTGTGCTCCTGAGATGCTGTTTGGCCTGCTGTGTTCATCCAGCCTCACATTTTATTATCTTGGATTCTCCAGCATCTGCAGTTCCCATTATCTCTGGCACTTAATGTTTCTGTGCGGAGCCTGCCAGGCTCTCACCCTCAGGCAGCGTGCTATTCTTGCATGCTACTTTGGGTTTTATGCAAATTGCAAAACTGTCATTAATTGTGTTGGGAAATATTTGTTCAATTTGAGTCCAGGAATACAACACCAAACTAAATTATTTATGAACAGGTCTCAGACCAAATAGAATAATAAGCTAGAGTCACTGGAAGCTGAACCTCACTGAATCAAGCAATGCCATATCGATTTTGAGGGTGCACCTTTAGTTCGAAACATTTAACTTCCATGCTTTGTGATGACAGTGAATAAATGAAATTGCTGAAGATGAGAACGAACTGTTTGCAGTTGAAGAAATAATGTTGCATATGCAATTGATCATCTGCTGACTGTAAGTACTGACTACATTGTGAAACATCAGCAGCTGCAGTCAGCTGATGGGGCTGATCGCTTCACAAAATGCTCTTCATGGACCTTGCAACTCGCACTATAGTGTCAGCATATTAACCAAGGACATGGAATAACTTAATATGCTTTGTGTTTCATGGTTTCTGCTGGAATTGCTTTATTTATCTATTATAGGCTGAACTCCTCTCCAAAGAATGCTTATATTAATATGATGTGAGAACCTACATTTCTTCAGTCAATAATTTAAAGCCAACTTAGTCAGTGAACCAGGATTTTGGTGAAATAGTCAGGTGATAAATGAGTCTGCATTGCAGATTTTACATAACCAGTCTCAAACCTGGATTTCTTTTACTTAATAAAGAAAACCATTAACTATAACTTTGCTTTCTGTATATTAATACGTTATCATGTGCAGCTTCAGAATTAGCTTATCTTCCATCGCTGAAACTGTTTAGCCACAGAAGTATAACTGGAATAACTTAGGCTGTAGTGGTGAAGGATACCTTTTGTACAACTAAAAGCCATAATGTAATAAATTGAAAAATTCTCCTGGTGTGTATAAGGTATTTCAGGACATTTGTGTTGAAGTGCTGTACAGCAAAAAACTAACTAAAGTTGTATATAGTTAGATTTGTGAAATGCACTTTGCACTATATTTGATAATTGTTATTCTACCACATTAAATCATGCAAGATGGCAGCAGGGTAGGTTGGTCCTTTCGGAGCTCCTCTGCTCTGCCTGTTCTTTTTCCTCCTTATTCTTATTTTTTCTCTCTTCTTTTTCACTCTTGTCTTCTTCTCTCCCTTCAGCATTGGAGCTGGCAGTGAGTCCTACAGCAGCGCATGGGCTGCAAGCCTCAGAGCAGCACAGGGAAGACTCTCACAGCAGCACATGGGGAACAGCACTGGAGCATCATGCAGGCAGCAAGCGTGAGCCAACAGCACAAGTAGGAGCAGGCAGCCAAGGCGAGCGGGAGAATGCAGCTCGAGGCTGCTTCCCTGGACCAATGGAGGGGTCGAGTCTCGGGAGTGATGGAGGGGCCAAGGTACCAATCCTGGTGCAGCATGACTTGCCTGATTGCTGCTGAGTGCTTGCTCAGAAGCAGAGTGGAGGCTGGAGCAATGCAGGGCAAATGCTGAACTTGGGCCTGGCACCAATATACTGAGCTGCTGTTATCGGCCTGTAATTTAAAACTTATTCACTCTGTTGTAGCTACCTCTGTAAGTAGTGCTTACAAATTTAACTCTGTAAGATTTGTACCTAGGTACTTGTACCTAAGATGGTGCCATTGAAAGGCAGCCAGTGTAAAACCTTTTCACTGTATTCCTATACTTCTTATTGTAGTATAAGTGACTATAAAGGATATTCTATTAAATTTAGGCTTAAACATAGGTTCTATTGTTTATTTCTGATGGCACTCCATTCCAATGGCTGTGCACTCAGTGACCTCCTATGTTATGATTGTCAAAGTCATACAAATTTTATCTTCATGTCTCATGGTATGTAAGTGATTTTATTGATTTTGGATCTTACGACCTATCCGCAACTTTCGTTTCAGTGATGTCAGAATCCATTGTCCTGCTTTTAACCAGACCCATTCTAGATAAGTGGACTGGTTTGGGTCACAGGCCAGTTTTACAAATTGCTTGATTTTATGTTTCATTGATTTCAACACACATGCAATTGGGCAATCTTTGGGATTAACCACACCCGCTCCCAGCCCCCATTCAAAAAGCAGAACGTTAGTCAGAACAAAGTCATTACTGTTGAAGAGACAGGACTGTCCTGCTCAATGGCTGAAAGGATCTGTTGCTGACTAAACCTAATGTTAAAGCTTTGATTCCCCCTATTAATGAGCAGAAATACAACATATAATGCTCACTTCATGCAACAACAAATATTAGGTAATCAGCACTAATGTACCCTGGTCAAAGCATGTTCTGAGAAGTTGTGTAAACCTCTAATTAAAAAATGGCAGCAAGCAGTTCAAACTTATTCTCTGAAGTAGCCTGTTAATTAACTTGTTTAATAATTAGGAGATATTTGGGAATAAACCAGTAAACAGGCCAGCAAATGGTATGTACAATCAATGCTAAAAACCCAATGTGATATCTGTTATTGAAGACTCTCAGCAATTCTCTTAATCAATGACAGTCTGTCTTCCAAGACTATGATGATGAATTTTGAGATCGGCATATGAGATATGCCAATATATAATAACTAGTAGTCCATTTTTCTTTTCAAGATTCTTGCTACTATGCTAGTAGATTTGTGTAAATTTTACTGTAGTGCAGGCTTGGGCAAGGAACTATGCCAATTCACTCCCCATTGTGAATCCAATCTCCACAAGACAGCCAGGCTTGCTTAATTGCATGTAAACAAGTCTCTTGTTCGCCTTTGCTGAAAACAGATTTTGAGATTTTTTTTCGGGATCATATAAGCAGGTTTCTATTATCTAGGTTATTAAAGTATGTCTTGCTTTGAGATTTTAATCATTTGTTTACTACTGGGATTGTGTTATACTTGTAAAGCTAAAATGCTGTATTCCTGAAAATGTGAAACAAAAACAAAATATGCTGGAGATGCTCTGCAGGCAAGCAGCATCTCGGGAGAGATGAAAACACATAGCTGAACTATACTTTGAGGACTCCCTATGCCCTATCAAAGGTTTTAGGAGTGAGTCCTGCTTTAATGTTTTGGCAAAAAGTTATGAGGGAAGACTACACCCCCAAACCACCTTTCAGAGAGATGTTTCATTTCGTGGAGATGCCAGACAATTAGATGCCTGAAGCTCTGCAATTCCAACCAGGCCACCAGTTGCAATTATAAATTTCTGTTCTGTAGGTAATGTAGGTTTTCTGCAATAGACTCTCATCTCCAAGGATGTCATGTAGAGCCTGATGAGGGTCATGTTGACCAAGGCAATGGGGAACGGTGGGCATGTGGAGGGAAAACTGGTGGGTCGGGGCTTCCACTAGCGACCCATGAAGGAAGCACCCCTCTTTCAATACCTTCAGCCTGCAGGATCAAACCGGTCAAACAGAATAGCCGGTGCAGGCCATTCCCACTGCTTATTATCCCATCAGAGGATGAGGGCCCTTGAATGGGCATTAATTGGCCACATAAGGACCTCAACTGAGTTATCATTGGGCAGTCAATTTGATGTAACCCTCACCACATGTAATATCATTTTGGGAAACACATGAATGCACGTGAGCTAGCTGATGGCATCATGATCTATTCTATGGGTCCAATTGCCTGCTTTTCCACTCATGGATAGTCTATAATATTGAATGCCTTAGTCCAGTGATCTTTCAGTACCTGGAGACAGTTGGTAAAGAAAGAGATTTGGCTGTGAAAGTGAGTTTTTGTGGACATCTTGATACCATAGATGCTGCCAGCATGTTAGCTTGAATTATAGTTAAATGTGTTTTAAAACAAACTGAATCCACACAGATTTTTAAAGGCCAGCTTGATAGAATGTCACAGCTCACAGTCCATTTCAACCTAATACAATGAGGGTCAATTGTCTCATTCCAAGATCATTGGCCATCTGGGATGATTCATTTACTTCAAGAACAGTAGAGGAGGACAGGTAGCTGGCTTTATTGACAGGTTTAATGACAGAGCAGTGTACATGGAGAAAACTCATGTCACAGCTTTTCATGTGCAGGGAATACAGAGTAAAAGGACAAAGGCACACATTGGCAGACAAATTATAAAGAAAATTGGACTGAGACCTGAAAGTGAAAGTGCAGGGCATTTGTACTCAGAAGTTATCTAAAACATAGGTGTGGCTAATAAAAAATTATACTGGCCAATTTGCAAGAACAGAAGTGAGCCTGGTGAACTAAATGGACCCCATTTTTTATTGCCCCGAAGATGTTGATTTCCTGGTTTAAGTAAAACAGCTTATTTTTCGAAGTCTTTTTCCTGAAAATTTTTCCATTTACGAAGATGGCCCATTTTTACATACCAGAGTAATTACATTGCATCATTTGAAAAATTGTTGTTGGGCCATATTATATTAACATAAAATGCTGATTAAGCAGCTCAGCTCTGTTTATTAGGACATTTGCCTGATATCTCTGGTTATCAAGCAGACTAGACATCAGCTTCGTCACTTTCATTGGTCAAGCCATACTTCATTCCTCTTTGTATCTCCCATTCCTCTTTCATACCATATATCTACCATACCCCTCCATATTCCCCATGTTCTTCTCTTTTCACCTCACATCTTCCATGCTCATTCAACCAGTATTCACTAGCTACAAAAATTCTGAGCTTTTTGAGAATACTGGGATGTGTTTGACTTGCTCATAAAACAATTTAAAAAGTAAATACCTGCTGATAAATTAAAACTTTTGAACTTCTCATAAAACTGTCATTCAAACACAGTGCAAGTCCCATTCAAGAAACATATAACCCAGATAGGTTAAGCATATGGAAACGTCACTTAAAAGAAAGATCTAGTTATTACTCGGTAATAAAACTGCCAATAAACAGGGCTAGCAATCCCTTTTGGAATGAAGAAAGAGCTAATAAGGCTAAGATCAGTCAAGTACACTTAACAAGAGGTTCTGGCCAAACAGATGCCAACCTATCTTTTCATCCTGCTTCTACTGAACAGCGTGGAAGAAAACTTCGCAAATAAAAATAATTTGTTGTTAACATTAAGTACAATTAGAGAATCTCACAACGTGTTTGTTTTCATACCTAATATGTTGATTAACTACATTTTCCTATGTTGTATGCACAGGTTTGAAAGTGCACCACAATAAAAGTAGGACTGTATTGCATCCCTGGTTAGGCATCCCTGTATTGCAGTTCAGGGCCATTAAGATCAAGATTCTTTATCAATTAAAATAAAAATGATAAATTTAAGTTATTTGCAATGGAATATTGAATACATTCTTTACACACTTGATGAATTGTTAAGTTTTTCTCCATAGTTCTCAGCAACCACTATATTTATGAAAATAAGAGAGCAATATGGTGCGCTTACATTACAAAGTAACTTTGACAAACAATTTTACAATAGAATTGGTGAGCCTGTGCTGTGGAAACTTTCCTTTATGCTAATGTGTAATTGCCACATTAGTTAGAACCACACAGAAAGAAGTGTGAATACAAACAAGCCAGTGTATATGCAACACTTTTCATTTTGTGGTTTGTGGCTCTTTGTCTGCTTGATGAATACTCTGAAGAATGCTGAAGGTTTATGTGAAATAGCTTCACTGGCTGTATAAATGGTCTAAAGCATTCAGCTTGCTCGTGGCTGGAAAACATGACACATCACTTTTGAGAGCATTGTATACAATTTGTTATTTTCTTAGGATCAGGGCAGTTAACAGTGGGAGAAAAATAAACATAAAGCAGAAGAAATGAAAAACCAAAAGCTGAGTGTAAGTGAAGGACATACTTCATCAAAAGTGGCAGTAAATAGTGCTGAATGTACTATTTATTTGCCAGATTCCCAAAGTATGTTATGGGGACCGCACTGTGTGTAGGCATGTATAGGCACTGGGAGCAAAGTGACTGAATTTGAAGAGCAGTAACTCTAAGGATAGAGTAGAAATAAAACTGCACTTCTCAGAGACATTGAAAATTGCAGCAGAATGCAAAAATAAACAATCCCTCATTTTATGGATATGACCAGTAAGTTTTATGCCATTTTTGATGTATTTGTTAACTTAACAATGTTGCAGTTGTGTCTGTATTAATGAAACAAAAATCAAAATGGAGCGATTCTGAAAATGTTCAATCAGATTCCCTTCTCATCCTTCTAAACACTGTTGTACACAGACGCAGAGTCCTCAAAAGCTCCTCATGTGACAAGCTCTTCATCCCCAGGATCATTATTCTAAATGACTTCCATTTAAGGGATGTTTCAAGATCTTTCACATCAAGGGGTGGCAGGAGGAAAATAAGCACTCTCCTACTTTGTGCTTTCTAGAGGCCTGGTCAGTAGGCTGTAATGGAGACATCTGACTGGAGCATCATGGAATGGTAACAAGGTATTTTATTACACTGTTACAATGTTCTATTAATATTCTATTAAGACTCACCTTTTTGAAATTTAATTTTGTCCTTCTTTCCACCTACTACAAAGTAACAGGTCCTTCCTGACATTTACAGTTCTTAAGATCTGTTCCTTTATAAATATGTCTTTCTGTATAAGTGTATTCTTGTAATAGGGACAATTAACTGAGCTTAATGTTTAAAAAATACTTTAGATGTAATGTTCTACTTAACAGAACTTTATTCAATATTGACAACATATTGCAAGGGTTTTTATTAGATTACATATTCAGATTTTCAATTTGTTGGAACTTCAGGATTGTTTATTGTGACCAGCAAGAAGGATATATACTAGAAATCCATTTAAGTGTATAAAGCCAGGTTTATTTACTTTAATTTAGACATTACTGCAGAATCATTGTTTATTACCTCTGTTATGGTCAGTTGAAGAGGAATAAATTGGTTTCCTTTGTTCAATCTCCTCGGCTGGCTTCAACAAATTTTTTGGGTTTTTTTCACACACTCTCCAACTAAAGCTGCAGTTGACTAATTTCTAGTAATCAATACAACGTAAATTATAAGGTTTTCATGAAGGAAAAGAAAGCAATTTTATTAACTGCTAAACCCAAAAAGATAACAACAATATGATGGCAAGTATACATGCACAGTTATCCTCGATGTTCTCAGTACTCTGGTATTTCTTTTCAATCAGAACTGTCACTGGGTTTATTTTCTTCTTGACAGGCAGACAGAATTTCAGTTGTTTCCGGTTTTACAATCAAAGTTTGTCTCTTCTCTCCTGCTACAAAAATAAACTGCTTGAGAAAGAAGCTTCTTTTCTGTATTTTATCTGCAGAAGTTATATTATTCATGTTATTTACCAATTGTAGTTCAGGCTCTTTTTGCTTTGTTATGGACTGCTTTTTCATGAAATGAGAGAAACGGGCAAATTGGGTGAGGTCACAGTTGCTGGCACAGCTGTTGGCACAGGTGAAGATGGGTAAAAGATGGTCAGATGTTCAAGGGGAGTGAGTACAGACGACGGATGCCATACACGGTTAGTGGCGTATGGAATTGGGCAGGTTAGAGTGAGTGAGGAAAGATGTTGCATTAAATTAAATAGGGGAGGTGATTACCTAGTGGTATTATCACAAGATTGTTAATTTGGAGACCTAGATAACATTCTTGCAACCTGGGTTTGAATCCTGCCATGGCAAATGTGGAATTTTAATTCAATAAGACATCTGGAATTCAGAATCTAATGATGATCATGCATTGATTGCAAGAAACCCCCATCTAGATCACTGATGTCCTTTTGGGAAGGAAACTGCCATCCTTATCTGATCTGGCCTACATGTAGCTCCAGACCTACAGCAATGTGGTTGACTCTGAAGTGTCTTCTGGGCAATTAGTGATGGGCAATAAATGCTGGCCTTGCCAGCGACGTCCTAAACCCATTAGAACAAAGAACAAAGAACAACAAAAATTACAGCATAGTAACAGGCCCTTTGGCCCTCCAAGCCTGTGTCAATCGAGATCTTCTGTCTAAGCCTGTCATCTATTTTCTAAGTGTCTGTATCCCTTTGCTCCCTGCCCATCCATGTACCTGAACAGACACATCTTAACAGCCACTAACGTATCTGCGTCTACCACCTCCGCTGGCAACACGTTCCAGGCACCCACCACCCTCTGCATAAAGAACTTTCTGCGCATATCTCCCTTAAAATTTCCTCCTCTCACTTTGAACTCATGACCCCTAGTAATTGAGTCCCCCACTCTGGGAAAAAGCTTCTTGCTATCCACCTTGTCTATACCCCTCATGAATTTATAGACCTCAATCAGGTCCCCCCTCGATCTCCATCTTTCTAATGCAAATAATCCTAATCTATTCAACCTTTCTTCATAGCTAGCGCCCTCCATACCAGCAGCATCCTGGTGAACCTCCTCTGCACCCTCTCCAAAGCATCCACATCCTTTTGGTGATATGGCGACCAGAAATGTACACAGTACTCTAAATGAGGCCGAACCAAAATCTTATACAACTGTAACATGACCTGCCAACTCTTGTATTCAATACCCCATCCGATGAAGGAAAGCATGCTGCATGCCCTCTTGACCACCCTATTGACCTGCGTTGCCACCTTCAGGGAACAATGGTCCTGAACACCCAAATCTCTCTGTACATCAATTTTCCCCAGGGCTTTTCCATTTACTGTATAGTTCACTCTTGAATTAGATCTTCCAAAATGCATCACCTCGCATTTGCCTGGATTGAACTCCATCTGCCATTTATCTGCCCAACTCTCCAATCTATCTATATTCTGCTATAATCTCTGACAGTCCCCTTCACTATCTGCTACTCTACCAATCTTCATGTCATCTGCAAACTTGCTAATCAGACCACCTACACCTTCCTCCAAATCATTTTCATATATCACGGTGCCATCTTCCCTTCGCAGGGGTCTTCAGAAAATGTGCTCGACCAAACAAAGCAGTTTCAGAATGCCAGCACTTATCTGGGTGCACAGTGACCTTTCAAAGATAATGCAAAGAATACCAATCTTTCAGCAGATATTCACGGAGTGGCAAATTGTTCTAGGAATGGCCTGCAGAAAGGTGAAACTAAAATTAGACATGATGGATGACATAGGAGCAGAGTAGGTAGTTAATGGGGTGCATTTGTTAAGGTACAGTAAGAAATCTTGCTAAGTCCTCCAAAAACTATGAACTTAGCCAAAACAATCATTTACTGTCAGTGAGAGATAGTAGCACTGCAGATGCTGGAGAATCTGAGATAACAGATGACAGTTCTGATATTTTTGACTTAGTTGTACCTAGTACTAACCTTTGCTCACCAGCCCACTTCATGAAAGTTTTATGCACTTCTTTCATCTTCTAAATCTGAGTCATTATTTTATTCACTAATAATGATTTGTAGAATAGTTTATTAACAAAAGCCATTTGGCTATTTACCGTTATGTGCATTTCTCACTGAAGGCAGAATTAAAAAGTAATTTGAAGCTTCTGCCTGGCACATCAAAAACCATTATTTGAACTGGAAAGATGGCTACCTGAGACCTGAGGTTAAAAATTAGTTCACACAAACAAGAGAGGTAAGGTGAAAAAAAAGCTTTAATTTTCATTTGTTGCATTTTAGTTTTATGGGGCCAATTCTTCCCCTCCCCCTGCAGAGAGAGTAACGCTGAGCATGAATACAAAATATGCTGAAAATTTAAAAAATCATATTCTCAACATTGAGAAAAATTCTCTCAATTTTCCCCTCAAGCCTTAGATAGTAACGCCAGAATCCCATCCTTTAATGATGACCGCCTTATTTGTCTGAATTTGATTCTCGTTAATTATTGATTCCCCATCCCACTTCTAATTCTCCTCTGCTCCACTGAGAAACTTGAATGGGTAATTTTTCTGTAGTATGACATTTTGGGGCTAAAACTCACCAAATCCCTGTCCTGGCCAGGATCCAACTGATTCTTTACAATAAAGTTTCTGAATGCTCCACGGCCACCACCCTCTTCAATCCTTCGTCCATGCAACTCAACATCAGCAAACCAGAACAACCCAAACACTCTTACAGCACTTTACTTGCAAGTTGTTTAGTCAACCATGACTTCCAGCAGGGCATCGCACCCAGTTGTCTTGTACACAGAGACAGCCACACATCGCATTCATCTACATAGGATGCTGTTGTGCTGCCATGGATACATGCTTATGGGTCTAAGCTTGTTTTGTTAGCTGTCACTGGCTAGAGCTGAGGTTACAGGCTGCCAGTCGATAATGATTTAGTTTGCTTTTTAACGAAGGAGAAATAATAGACAGCTTGAGATTTTGGGGAGCCCTGAATAGTCCTTCATCAATTCAACGGTGGATGGACATGTAGCAGTGTGCTACATCAACACCAGAGCTGCAACGGCTGGCAAAAGCTTACATGGCAAGCAAACCAGATCTGCTTCCAACAAATGTCTGAAAGTCAAAGGGGAGCCAGATACTAGTAGGGTAAAGGGGGCCATAGTCAGTTAGGAGATACCCCCACTAGTTCCATTATACCACATGGGGTTGGCCATGGTAATTCCTAGAGGTCCATGTGCAGGTAGTCCAGGCATGTGGGGTAGGTTAATTGTGATGCCGTGAATACATCAATCTGAATGGGGTGGGCCAGTTTTTCCTGGAATGAAACAAAGGCAGAGATTGAGTATAAAGAAAGTGGAAGTGCATGATCAGGAGAGGTGATGAGATGTCCCCAGTGAGCAAGTAGGAAGCTCAGAGGGCAGAGAGGGATAATTAGTTTGGGATGTGAGTCCTTGAGTGGACATGATACATGCAGTAGTGAGAACTGTAGTTCACCAGCCTTGGTGAGAAAAGTATGCAGTGCCAGCGTTAGAGTGAGTGCTTGTCATTGAATGTGAGCGAGCAGAGAGAAGGTGGTAGCACTTGCCATTGTTGAGCACAGTAGATCATTAACTTTCTTACAGGACTGCTGGACATCCCTTTTGATAAGTGACATAACACTGGCCATACTGTTAGTTCTGCCTGGGATGGCTGAGTCTCTTGGTGAGGCCTCCTTTGGCTGTCAGTGGGGCTACTCATTGCCTTCCTCACTACAATCAAGGCTAGCAACACCTTCTTCGGCTCTCCATCCTTGAGGTGGGGAGCAAGTTTGCTTTTCATCTGCAACATCTTCAGAGTCAAAAATCTCAAAGTGAGTGGTCGTTCACAGCTTCCACTGGCTGGAGTAGGATGCTGCCGGGCTTTGAATATAACACCTGAGGTGTGTAAGCCAGAAGGTCCCAGCATTGGCAAGCTCTCCTGCCTCTCCTGAAAAACAATTGATTGAGAAATATGCCCAAAATCTCTGTTGCATAATTTATAAAGTGAAAAAGTGGAAAGATTGCAAAAGAAAATTCACCCTATAGACCATGGAGGAATGGATGCCATGAAACTCATGCTTCGCCACATGAACTAAAAATGTAGAAATCGAGTCCATTTTTTCTCCCAAAATGAACGACATATTAAACTGAATTAGTGAAATAACAATGCACTCTTGAGAAGGAGAGAAAGTAACACAAAATACAGTACTGTGTTTTATTTATGAAAGAGTTAAGCACACTCATTTAAAATTCAGAGCAGCGTCGAAATCAATTTTTAAAATTATTTGATGTTTAGCAGTCTAAATGCCATAGAATCCCCACAGTGTGGAATAAGGCCACTTGGCCCACTGAGTCCACACCAACCCTCTGACCCACCCCCTACCCTATCCCTGTATCTTCCACCCCCGAGACACTATGGGCAATTTAGCATGGCCAATCCACCTAACCTGCACATCTCTGAACTGCGGGAGGAAACCAGAGCAAACCCACATAGGCACAGGGAGAATGCGCAAACTTCACACTGACAGTCGCCCAATTGAACCCGGGTCCCTGCCACTGTGAGGCAGCAGTGCTAGGTACTGAGCCACTGTGCTGCAAGGCAGTTTTGATGTATCAATTCAGAAATCATTTCTGATGCAGTGTAGACACAACACTGGGATATAGTGCTAAAGCATTCACGTCATTTTAGTGGCTGAAGGCCTGACCCTGACAGTGATTAAAATTACAAAGGATCATATAAACTTGTCAGAATGTTCAGCTGACCACTTAGGTTTTAATGACAACTTCCCTTTTGAGACTAAGAAACAAGTAGTTCTTTCCCATTCATTAAAATAACAGGGTGGAAATGAGAATATTTTTCTATGACAAATGGAGAGAGAGAGAGAAATGGTTCCCACAGAAAGAGACTGAATGAATGAAATAAAGTCTTCAACCACCTGTCTTTAGCTATTGTAAATATTCGAAAAATCAGTGAATAAACGCAGAAAATTTATAAATATTCTTGAAAACTATTTTAACATTGTTTCATGCCATGAGTCCATCGAACAAGATCTTATTCCAGGAATCCTGCTTTAATTGTGAGCTCCATTCTCTTGTATTCTACTGAATCCTGAACGACAGCGTTGATCTTCCCATTTTGTAGCTGAAAGCCTATTTTGACTTGATAATCCAGTTGCTTTACACCTAATAACTTGCAAAATGGTCATCACAAAGCAACTTGAAACTTTGTCTTATGGAAAAAACAGAATGGACAGACTTCACTTATGCTTGAACCACATCAATGTCTTTTGTTCTATCTCACTAAAATATTGTACAAATATCCCATTATATATGTTCACTGCAACAATAAATGATTAGAAATGTTTTTCAGATGTAGGTAGTAATGTCCTTCAAATACAATTTGTCAACATAGAGTAAGGAACTGTGGAAACCTGTCAAGGGGAAGAAACACTGTCATGACAGTTTTTTACTGAGTTCTACAATAGAAATCACTTGAGAGTAAGGCCAGGCTTGTATATACATGACACTAACCTTTCTTCATTCCCTTCTAATTCCTATCAGTCAGAGAGTCAGGAAGTTGCATTCAGCATGAGGATCGAAGTGGGTGCAGTAAATGGTGAAATTAAAAGTTGTTTTTGCTTACTGTGATCACAACCAATTATGTTAGCTAGCAACACTACTGCTAAATTAATATGATGCCATAGATAAATCCAAACATACTTTGTGTAAGAAAGTTCTTATTTCTTAACCAACCAAATTGATTTTAATAAATATTATAATTCCTGATAAATGAGCTAAAGTTAATTTTAAAGAGCCTGACCTGATAAAGATAATATTGTGAAAATATAGCTTTCCAAACTCAAGGAGAAATCAAGGCAAAATTTGCCTTGTGGAATATCCAAATGCTTTTGTAAATTCAATGCATTTGATGTTAGAAGTACCAACACACCTCAGATAAATACGAAGTTAGCCAAGATAGAACTTTATCTTCAATGTCCACAGTACAAACAATTATCTTAAAAGGTTGGTGAAACAGTAATTTATTTTCCAGTGAAGTTTACTTTCTAAATAAATTTTAAAATTATGAAATGACTTTTTAATCTTCATATTTGTACTTCTGTAATGGCATCTTGTTGAAGCGTCTTAAAGTTTTTCACATAGCAAACTATGTTTGAAATCCAATGGCAGTCACCCTTTACTAGCTACATCTGACAAACAGAAATAAGATGAATAACAAGTAGTTGGCCTGGAATTAGCCCACAGCAGGATGAATGAAAATTGTCATCATTTATTATGGTTAAGTGGCTCATTATCTGTTTAAGAAGTGTGAATTACTTTTTATTGCAGGTATCATGCCTTTTTTTTGTTTCTAAGCTGCTAATTGTGTTATATGAAATTGGGCACAACAGTTAATTCTCGATATTTAGATCGAGTACTGTTAAAGCGTGCAATAGATATATAACTATAAATCTTATAAAAAAACATTTAAATGTGCCTTTTTGCTTCATACCTCCCTCTGCAATTTTGAGGTATTATATGCACCGTAAGATATATAACAAGCAAGTGATCAATGTGATACTGAGTGGGTGATGTCAATTAAGATTATCAATCATCCATCGCGGGGATGATTACATCTTATTTCTCCACAATCTTCTGGAGCCAGGCCAGCTTTTAAGGATTTATATTTCAATGCACTTGAGAGATGTCATGAGCCATAGTTTACAGAAGAGAAAGGTAAGTTTAGAATGTCCTTCTCATGCTCCATAATCGTGCCAGGCCCAAAACCCCGCCCAATATCTTGATTCTGCATGAGGGCACTGAGAGCTCAGACTCTATTTCAAATACTCCATTCAAATATCTGACTCCCTGCTTGACTGAAAGTTCTGGCCCTCTGATTGTTAATTGTACAATGTTTATTTATACAAATTTTGAAGGTTTCAATTAGTTTCAGTTTCTGATGTTGAGATTTTAAAAGATCTGAATAATAGTAAAAGGGAGATTTTTACATACAGTAAAAGGGAGACTTTTCACAGCAATTTGAAAGTAATGAATGCTTGACTGCTTTTTTCAAAGCTATTTTTCACATACTATTGTCAGTATAGGGCTCATTGCTTCTACAGAGCGCAGAATGGGTGAATGGACATGCATCTGGCCTAACCTGGCATGTGGAGGCATGAGACAAACTGGGCTATGTGCCGGGTAGAATAAAGAGCATGTGGGACCATGCTGGGGAGGATGGGTGGATATAATGATATGAGCTGACATGTATAAGGAGCATGAGGGATATGGGATTTGAAAGTTAAAGGCTAAAGGGATTTAATCAATTCGGATGGAATCCTACAGCTCTGAAGCAGACTCTTAATCAGCCGACCCAGCATCCCTCTGGCTACATCCACCTTCTTTCCTAGGTTCACTGACCTGGCTGTAGTTCACACCCACACTCAGAAATTCAAGGTCACATTTTACATGACACTTTCTCCTGCTAAGGCAACAGGCCTGAACTGGGACTTTCCCTGACTCCCACTACCTACCTTGAGAATGAGATTCCAGGTCATAGGTTGGGATTTTATTTCAGGCATTTACACCATCCCTAATACTAAATGAGAAACTCAGAAGAAAAAAATTCCCAAGTGTGTTATCAAGACGAATAAAGTTTTAAAATACATGCATTTATATAAAGGACCTCCTGCATTCTCAAAGGATCCAGATTCATGGGTGAAGCTTTTAACTACTGCAGTGATTTGAAGCAGGAAGCATCAGATTTGCCAGCCACTCCACACTCTGCAAATTAAACAATGTTAAAATGCACTAGGAAAATGCAATTTAAAAATTAAAGGATAATTATCACTGATACATATATCATGAAATGATTGAATGTCCTCCTCTGTATTGAAGTTACTGCTTTTATGAAAGAGATATTGCTGTCTGGTTTTCTAAAGATCCTAACCACATGTGCTCCACTTCTTCCAACAGTGATGTTTATATTTGGTATCGCCTGCCACACTGATCTGTTTAGATGGATGATTGACCCTCCAGAGATAGCAGTTCTACCTTATTACCATACAATTATTCCTTAGGTGCTCTACTCAGATTTTCGTGTGTAAGCTGCATGTGTAAGCCTTGGCTCAAAGGTATCAGATTCAGAGTCACAGTTTCAAGTCCAGAGAATTGAGCACAGACTCTGGGCCGATATTTCTGTTCAGAATGATGGATAGCTGCTTTGATAGTGGTATTGTCTTTTGGATGAAACCTTACACTGAAGTCCTGTCTGTCCTTCCGTGGATTTAAAAGTAAAATGAAATGTAAAAATCTAAAGTTTCCTCCAGTTTCCAGAGTCATTTAATAATTTTCTATTGCCCTCGGCTGTATCCTGTGTCATCATTGATCAGAATCTGGGCCAGTGGCTCAAGTATTCATGGCTCAACCACAATTACTGGTAACCACCAGTGTTGATGCCGTCCAATGTTTATGAGGCCAGTGGGGGTTTGGAGGTGTGACCATTTCATCTGAATTGACCGAACAGGCAGTCCTAAGATGTGCATCTCAGCTGCTTGTCTTGTCTGAATGGTCAGCATTCTCACAAAATGCGGTGATTTAGTTCATTTCCTGGAAAGAAAGCAGTAACAGTACAGTCAGCACTTCATTGATGTGGCTAGTAGGTTTACTTATAACCTGTTGGGATCCAGGCACTGTTCATTAAATCCAGGCCTATCCCCCACTAAGCTGACACTCCAGGCAAATAAATCTTAAGAAAGTTATGGAACTGCCATTAAAATTAAATTATTTAATTAAATTCTTAGCAGGGATCAGTCCTGATTTAACATATATAGCATTTTAACATGAGAAGTTAAATCAAGCCATGGGTTGACAGTAATGTGTTGTCAACTCCTTCTGATTGTTTTCAATAATTCCAACACAGTAGAGAAAACAATTACATGAAAAATCAAAAGGTAGCACAAATGTTGTGTTGTTGCTACTTTATAGTGACATTGGCAATCATAGCAATGCAATTGAGCAGAGAAACAAAGACTTAGAACATAGAACATTACAGCACAGTACAGGCCCTTCGGCCCTCGATGTTGTGCCGACCTGTCATACCGATCTCAAGTCCATCTAACCTACACTATTCCATGTACGTCCATATGCTTATCCAATGACGACTTAAATGTACTTAAAGTTGGTGAATCTACCACTGTTGCAGGCAAAGCATTCCATTCCATACTACTCTCTGAGTAAAGAAACTACCTCTGACATCTGTCCTATATCTTTCACCCCTCAATTTAAAGCTATGCCCCCTTGTGCTCACCGTCACCATCCTAGGAAAAAGGCTCCCCCTATCCACCCTATCTAACCCTCTGATTATTTTATATGTTTCAATTAAGTCACCTCTCAACCTTCTTCTCTCTAACGAAAACAGCCTCAAGTCCCTCAGCCTTTCCTCATAAGACCTTCCCTCCATACCAGGCAACATCCTAGTAAATCTCCTCTGCACCCTTTCCAAAGCTTCCACATCCTTCTTATAATGCGGTGACCAGAACTGTACGCAATACTCCAAATGCGGCCACACCAGAGTTTTGTACAGCTGCAGCATAACCTCTTGGTTCCAGAACTCGATCCCTCTATTAATAAAAGCTAAAACACTGTATGCCTTCTTAACAGCCCTGTCAACCTGGATGGCAACTTTCAAGGAAATGTGTACATGGACACCGAGATCTCTGCTCATCTACACTACCAAGAATCTTACCATTAGCCCAGTACTTTGCCTTCCGGTTACTCCTACCAAAGTGCATCACCTCACACTTGTCTGCATTAAACTCCATTTGCCACCTCTCTGCCCAGCTCTGCAGCTTATCTATGTCTCTCTGTAACCTACAGCATCCTTCATCACTATCCACAACTCCACCGACCTTAGCGTGGTCTGCAAATTTACTAACCCATCCTTCTACGCCCTCATCCAGGTCATTTATAAAAATGACAAACAGCAGTGGATCCAACACCGGCCCTTGTGGTACACCGCTGATCTCCAGGATGAACATTTCCCGTCAACTACCACCCTCTGTCTTCTTTCAGCAAGCCAATTTCCGATCCAAACTGCTATAGCTCCCACAATCCCATTCCTCCGCATTTTGCACAATAGCCTACTGTGGGGAACCTTATCGAACACCTTGCTGAAATCCATATACACCACATCAACCGGTTTACTCTCATCTACCTGTTTGGTAACCTTCTCAAAGAACTCAATAAGGTTTGTGAGGCATGACCTACCCTTCACAAAACCATGCTGGCTATCCCTAATCAATTTATTCTTTTCTAGATGATTATAAATCATCTCTCTTATAACCTTTTCCAACACTTTACCAACAACTGAGGTAAGGCTCACTGGTCTATAATTACCAGCGTTGTCTCTACTCCCCTTCTTGAACAGGGGAATCACATTTGCTATCCTCCAGTCTTCTGGCACTATTCCTGTAGACAATGACGAGTTAAAGATCAATGCCAAAGGCTCAGCAATCTCCTCCCTGGCTTCCCAGAGGATCCGAGGATAAATCCCATCTGGCCCAGGGAACTTATCTATCTTCACACTCTGTAGGATTTCTAATACCGCTTCCTTGTGAACCTCAGTCCCACCTAGTCTAGTAGCCTGTATCTCAGTATTCTCCTCGACAACATTGTCATTTGCTGGGGTGAATACTGTCGAAAAATATTTATTTAGTGCTTCCCCTATCTCCTCTGACTCCACACACAACTTCCCACTACTATCTTTAATTGGCCCTAATCTTACCCTTGTCATTCTTTTATTCCTTAAATACCTATAGAAAGCCTTAGGGTTTACCCTGATCCTATCTGCCAACAACTTCTCATGTCTCCTCCTGGCTCTTCTGAGCTCTCTCTTTAGGTCTTTCCTGGCTACCTCGTAGCCCTCAAGCACCCTAACTGAGCCTTCACATCTCATCCTAACGTAAGCCTTCTTCTTTCTCTTGACCAGAGATTCCACTTCCTTCGTAAACCGCGGCTCCCGCACTCTACTGCTTCCTCCCTGCCTGACAGGTACATACTTATCTAGGGCACACAGGAGCTTATCCTTGAATAGGCTCCATATTTCTAATGTGCCCATCCCCTGCAGTTTCCTTCCCTATCCTATGCTCCCTAAATCTTGCCTATTCTCATTGTAATTGCTTTCCCCCAGCTATAACTCTCGCCCAGTGGTATACACCTATCCCTTTCCATCACTAAAGTAAACATAACAGAATTGTGATCACTATCACCAAAGTGCTCACCTACTTCCAAATCTAACACCTGGCCGGGCTCATTACCCAGTACCAAATCTAATGTGCCCTCGTCCCTTGTTGGGTTATCTACATACTGTGTCAGGAAGCCCTCCTGCACACACTGCACAAAAACTGACTCATCTATAGTACTCGAACTATAGTGTTCCCAGTCAATATTTGGAAAGTTGAAGACCCCCATGACAACTACCCTGTCTCTCTCACTCCTATCGAGAATCATCTTTGCTATCCTTTCCTCTACATATCTGGAACTATTCGGAGGCCTATAGAAAACTCCCAACAGGGTGACCTCTCCTTTCCTGTTTTAAACCTCAGCCCATACAACCTCAGTTGACGAGTCCCCAAACATCCTTTCTGCAACTGTAATACTGTCCTTGACCAACAATGCCACACCTCCCCCCTTTTTACCATCTTCTCTGTTCTTACTGAAACATCTAAATCCCAGAACCTGCAACAACCATTCCTGTCCCTGCTTTATCCATGTCTCCGAAATGGCCACAACGTCGAAGTCCCAGGTGCTAACCCATGCTGCAAGTTCACCCACCTTATTCCAGATGCTCCTGGCATTGAAGTAGGCATACTTCAAACCAACTTCTTGCTTGCCGGTGCCATCTTGCTTCCCTGAAACTTTATTTCAGACCACCCTACTCTCACCCTTTTCTATAGTCGAACTACAATTTTGGTGCCCATCCCCCTGCTGAATTAGTTTAAACCCACCCGAATAGCCTTAGCAAATTTCCCCCCCAGGATATCAGTACCCCTCTGGTTCAGGTGAAGATTATCTTGCTTGTAGAGGTCCCACCTACCCCAGAAAGAGCCCCAATTATCCAAGAATCCAAAACCCTCCCTCCTGCACCATCCCTGTAGCCATGTGTTCAACTCCTCTCTCTCCCTATTCCTCGCCTCACTAGCACGTGGCACGGGCAACAACCCAGAGACAACAACTCTGTACTAACTATGGAGTCCCCAATGACTATTGCTCTGCTCCTCTTCCCCCTTCCCTTCTGAGCAGCAGGGACAGACTCTGTGCCAGAGACCTGTGCCCCACCACTTTCCCCTAGTAAGTGGTCCCCCCCAACAGTATCTAAAACGGTATACTTATTGTTGAGGGGAATGGTCACAGGAGATCCCTGCCCTGCCTGCCGGTTCCCTTTCTGTCCCCTGACCGTAACCCATCTGCCTTTTTCTTGTACCTGAGGAGTGACTACCTCCCTGTAACTCCTCTCAATAACCCCCTCTGCCTCCCGTATGGTCCAAAGTTCATCCAGCTCCAGCTCCAGCTCCCTAACGCGGTTTTCGAGGAGCTGGAGTTGGGTGCCCTTCCCGCAGATGTAGTCAGCAGGGACACTAGTGGTGACCCTTACCTCCCACATTCTGCAGGAGGAACATTCAACTGCCCTGACCTCCGTTCCCATTGTTCTAAATTCCCAAAGAGACTGTTAAAAAATAAAGAATAAAATAAAGAATAAAATACTACAAAGACATGAGTTCTAATTCTACTATGGGATTTGGGAGAATTTAAATTCACTTAATTAATAAACACAGAAGAAAAGTCTAGTTGCATTGATAATGAAGAAGTTAGCAGCATGTTATCAAAAGCATCTGGATCACAAATGCTTTTCAGGAAAGAACATCTGCTATCCCTATGAAGTCGGGCCTATGTTTGACAACAGATTCACAAAAATGCTGTTCTTAATTGCCCTATAACCAAATAAGCCATTCATAAGATTATAATAAATATCTGTAGGAGTGAGCCATCCACCTATCAAGCCTATCCTGTCATTCAGTGAGATCATTAGTTCACATAGTTGGATCAAATTGCTATTAAGTACAAAACCAAATTTAGTAACCAACATAATAAAATGTGAGGCTGGATGAACACAGCAGGCCAAGCAGCATCTCAGGAGCACAAAAGCTGACGTTTCGGGCCTAGACCCTTCATCAGAGAGGGGGATGGGGGGAGGGAACTGGAATAAATAGGGAGAGAGGGGGAGGCGGACCGAAGATGGAGAGTAAAGAAGATAGGTGGAGAGGGTGTAGGTGGGGAGGTAGGGAGGGGATAGGTCAGTCCAGGGAAGACGGACAGGTCAAGGAGGTGGGATGAGGTTAGTAGGTAGCTGGGGGTGCGGCTTGGGGTGGGAGGAAGGGATGGGTGAGAGGAAGAACCGGTTAGGGAGGCAGAGACAGGTTGGACTGGTTTTGGGATGCAGTGGGTGGGGGGGAAGAGCTGGGCTGGTTGTGTGGTGCAGTGGGGGGAGGGGATGAACTGGGCTGGTTTAGGGATGCAGTGGGGGAAGGGGAGATTTTGAAACTGGTGAAGTCCACATTGATACCATATGGCTGCAGGGTTCCCAGGCGGAATATGAGTTGCTGTTCCTGCAACCTTCGGGTGGCATCATTGTGGCACTGCAGGAGGCCCATGATGGACATGTCATCAAGAGAATGGGAGGGGGAGTGGAAATGGTTCGCGACTGGGAGGTGCAGTTGTTTGTTGCGAACTGAGCGGAGGTGTTCTGCAAAGCGGTCCCCAAGCCTCCGCTTGGTTTCCCCAATGTAGAGAAAGCCGCACCGGGTACAGTGGATGCAGTATACCACATTGGCAGATGTGCAGGTGAACCTCTGCTTAATGTGGAATGTCATCTTGGGGCCTGGGATGGGGGTGAGGGAGGAGGTGTGGGGACAAGTGTAGCATTTCCTGCGGTTGCAGGGGAAGGTGCCGGGTGTGGTGGGGTTGGAGGGCAGTGTGGAGCGAACAAGGGAGTCACGGAGAGAGTGGTCTCTCCGGAAAGCAGACAGGGGTGGGGATGGAAAAATGTCTTGGGTGGTGGGGTCGGATTGTAAATGGCGGAAGTGTCGGAGGATAATGCGTTGTATCCGGAGGTTGGTAGGGTGGTGTGTGAGAACGAGGGGGATCCTCTTGGGGCGGTTGTGGCGGGGGCGGGGTGTGAGGGATGTGTCGCGGGAAATGCGGGAGACGCGGTCAAGGGCGTTCTCAATCACCGTGGGGGGGAAGTTGCGGTCCTTAAAGAACTTGGACATCTGGGATGTGCGGGAGTGGAATGTCTTATCGTGGGAGCAGATGCGGCGGAGGCGGAGGAATTGGGAATAGGGGATGGAATTTTTGCAGGAGGGTGGGTGGGAGGAGGTGTATTCTAGGTATCTGTGGGAGTCGGTGGGCTTGAAATGGACATCAGTTACAAGCTGGTTGCCCGAGATGGAGACTGAGAGGTCCAGGAAGGTGAGGGATGTGCTGGAGATGGCCCAGGTGAACTGAAGGTTGGGGTGGAAGGTGTTGGTGAAGTGGATGAACTGTTCGAGCTCCTCTGGGGAGCAAGAGGCGGCGCCGATACAGTCATCAATGTACCGGAGGAAGAGGTGGGGTTTGGGGCCTGTGTAGGTGCGGAAGATGGACTGTTCCACGTAACCTACAAAGAGGCAGGCATAGCTGGGGCCCATGCGGGTGCCCATGGCCACCCCCTTAGTCTGTAGGAAGTGGGAGGAGTCAAAAGAGAAGTTGTTGAGTGTGAGGACGAGTTCCGCTAGGCGGATGAGAGTGTCGGTGGAGGGGGCCTGGTCGGGCCTGCGGGACAGGAAGAAGCGGAGGGCCTTGAGGCCATCTCCATGCGGAATGCAGGTGTACAGGGACTGGACGTCCATGGTGAATATGAGGTGTTGGGGGCCAGGGAATTGGAAGTCCTGGAGGAGGTGGAGGGCGTGGGTGGTGTCACGGACATAGGTGGGGAGTTCCTGGACCAAAGGGGAGAAAATGGAGTCCAGATAGGTGGAGATGAGTTCGGTGGGGCAGGAGCAGGCTGAGACGATGGGTCGACCAGGGCAGGCAGGTTTGTGGATTTTGGGAAGGAGATAGAAACGGGCCGTGCGGGGTTGGGGAACAATGAGGTTGGAGGCTGTGGGTGGGAGGTCCCCTGAGGTGATGAGGTCATGAATGGTGTTGGAGATGATGGTTTGGTGCTCGGGTGTGGGGTCATGATCGAGGAGGCGGTAGGAGGTGGTGTCGGAGAGTTGGCGTCTGGCCTCGGCGATGTAGAGGTCAGTACGCCACACTACCACTGCGCCACCCTTGTCTGCGGGTTTGATGGTGAGGTTGGGGTTGGAGCGGAGGGAGCGGAGGGCTGCCCGTTCTGCGGGGGAGAGGTTGGAGTGGGTGAGAGGGGTGGAGAGGTTGAGGCGGTTGATGTCTCGACGGCAGTTGGAGATGAAGAGGTCGAGGGAGGGTAGGAGGCCTGGGGGTGGTGTCCAGGAGGAGGACTTGTGTTGGAAGCGGGTGAAGGGGTCAGTGGAAGGAGGGTTGGGTTCCCGGTTGAAGAAGTAGGCATGCAGGCGAAGACGGCGGAAAAACTGCTCTATGTCCGACCGTGACTGGTATTCGTTGATGTGTGGTTGTAGGGGGACAATGGTGAGCCCCTTGCTCAGGACTGACCGTTCGTCCTCAGTCAGTGGGAGGTCTGGGGGGATGGTGAAGATTCGGCAGGGCTCAGTGTGGCTGTCTCCTCTGGGGTTGCAGGCTGTGGAGGTTGTGGGCGGAGCGATGATGTCGTCGGCCGTGGGTGAGGTTCCGTCGGCCGTGGGCGGGGTTCCGTCGGCCGTGGGCGGGGTTCCGTCGGCCGTGGGCGGGGTTCCGTCGGCGTCGACCGTGGGCGGGGTTCCGTCGGCGGTGGGAGGATCGGGGTGGGCGGCAGCAGCTGAGGTGAGGGTGGTGTGTGGGCTGTAGTACCTGGACGTGGAGGTGGTGACTGCAGCAGCGGTTCCGGAAGTTCTGTGGCCGGCGGAGGCGGATGTGACGTCGTCGGTGGGGTCTCCGGCCGTGTCCTCATGGTCAATGGCGGCGGGTGCATGGTGGGGGAGGGGCAGGGACAGAGTCGGGATTTGGGAGGCGCAGGAATCCTCTTGTGGGTGGCAGGGGCCCGTGAGTTGGTTGTACTTACGATTTTTGGTGTCCAGTAAAGCTGAGTGGAACTGGGTGTTCAGTCTGTGGATCCTGCGGAGGATAAAAAACAGCAGGGGTCCTTTGCAGGTCTGGGAGAGGGAGGCTCTGAGCTGGGGCAGGCTGGATTGCAGTGCCTGGAGGTGCCGGCGCATGGCTGCGAGTGTCTGTTTCAGGACTCGCAGGGAGAACCGCTTCTGAAGGGTCTGAATATTCTGGGTGTAGAGGTGGTCACGGTTGGGGCCAAATTGGGAAGGCTGAAATGTAGACTGTAGTCCCTTGGGGATGATCTGGTTCCGTAGGCAGGTGCTGAGAAAGGTGATGTGGCTGTGGTACCTGGTTTGCTTCAGGACATAAACACTGACTTCAGAGCTAGAAACAACAAAAGCCTACTCTGCCTCGCTGACCCTGCAAAATCTTCCTCACTAACTTCTCACAATGAGACACCAACAATCTAGTTTACAACCCAGGGTGCTTCACTTCAACAAACCAATAACTGACCTTTTTGTCACTTTTCAATCTCCATTTTTGTATTTTTACCCCATGTAAAATATACTACAAGCGAGGTTCTCATATTTTTCTCTGTCATATTGAAGTGTGTAATGATGCACATAGGGATTTTGCGAAAATGAAAGATATTGTCGTTTTGATAGCATATTGCTTGTTTTTATACTGTAATAAGTCAGTTTAATAACCTGATTCAATTTTGTAATCCTGTTTTCACATACTTGTCAGTTTTTTTAAATGAAATAACCTCTCATGATTGTCATCAGATTAGCTTCAGTTCAGGAACTGCAATTGGATTTTCACTGTTAAAACTTCCATTTACTGCAACTTGAAGTAACCTAAATTGAAGTGCTAATGCTCAGAATTTTGAGTAAAATTTTAATACTCATTTGGACTGGCCATATTCATTAGATCAATAAACTGATTTAATATATTATGAAATGCATTCATTACACATTAATGAAATAATTTGTATGAAAAAGAGGAGGGTAATCAGCACTAATGTATTGGATAGTACCATTAATAAAAAGTGCAATAAATATTTCATACAATTGTTGTTTAACCATGTGAACAGCTTTTGAAACTTTTATGACCTATCTATATGATCCGTTGACATGTGAAACCAGAGATCTTACACCTCTAATGGAATTAATCTTACAATCTAATCTTAGGTGATAACTGAAAAGAAATTATACACTTATTTTGCTCTGTCTGTAATAAAATGAGTCTCTTATTTTACTCCTGTCTTAAAAACAATGGGAGTATTTTGGAATGTTGAACTTGCTACAAGTTGAGATATCGTTGCTTTTGCATTGCACGATACTTGAGTTAATGGTGCCAACTCCTGAAGAATGGGGCTACAAAATAAACTGGTAAGCAACTTTATAACCAGGCAACTAATTGGAATGAACTTTTTTTTTAATCAGGCCTCTCAGTGATTGGATTTATTGTTTTGGACTATAAAAAATGGTGGGAGAGGAGTTCATAATTTTAAAAGTTAGAAACCAGCCCTAATCTGCCTCTAATATTTCTGGTTTTAACAGTGTTCTAGGAGGCAGGTGACCATCCTCTTCTCTAGATCCAAGTGCATCATTAATGTGTTCTAATAAAGCTGCTTGCTTCAAAGGTTAACCAGTTGATGCACAGTATTCTTACGACCTGTGAATCAAATTTACATGGGCTTAAGAAAACTAATAGCTGAAGGGAGGTAAAAAAAGGCAAGATCTGTAAAGGAAAGTGTTTGGGGGCCAAGCAGAGAGATACTGCTTCTCCCTTGTCCGGCAAGCTTAATTGCTTGTGTCTCCCATGATCTGAACCCTACAATCAGACACCACAATCATCATCATCAACCCAGTGCTTCAGTTCTCCACTTTCTTCTCTAATTTATTCATGGCCTCCCCTCCTTTACAAATAATCTAATCCGGGACCCTCTGATCTGTCCATACTTCCGAAACAAATCCTTTCCCTCCACAATTTCCTCCTCACCACCACCTACCCCCGCTCCTTTCCTCCACCATTTAGTCGATGATCTTAGCTGCAGGCAATTCCGCTGATACACCCGCAGGTCTGTTATCTGAAATCTGAGTTAAAAAGAAAAGGATGGCATGCCGTTAAATTCAGTGGGGTGGGTGGAAAATTCCTGCATTGGAAACCACTGCTGCAAACATCCCAGTTTCATAGAGGGCCTTTAAAAAGGCATTTGTATTTTTGTTTGTTTTTTATCTATACTGTAATTACTCAATACTGGGTCATGTGTGCTAACTTTTTATTCTTAGTGTTATAATATTTTCACTGGTTGTTAAATTTGGTCAAACTCAGGTATTTAATCAGCAAAAGGTTTGATACTGAATTATTTCTGAGCAATGTCAGATTATGATTACTGCTCATCAGCACTGACTGCAGCAATAAATATAGTGAGAAAGAGGAATGTCATGAGCCTCAACATAAAAGTTGACACTTTATATGAAATGAATAAGCCATCCATTATGATATATTGTAAGATCCTGTGCTTTGAAAGCTACTGTGGTCAATTCCTTTGGCATTATATCTTCAATTCAGAGCTCAAAGGGAAGCATGAGATAAGGATAAGGGAGTTAGTGAGGTACTTCTGCATTGGTATCAGAATGCAGATGGAAGAGATGTGTTTGTCAGTGGCCACTTTCTGATCAAAAAAGCCAAGCGGTTGAATGAGGCCTGATTTCAAGCCTTATGAAACTAAATTTCAAGCCTCCTGAAGACGTATTCGGATTTAGAAGCCTTGCCTCAACATAAGATTCCATAATGAGAAAATAATTCACTCCAATGCCAAAATTGTAGAGCTGTGAATATAAAAAAAAACTTGATGCCACAGTGGCAAAAAGGTCATGGCTTTTATTTATATTTGTGTTAGAAATGGCACAATGTCCTTTAAAGTTTGGTTCACAAAAATAAAACAAAGGAAATCATTTCCTTTATAGTGTGCTGCAACTTGTATGGCAGTAATCAGCAAATTTCAAAATGGTAATTTTGGAGGAGTTCTACAAAAGAGTCAAAGCTTATGGCCTTGCAAGTATGTGGTATTTGTGGGTAGAATGATGCTGCCATCATTTCTCTCTCCTTTGCTGGATCTAAGACCTAACTAATTTGCAGCGTTTGGGGTTCAACTACTTTTGGGTCTTAATAAAAGGCTGGTAACAAGATGTAGTTTGTTGTGTGATAGCAATTATGTAACGATTACATTAGTTGTTAGACATTGTTACTAAGACTATGAGAAGACCTGAGAATATAGAACGGCACTTTATGAGATCCTAAGATGTTCTGCCTTATTCCTACACGTTTGAATGACAATGGATTGTGTACAATTTCATGCAGTCCCCAACATTAACCCTTTCAGATCTGTTACATTATACATCAGCAACAGGCAGGAAGGTGAATTCCAGGCCACACTCAGTTGCTTATCATCTTTTTGAATGGTAGAGCAGGCTTGAGTAGCTGAATGGCATCTAGGCACTTTTCAAACTCAATTTTTATTTTAAAAATTCAAACATTTAATAACTGAAGAATGAGAGCCAACACTTTAAAGTATAATTTGAGAGACAATGATATTTCAAAGTAGTCATTAATTACAATTAAAAATAACTTATTCTTGTATGTAATAACCCTAGCTTTTTGTTGTATTTTTAATGGAGAACTATTGGGCAACTACTCCAAGTTGGCGTCATTGCTTATCTTTCAATGCCAAGTCTATTGCCAGGAGCATTCCCTCATAGTGAGAAAGAGGAATGTCATGAGCCTCAGCATAAAAGTTGACACTTTATACAAAATGAATGAGCCGTCCAATATTTCATATTGAAACATCCTGTGCTTTCAAATCTACTGTGGTCAACTCACTCAACTCCATTTGCATTAAATCTTCAATTCAGATATGAAAGGAAGCATGAGATAAGGATAAGGGAGTTGAGGAGGTCCTTCTGCATTGGTACCAGAATGCAGATGGGAGAGATGCATTTGTCAGTGGCCCCTTTCTAATCAAAAATGCCAACTGGTTGAATGAGGCCTGATTTCAAGCCTTAAGAGCCTGATTCCCTCTATGAGGGAATGCAGTACCTCTGACACTGACTTTCAACTCTTTTGGTTTAATTTAGCATGTTGCTGTCCAACTTGTTCTTCCAGTAGAACTAATTATTAGCTCTATCAGCTTCACTGTTATAATTAACACAAACGCCAAGCTATTTTTTAAAGCTGTTTTTGTACTTTTCACCAAAAGCTGCTAAAATAAAGTTTAACATTGCATGCGATCTCTTTTAGTTTATTCCCCCTGATTTGGCAGCATGCCTGACATGAGTTTAGTAAAGTGCTTTTCATTTTATTGGCTGTACGTGTGAGGCAACCAAAATTCTCAGAAATCACCAGAAATAATGATGACTGTATCAGCAATATAGACCTTGTAAATGAATGAGGGAATTCAATTCATAAGTTATCTGACTTAAAATCTGAAACCCTGAAATGAATTGTTTTGAGAAAAATGCTGCATAGAGTCATAGAGCCCATAGAGATAAGCAGCATGGAAACAGACCCTTTGGTCCAACTCATCCATGCCAACCAACTGTCCGATATAATTCTAATTCCATGTGCCAGCATTTGGCCCACATCTCTCTGAACATTTCCAATTCATATATACCCATCCAGCTGCCTTTTAAATGTTATAATTGTACCAGCCTCCAGCACTTCCTCTGGCAGGTCATTCCATACACGTACCTCTGCGTAAAGATGTTACCCCGCGGGTCCTTTTTATATCCTTCCCCTCTTGGTTTAAACCTCTGCCCTCTAGTTTTTGACTCCGTCACCCCAGGGAAAAGACCTTGCCAATTTACCCAATGCATGCCCTCGTGATTTTATAAACCTCTAAGTTCAGCCCTCAGCATCCAACACTCCAGGGAAAATAGCCCGAGCCTATTCAGCCTTTCTCTTTAGTTCAAACCTTCTAACCCTGGCAACACCCTCATAAAATTTTTCTGAATCCTTTCTTGTCTCACAAGTCCTTCCTTTAGGTGAGTGACCAGAACTGCACACAGAACAATGTTGAGGGGCTTCAGTTCATCAAACCTTTTCGGAATTCATCCTACTAACAATAGAGGTGAACCTCATTCCTCCACTCCACACCTTATAGACTAACATATTCAAACATTGCACTCAAACCAAGACAGTTTATCAACACTGAATGGCCTTAAAGATGTTTTCAAAGCTTTTCATCTTGTATTCATCTAGACAATGCAAGAATATCAAATTTAAAAGGAAATAACAATTTATACTTCAAAATGTCCTGACCGGTTGGCAAGTGGACTGATTAGTTGAGACTTTGGCTAAAGGGAATGCACTTGGGATTAGTTTCACTGCACTCCTCTCACAGCTCCCATGCTTTTGTTTAAATGAAAAACATGCAATGTCTGCATATGTTTCAGAGATGGTAGGAAGTGCAGATCCTAGAGAATCTGAGATAATAAGGTGTAGAGCTGGATGAACACAGCAGAACAAGCAGTATCAGTGGAGTAGGAAGGCTGACGTTTCGGGCCTAGGACCATTCTTCAGATTTCAGAAGAAGGGTCTAGGCCCGAAATGTCAGCCTTCCTGCTCCTTGAATGCTGCTTGGCCTACTGTACTCATCCAGCTCTAAATCTTGTTATCTCAATGGCTGCATATACTCTGTTTACAGAGGACAGGGACCTGTGAATGACTACATTAGCTTCTGGTCAGTTGAAGTGAGCCATATTGTGAGCTCAATCATTAAACTGGCTATCAGTGCCCCTCCCAGAATTGTTGGGACCGTTCACTGAAACACCATCCAAACCCAGAACAAATGTAATGTCAGCCAAAACATTCTGACCCTTGCAAACCTGAGTCAATGAGCATGGTCAGTGCCCTGCATTTTCTAGTTGAGTGTGTTAAATGAGTTAATTTTTGACTTACTGGCATATCTGTAAACCTCACTCTGTGCTTCAAGCAGGTTGAGGATATTGAATGAAGAAATTGGGTGAATATCCAAAATCATCAGCAGCAATGATTTTTGGGCCCATGCAGAATTGCTCACTGTGCACTTAGGAACAGGAATCAGCAAATAGTACCACTCTTGTGAAGAATAGAAGTATCTGTAATTTTTATTCTGACCGACTACGGTAAAAGCACGGAAGCCTCTGTATAAAGAACTTCTGCAATGAAGATGAAACTCCTGGGGGATATCCAGCAGCACCTATCAGTTTGATTGGCAGGAGTTAAAACTAAGCAAATGAGTATATCATCAGCATTCACATGAGTAAGAAATATATCCTGACTTAATAAATCAAAATGCTAGAATTTCCTGTCTAATAGTATACCAGATGGATTGCAGTGATTCAAGAAGGTGTTCTATCACCATCTCCACGTGGGCAATTTGAAATGAGCAACGATTGTTAGCCTTACCTGTGAAGCTTACTTCCCAAGGACAAAACAAAAAAAAGCAGGATTGCAAAATTACCATATTTATTAATGTGAAACAAGGATGTTTGAGACCAAATGTTTAAACAGAAACTAAGGGGTTGGCTTTTACACAAGTAATACTCTTGAGGTGGTGAAATTCACGCTGGGTCTTTGGATCTGGCTGTACACCATAATCCTGAATTCAGTAGGAAATGACTGTCTCAGACAATCTAACAGCATTTCTGACACTTTAATGAGAAACAAACAATGATGAGAAAAGCTCACATGACAGTTTCTACCAAACCCACTATCAAAACCAGCTCGTGCTATGTGGAAAATGTAGGATTTTTGAGTTAAAAGTCAGGGATTAACTTATACATATGATAGATAGGAAAACAAGGATTTGGGGGTCAAAAGTCAGGGATCGACTCTTTGAAATAGCAAGCTGCCAGCACTTATTGAAAACGCTGTTTACACTGTTTTTTGTTCATCAGGTCAAAAGCCTTTCTTCACAGATTTCTATACAATATAGCGACAAATTTCAGCTCATCTCAGAAATAGTTATCGCTTATCAGACCTAAATAACAAATCCTTTGCTAAGTTTCAGGGGACATTACTTGTTTAATCTGTGAAAAAAATTCTTGCAAAATTTTTCAGAGATAAACAGGGCAGCTGATGTTTGAGAAATGTCCTGGAATTAAGATTACCTCTGCTTCTTTCATCAATTATCTCCCTTACCCACTGCCCTATCTAACGTTAATATCAAGTGCAAGGAATTCTTTCATTCTTTTTAAATTTAGGACCATTTTTTATGTCACATCCATCTTCTTTCTTTGCCCACCTAACACCCCAAGATCAGATTTTCCCTCCATCTCAGACAGTGAAAATGATAGCGAGTTTAGAAATCAGATTCTCAATGTCAAGAATCTCTCGATTAAGTCTTCACATTCTAAATGGTAAGTTCAGAATCTCACTAACAGATGGTGTGAAGCGTATTTCCAAGATTTTGCATCTTATTAATAACCCAACTTGCTATATTAATATTGTACTTCCAATTTTCCTCTCCATAATTTGAGAATTGCAACATCATAAAAACTCAACCAGTAAAACAGAGCGAGTACCTGGCAGAGATAATAGGAACTGGAGATGCTGGAGAATCTGAGATAACAAGGTGTGGAGCTGGACGGACACAGCAGGCTGAACAGCATCAGAGGTGCAGGAATGCTGAAATTTCCGGCTTAGACCCTTTCTCTGAAGAAGAGTCTAGGCCCGAAACATCAGCCTTCCTGCTCCTGACGGTACTTGGCCTGCCGTGTTCATCCAACTCTGCACCTTGTTATCTCAGAGTACCTGGCAACTCATTTCATCAGGTCTGATTGTAGATTGTGGACTGGTTGCATTGATTGTCCAGCTTCACTCTAAATGGAATCACTTCTTCTGGTGCTTGTCCCTCATGCTCAAAGGCCATGATCTTCTTGAACACTTCATCCACAATACTTGGCATTGGCAGAGCACAGTTCTGACAACATGATTATGCTTGTCCTCAACCACAATGTCAGAGCTTCAAGCATGTACTTTGGAGGTGAGGGAGACCAAGTACTTGCATGTTGGTGGCGGGTCAGTTTTGTCCTGGGAGACAGTAAAGTATCTTATGCATCTATACATGGCTTTTTTGTCATGCTAACATGTCCATTCCTGCCTTTTAGCATATAAGGCCTTTAGCACTGACTTACCGGTAGACAGCCCTCTGTGGTTTAACTTGCATTTTAGCACAGAAGAGGTAAGCAGTTTGTAGAACTGGGGAGAGTTAATGTATCAATAATAAAATAGGGCAGACATGTCACTGAACATGATACTGCTATGTCAACATCAGAGGTGCCGCATGTGCCAGCATCACACGTGCCGAACAGGCTGTATGTGCTCGAAGAAAATGGTGATGTGAAAGAGTTGTAATGTCCCTACCTCTCAGGCAGGATTCCCAAATGTAAGTCCTACCTGCTTCAATGGTGTACAATAACATCTCAGTACAGAATCATTTGAAAATATCAATAGAAATTATTTAAAGGGCTCTTGTGGTGCTGTCACAGTGTTCTTGCCTCTGGGCTAGAAAATCTGGGTTGAAATCCCACTTGGTCCAGAGATGAATCATCTAAACAAGTTGATTAGAAATTTATATGATGCCTCACTACTGATGCCATTTCGAAACTAAAGTATCCATTATGGTTGAAGCAAGTATTCTTGCGGTGCAATGGCAGTGTCCTTACCTCTTGGCCACAAGGTGTGAGTTCATGTCCTACTTGCTCCAGAGGTATTTCAAAATATTAATTTAAAAAAAGCAAGCGCAAGGACATGGCCTGTGATATGGAAAGAAGATTCGATGATGGGATATATTTTATGGGAGCCTCATGCCAGAAGACTACACCAAATGAAACAATGATACTTTGGTTTACCACCATACATTTGATAGGTCCACATTCCTAAAAGCACCGAAGAGATGCATGGCTATATCATCTTTGTGGAAATTCCTGCCAATCTGTATAGACATAACATTCAAGATGTTTGCAAAAGATGTGAGGGTTCAAGCCTTCCTTCAAAAGGACAATGTGATCTTTCTGACTTTCTGCATAGATTATCTAACAGAGTTCAAATGTCAGTTGCCATGCCTGCCTTTCTTTTGGCCTTACTTTGACTGAGAGAAAACTGCTTTCATCCCTAGAGAAGACGGTTACAAGTGTGATCAATCTCTGGTCATTGCTGGCTTCGTGAAGGTATAGGGTGGCATTGCCCACATTGCCTTCAGTCTGGCCAATAACCAATGGCAGCATTTGTGGATAAGAAAGGATTTCACTTCCTTAATGTTCAACTAATTTGTGACTATCAAAGCCAGATTTTGGAGCTCAGCATCAGGTACGCTAGGAGCTGTCATGATCATGCTCCTTGAAAGTTGTTGGGGCTGCATTCATCCAGGCAAGTGGGGAGTATGCCATCACACTCCTGACTTATGCCTTGTAGATGGTGGACAGGCTTTGAGGAGTCAGGCGGTGAATTACTCGCCACAGAATTCCTAGCTTCTGACCTGCCCTTGTAGCCATTGTGTTTATGTGGTGAGTTCAGTTATGTTTCTGATCAATGGTGACTCCCAGGATGTTGATAGTGGGGGAATCAGTGATGGTACTACTACTGAATGCCAATGTGTGGTGGCTAGATCGTCTCTTATTCATGATGGTCATAGCCTGGCACTTGTGTGGCGTGAATGTCACTTGCTACTTGGCAGCCCTCACCTGGATATTATCCAGATCTTGGTGCCTTTTTTCCTATCCATCTTTTCAGGATAAGTAGATGCTTTACAGCCAAGTACACTGGCTTGGCTTCTACATGAAGCTGCCTGGTCTCTATCTGTGTATCAGAGAACTTGGAAGTTTCCAAGCTATGGAACTGTGTCAGTGATATGCTCACCAGGTTATGTCCTTAAGTCTAGGTTGAGTAGTCAATGAAAGTTTCTGAGCTGGTAGGAGGTGCAGGTCTTACTGGTGCATGTTTTGAGTGTTTGCAAGATTCAGCCTCAGAGCTGGTGCTGTTTCTGCTAGTTCAGGCTATGGTTTGTTCCTTGTGGACGTTTCGTGTGTGCCACTAAGAGAAGAGAGAGAATTGGATGGAGAACATAGAACATAGAACATAGAACATTACAGCACAGTACAGGCCCTTCGGCCCTCGATGTTGTGCCAACCTGTCATACCGATCTCAAGCCCATCTAACCTACCCTATTCCATGTACGTCCATATGCTTATTCAATGACAACTTAAATGTACCTAAAGTTGGCCAATCTACTACCGAAGGTTGAAACAGAGGAAGACAGCACTGATGGGAATGGGACAGCAGCACAGCATAGCAAAGATCCCTGGGTTGATTTACCATTGTTGTCTCCTTGTTAACATATGAACAGTCTTGGTCTTGCCACTAACTCCATTACAATCTACTCACGGAGAGTGAGGAACCTGCTGTCCGCTAAACTGCACCCTAATGCCCACACTCTCTCTCCCCAGCCCCACTGATGTTCTTGGATACACGACCCACTTGTGGGCCAATCTTTCCATCAGAGAATATAAAAAGGATTGAGTATGTTTGGCATGTATTTAAAAGTGACGATTGAGTATGCATGATCGCAAGAAATGCTGCGGTGTTCCCAATGAATGAGCAGAAAATGCTGAGAACAGGATGAGTTCATTGTTTTGAAGGATGAGTTGGGTATGAGTTCATGAATGGATGTGGTGCATGCAGTGATAGCCTATGAGCTGTGGTGAAATGTGTATGTAGTGACAGTTAGAGTGAGTACTGATCCTGTGAGTGTGAGCATGCAGAGAGATGGTGGCATTTATCCTTATGGAGTGCAGAAGATCATTGACTTTCTTTAGGCAACACAGGTGTCCTGCTTTACAGAGGAAACATATTGACATGTGCCAATATCTTTGCCAGGCTGTTCTCTTGTTACTGGCAAACTGGAAAGATGACTGACCTTCTTTCCATTACTCCCTCAGATCTGTTATCAACTCATATCGTCTGAAGGAATGCCTGAGGTCCAATGAGATGAGGGAATGTGATATTTGTATTAATTAAGAGTTAATGGGGTGAGAGCCAGTTGCATAAATATAGGGAGCTCACAATCAGAGATGGCTCAGTTTTACGAATGTGTGGGTAACTGAAATAAAACTCTCATTAAATTGAGGACTTGAACCCTGTTTAAATATAATTGCCTTCTTGGATGTAACATTGGAACAGAGGATGGTTGGGTCAAAATTTAAAGTTTTGCATTATGATTTCCCACTCTAAATTTCTAAAAAGGATCATTATGGCTAGCAGAAGAAGGAAATGAAAATGTGAACCTGGGTTACTGCTTTCCCAAACAGGAAGGAAGGTACGGCCTTAGCACTTCTGTTAACATACGGAATAAATAGAAGAAGAAAAGTCCTTTTTTTTGGAATTGGAGCCTGATCAATTAAATAAGGATGAAGGTTGAGACAAATCTTTCATTTTCATAGATACAGTTTGTCAAAAAGATGATCTCTTGACTTCTTGATCAGATGTTTGCAAATTTAGAAAGACTGAAGTGTACGTTGTGGAACTTAATAGGTTTAATGCCAGACTGCAGAAGTTTTATTTGAAATTCCACAATCTGTGCTAATATTAAAGTTGTGTCAAGATACCAAGTATACAAAGGCTTCTGGTTTGACAGGAGTTAAATTTGTGGCTAAACGTACACTATAAGAACAAATCAGAGGCAATTAAAAGTTCCCTAGGAAAGCATTCCTTTTAAGCAGTACTCATAGAGCAATGGGGCCAACCAGTGATACAGATAAAACCAGGCTGGAAATAAAATATACAATGATAACAAATTGGCAAAAAACAAACATCATCGGTGCAAATATGAAAGGAGAGCTGTAATTGATAGAAATTAGGATAGAAATGCTATTGATAACTTTGAGAAGAGAAGAGAATTTGGGATTTACAATATGCAGACAAATCCCTGAGATCTTTAGGATGTAATCAATCAGTGTTTTGATGGCACTGCTATACCAAGAACCAAGTCTTTTATAAGGGGAGGGTAGTTGATGTATCTTATATGATTTTTAAGCAAGGCTTTTGACAATGTCCCAACTGGGAAACTGATAAAGTTAAAAGCTTATGGGACCTGGGGTGACTTGGAAAGTTGAATCCAAAATTGGCTTGGCGACAGGAGACAGAAGGTGATAATCGACGGCTATTTATGTGATTGGGGCCCAGTGTGCACTGGTACCACAAGGATCAGTGTGAATTCTTGACCCAGAGCTACTAGAGATAGTCCTGCAAGGTCATCTGCATTCTCCCTGCAATAAAATTCAACAGCTTTACCTCAGTCTTGGGCCAACCATTGGAATGTCGCTGCAGAGGAACATTGAGCCAGACAGAGGATGTTGTGTTCTTCATGATGGAAATATACCTGTCACATATAAGAATTAGTAAAAGAATAATGTGGGTTCTTTATTGGAAGATAAGTCTTTTCATAGATCATGTTCACTGAGAGCTAGGTATGATATATCTGATCTCTATCACTGCTGCTTCAGACTGCCCAAGAATTGATGGGACTAATATACAATATCCTGTTGAGATATATAACTGTTAACATCCGTTTAAGATATGTCCCCTTAAAATGATGTCATTATATCGCATACAAGATAGAAAGGGAATGCGCAAGGATGGTGCTTTGACTTTCACAAATATTATTTCGACAGTTGTTTAATAAAGTTGTTTTTCTAATGTTTGCTTTGTGATGTAACTGGTTTTAACAATGAGACCGAAAGGGTCTGGTGGAAGGTAAGGTGGAGGACTTGTACAGAAAATGAAGGTTCTGGCCAGGTCAGGAAAGTGTAGGTTATCTCCTCCCTTCTGTCGTTGCCCTTCTCCTCCCTCTCCTCATCCTGAGCAAGGGCTGTGCCTTCATGTCAGTGAGCTAATGCCGGATACGTGAAACCAATGAAAAGTCATGAAACACACTGCAGATGGTACAGCTGGGTTCCTCCATAACAGTACAGGCAGTAGAATGTTGTTTCAACACATCAGTGGGAGTTTGCTCAATGATGTTCTATGCACCATCACTAACCTCATTTTTTATACATTGACGTATCTGTGGTAAAATAGGATAGTCTTTATTGTCACATATACTCAATGAGCACTGTGAAAAGTTCATACGTTACCAATTACAGCACCAACATAGATACGAACTTACTTAGGTTCAGATTTTTTAGTTACAAGATTTTAGACCTTGGAGAAATAAGATGTCCAGATTTTCAGGAATAAAAGTTCAAAACACTGGCACCTAGCTTCCAGTCTGCAACGGGCCCTGGCTCTAGACCCCAACAGTGTCACACTGGGAGGCTCCTGTGGGATGCCAGGAGGTCAACACGCCTCCTACAGAAGGAGGCCGCTACAGCAGGTCAGGAGATCGCTACGCCAAGCCAGGAGGATGCCAGCCACATTGGGAGGCCACTGTGCCAGGCCAGGGGCCCACTGCACTAGACTAAGAGCGATAACCAGAGGCTGGGAGTCATCACCGAAGGCTGGGAATTGTCGCTCAGCGGAGGACAGGAATTGTCGCCAAAGGCCAGGAATTGTCAGGGGCCATGAGAGAAGAAGGAAGAGTTGTGTTTTTATTTCATTAGGTGATCAGTAGATCCATCACCCAGTAACCACTCTATGGCTTGGTATTATAGCTCAATTACTGAGCACACTGTAGCTTGCTGCTGTGATGCCAGAAATTCACCTTCATTAAGTATTGAATCTGGCTTTTCAGTAAATCTGCATTCACAGAATGGTGATACTTAATGTCATGCTACAGCTGCATATTTGGATGTGTCAATACGTGCCATCAATGGCCTCCTGTATGAGAAAGTTAGCCACCTTAATTCACTTGCCTCAAGTTGCCTGTTTCTCTCTGGTCAACAACATCATAATCTGAAATTCCCCTGTTATAAAATGTTAGTCACATCCCTTATGTAGCAGTGGATGCAAATGATGTCACAGATGTCACCCACCTATTCTTGGAAGATTCCAATGCAAAGAGATTCATGACCAGGGTCAAATTTATACCGGCCAGACTTGTCCTTGTCTTGCTTCGAGACCACAGGTTACAGATTTGTGTGAGTACTTTCTTCATAAAATAAAGATAATCTGTATGTTTTTTCCAGCTTAGGTTGAGATAAGAGAAACACCCTCTACAGATCTTGGATTGATAAGGCCTGCGGCTTTATTCAGTTCGTAATTCCCTGTGTTGCCTATGCTCTGTATCATGATGCAGACAACAGAAATGGTAATTACGGTTCTTGTGACTGGGAACAAATGGTCTAATTAGATCACATGGGACTTGATGTTCAGACCCATCAGAGCCAGTTTCACAACTCAGTCTAACAAGTGGGCAGGATAGTCGAGCTACCAACTCAAAAGCAGCAGGTAGCTCATACAACACAATTAAATGCCTGTTAAGGACAATTAAAGCACAGAGTTTAGCAAAACTTCCCTACTTGACATGCATGCTAGGTAGTTAGTAGGGCTTTTGTGGTGCAGTAGTAGTGCCACTACTTTTGGGCCAGATGATCTGGGTTCTAGTCTTACCTTCCCCAGATGTACATCTCTGAATAGCTGGATTAAAAATATCCACTGGGAGTTCAGATAACAGCTTTGTATTGCAACTGAATCAAATCTGTGCAAAAGCTTATCTTGGACTATGATTGACAAATTTCCCTAAAGAACTGAAATACCACAATAATTTTTATTTTGTGAATACAAAATTATTACTTGGTTTTTATTCATTTAATTTCATTTCCAGATTTGAGTACAAAGCATAAAATATTAATTTACTGACTAAACTCCCAAGTCATGCACAGCATTTTCAGCTGCAGCATGAATTCATTATGTCGTGGTTTAAAAGGAAGTCACAAGAAACAGCTTTGTTAATTTTTACATTGTGCCTAACATGTTGGTATTAATCATTGCTTGCTCAGCTTTTGTAGAAATTAGAATGTGACAGATGAAGTGTGTCCGCTGGAGTTTTCACTATGTAATTAATGTGTTTAAATAAATATCTGATGACAATAAAATACTGTCATGCTTCATTCTAATGATGACATGGTAATTGCAGCTTTGACTGGTCAATATACTTTTCTAAGGCTAATGAGATGAATAAGGACTCCTAGTTTTCCTTGATAAACTGTTTTTACTCACAGTAACATAATTTGTAGATTAATTTACTCCATCCATAGTAGGTCTAGGCACTGTTCTTTCCTTAATACATTCCTAAATAATTTACAAGAACTGAACAGAATAACAAACTCTTGCATGCAAGATAATTGCTTACATATCAGTAGCTGGAAAATCTGTAACATTTCCCAAATGGCAATTAAACCTAATAGACACGCAGTATTTAAAACATACAAGGTTATTTTTACTTTTAAACTGAGGTATCATTGATAACATCACACAATTCCATTGTAGCAGACCGTTGAGGCTGTTCAGACTCACTGGATCTATGGCTTGTTCATAGCGATAAGAAAAATTGGAATTCAACTTGTTATAGTCTTTCAGTTGCAGATTCAAGAGGTGACAGACATTGTTCTGACCCATTGGGTCATTAGGTACTCAAATAGCCCTAGTTGTTGCTATAGATAATTAAGATTCTTAAAATTGCTCTCTTTATGTCAGTAGGATGATAGGACATTTTCCTTTTCATGAAGTATATCTTTGAAAGTTTCACATGGATCTGTTTAGTACTGGTTGCTAACAATGTGGGCATTAAGCAATTACATGAGAAAGGGAGTATAACCCCAATGTTGATGTCTGAAATTCTTCATCTCATGAACAATACAAAATGTCAGAAGATCACAAGAATAGCAACATTGTACAAGTCAAAGATAACAAGGTGTAGAGCTGGATGAACACAGCAGGCCAAGCAGCATCAGAGGAGCAGGAAAGCTGACGTTTTGGGTCTAGACTCTTCTTCAGAAATAGGGGAGGTGAAGGGTGGTCTGAAATAAATAGAGAGAGGGGAAGGCCATGATAGAAGGTGGATAGAGCAGCAGATAGATGAAGAGCAGAAAGACAAGTCAAGGAGATGTGGATGAAGCCAGTACAGGTGAGTGTATGTAATGCTTTGGAATGGGGGTTGGTCAGTGAGCTGGGAGGGGCAGGTAGGTAGGAGGGAGACAGACAAGTCAAACAGATAGGGATGAGGTTAATAGGTAGGAAGTGGGGGTGGGGTCAGTCAGCGACACAGGAGGAGCGGATAGGTGGGAGAAAAGACGGACAGGTCAAGGAGGCGAGGATGAGATGGGCCGGCCCCGAAAAGAGGCCAGGGCTGGGGAGACCCCGAAGCTTGAACCTTGGATCTTACAATCTTCAAAATCTCCACACCCCCAACCCCATCCCAAGACTGGCCCATCTCACCCCCACCTCGCTGACCTGCCTGTCTCCTCTCCCACCGACCTGCCCCTCCTACCCAATTGTACAAGTCTATCTTGATTTATCCATCTGAGGGAGCATGACATGCTTGTATTGTGGCATCTATTTGTTTCCTGAAAGATTCCAGAAAACCTGCTGATTTAGTGCAAAACTTACCATTTACTAGTTTGAATCTGTTTTTCCAAGGTCTACTTACAGCTTAATTTAAAGTAATATTCAATAATAACATTCTGATTCACAATTCTATTCATTCACCTCCCGCATATTTCATTTTTAAGCTGAAGATTTGAGCCCAAGACTTTCCTCTGTGTTTTGTTTTATAACACAGGTCCCCATTATCAGTGATAGTAGGAACCGCAGATGCTGGAGAATCTGTTTTAACAGGGTGTAGAGATGGATGAACGCAGCAGGCCAAGCAGGATCAGAGGAGCAGGAAGGCTGACGTTTCGGGCCTAGATCCTTTTTATCTCCATTATCAGTGATCAGGCTTTTGATTCCTCCCTACACTGTCCCCTGTGCTTTAATGATTCTATTGTTTCTCAGTGATCAAAGCTGGACACAATACATGAATTCTTGTGTGAACACAGCACTGAATAATCTGATAAAATTTCTTTTGCCTTAACTTTGACTGTTTTGGCTATGTAATTCAGCATTTGGATAGCACGGTGGCATAGTGGCTAGCACTGCTGCCTTACAGCACCAAGGACCTGGGTTTGATTCCAGCCTTGGGTGTCTGTCTGTGTGGAGTTTGCACATTCTCCCTGTGTCTGCGTGGGTTTGCTCCAGTTTCCTCCCACAGTCCAGAGGTGTGCAGGTTAGTTGGATTGGCCATGCTAAATTTCCCCTAGTTTTCAGGATGTGTGGGTTATAGGGGGATGGGTCTGGGTGGGATGTACTGAGGTTTGGTTTGGGCTTGATGGGCCAAAGGGCCTATTTCCACACTGTAGGAATTCTAATTCAACAGGATAGTCAATATGGCTTTGTAGGACAGCCAAAAAAATTTTGTAAAGTGCATGTCATGTTTAATGAATTTGATTAAATTTTTCAAGAAGGTGGCTAGGAGTTTGAATGAGGGTGCAGCATTTGATGTGGTCTAAATGGACTTCAGCAAGGTTTTTGAAAGCAATTCATATGGCAGAATGATTAAGAAGCTAAGAGCCCATCGGATTCAGGGAAATAGGGCCCGAGAAAGTACAAAGGATCAGAAGGACCTTCATGCGCATGTCCATCGATTCTTGAACACAGCAGAAGAGTTAAGGTGGTTAAAGAAGTTTTATTGGATACTTCCCTTTATTAGCTAAGGCGTCGAATTATATGATCAAGGAAGTTATGATGGAGCAGTAGATAACATTGATCAGGCCATAGCTGGAATACTATGTGCAGTCTGGCTACTACACTAAAGAAAAGATGTAATTTGCAATAGAAAGAGTGCTGAAGAAACTCAGAAATGAACAGAGACTAGGTAGCCTGGGGTAGTTTTCCTTAGGGCAGAGGAGGCTGAGGAAGTGATTTGATTGAGTTGTATAAAGTTCCAAGGAGATTGATAGGGACACACTTTCCCTCTTAGTAGAGGGCTAAATAACCAGGTGACACAGTTTTAAGGTAAAGAGCTTAAAGGGGATTTGCAGGGGGAAAAAAATCACCCAGACAGTGGGAGATATCTGTAATTCATGCCTAAAAAGGTGGTACAGGTGGAAACTCTCAAGGCATTTAAGAACGATTTAGATGAGCACTTAAAATGCCATAGAATGCAAGGTTATGTAAAAAGTGTTAGAAAGTGGGATTAGAATGGATAGATGTTTGATGATTGGGGTGGATATGATGAGTTATATGGCCTTTATGTGCTGTAAAATTTCTATGATACTATTCAACTAACTGTTGACTACCCTGTACTAAACAGTCCATTCTTTCAGGGATCTGTTTACTGCTTTGCTTGCTGCTAGATTGATTTCTTTCTCCACATTCTTCGCAAATTCCTTTGTCGCTATATGATTATAGTGTAGTATGTCTCTGCTGTGCCTGTGATTTTATCATTCCTAGCTATTTAAGAAGCTTGATAACAAGTCATCAGCTGTTCTTTGCCTTAAAAAAACACAATTTTCTGTCAAATGTTCCCTTTAATAAGGGAGTAATTACTAAAATAAAATTGGCAGGTGAACAGAAAATGGATTATCCTCTTATAGTATACACCTCACATCTATGAGCTTCAAGTTATTTTTCTGCTAAATTGCCAGATTCATTGCTCAGGTACATTACAAATTCACAATTGAAATTACTTTGTCTTGATACAACGCAGCATAACTGGTCTCTAGAAACAAACAATCTGATTTTCTACTTTCATAGGAACATACTAGGTATATTCTGAATTTACTTTATTGTAAAGCTGGCTGCTGTTATCAAATTATCTTTCCTTGTCAGGACAAGTTTCATGACTGGCAATTAAAATACAGAAGAGATTCAGGGGCAAAACACTAACTTTATTTCAGAACACTGACCTCATTTTTCAGCTTTATGTATCATTCAAGCCTGACTGCATTGAGCTTCCTTCAAGAGTGAGAGGGCAGAAAATGTCCTTCCAAATCTGATAAAAATATGCTTCCTATCAGAAAACGTTATTTGGAGCTTAAATTGATGGCGGTATACAACCGAAGGGGGATTGTGTGTGCAAAAGAAGCTTATATCAGAGAAAATAACAAGAGGAAATCATTAAATGTTATAAAGCATTACATGTTCACCAGCCAATCAGGTTACACTCCAAATAAACATATGTCTTCTTATGAGTTCCACGGTGGAATTAGTTGCTTACTCAGATTTTGATTAAAAATTTCATAACCAGATAAAAATAATTTACTTCCATTTAATCATTTATCTCATAATAAATGACACAGCAGTTAATTAGCAGTATAAGTGAATGGTCCAAATAAAGAACAGCTTAGCTCAAGCCTCAATGCTTTTTTAAGATAGCCAGGATTCAATAAAACATTCTCCTCCAGATTGGAGTAGTTAATTTTAAGCTAACTTAAACTTCAATTGCTGCAAACAAATTTCATGCTTGTCCCCAAAAGTTGATGGAATCATTTTAATTCTGTATTACAGATTCAGCTTGTTCCTCCACCATTTGGCTTTCACAGTTATTTGTTATTATTGTACATCCCTTTCCCATTCCCCATGTGTCATACCATTCACAAGGCCTGTTGGAAAAGGGGGAATTACTTGCAATGGGTAGGTGTTTGTGATCAGGTGCCAATAAAGGTATCTATTATACTGCAAACTTGCCATCATTTACATTATAGTATGAACACTCAGAATGCTGTACAATGTTACAGCTTACATAGTGCTGTAAGAATATCCAATTTTGAACAACATCTGGGCACCTACCGTGCTATCCATTCGAATGAATTCATCACACAGCCTTGGAGCAACCGAAGATTAGTTTGGATTTTTTTTTACCAAATGACAAAGAAGCAAAAGTGATTTGAGAAAAAAGCTTACTCACACAGTGAGTAGTCAGGTTCTTGAATATGCTGCCTGAGAGAGAGGTAGTGGCAGATTCCATCATTGTGTTCAAAAGGCAGGTAGACTGTTATTTGAAAAGGTATGGTGTGCATGGTTATGGGGAGAAAGCAGGAAAATGGAACTTAGCGAAATGTTAATTTGGAGAACCAGCACAGACAGGATGGGCTGAATGACTTCCTCCAGGGCTCTCAAGATTCTGTGGTTCTGTAGATTGATGTCTTGAATCCATTTACAATATTTGACAATTAAAACTGGAATTAAAATGGTTCTATTAACTTTTAAGGGCGAGCATGAAATTTGTTTGCAGCAATTGAAGTTTAAGTGATCTTTAATTCCTGAGATCTGGTGATTTTGATTCCAACCCCGTACCACGATTAAAGTGGTGTAACTGTGTTATTAATTTAGAAACTGAATAGATGAATACTTTGGGAACTGAAGTAGGTCACTTAGTCCTTTGATCCTGTTCCTCCATTAAATCAGAAAATCTCTATGAGCAATAGTTTTCATTAATGGAATGTTGCCATCAGTTCAAGAAGACATGTTGCCAACAGTGAATTTGAGCATGAATAGATTGAGAATGAATAGAAGTGCTGATACAATGCCACATACATAGGAAACATATCCCAATGATTGGCTGATCAAATGAAACATGTTACTACTGTTTTGCTTGATAGCCAGAGTGCAGACCACAGCTAATAAATCTATACTTGTAAAATGCAAGCCAAAATGTCTACTGCTTAGGTATGAGTTTATAACTGGACAGCACTCACTGAATAATTCTGAGTGTGCTAATAGCACCTCTGACAAACAAATTTAAGATTATCAGTCAACCTTTGGCTCATTTTTGCTTGCTAGAAGCAATATATCTTGAAATGCACTGCCCAGTTCTCTGCATACAAAGGAATGGGCAAGATTTGCCCAGGTCCTGAAAGAAGTGGACAATGAAAAGACAGTTGGGAAAATATAGACAAATTGCAAAAAGTAGATTCTCAATGAAAAAATGTCAACATAAGATTTCAATAGCTAAATGAGAATCTTGCCACTGAGTAACAAGTTACTATTCATGTGCATTGACACCTCGTTATTACAGAAGCTTGCCTCATTTGTATGCAAGTTACTACTTTCCCAGACAGTGAAGACAAACTAGATGGCACAAATTCCTGGCACGATTTTAAGAATGGTTATCTGGTGGCTGTATCTCACTGCATCGTCTCTGGACAGGCATCTGAATTGATGGTGTTCTCTGTGAGTTGTACTCCCTGCCATCATTTGCCATTTCTAGATGCTAAATGGAACTGGAAAATGGCTGGGACAATGACTTCGACGGGCATTGTCTGTGGCACTTTGATGGACGAAAGCAGGGGTTCCAGTCTGCTGGATGCTAGAACATCAAAGGAGCAAATAAGAAAGCATGCATTTACAAATTACAGCGATATTTCATTTGCAATCGCTTTGTCACCAATGGCAGTGCATGCCCAGTCAACATGAATTGGGTTCGATGCTGGCCAAAGGCAATTTGTACCATCCCATTGTTTCTTGTAAATTGGATATTGACATCCCAATAATTCAGAAGTCACTGTAAATGAGTTAAAAAGAGGTGGATGCTAAGGGCAACCCATTACTTGTAAAGCTTCTAAGGGTGCTATAGGAGATGCAGACCATCCACTGTATAAGTTGAACAATGGTCTGTTCTGAGTATGTTGAAAAATTCAAATTATTGATGCGGATCTGGGGTGGGAATGGGATCATAATCAGTTGGCACTCTCTTTTGATATAATATGTTGTTCATTCAATAGGTACCCTATTGACAATTCCTTTGTGTTATTGCCCTAGTGAAAGCATTGCATTTGCATTCTGCACCATTTAGATGGTCTTCAAGTGTGCCATGGGCCATGGTTACATTAGGTACCTCTTATCCCCCGGTAATCAAACTTGTAAGGCACCTGAATCCTCAAATGCATCAAGTATACAGAAGTGCTTCACAATGTATGAGTAATGGCATCACAGATTATCTGAAAATGCATGGGATGAAATCCCTTCCTCTTGAAGGATTCTGTAACATGATGATGTGTTTCTCTCAGTGCCAAGTGTGTATAACTGAAGGCACCCTGCACCCAGGAGAAGCCAACAATGGTCCCAAATCCTACTGACCAGCGACAGCACTGACTCCCTCATGAGGGATTGAAATGAAACAGTATGATCAACTACAGTTGGAATTGATCAATCTCCTGATGCATTGTGGGTGCTGAGAGATCCATCACAGGTCACTGGTCACTTCCTGGAAGGAGCCAGTCATATTGATGTTCAAAGCAGCTGTCACCTTCACGGTCATCAGGACAGGATGGCTGCCCACTGTTGCAGCCCTCTCCAGCATCCAACAGCATTCTATCATTATTTGATCTTAGAACAGTCAGTGGCCTGCACATTCCGATAACAAGGGCCACGTCTCCATCATTCATTCATCTTCAGCCGTCGCATATGTGTCAACTTGGTGAAGGGTTTGGGTTGCTGAAGGTGTAGTTCTGCTGCTCAGGCAGGCCACGTACTTCCAATACAGTCTAGATAGGCAATGAAGTGACATGCTGAATGCTGACGAACTGTAAGAATGGGAGCAGCTTTCATGAGAAGCGGATAAGGACATTGGGCAGAAGGAAGCCCTCTGTGTACATGGCAGATCTGAGCTGCTTCTGGAGCTACAAGCCAGACAGAGCGTGATTGACATGAGGCCCCTGCAGATTACAGCTGGGCCCAGCAGGCCATCATGGAATGCAAAATGGTCAATGGTCATTGTGCGAGCATTTGGTTTGTATTGTGGAGCTGAACTGCAGCCTCTATTTATTTTATTTGTGTTCGTTCTTGGTGGCTGTAAATAAAATGTCATCTTTGAAATTATCTAACTGTTTGCCTGTTTGATGTTCCTCTACTGGACAATGGCAAGATGATAGTCTTCAATGAACACTGAGAACAGGTAAATTTGACCTGGAAAAGTTGGTTAGATTGGATGTACCTAAGGACAGGTAAACTGTGTGGCCTGGTTGTTTAATAGCAAATAGTGGGTGAGAAAATGGGGATGTATATGTGAGGGAGAGTCAACATTATGGCTATGTGCCATGAGCTGTGTTGCTTCATGGCTGTTGTACCATCACATTATCGATGATGGTTAGTTGGCACACAATCTGCCAATCTCATAAAAGTTGTGAAGACACCATCAAGCTCTTAGCTGAAGTAAAATATCAGGGACTTCTTCCTTGAATTTTACTCTTCTGGCTCACTTTCAATCTGAAGGAGACAGCTGCCTGGTGAGCTGTGCGAGAACCACCCCTGACTCTGTGCATTTGACGGTAACGTTATTTCTGAAGGCTGATTGTCTATACTATGTCAGTCACTCAACTGAATCCTCTCAGCAATACCAAGGGACAATTCCTCACGACTTTAGAATAGCCATCAGCCCTTGTCCATCCCTAGCTTGAGGTCAGCTTGCAATACGTAAGAATTGACTCCTCTCTTTACCCAAAACTTGGGGCAGTGGCCTACAGTGAACTGGTAATCTTTGTAACCTTTATCTTTAATTTGCCTTTTTTTCTGGGGATTGTTTATAGTTGGACATGACGAGAGACGTTCAAAGCCATCTCTGCTAAATGTATTAGTGATAATGGGAACTGCAGATGCTGGAGAATCCAAGATAATAAAATGTGAGGCTGGATGAACACAGCAGGCCCAGCAGCATCTCAGGAGCACAAAAGCTCTCTGATGAAGGGTCTAGGCCCGAAACATCAGCTTTTGTGCTCCTGAGATGTTGCTGGGCCTGCTGTGTTCATCCAGCCTCACATTTTATTATCTGCTAAATGTATTAGAAGTTTCAAACTTGACAAAAGGAAAATGAAGATTGCAATTTCAAACATTCATTGTCATTATGTATGCAACTGATGTTAATCCTATTTGACTACATCTACCCGTGAATCATGGGCAGACAGACAGGAGATCTTATCTGAGAGGATGTGGTGGAAGTGAAATGGTAACAGATGTTGACGTGCTGGATAGATACGGATTTCTCTACTTTCCGAAAATATCAGAATGTCCTTAAACCTAGCAATTATTCCAACAAGAGGGAATATTATTCAGTGGAAAGCTATGAAATCATCTTGGTTGCTACCACGCTAGGCCCTACCATCACAAATCAAACAGATATATCTGGGAGAAATAGATGGTGTAGGAAACGATAGGACTTTTAATGGGTCACAGTAGGAGCACAACAATAAAAAGTCCAGGAATGCCAAATATCATTCAGGTCATTTTTGGGTTTGTATTGCCAAGTAAATTGTGGGTCATCTTCCTCATTCAAGGTCAAAATTAAAATAAAATTTTAAACATCAACTAAAAAGAATAATTGCCGGTAAGAAGAAACAAAGAATGCTAAAACATAGTGAGGATGCCCAGACCTGACAAACATTTGATACTTTTTTAAAGAATATAGGCAAACAAAATGAGCCACATTCTCTCAAATATTTTAAGGCAACCATGGAAAGTGGAAGCTGACTGAAGAGAATTAACCGGTGAATGGATTTATAAAACTCATTCTAAAGGATAATCCAGGGAAGTCCTTACCTGTGGGTAAAACTCACAATGATGAAGAAATCAAGGAGAATCATGTCGATCATCATGCCTCTGCATTCCTGCCACCCCTATCCACTGTCCATCCTTTCCGTCACTGTTTTATCTACTTTCTGTCTCCCACACACCAACTCTGGGTTTACCGAAGAGCAACTTAGATAGCAATGATATGGATGCTGCATCGAACAATGCATTTAGCATGAGAGAGCCAAAGGGCTAGGGAATTTCAATTAGTTTCCTGTTGTTAGCTAACAGAAAATGTGGTGATACATTCCCTCAAGTTAGGATACAGGGACCTCAAAACTAATGAGTCTGCTATGAGAAGAGAGATGGTTGATTGCACTCATGCAGAGGCAATTAGATCACTGGCATTCTACCCCAATGGCTCTGGTCCTGGTAGAGAAAAGATAGGATACCTGGCCCCAATTATCACCAAAGATTCCTTCTGAACATTCAGTTATGGGCAGCATTTTACCATCCTCCACTGGTAAATACGTAGTGGGATGCAGCCACTATTATTCCACCTGTATCATTTCTGCTACCTGCCACCCTTAGCCTGCATGCAACAGTACAAAAGAGAAGAAGTGAGGCCAAGGACTGCTCCCCTGTCCTTGTCTCAACTGAGAACCTTAATGACAGCTCTGAGGAAGGGCCTGAAATGTTAATTCTGAATTTTTTTTCTGACCTGCTGATCTTCCAGCAACTTCTGCTTTTGTTCCTTAATGTCAATCAACACCTGAAGTACCACAATTACAGATGAATTATCTTGTACATTTCCACTTTAAAAGACATCACTCACACACAATTCTAGTTACCTCTTTGTTTTAAAATCCATCTGAAGCAAGCTGAGAAATCACACAACACCAGGTTATAGTCCTGGGGGAACACAGCAGGATCAGTTGAGCAGGAAAGTTGACGATTGGTTCAGGACCCTTCTTCAGAAATGAGGAGGTGGAAGGGGACTGGGAAATAAATCGAGAGGAGGAGTGGGGCTGGGAAAAATAGGTGGGTCACTGACAGGTGGATGCAGCTGGGGAGTGGTGGGGATTGGTCATTGAGATGGGTGGGTCAGATAGATGGGAGAGGAGATGGACAAGTTGTGTCAGGTATTGGAATGTCCAGTATTTCCCTCGGATGGGTATGCATTCAGGTTGTATAGTGTTGTGAATGTCTCTACATCCATAAGTGGAACAGGTTTACATGGAGCACAATGGTGTAGAATGTTCAGCATTTTGATGCTCAAGCACTGGCTGGAAAATTGTATGGCTTTATACCTCTGTAGGCTCCAGAAGGACTGAGGTTGTTGAAGTTATTTGTTTCCTGCAGTCTAGCTTCCATTGTTTAAGCTGAGGTAAGAATGGGGGCCTTCCTTTAGTTTCTACAAGCTAACCCCTATTCTAGATATCTGCCCCTGGGCTTGTATATTTCTCAATCTGTCCCACCAGCGTTTTCCTGGTTCAGTCGCAGCCATGGTTTTTGGAGTCCCAAAAATTCAGTGAATTTAATCCAATGTATTTTCCGCAACTTCTGACTTCAGAGGGTTTTAAGTCCAGGCTATGACCATAAACTGATGGGGACTTTTAGCCCACATTACAGTGCATTATGCAAAATTCTGCAGTCAAGTCTTTCAGAATTGATAGTCAATTGCAAATCCTGCACTAAAGGCTGATGAGGTTCTAAGATTTCTAAATAAAGGGATCCACCTATCAACAACCCACCTATCTTCCGCAGCCCCACCCCTCCTCTCTCGATTTATTTCCCAGTGCCCTTCCACCTCCCCATTTCTGAAGAAGGGTCCTGAACCAAATGTCAACTTCCCTGCTCCTCTGATGCCGCCTGGCCTGCTGTGTTCCTCCAGGGCTATAAACTGGAGTTGTGTGATTTATGACCTTGCTTCAGATGGATTTTGTTAGTGTAAAAGGAAGTCATTGTTTTGAATTTGTGCATAGCCTGTACATTTTTTGACTTTGATGGAACAGTTAGAAACTGTGATAAAATTCTGTTTAAGTCAGCATGTCCCACTGTATGGAGGAACATCACAAACAGTCATTTGTGTGTGATGTGAATGCTGACCACTCATATTTCAAAGGACATGTTCTGTTTCTGATATTTCACCACTATCAAGTAAAGTTGCCATAGTGCCAGAGGATCATAGGGCTGCTCTCTTATTAAAGAGAGAGGGAGAAAGAGAGATGAATGGTGGTAGTTTAATCTTAAGGTTACCATGCTTCAGGCGAGGGGAGAGGTTGAGAAGGAGGGACCTTCATGGTAATCTCAGTTGGTTCAGAATTGAACTCACACTGTTAGTGTCAGTCTGCATCACAAACTAGCTGCCCAGTGACCTGAGCTAGCTTGAGATGGAACAGATACTGACTCACACAACTGATGAAGAAAAGTGCTGCAAGTGCCAGCAATCCTCAGCCTGCTGCAGACACGTGGTAGTGATGTGCTCACCAAGCAGGTACTACTGATCATTACCTAGTCAACATTCTCACTGCGGAGTCAGTATCTGAGCTGCTGGAGGCAACATCACCAAAGCTTCATCTGAGGCATCTTTGCTTTCACCCTCAAGGTGGAAGAGAGGATGTCTTGTGATACCACCCTCCTGACTGCAGGCACCATGGTAATACCAATCATACCGCCATGAAACCAGAAAGAAGGCATCATGCACAAGGAGTAGAAGTTGTGACATGTTAAGAATACATTCACTGTACTGAGGTGACGGTGTTTTCATAATTAGCTCACTTTCTCAAACTCCACATCCAGGATAAAGCAGCCTGATTGGTTGGCATCATGTCCACAAAGGTATTTGTTCCACTCTCAGCAGCAGCAGTGTCATCCTGGTTCTAATGAATGTGAGCTCTATGTAGCAATCATTCATTCATTGTAAATTTGTTGTTGATTGAAAGGCAATCTATTTCCAGAAACAACTGCAACATTTTTTCTCTTTTGTTCACTTGGGCTATTATTAAATAAAATTGAACAGTTTCAACCATTTGAAAGCTTTCTGGTATGCAACACTCCGCATTAAATAATTAGAAGGAGTTATGCTACACCAAGTGTTGGTGAAAAAGTAGTTCTCCCTGATAGAGGGTTCAAAGACGAGGTGACACAAGGACCAGTTAACCTATGTACCTTGTTTATTATGGTTGCCTGTGCAATAACTATTGATCAGATAGGTGATAAAGTAATACAGCAATACATTTGCAAAGGTGCACTGTATTTGCAATGAAGTGTCAGCCACATCAGCTTTATGTGCACTGTGAAGGACAGCTACTCACTGACAGTGTTCGACCTGGTGCACAACTCAGCTTGAAGAATATCACCAGCCTGGGCATCCCACGAGGTTCTTGCAGTGGTGAGTACATCTGCCATTGATGTACAAATGATAGGGTGAATGGAGCTTTGACAAGGTATGGTGCGTAGCTAACGTGTTGGGCTGTAGAGAATAGCGTGAGTAAATTCACTGAGGCTCGCGGAGAGAAACCCTTTATCAAGTTCTCCGAAATAGTCACCACCAAAATTCAGAGATTATAGGAACTGCTGATGCTGGAGAATCTGCGATAACAAGGTGTAGAGCTGGATGAACACAGCAGGCCAAGCAGCATCAGAGGAGCAGGGAAGTTTGATGTTTCAGATTGGGACCCTTCTTCAGAGTCTTTCTTTTCTGATTTCTCACACTGTGTTACCACCAAAATTCAGCCTAATATTTTCAAAACAATGGAAATAATTTTGACTTGCAAATATGGTGGTGTTTGAATTGGGTGAAAAATGAAAATATTAAATATCTGAAAGAGGAACGGAACCTGCCCACTTTGAGTATTAGTGATCAGAGATAATGGGAACTGCAGATGCTGGAGAATCCAAGATAACAAAGTGTGAAGCTGGATGAACACAGCAGGCCAAGCAGCATCTCAGGAGCACAAAAGCTGACGTTTTCGGGCCTGGACCCTTCATCAGAGAGGGGGATGGGGAGAGGGTTCTGGAATAAATAGGGAGAGAGGGGGAGGCGGACTGAAGATGGATAGAGGAGAAGTTAGGTGGAGAGGAGAGTATAGGTGGGGAGGTGGGGAAGGGATAGGTCAGTCCAGGAAGGACGGACATGTGAACAAGGCGGGATGCAATCCACCTCTTCCTCTCTCCCTATTTATTTTAGAACCCTCTCCCTATCCCCCTCTCTGATGAAGGGTCTAGGCCTGAAACAACAGCTTTTGTGCTCCTGAGATGCTGCTTGGCCTGCTGTGTTCATCCAGCTTCACACTTTGTTATCTTGAATATTAGTGAGATGGGATGGCAATTTGCCGTAAGAAGGTGGGTCAATTCATGGAAGGAAATAAACTGTCCTTACCTAGTCTGACCTATATGTGACTCCAGACTCACTACAATGTGTTAAATGCCCTCTGAAATGGCCTAACAAGTCAGGCAAGGGCAATTAAGAATAGGCAACAAATGCTGGCCTTATTTGCAACACCCACATCCTCTGAAAGAATAAGGAATGATAAAAGGAAATTGTATGTTTTCATATAATCTGGTTTTCTCTTTTTAGGATTACCTAGTCTCAGGAAACTCAGCTATTAAGTTTAAAAAATGAGAAACGGTAAATCCAGGAGGTTATTTACAACACTGTTTCTGGGCGAGGAAGAGCAGGAATGATTCCTGTAAGTTCAACAAACAAAAAACATATGTCAAACTCCCTAACAACAGAAATTTACATTGAGATTAGATTCTCTACAGTGTGGAAACAGGTCCTTCAGCCCAACAAGTCCACACCCCCCCTTGCAGCATTCCACCCAGACCCATCCCCCTATAACCCACACATCCCTGACCACTACAGGCAATTTAGCATAGCCGATCCACCTAGCCCGCACATCTTTGACATGGGAGGAAACCAGAGCACCCGGAGGAAACCCACACAGACGCGGGGAGAATGTGCAAACTCCACACAGACAGTCGCCAGAGGCTGGTTTCAAACCAGGTCCCTGGAGCTGTGAGGCTGCAGTGTCAACTACTGAGCCACCACGCTGCCCATCAAGAAAAGCTATTTTCTTTGGATTTTCACAATGATATAAAATGCAAAAAAATTGATCTTGAATCTTATCATCTGTGTTAATATCCAGGACTTCTATGGGCTGAAATGTTGTTAAGAAAGGAACAAAAATCACTAACTATCACAAGCAATATCTGGCCCACACAGTTTGGCCAAGTTTCATGAACGAACACAGATTAAACTAGAGACAGTCAGAGCAGAGGAGATGGATTTTTGACAACGAGGCTAACTTTTTCCCTAGCTGCCTTGCAAGAACAGCCTTAAGTAACACAGACTATTTAAGCCAACTTTAGCTTATTGTGTAGAAAGTTAAATATGGAATGGCTTGGAAATGTTAACATTTTATTGATGATCAGAGAGGAGACCTAGGACATACTTTAACTCATTACATTGAGAAGAACGCTTAATATTTCAAACAGCAGTCTGTTCATGGAATGTAAGAAACTATCAAGGCCAAAAGAGCAAATCACTTCAGCAGAAAGAACAGCTGCTTCAAATGGTTCTGAGAAGCTACAGAGTTGAATTTGTACTGCTCTTGCCATGTATCCATCTGGTTGTCTTCAAATTCTTACTTCAAAGACAAGTGCAAATATCGAGAAGGAAAGGCCTTCCATTTATATGGCACCATCCACAACATCAAGGTGCTCCAAAACATTATACAGCCAAAGAGGTTTCTGTGAGTTATAGACTCAGTTATTTATTTTAGAAAATGCAACTGACAAAATGTGCTCAGCTATTTTCTGCAAGAATAATGAAATCAATCATCTGTTTTTAGATATTGATTAAGGGATTTTTACTGACAAAGACACCAAGAAATATTCATTGAAAGTAATATCAGACCTTTTGCATTTTACCCTAGGGAACTAGCATCTCAGCCAGAAGATGGGACCTCCTACAGTTCTGTTCCAAACTGATAGCCTTCATTACACTCCCAAGCCTCGAGAATATTGCTTCAATCCACAAACTTTTAATTCCATAGTCAAATTTTTGGAATTCTGTTTCCTAATTCAGTTATAATTCATTGCCACAGAAGGCTGTGTAGGCCAGGTCATTGAACATATTTAACAGAGAGATTGATAGGTTCTTGATTGTCAATGGGGATCAAAGGCAGAAGGCAGGAGAATGGGGTTGATAAAGTTATCAGCCATGATTGAATGGTGGGGCAGACTGGATGGGGCAAATGGCCTAATTTCTGCTTCTTTGTCTCATGGTCTTGTGATCTTGTAAATTTATGACTTTGTTTTCCATTTTACTGGAGTTGGATTGTCAATAGATATTAGCCAATGATTATTTAGAAAACAATTTCAGTCATCACTGGCAAACAAGACTGTATGCAAAATAAGAATAATGTTTTACTTGCAAGGAAGAAGCAGTTGTGATCACAGTGCCTCTGTATCATTTTGCTTAAAAGTTTGGCAGTGTCAACCTAATCACAGTTGCTCTGCATTGTTATTGTGTACGAAGAATGCCCTATATTAATATATGAGCATAGAATAGGGAAATCAGAAATGTATAGAAAGCATGTGGGAAAGCATAATCACCCACATGCATGGATTCATTTATTCAGTGAACTGAGGAGAACTAAAGTATAGGCAACTAATTGGTGTGCATTTGCCTCCAACAGAGTGTCATACCTGATGTGGGTGGCAATGTTTATGCTATTTCCCATAACTGGCCATGGAAACCATGGCATTGAACTAGCCACAGATATTTATTACGAATAACTTTTATGTACAAACGTTACATTCCTCAGGGACACTGGGGTCTGGGTTAACGTTAAACTAAGAGGTTTCAAAGGAGAAGAAAGCTTCCAGTAGAGTATCATGCTTCAAGTGATCAAAGATAAGATGGAGTTTCAGATCTTTGCCACCTTCAGGTGAAATACTACAATACAGTGGTGATGTTGTGAGCATTTTTTTTGTAAATGCATACTGACAAACTGGCCAGGAGACATGATACACCCTATAAACTTCATTCATCTGCACCCTAACCACACCTCAGCCAACACCCATCCTACCCTTTTACACACTCCACATACCTGTACTTTCACCACAATGTTTGAAGCACCATCTGGACATTTATATTTTAAATAGTATCAGAAATGGTATTACCAGGAAAATTTAATTTCAAAGATTTGCTAAAGAGAAACCAAATTTGCATATTCTGAAGAAGGCATTTTTGTGAGGCAAGGCATATTTTCTAAATTCAAGGGAAAACAGTAACAAGTTAATATTCCATGTACACTGTTAAGAGTAAAGTAGATGATGCTATAGCTCAACAAAGTACAAATATCAGACAAACCTGAAGAGACAGTGAGGTATTTGAAAACTACAATGACCTCTGAACTATTGTTATGGGTAAATCACTACAAGTTGCTTTTAATTCAGCTACTCACAGACAATAAAGTATGAAAACAATGATTTCAACTTTATTGCATGTAGCAATCAAAATAAGACTCTTCAAGTAAGCAAGTTAAGCCTCACAACCCAACTTGGCGATTACCTGATTAATGTTAGAATCTAGCCAGATTTCACCAACAGTATCTGTCTCCGGAAGTGTCCTGTGTTCGATTTTTGTGTCGTGATCATGTTCAAAGTTTTGTTACTGACTTGTTCTGGTTTTGGATTCTCATACAATTTTCCCTCTTTCAAGTTTGTGGTGTGAAATTATTGATGATTCAAAGGATTCTTTCACCCTAAATATTGTTCACTTGCCTGGAAACCTCAAGCCTATAGTTTGACTTCTTATCAGAAGTGGCTCCCTTGCTCCTTGTTACATTCCGGGCTAGTTGTCTGTTTGAAACACAGCTTTTCCTGTAATTACCTCCTTAAGTTCTTCTGCAGGGTAATCCTTGTCCTTCATAGCAATAATGTATCCAGATTACCAAGCAAGTGTTAAAGTAGTTTTGTTTACGTAATCTCATCAAGACATGGCATTTTGCTTTCAGTCTGTGTAACAGCTTGTTTTTGTCCCTTTCACCTCAAGAAACAGTTTATTCCAGACAGAGGTATTGCTGATTTTTTCAATCTATGAAGTTATTAAAGTTCTGAAGTTTACACAATCATAATTACATTTTGGAATGAACAAGATTTAACAAAACAGTACAGCATCCAGATGTATCAATCGATGATTTCATTAATGATCTCTGCAGGATAATGGAGACTGTGTTCATTTAAAACCACAATTCATAAGAGATCAATTAGTGTGGGCATTGCTGATGAGTCAGTCAGATTTATTATGATCCAAAGAGGACCTAATTCTATCAAAAGGCATTCAGATATTGAGTGAAGCAGAATCCTGGAAACAAAACTTATCAATAATAAAAATGAGAAGGATAAATTTAGCGCATGAGATTTATAGAATCTTTTCATGCCTTATACTACAAATCATAAAAGGTACAAAAACCACTAAAGATTAGTCAACACAGCAATGAATATGACATACACCAGGCAACAAAGTCCTTGCCAAAACTATGGAGCAAAACAAGTTCACATGCTCAAACAGTACCCAGCTTCTAAAATCAAATGGATTTACTGCAAGAAAGTAGGTTGTTTTCAGAAACTGTTCCAAAGGAAGGCACAACCAAGGAAACACAAAAGATTGAAGAATTAACCATGGGCTAACTATGTGCAACAGTCTTAAGTGGTGGATAAGTTCAAAGTTTCTCCACAGGAAACCAAGTGCCCCTCCATTTTGACATAGCTTCAGAAGGCTGCACCATAATTATATTTTTAGATGAATTAAGGAGGCAGGGCCTGGAGAGCAGCAGTGTTAGAGCCAAAGGTATGTCATTTAATGCCAGTGAGTCCATCCTTGCCACAAATCCTCTGGCTCCAACTGTCACTCTGTGAAGCCACTAGGAGGCTGTATCCATACTATCATCCTCCTCTTCACATGGTATGGGGCAGGGGAGCTACCTCACCAATGGCAAAATGTGAACAGCCGAATACTGCTCTTAATTGAGTCATCCATCTTCAAACTGTCTGTTCAACAGGAAGCTAAGTTGTTCCCAATCCCACTGCTCAGAAATTTGTGGAATTACGTCAGGAAGCTGTTGAGTCACAGCTGACTGCTATTTTCTCACTCCACATCACCCCCACTACCGCTCTGTCATTTCAATCCCTGCCATTCAGGGGCTAGTACAGTTCCACCACATATATCTAACATTTATGAAGAAAAGGCTGCCCTTAGACATTAAAGAAAGCATTCACACATGGGCCAATGCATTTGTACCCATTTGTAATAAGGAGCTGTCGCTCCAAGTTATTGTAACAGTCTATCAGCGGTATGTGTGAGAGAGAACATAATTGGTTTGTGGCTGCCTAATAGGTTACGTATTGTCCACATGTTCTTGCTAATCCTTAAAACCATTATATGAACATCTGAAAAAGGCACAGAAGTGGACTATTTGGTCCCTCAAGCCTGCTTCCCATTCAGTAAGATCACAGCTGTTTGTGTTTCAAATTACTCATTTCTATCAACTATCGAGAATCTATGAATCTCCTTGTCTAACAGAAATCTATCTGTTTCTGCCTTAAAAATGTTAAATTATTCATTGTATGGCAGAATTCCAAAATCACAAAATTGTCTGAGGGGTGGTCCTGGGTCTGAGGGGAAAAAACATTTTTGCCACCTCTGTTCTAAAATGCAGTGCCTAAGTTTAAACAGCACCCCCTAGTTCTAGAATCAACTACAAGAGGAAATATCCTTTCCATGTTCAACTTGTCAAGATAATTCAGGATCTAATATATTCTATATATATATATATATAGATATATATATATTCAATCAAGTTTTTGTCACCCTTCTAAACTCCAATGGAAACAAGCTGAGTCTGCTCAACCTAGATTTACAAGACAACCCATACACTCCAGCTTTCAGCTTATTAAACCTTCTCTGCACTGCCTGCGATGCATTTAGGTCCTTCCTTAAATAAGGAACCCAAATTTGCAGTTGGTATTCAAGGTGAGGTCTCACTAGTGCCCTCTATAACTGAAATATAATATCCTTACTTTATGTTCACTTCTTCTTATAATAAATGAAAATATTCCACTAGCCTTCTTAATTATGTGCCGTTCCTGTGTACTAACTTTTGTGACTCATAACAAGAACACCTAAATCCCTCCTAAATCACATCTTAGCAGACATTTTCCATTTAAGTCATACTGTGCCATCAGAACTTTGTTCATCAGAATCCTGGCTTTGGACAATCTTACTCTGAGATTGATGAGATTGACACTCTGAGGAGAATGATACCTGCTAAACATGTGGTTAACTGCCAACAACATATCTCCTAGTTTGCAGTGTCTGCTCTCTTAGGCTATTGATAACTGGTGGAGCACTGTATTTACAAAAACACGGGTTTACTGCTTAATCTGATGGTGCAAAGACATTGATCTCAAATGTTCCAACAAGAAAAAGAATCTGCTTGTAGGAACCAGTTGGGGCAAGATTTAAGAAATGTGGATCTCAAAATTAAAGCAAGATGCAGGACAATGGAGAGGGAAAAGAGACTTTAGGTCATAAAGATGGAAATAAGATTAAATAAAATGTTTTTTTTGAGTTTAAAAATACAATGAAATAAAAATCCAACCTGGAAGAGCTAGATTGAGTGGTTTCAGAAGCAGAAATGAGGCAAAATGTTCTTGTTTATTTATAGTATTGACATTTTAGTGGTTTACTTTAATATTACAATCACACATCTCCTACTGATGTCTCACAGGTATTACTGCTGTAGTTTGAGATGCCTTAACAGCATCACAGTATATGAGTCCAGATCCTAGTAAAATGATCAGCTTATCAAGAATTCCCCTAGTACAGCTGAATAAGGATTAACAAATCAATATGTTGTGCATAGAATCAGCAAACTACGTCAAATAGTATGTCAGCTTAAGATACTAAGCTACCACCTTATCTTACAGTAACTTTCCGTGCCTGAGTCACAAGTGTGTAGGTTACTCAAGATACCTGAGCACACAGTCCCCCTGACATTTCAATGCAGCATGGATGAAGTGCTGCACTAACTTAGGTTCTATCTGTTACATTCTTCTCTTCAGCATAAATGCAACAATCACATGACAAGAACTGGCTCAATTATAATGTTAGTCTTTGTTTGAAAATTAAGTCTATATGCTAAAAATGTTATCTAGGAGACAAGATATACATGTCTGGCTCCTACCATTTGCTGCTGTAGGCTGAATGCAAGTCGTAGGACCAGTATTTCACATTCTGTCAAAGTGGTCATGTATAACATATCACAACACTAACTTCTAGAAGAGATGCTAATACAGACTCAGTCTGCTGTCTCCAGTTGTGGAAGAAATTAGCATGTTGTAGAAGGTTGGAGAACATCAGTACCAAAAAGGCAAAAAGACTCTGTGACAGACTGAACGTTAAAAGTAAGTGTCAACTCAAAGTGTTCAAGCTCCTGAGTTCTTAGTAACTGCTATCTGAGTAAATCCTAATCACATATTTTGCCTTAGTCAGTGAAATAAATGCAAGTCAGCTAAACATTAACAGAAGAAGAAAGCTTAGGGAGATGATGAGATTTCTGGAGAACATTGAGCTTTGGACCGTGAGATCATTGTTATCTGACATGTCAACTTGTTTGTCTCTCGGTATAAATATTCTGTAACTCTGCATTGCTGCGGAATCTTCGATATCTAGCCTTTGTTAGCATTGATTCTCCGTGATATCATGAATAAAAAGTTCTCTTTACCTTGAAGTCTGACAGCTCCAGTCCAGTTATTCGCGTATTATTAGAAGAAGCTTTCTAACACCAGTGAATATAAACATTTCTGAGGCAATCAAACAAGCATACAGAAGTGTCCTGTTCACTATTTATCCGCAGACAACACAAAGATTTACGTGGTTAACTCATTTCTGCATATGGATCTTGCTCTGCATGAATGAGCTAATGAAACTCATATATTACAATACTGAATACATTACTGAGTTCTTCATTAGTTGTGAATTACTTCTTGTAAGGCCTGTACAGATACTAAATAGATAGAGATTTTGCTGTCTTTTTGTAGAAATTAAGAAACTGATAAAGTTGTATCTTCTTTCATCATCAGCTTCTGCTCCTTTGTTGCATTTCAAGGACTAATGAATTCCAGTCTTTTGAAACTGTCTGAATGGCATTTTTAATCAAAGCTTGATTATGTTCATAATTTATTTTTCAACCTTTAACTTCAATACCATCATGATAGCATCACTACAAGATTAATGCTCGAGATTTTGTTATAAAATATCACCTGAGTTCTCAGTGATGAGACATCATGGATCATGTAGATTGCATCTCTGTCCAGTAGCCTGATATTGCTGTTATTGTGGATCAGCAGCAGGGTCACTTCCCTCCATATCAAGATGTTCTCTCTGTATCAAAGTGGCTGCAGACAAAAATGGCATTATCTCCCCTGACAAGAGTGACACCATGAGCAGAATCTTTTAGGGGTTTGAATATCGAAGGCAATCACAAGAAATGTGGCAGAATCATGCAAGAAGTCTAGTGACATCTATCTCAACATCAGGAGCATCCCAATCCTCTTAACTAATTTCTGGTCATCAAGGTGAGATCACCACTGAGCAACAGGTTACCTATTAAGGTGGAGTATTGTTTGTTAATGACATTTTCAACTGAAAATCTTGCCTAATTAATGTGCAACCAACTATCATACCATAAAACGTGAGCAAATTAGGCAATAAAAATACTCAACCAAGAAGTCAGATTGGGTAGTCCGGTAACTTCAGCCTGCCACTTGTTCCAAAGTACCTTCATGTTGCACAGCAGGCACTAATATCACAGGGCATGCTTTATCAGCACTAATCATGAGTACACTGTTTCCAGGGACATCTGCATCCTGCATGTGCCAGGCTCGAAAAACATCAGGTCCCATCTCTCATCCACTTACAGGACATTTCTGCACCACGATGCTGCACCTCAGGGCTAGGGTTGTGATGCTGCAGCAAATAAAACTCTGTGCTCAGCAACATGCATCCCAATCATGGACTGGACCAAGTTGTACCTCCGGCTATTCACTTGATCTCTTAGCATTCACTCACTTTGTGCCCTTCCCTCTCTTTGCATTGCCTTTTTGCGTCTTCCTCCTCAGCCAAAGATAGCAGTCTCACAGTATTATTGTGCCATTTAGTATGGAAACAAAGCCTGGGAGATTGACATAGTTGACAGCCAATCTGAGTCAAGGCAGAAGGTCTTTGCTCGGGTGGGCCCAGGACAGCAAATTAAGGGCAACCTCCAATATCAGTCCAGGGGCTTGAACACATTCAGTCAGCCGCTCACGTCAATCTAAGTCAAGATCTTCTTCTCATAATGGTGAGGAGGCAAATGTTAGGCAGAATGCTACCCGTCCTAACTCTTTCTGCCCTGTTGTAGGCTGTTTTCCTTCTGAAATGAAAGAAGTATTTAGGGACATGAAAGTGGATAGCACTGCTGTTACCTGTGATGAAGCTTGGAGATGTCTCCTGAGTGAGCAACACAGAGGCCAAGCAGGGCAAATGGTGTCTGGGGGTGGGGTGAGTGAGAAGAGGTGGGGAAGATTTTGCAGCCAATAGTAAAAGTTATAGAGCATAATCTTTTCTGGGTGGAGGGTACATTAGCAGAGATAGAATGAGCGTTAAGTATCAGGGAGAAGGTGATGGCACGTATGAGTGGAGAAAGACATTGACCTTCTTTCTACACATCTGAGAATTTGTGCAGATGGCTGAGACTGTACTGATCTGGGACAAAACATCAGACTAGGTTGGCATGGTCTGATGCCATGACCTCCAGTCCTGGTGCTGGGGAAAGAGGAGCTATATCCCAGAAACACCCCTGCCCAATAGTTTCTGCAGGACGCTGTCCACAGAATTGATCTGATAATTATCCCTTGTCTACTAAATCTGGAGCAAATGTCAGGAACCATGAAGGGCAGCTCTGGGCCAGCACTGTTTGTGAATTGTTCTTTATAGGAACACAAACACAGTAGTGCCTTTTAATATCTGATATGATATTGACATCACCCTTCCAATCTGCATTTCCTCATCAGTCTCTGCATTCTTATTTCATAATGCTTCAACTGGTGTGTTAAAATGAAATTCAGTTCTTTGATCTGTTCACTTAGATATCAGATAACTTGTTTGTGTCACTGTGATGATATCAGCTCATACTTCAAGTAGTTTACCATATAAAAAATGATAAGCCTAAACATGCAAAGGCAAGTTCAAGTAATAATAGCATGCCCTTCGACATCAAATTATGCCTTATTTTTGCTCTAATTTCAGCCTAGATAATAGATCAAATCTCATATTCTGTTAATCTGTGTGGTTTAGCTATTTACTCAATGTACTTGTTTAACTAATATGGAAGTAGAGATGCTAAAATTTGTTGACAAATAAGCAGAATGACCTTCCTTGTGGAAGGGCTGGTAAGTATTCAGAATTGCCAACTAAGTTCTGATAATACATATTCCAAAAGAGTCACCGTTGCTGAAAGTTTAGTCTGCAGAGGTTGATTTTCAGCCTGATTTTTGTGCAAAAGCTTTATGCTGATTATGGTAGTGATACATTTTTGGAAAGATCAAAGGTGACTATTTCAAACAGTATTTTTGCTATAATTATTACCTTCTTCCTAAATTTCTCCTTTCAGATCTTCGAAGGCTGCATCACATGTAAAATGATGCGATTGACATCTGGGTTAAATTTAATATTTGCTTGGCATCCATCCATGAAGAATCACTAAGTAGTGAAATAACTTTCTGTGAGTTAAATGGTACTAAAATCTTGAGGCACATTTTAATGCCTATGTGAGAATGACAAATGTACTTTCAGTCTTTTCTAGCAACCTAAGTGCATTGGGATGCACTTTAAATAAACATGTGACTGAGGATCCGGTTGGAAAGTGCCTGCAAATGGTAGTAAACTAGTTTAATAACCACTTAACCAGTATATTGTGGGCAAAAGTGACTGCAAAGTATGCCATTTCTGCTAGAAATAATGTGAAAGTGCAGAAAGCATAACGCAAGATTTATAGATCAGGATGTATAAGTTATGGTTGAATGTAAGAACTTGGAAAAGTGCTCTTCACACATTGGAAAAGCAAGATATCTAAAGAGCGAAAGAGCTAGAAAAGGCCATCACAAAAGAAGTTAATGCAGGATTATGTTTCAGAGATTTGAGTTGCATGTTGAAGATTTTAGGGCTTTTATTAGAGAAATGAAAGTATGCAAGAGAATATAATGTTTGTCGAACTGGTGTTGTTGGTAAGTACTTCCTGTTTACAAAGTAAGTGAAAAACATCAGTCAAGTTTGTTTAAAGTATTTTCCTGTTGGTAAGCTGCATTGATCAAGAAATGGGAGGCAGTGAACATGGTTGGGAATCAATAGGCAAGATCAAAGAGGTCTATATAAATGAGGATTCGTCAGAAAACCATAGACCTGTAGCAACTGGATTTCCATTTGCTCATTTAAATAAATGTGAATGAAAGCAACATACCATTGATTTTGGAAATCTGTAATAAAATCAGAAAATACTGGGTAAATTGAGCAGGTCAAGCAATACTTATGCAGTCAGAAATAGAACTAAAATTTCATGGATAATCATCTTGATTTCCTGTTGTACCTTCATACTGACTTTTGTGATTATGTTCAATTTAAGTAATTTCAATTTGTTAGGTGTTTCTGAGGCACCTGCAGTACCACACTCTAGAAGTTATTTGACATTGTGGACAGAATTTATACTGACCTGAGCTATCTGTGGAACTAGTCAATCAAGATTCAAAATCCACTTCCCCCAACATTCTGTGTGGTTTTAACTACATTAATGTCCTTTAGGTAGGGAAACTGCCATCCTTACCTGGTCTGGTCTACATGTGACTCCAGACAACAGCAATGTGGTTGACTCTTAACTGCCCTCTGGACAATTAGGAATGGGCAATAAATTCTGGTATAACCATTGATGTCCTCATCTCATTAATAAAAAAAACACTACAACAGCTGATCCCTTCTTCATCTCAGAATTTTGCAGTTGTTCTACATTTAAGTAATACTCTTCCTTTTTTAATCTTCCTGCCAAAGTGAATAACTTCATATTTCACTACATTATACTCAATTTTTGCCCATTCACTAAACCTTTCTAAATCCATCTGCAAATCCCTGATGTCTTCTTCATAATATATTTCCCCACCTATACTGATGTCGTCTGCAAATTTAGCTACTATGCCTTCACTCCTCCATCCTTGGAATCATTGATGTAAATTGTAAAGAGTTGAGGCTCAGATTTTGTTGCTTACGTGTAATATAATGGGTTGCTTTATTGAAAGTCAATATCACGTAGGTGGCTTAAAAGCAAGACAAAAGAAGATTTTAAATAACAATAAGGATTTAAATCCTTTAAGAACATGAAGAAACCACAATTTCACAAACACAATCAATATATTTTCCAGCAATTCAGTAATAACTATTGTAGATTGGAGGGAATAAGTGAGGGTCAGAACGATGGCTCAGTGATGAGCACTGATGCCTTAAAGAGCCAGGAGCCCAGCCCAATTCCACGCTCAGGTGACTGTCTGTGTGGAGTTTGCACATTCTCCCCGTGTCTGTGTGGGTTTCCTCCATATGCTCCAGTTTCCTCCCACAGTCCAAAGATGTGCAGGTTAGACAGAATGGTTGTGCTAAATTGCCGTAGTGTCCAATGCTGTGCTGTGTTCATTCAGCTCCACACTTTGTTATCTCAGTAGTTACACAGGATAGTCAGAATTGCAGATGCTGGAGCTAAAGATAACACAGTGTGGAGTTGGAGGAACACAGCAGGCGAGGCAGCATCAGGGGAGCAGGAAAGTTGATGTTTTGGGTCAGGACCGTTCTTCAGAAAAGTTATACAGACTGTGTGCTCCATTATCAGCTCACAAATCTGTGTTCGACATTGTGTTTCTGTTGTCCCCTTTGTAGCGAATTCGCTTCCTGACAGTATAGAGTAGATGTAAATGTATTTTGATTAAGTGGAATGTCCAATATTTCTGCAAATGAATATTAATTGAAGGTGATAACAAAGTGTGGGGTTGGATGAACACAGCAGGCCAAGCAGCATCTTAGGAGCACAAAAGCTGACGTTTCGGGCCTAGACCCTCAGGCCCGAAACGTCAGCTTTTGTGCTCCTAAGATGCTGCTTGGCCTGCTGTGTTCATCCAGCTTGTTATCTTAGATTCTCCAGCATCTGCAGTTCCCATTATCTCTGATCACAATTAATTGAAGTTGGATGCCTTGGTACCTCTGAAGAGTCCCAGAGTCTGAAGTTGTTGCCTTATGTCTGGTTCGTTGACCCTTTAGGGCTGAGGTGTGAATTTCATTCCTCACTGAACCATTGGTCCAGACAATTGTCCCTGTGATTGTGCATTCCAGACCATAGCCTAGCCACCTTTCTTTTTGTTTTCAAACTTTTGTTAAAAGTCCAGGGATTTTGGTCCAGTATTCTAAATGACAAGGAGTTTTGCTCACTCCTACACCACCCAGGCTGACTCCTCTGCCCTATTCTTATAAGACTGCATTTCCTATGGCTAAACCACCTGCACATCACTAGACCCTTCAGGAGGGTCTAGGCCCGAAATGTCAGCTTTTGTGCTCCTAAGATGCTGCTTGGCCTGCTGTGTTCAACCAGCTCCACACTTTGTTATCTAGGACTCTCCTGCATCTGCAGTTGCCATTATCTCTGTGTAACTACTGACCCTCATGTGGGAGAGGAGAGCCATCCCTGCAGCTGCCAACAGAACAGGGGTCCCATGCAGCTACTCTCCCCGAGAACTCTCCACACAGCTATCTCCCTGAAACCTACTGTCTCAGAGCTGTTCCATACCAGGGGAACCAACAGCAGCCAACCATGACCAGCAGATCTGATGACCGACAACCTCTGAAAACCACCGACCTGACCGACAAGACCTCAGACACATCCTGAGGTGAAAATTGGCTCATAGAACCACGACAAAGTAAGAAAACCCAAGTTCTCAAACCAGACTGAACTCCATCCAAAGTCTTCAGTGAAGCACTGGCACTGGCAAGTGTGAAAGCCAGCTGTATTTGGATGTAAGTTTGTTCACAGATTCCATCGGAGAGCCTTCAGAACAACAAGTTCCATGTTAAGGATTTCTTCTTCTGTGCAAGCTCCATCAGTAACATAGGCAAACTGGTGCAGCTTTGTTGGGTAGATTTCCTCTAGCTTTGCAGCAATAAATAAAGCTGAAATACCAATAAGCTGTAATTGAGTCTTCACAACATTTTGTTGTGTTGCCATAAACCTAACGAAAAAGTCCTGGGCTAAATAAAGTGTCTCTCTGTGTAGCTTGTAGACTTCGCAAACCTCCATTAACCAATCAAGAAGAATAGCTCTCATCTTAGGTTACAAGGTGGATGCTTTTGGAAAACATCTTTGTCTCTCAAGTAAGCCTGCTCCTTCTTCAGAAGGATATTCCATACTTCTTCATGATTTCCCCAGCACAATGCTGGTAATGGTGAAGCTCTAGTTGGAGTGGCTAAAACATTTTTGACCCTGTACTGCACACAACTAGTAGAATTTGATGTAACCATGTCATCTAGATTTGTGCATGATGTTGAATGTAGTCTGTATGGACTCATACAGTTGGCTACAGTAGTCCAGCAATCCTCCTTTTCGTATGGTTTCGTAGACTGCACTTCTGTAACTTCATCCAAGACTTGCAAACAAATGGCAACGTCGGCTTTTCGCTTTCCAGTGTAATCTGTGCCCGATAACAATTGTGTCTTGGCTTAACATCTACATGCAAGTTGCATATTTGCAGGAAATGTATGAAATATTAATACCACAGTACCCCCAAGAAATGTTTGTTCAAGTAATGGAGCTACTGGATCTCTGTGTCTTGGATTTCAAATGTTTGGAGTTCACATATGGTGTCACTGCAGCCTCAGCTTTGTATCACTTTTCTTCTTGTGAATTAGTTCACAAAGTCTCAGGATTTGAATGGAGTGAAATAGAAGAATGTGTGAAATGGATGGTTCCATTTGCAATGGCCTTGAGAGAGCTGGGAAATATAAAACTCAAAAATTTGGAAGGTGTCGGTCCAGAAGATTTGCACAACATACAGACACATTCTAACAGCTTATCATTACTGGATAAAGCTCTCTCAAAGCAGGCACTATTGGAACAGAGTAGATGTTCACCTGTGCCTTCTGGAATTTTAACTTCTCCTCAGAGCAGTAAGAAAAACATTGTGGGCTCAAGTGAAGATCTCAAACATTTGCAATCCTGAAACAGATTATGGGTGAATTTCTTATACCTCAAAGTCTGAAGTTAAGAAAATGCTTTAACATAACAAATGAAAGTTAAAAACGAACCTTCCAGCTCAGCGAGCAAACTCACATCCAGAACCTCAACCTGAGCTACAAATCTTCTCAAAACTCCCCAGCTGTATTTCATTGTCATGTTTATCTCCAGTGGTGAGCCTATTTCCTCAAGACCGAAAGAATCCAAACTAGCTAGCAGGGTTGGAAAGGTGGGCTAGTGACAGTTCAGGGCAAACCCAAGATCAGGAAGTCTGATTAAAATGTCTGCATTTTGAAACCACTGTTTAGTTTCTAATAGTAATTAGCCTGTGTTAAGTTAACACCATTTCCACCACCTCCAGCATGATACCATCACCAGACACATATTCCCCTACCTTCCCTTGTCTGTCTACCGCAGGGACCATTCCCTCTGGGACACTCTGGCCCACTCTTCCTTCACCCTCAGCACACCTCCCCACAGCCCTATGGCATCTTCCCCTGCAACCGGTAAAAATGCAACACTTGCCCATTTACCTCCTCCCTCCCCAGTATGCAAGGGTCCAAACATACCTTCCAGGTGAAGCAACGCCCTCCCAGCCTGATCGTTAGCAACTCCTTTGTCTGTCCAACTGTCTTTCTCTCTCTTTGGGCTCTATCCTATTGTTTACTCCCTACCCCACCCACCTCCCTATTTTCTGCATATAAACTGACGTTTTCCCAGCCACCATCTGTTCTGAGGAAGGGTCACCAGACCTGAAACGTTAACCCTGTTTTTGCCTTCGTGGATGGCGCCAGGCCTGTTGAGCTTTTCCAGCAACTTTGTTTGAGCTAATAACTGATAGTGTCAGCTTACTGTTTTGAATTTGCCTTTTTAACTCTTGTATTTTTATTCACCTTTGTTTTATTTCCCTGTTTATTACTTTTGTCTTTTCTTTCCTTGTGATACACTCACCTTTGCAATTAATAAACACAGAGATTCTTTGCCCTTATATACATGCCTACTACCTTCCTCACTTCACATCCCCAAATTAAGTCCAGTGTCAGAACCAGGGATCTGGAGGTGATTTGAACTACCTATTTCAGCAGATTACTGATCGCAAACCAGAATCCCTACAGTGGGATACTCTTTAGAGGGTCAGTGCAGACTCAACGGTCCAGATGACCTGCTTCCACTCAGTAGGGACTCTATGATTCTATTCTAAGTCTTTGTTTCACATTTTCTCTGTAAAGATGTAAAAAAAAGGTACCTGTATAAAAATGTAATTATGCAAAATATTACCACCATCCTCAAAGATTTATCTCTTTCAGCAATAGTTAATTAATCAGCCATTCATTGTATTAACACTATTCAGCTGCTGCACAGTTCTGGAGTCAACGGTATTGTGGTCAAATGAATTAACGCTCTCAAATATGCAGCATAGCAGTAGCAATTATAAATGGGAGCTACATTACTGCCAATTACCCCCTAGAGGAGCATAAACTAGGAAGATCTTTTCTCTTTCTCGTTTCTTTGTAAAAGTAATGACAACAGTAATAATTGATCAAATGTAATGGTTTTTCTAAACCCCAATGAGCAACAGTAAAATTACTGACTATATTGGACAGTTTTTGAGATCTTAATACTCTCAACAACAAAGGCATTGCAGTTAAGGTTATGGAATCCCCAATATTAGGTCCTTAAGGCATAACAGTGTTTTAGGGCTAAAACCCTGAGCAGAAAATGTATAGTGAAAAACACGAGATATTATGATATTTTGAAGATTTAATAGACAACTGCACTGCTGAGGAATGCGATCTGTCAGTTATCATAGAATTAATTCTATTGCTATGAACACCAGCTTCCAAATGAGTCCTGTTTTATTCATGCCTCCCATTATACCACCTGCACATTCAATGACAAATATATTATAATATATTGCTTTATAAATTTCACATAATCTAAAATTCATATTTTCGTACTAGGATTTTTGCTATTGCAGAAGTATTGCAGCACTGTGAACAACTGTTAACAATGCAGTACTATGGTATAAGTTATTAAGGTCCTTTTTTCTTAATAATTAATATGTATTAATTAAAAGCCAATTGTATAATTAATTGGCCAAGTAACATTAACCTCTTACATTATACCATGCTGTAAATGTTCTTTATTTTAGGACAGCATTCCGGCTCTTTTCTGCTTTTAAACTTTCCAAAGTTTTAAATCAGTACAGGCAGGCTGACAAGTGAGTGGTACGGTAGTTTAGTGGTTAGCACTGCTGTCTCACAGTGCTAGGGTCTCAATTCGATTCCACCCTCGGTCAACTGTCTATGTGGAGTTTGCATATTCTCACCGTGTTTGCGTGGGTTTCCTCCAGCTCCTCCGGTTTCCTCCCACAGGTTAGGTGGATTGGTCATGCTAAATTGCTGATAGTATCCAGGGATGTGAGGACTATGTAGATTAGTAATTAGAAATGAAGGGTTACGTGGATTGGGTGGGTGTGGTAGGACTGGGTGGGACACTCTTTGGAGAGTTGGTGTAGACTCAAAGGGCTGGAGGACCTGCTTTCACATTCAAAGGAGTCTATTAGTGACAAGTAAAGTTTGCACCACACAAATGCCAGGCACTAACAACTCCAATAAGAGACAATCTAACCATCACTCTTACCATCCAGTAGCGTTACCATCACTAAACTCACCACTATCAACATCTTTGGATTTACCACATAAACACAGTGGTTACAACGGCAGTTCAGAAACAAGGAATCTCATGGCAACTAACTCACCTCCAAGCCCCCAAAACCTGTCAATCATCTAGAAGGCACAGGTCAATAGTGTGATGAAATAGTCCCCATTTGTCTGAATGGTCATAGCTCTAAACAGCACTCAAGAAGCTTAACACCATCCAGAACAAAGCAGGCCATATGACTGGCACCACATTCACAAGCATACACTCCCGTCATCCCTGAAATTCAGTTGTAGCCGTGTTACTACCTATAGGAAACAATGCCGAAATTTTCTAAAGATCCTTTGACAGTACCTTCCATCTCGAGGACAAGGGCAGTAGATACATGAGAACACCACCAACTGCAAGTTTCCCTCCAAGTCACTCACCATCCTGACTTGGAAATATACTGTCACTCTTTTACTGTCACAGGGTCAAAATCCTAGAATTTCCTACCTAAGGGAATTGTGGGTTAACTTGCAGCATGTAGAATGCAGTGGTTCAAGAAGGCAGTTCATCGCCACCACATTCTCAAGGGCAATTATGACGGGCAATAATTGCCAGCCAGCCAGCAATGCTGATGCTCCATGTGTGAATTTTAAAAAACAATATACTTTTTGTTATCTTTCTTTGTGGAGTTTAAATTTAGAGCTCTAAATTGAACCAAAAAGTCCATATCCAATCTTCTGAGGGGAAAGATGTTCTGGCAGAATGCACAATTAAAACATGAAAATAAAAAAATTGTAATTTAGTTGATAAATTATACTATCATGTAATACTTATTTTTATGAAAATGCATTGTTCAAGCCAATATTTGGACATTAGAAACTTCAGTCATTGGAAAAATTTCATGAATGATTTTTTTTAATAAATTCAGAAAATATTGAGTAGATTCTGAGATCCAGGACTGAATAATCATAGGGTAATATTCTCTGTCAATATTAGAAGAACTATTGTTTGTCACACAGCGTGAAAACTTCAACAGTGAAGATAACAATCACACTTAAGGGTATCTGTTGGTACAATACATCTTCCATGTACCAAATGTAATATGCAAGATAAAATTTAAAAGATACATACAATAAAAGGTAAATGTCAAGAATAGTATTAGAGAAAGCATTTTGGGGGGAGCAGGGGGTGTAGGTAATGCCATGCTGCTCTGTAATCATACATCACAAAATTTGACGCTTTGGTGTCCTTATCTTGGTCCTGTCTTTAGTCATCCTGAAAAACACAATTCTTGTTCACATAAATGTCAGAAACAATATGTGAATATGCAGGAATACATGTGGACACATTTTTAGATACCTATACAAACAGTCAAAATGTTCTAGAAGTCAAAAATGATCATGCAAGTAGCCTACGTGACAAGGAAGCCAACTGAGAATTATATGTATATATTTCTACTGTAATCTACATTTTCAATCGCTTACAGGATGACACTGTAAAGCCATTTCAATAAACCTGTGATTTGTGTTTTAAGAATTCTCAACACATTGTGCTCTGATAAAAATTGATTTTTTTAACAGCTTGTAGAACTTAGATTTACATAATATTTAAACTTTACCAATAGAATAATTTCACATTTCACATGAGACTTAGGGTTGATTTTTTTCCAAAATCTGGCTAAGAGCCAATATCAGGGAGTTTCATGGAAGGTTTCTCTCTGGAAAGAAAGTTCAATTTTCCATCCAAGTTTGAGACAAAGATCTTGTTAGTAAACAGTGAGTGGGCGATTGGCAAACATTAACATTTCATTATTACCTAATCTCACCTCTTTTGTTTAAAAATTGCTATTTTCCCAGGCAGCGGAGAGAAACTAGACAGCAACAATTCCTAACATGAAAGCAGATACCTGGTGGCTCACGGTTGCCACTTGCTCCTCTATGCTTCCATTTTCGCCAGAACTCCCCAACATCTCAGGATGGTTAGCAACCGCCAGCATCCTTTATCCATCAAGATTGCCCCTCGCAAAGCAGCAACCCTGCTCATATCATCGTGGCACAGTTGGGACTTACTTCTGTTAAAGTTCAGCCCTTTAGTTCCAAATGCCATTGATTTGCTCATCTAACCAATCTGTCTATAACCTCCTGTAACCTAAGACCTTCCTCCTCACTGTCAGTCATCCACCCAATCTTCATATCATCCACAAACTTATTTGTTAGCCACCCACATTAATTGGTATATATCACGAATGATAATGGATCCAGCAGTGATTCCTGTGGTATGCCACCAGACACCAGCTTCCACTCACACAGCCTTCAACCACTACCCTCTGTCTCCTACCACTAAGCCAATTTTGGATCCAACTTGACAAATACCACTTGATCCCATGTGTTTTTATAGACTCATCAGTCTCCGACTGTCGAAAGCTTTGCTAAAGTCCATATAAATTTCATCACCAGTCCATATAAATTGTACCACCCCCATTTTACTCACCTGGTAACCTCCTCAAAAAATTCAATCAAATTTGTGGGCATGACCTCTGCTGGTTCTGACAAAGCCTTGCTGACTATCCCTTAGCAAACCTTGCCTCTCCAGCTGAAGATTAATTCTGTCCCTCAGAGTTTTCTCCAGTAATTTCTCTACCAAAGATGTGCGATGCACCACCCCGTAATTCACTGGGTAATCTCTGCCACTCTTCTTGAAAGTTTGAGTCACAACAGCTGTCCTCCAGTCCACTGGCACCTCTCCTGGAGTTATAGTGAGGCACAATAGTTGGTGTCTACGCTGAGCACCAATTACGTCATGTGCGATAAAGGATAGCAATGCATTTACATGGCATCAGCTCACTCCAGCAACTAACCCCCAGCCCATTCAATACACTTTACAGTTAAGTTGGCTGCCTCCGCAGGGCTGTGTACATCAGGCAGCTTTCCTGTAGTGACGTTGGCTGGTTGGATCAAAATTCTGGAATGTCAATGCTGGAGCAAATTACCGCAGATGCTGGAATGTGAACTGAAAACAAAAAGATGCTGGAGATCACAACGGGTCAGGCAGCATCTATGAAGAGAAAGCAAGTTTTGAGTGTAGATGACCCTTCATCAGAGCTGAACTGAAGTGTGGAGGGGGAAGCATGTATGCAATAGTAGGGAGATTGGAATGCTAGGGGAGAAAGGATGTTGATAGTTCAGATTGGAGTCTGAGAATGGCAGGACAATGGTGTGGGTAACTGCCAGACCAGGCAACCATTTGTTGAGATTCACCACCACGTTTTCCAGGGTGCTATTGTTTTTCTTGAGTGCTATGAGAATCTCACGCATTCAAGCAAGTGGACAGCAATATATTACACTACTGCATCAAGTGGACTGCAACAGTTCAAGATGTTAATTCCAACCTTCTCAAGGCAAATTACGGATGGACAATATATTCTGGCCTTACCAGTAATTCTCATATCCCTTGAATGAATGATAGAATAAAAACAATGCTACACTTAGAAATCAAACATTACCAATTGGTAGTAATCAAAATTGGTGAATTTTGGTACATAATACATGAGAAAATAATACTGTTCTGCTAGTCTTAGATCAAATATTATTCAGTTATAATATGGTTTGTTCTAGTTTCCACTGAGTTTCTTTCTATGATAAAATCTTTAGCCACATTAGTACTTTTAATGCTAAACTGAGTTATGTTACATTCTGACTGCTTCACTGACTGTTGATAAGCCAGCGCTAACGAAACTGTAAAATATGTCAGTCCTGTGACAGTCCTATAAACATCTGCTGTTTCTCTTTGAAAAGGACTAATAAAAATGTTGTATTATAAATTATACTTTAAAATATTGCACTCTCTAAGCAGTAAAACTGACGTATGATTGTTTATAAGCACTGTACCACAATTGGCACAAAGGGCTTTGGTACCTCACAGAACCAGGGGCCCAGGTTTGTTTCCAGACTTGGGTGAATGTCTATGTGGCATTTGCATGTTCTCCCTGTGGCTATGTAGGTTTCCATCAGGTGCTCCACTTTCCTCCCAATATCCAATGATGAGTAGGCGAAATTGCCTGTAGTAGCCAGGGATGTGAAGATCAGGTGGATTAGCCATGGGAAATGTAGGGTTACGGGATAGGTTGTGGGGCTTGGGTCTGGGTGATATGCTGTTTGGAGAGTTGGTGCCGACTCAATGAGCCGAATGCCCTCTTTCTGCACTGTACTGACTCTATGATTCCACGAATGCCAGACTATAGTGATCAGGGCTATATGTTGTGTATCCATAGGATCGATGTACGTAGACTTCCATTCAAGTCTATTCATTTTCCCTTTGTGCCCAGATGAAAGCTACAGACACTGACAGCAAAGATGCTTAGTATTTTCAAACATCTTGTCAAGGAATTAGTATCTGCTTTGCTCATCTATTTCAGCCCTCTAAATTCATGTGCTGTCCACTTGAGAAGAAACAACAGAGGGAAAAAGATTTAATGTGAGACAAAGATAATTAGTGAGTATTTCTTTCAGGCTTACGAAAACCATGAAGATTGACAAAGAGATGCAGCCTCTATGCAACAACAAAGCACTCCCTAGTCCCTAATTTAGCTTCAATGTCATTGAATTGACCAGTGATGCTATCAAACTTCTACACTGAAAATGAAATAATTCCACTGACACCCAGCACAAAATTAAAGCAGTAGTACTTGATATCTTTAAATTGCTCAATGAGGTTTAACATCTTGAATGCAAACGCTTTCTCACAATCAGTGGGTATTCTCTGATCACAATGGGGGTGATTCTTTGCTTCACTGCTACTATCAGGGAAATTATATTCATAGGGAGCAGAGGTCAGAATTATATCAAAAGTCCCCCTCTGGTTTGATATAGAATGACGAAGGGATTGCCTGGATCTGCATCAGGCTATGACTCTCCAATCTAGCGACATTCCAACACTTGGCAATTTAAAACTAAACACTAAAAGTGGTAGACTGAGCTAAAACGCTAACAAAACAACATACAAAAGCTCTCTAACTTTGTTCCAGCCAATCTAGAAGGGTGGTGATTCATGTAAGAAGCAAAGAGTCCGGTTCTTTTTTGATGGTTACGATTGAATGTTTCCTTTACACTTTAAGGACAATACATTCCAGAACAATTATCTGCAAAACATAATTTATTTGCATAATTCCTCTGTTCCTGGGCTGGTTATTTTAAATATGTGGCATCAGATTACCAACTCTCCGGCAGAAGGAACAGCTTCTCTTTATTGACCCTATGAAAATAGTTTGTCGTTTAATCATCTTTATGAACAGTCACATCAACATTTTCAGCTGTGAGGAGAACATTGTCAGCTTCACTGATCTCACCATATAACTGAAAACCCTCACCATTGGAATTATTCCAGAAAATCTCCTCTTCAGCATCTCCAAGGATTTAACAACCACTCAAGTTCTCTACCGGCATTTTGTTTAATCCATCATTTAACAAAATGTAAAGGCACACGGACTTTGCAAAGCCTCATGTCCATTCTTTGCAGATACTATAAACAGCTGCATTGTGAAATGTAATGAATGAAAATTGCATAACATTGCAATCATTAGGTTGTCAATGGAATGTGTGAGAAATCTGTTTTGCAGAAAGCTTAAATGTCACTTAGAATAAATCAAAATTTGAAACAGTAAAGCTTCATATCACTGAAATGTCTCAAGCTCAGGTTAATATCTTCACTTAAATTTACTTCTCTCCCTTATATTGCTGTTTGGAGAGCAATTGAACTGTGTAAGCTGTCAATTCTTTCTGCAATGCAGAAGCTTGCCACAATCCCTTCAAGAGCATATTTCAAACCAGGAGCTCTACTCAACTGGAAGAATAAGGGCAGCAGAGGCTTGGGAACATTACCACTTCCAAGTCACAGACCAAAATCCGGACTGGAACTAAATCTTTGTTCTTTCACTGGTTTCGGGTCAAAGTCATGAAATTCCCTTCCCAAAAACATTTAAACCCCGGTGGACTGATGCAGCTTAAGAAAGAAGCTAACCACCACATTCACAACGGCATTCGAGAATTGACAGTAAGTATTTGACTTGCCAGTGATGTAAACATTCCATGAGTAAACGGTGACAAAAAAAATCAATGTGTGTAAGTGCCTGTTGACTCTGCTCTGCCACCAACTGTTCTAATCTTGACAATATAGTGAAAGGCTGAAAAAAGGGACTATTTCATAAGAATAAAGAGTTAGAAATATTCTTGTACCGGATCAGCTTGAACAGCATCTTTAAGTGAGAGTTGCAAATTATTTTCTTCTTCCAGTAGTTTGAAATGAAAACTCTGACATTTGACAGTATCTGCCTCAGTTGCTATTAAGCTTATCACAGAATTGTTCCTGTCTGAGCTGAAAAAGTAGCAAAGTAACTGAAGCATTGCTAAATCTATCATGAGGACTGTGCATTTTTCACCAGCTATATTTGTTGCACATATATCTGTGTCAGGGGACTCTTGCAAAGCCAACAATTTATTTTATATGTATTTAAAACTATGCTTGCTTCAGTCAGCTATCAGCCAGCAAGACAAGATGGACTAAAAGCTTGTCCACCTGTTTAATAGACATGGGTGTCATGGTTCATTTACTCTGAGTAATGCGCAGTCCTACTGCTCCCACCTCACATAGTCCAATTCATGGCAGTAGAAATCCCAAAATGGGTTTTACCTCCAGGCAGGTTCCTTTGCCTGATGACAGCAATGCTTACATTATCCCACTGGCCATAAGAAACTAGGCCTGGATAATGTGGTATTGAAAGATCCAAGAAACATTTATTATTGCTCACTAATATAAATTCACAGGCACAGAAGTGTCTGGACTAGTACTACGTTACTTGGCTGCATCTGAGCTTTATGCTCTTGTTGACATGTGATGATCCCTTATAAGATGGTACCTGAGATGTTTCCACTTTCAGGTCTCATCTTTTAAAACAGTGATAAAATCAGGAGCATGTCTCTGAAAGGTATTGTGACATACTGTGTCACTTAAAAGTATGCTGACACGGTGACCATGAGTCATAACACACAACAGGACTGAAGAATTTTCTCTGTGCTGGCTTCAGTTGACTCAATGCTGATTAGTGAGCTGAGTAGAGTTGTACTCAGATCTCATCGTTCAGTCTTCCATTATTACAGGCACTCTGTCCACCTTACAGAGAAGCTATGCTGAATAGCATTGCAGAAATTTAAAATAAGAAAATGGAACACAAAGGCAGACAGAAGTTTCTGGGTACATGGATGTGGCTGCAGAGGTATTAGTGGCAGATGTGGATTCGGTAGATATACCATGTTTCCTGGGGCAGGTCAGGAGGTTCTCAAGATCCACCATTAATACACCAGGGAAGTGAAAGCCCAGAGTCTGTCAGCAAGAAATTGGCAGCAGTGCTTTTAGGAGACTCATAAATTAAATCAGGCAATCATGATGGTGAATAAATCCTCACATGGATGTCTGCTTCCAATCATAACCACAAACATCTCACACTACTCATTGTACCAAACCCTTGTGACTCACCCAGCAGCACTCTTTGGCTCTCAGAATTCTGCTATTTTCCAGATGCTCTAATTCACCCTCACAAACCCACCAGCTATTGTTGCTCTCCCAGTACCCCAACTATTTAGCTATGACAGCAAGATAATAAAATGTGGGGCTGGATGAACACAGCAGGCCAAGCAGCATCTCAGGAGCACAGAAGCTGACGTTTCGGGCCTAGCTATGACAGCAAATTGTGTTAACACAATCACTCATGCTCTTTCCTTTCTCATGGGTCGAGGTAACACACAACTGAAGGGAACAGAGCAGAACTAACAGAGGACATGGGCACATTCATCCCCTGAGCCATAGAGAAGCGCTGATTCTCCACATTATGGGACTTCCTGTGGCAAGACCTGCAGTATTCAACATCACTAAAAAAATCAGAGATGATAGTGTAATCCTGCCTGATGCCTCATGTCAGCTCACAGTAGATAATTATAATGTTATCTGGTATTATGAGCAAGCTGCTGATAATGTGACAGTGGAGAACTTGCTTCCCAGCTACTTTCCCCTCACAAGAATCTCCACTTCTGATTTGCTGCTTTCAGGTACCCCGAAACTGCCGTGTGCCCAGCTACGAGTCGTGAGGGAGAACTGACAACAGCAGCATGGCACCAATGAGGAAACCCCCATCAATTAATCTAACACTCACAGCCATCAGCTTAGCTATTGGTATGATGGAGATTCCAATGGATTTGGGAACTGCCCTTGAGTAAGCTGCAGGGAAGAAATGGTTTGCTTGCCAGCTCACCAGAGAACAAGGTCACAGATGAGTGTAACTTCAGAGGACTCAGTTGAAACAACAAGCAGAGATCACTGATAGCAATGTTCACTGAGATACTGGCTTCATTAGTTCATCTCCCAGCAATAGTGACAGGCAGAAAAGTGTTTTTATAAAGTAACTGGTTAGGATCTGGAATGTACTGGCTGAATGTGTAATGGAGGCAGGGTCACTTGAGGCTTTCAAAAGGGAATTGGCTCACTGTTGAAGAGGAAAGATTGGCAAGGCTATAAAGAGGAGATGAATGGGACTGTGTGAACTATTCCTTCAGGTAGCCAACAGCTAAACATTTAAGACCAAATTATGTATTATTCTTATACTGGCATCTCTCTCTCTCTCTCTGTCTCTCTCGCTCTCTCTCTCTCTCTATCTCTCTCTCTGCTGATTGCAGTCCTATCAGGAGATCTCTGTCATGGTACGGTACACTCATCTGGCTTGCACTATCTCATATACTCACCATAGAACCTTTATAACTGCTTGGTGATGTCCATCATCCAACAACATCTAGTCTGGTCCTTCTTACTACTGCCCTGTTGAAGAGATGTCTGATTTTTCAGCTCTGACTAAGTGGCTGCAATACTGACATTATTTTTTCTGTGTGTCTTATAGTTCCAGATGGCACCAGAGCTGTGGGCACTGAGCCCAGGGCATGTCCACTTCCATTGGCTTTCTTTCTTTTTTCTATCTTATTTCTGATTTTGCTCTTTCTCTTATTTTTCTTCGCTTTCTTATAAGCCTGATGAGTGACAGCTGAAAGAGGAGACCTCTGGCTGCAACGGCAGCAACCCTAGGGTGAGGAACAGATCCCAGGCTGACATCCCTGGCCCAGACATGCAGGCTCAGCCAAGGCTCCAGGCCCACGGCTAGGCCTGGGCGTCTGAAGGAGGAGAAAGACAGTCTCAGCCTATTGTGATGATCTTCCCATGTAGCAGCAGCACACTATGGCTGTCTTGTCCTGGTGTGCAAGTATTAACCCATGTGGAGGTCTCTGTCTTTGGTGTCTGAGTATTCCAGCTGCCTGGCATATGGTCTCATCCAGCAATGGCGGTCTTAGTTCAGCATGGCGGCTTTCTTCGGCGGAGGCTTCTGGCCTAGTATTCCAGTGGCCTGACATGGCGGTGTCGTCCCAGCTGAGTCTTAGCATATTCCATTGTTTCTTTGTCGGCTTTCCCTAAGCTCAGGAGCCATTAATTGAACGCTGGTGAACTTTGCCTTAATCTTTTATTATTATTATGTACGATTTCTGACATTGATGTAGGCCCCTTGGTGGGGTGACTTATAAAACTTTTCATTGTACTTTTCATGCAAAAGTACACATGACAATAAATTTCCATTCTGTTCCAATCTTTTTGCTTTTGCAGTTTTAATTACATCATTTGTCTAATGAATTGTAGTTGGAATTTTAAGCATACATCTTATCATCCATATTTCAATGGCTGCTGTTATTTTCCACAGATCTTTCCTTATCATCCAGGTTGCTGAGGGATACAGAAAAATCAATGAAATATAACATTTTAGGAGATACTGTTCTTGTACAAACTTGTGTTCTTTTGTGAACACATGCTTTATCATCATAAAATTACTTTAGGCTATTGCTACACTTCTTCTGACTTCAGCACCTACCATCTTCTTATCAAATTTGTCATAAATAGGCTACATTATCTACTTTTTCTGGAGAGACACATCCATTTCCATCTTCACTCCAGGTTTCCCGAATTATTCCTTCTACCTGCAACTGTTTTTGTCTTTTTTGGCGTCCATACTCAATACATATTTTAAACTTCCAGATTTTATTTGACCTATAATATTTTGTAACGCCCGTTTTGATTCTGAAGATAGCACTGTATTGTCAACATCCTGCTAGTTTGTTATATCCCAATCATCAATTTTTAGCCTGAGCAGTACTCTCTGAATACTTGTCTTGTGTACAGATTGAATAATTTTGACAACGGTACATAGCCTTGTCATACTGCTTTCTTGAATTGAAACATAACTGACTGTCTTGGAGTCGAGTTATGAGGAAAGAAATGGAACACCCCTGACAACAATGAAATTGAAAATTAAAATATTCATGTAGGGATGCTAAAGTGAAAAGATATAATGAGATATAATAAGGTGTTGGGGCTGAAAATAAATTACAAAATGAGATACTGCATCAGAAGGATGAATCTTTGGTGTATAAAAGAAAACAGATAACAGCAGATCATAGGTTCACAGAAGACAAAGATGGCAATGTATTGTCTGAAAGAGATGCAGCCATGCAGTCATAAAAAGATGGACAGAATGTATACACATCTTGCACAATGATCCTCATGATGAGATCCCTTATGATTTGGTTTCAAACAATTAACCAAACATTATGACATCAGAGGCAAAGAATACTTTGAAATTGATAAGTACAAGAAAAGCTACAGGCACGGATAAAGTAATAATAAAACATCAAAAAGCTTTTGCAAAAACAGAAATCAAGGCAATGGTAATCTTTTGTGATAGTAACATTTTGTGACAGTAACATTTCGTGATAACATTTATACCAAAGGATACATTCTAAGTGCCAAGATATTCATTATTTGTTAAAACATCTAAAGCAATAGAGTACAATCAATTTAGAGTTTAAGCTTAATGGAGTCATCTCATTAAAGTGACCTTGAAAAGTATTATAGAAGAAATAATACATTTGAAGCAGAAATTGGTGAATTGCACTCATGAATTGGCAGATGTAAACCTGGAGTAGAATTAAGGAAAGGAATATTTAACCCAAGTGCAATCTTCAATAAGTATCAAGAGGCAAACAAGAACGTATGTTTCAGTGACTATGAAAATGCCTTGCTGAAATGCAACATTGACAGTAAAGATGTGAGACTTATTCAAAGGTTACATTGGGATTATAATGGCATAACACAATGCAATTTCCAGGCCGAGACCTCATTAGTTGGTCATTTTTCACAACTGTTTTCCCCAGTCCCATTTTTTTAATCCCCAAACTTAATTATCATTTGCCCTAGAAATCTGATATTTTCAAATTACACCATTTCTATGGCATATTAAAAGATATATCTTTCAGAACATGATCAGTCAGTGAGAGATTTCAATTACACTGATAGATTGGAAAAGCCAGAGTAGAGATGGATTCTATTTCAAAGCCATGATGACTGAAGGCAGAGTAGATAGAGAGAAACTGTTCTCTTGGCAGAATGGTCACAAACCAAACAACACTGATTTAAAGTGATTGGCAAGAGAACCAGTGGTGATATGAGGTGAAAGAATGATTAGGATCTAAAATTCATGGTGAGACAATGTAGAAAGGCAAATTCCACTGTGGGATTTCAGAAGAAAATTGGATAAGGACCTGAAGAGAAAGTATGGCTAAAGTAAAACTTGTGAGCACAGGTTTGTGGACTGACAAGCTCCTGCCTCTGATTGATCTTGCTAGAAACGGTAAAAAAAGTGCCTGATTTGGTTTTGCCAAGGGCCAGTATTGAATGACAAGTTGAATGGCCTTGTTCTCTACTATAAGCATTCTGTCTTTCTAACTAAATTACACGTGAAACCATATGCTGCTTCTCATGTAAACGCATGATTACATTGAATTGCTATTTTCACAAGGTATTCAAAAGGAACAGAAATGCATTTAATGAGTTATGTGATAAGCCATTTTGAAATGTTACAGAAAATCCAAAAAAATATGCTTCTGTGTTCAAAGCGTCAAACTCTTTCATGCCTGTAATTTATAAAAGGAACTCAGTTCATATGTATGAATTTTTTTCAGGAATGGTAGATCTATTTTCCAGTCTGCTAATGGACTGCTTAATGCTGAGCCCCTGCTGTGAAAAGAGAACACAGGCTGAAGCAGGTTTTTCTAGTGTGTAAAGCAACTACTACAAGTGTACAGATGGTAACCTCATTGCAGAACATGGGTAATGTATCTGTATACGCATTGGAGGATTCTGTAGCTCACAGTGAATGCGTGCAAGAAGAAAGAAGCAATTTTCCATTCATTCCAGCAGTGTACTAATCTAGAATGTAGAAATTCTAATCTTCCCTTTCATGTGTCACTGAGATAAATCTACGTAATACATTGTCGATTCATGTGTTACAATATCGTTGATTATTAAATCACTCATTACAATATCACTGCCTGTCAAATCACATATTGCAATATCCCTTCTTACTAAACCATGCATTATAATATCTGGTTGTTTAATCATATGATTTGATTGCAGGATCCTACCATTTATCACTACCACCTTGACGATTCCACACGCATAATAGCAATAATGAATAAAAATTGTGAGAAACCATTAGCTATTATATCAAATAATATACTTTGGCATTCAGTCCGCCATCCTTAAGGATTCTTAAAAGTCACTCATGGGATGTGAGTCCACTGGCTAGATCAGCATTTATTGACCACCTATAATTGCTCTTTCAGAAGGAGGAGGAAGTCACTTTCTTTAACCACTGCAGCACATCTGATGCAGTCATATGCACAGCATGACTTGGAAAGAAGTTCCAGGAATTTAACCCAGTGACAGTGAAGAAACAGTAATATAACTCCAAGTCAGTATACTGTGTGGCTTGGAGGGGAACTTGCAGGTTGGTCATGTTCCCACGCATCTACTGCTTTTGTCATTCTTAGAGATAGAGGCTGTGGGTTTGGAAGATAATGTTGAAAGTCTCTTAGTGGGTTTCTGAATGGCATCTTGTAGGTAGCTTACAGTGCTGCTATTTTATATGGTAGTGCAGGGAGTGATATTGAAAGTTGTGGATAGGGTGCTAATCTGGCAGGTCACTTTGGCCTGAATGGTGGTGAGTTTCTTGAACATTGTTGACAGAATTTTCCTTGTCCAGCTGAAACAATTTTTCCAAGCAGGACAAAGAGGAATATAGGAAGGAAAAAGCATTAGGTCAATTTACCAATGAATTCCCACCTATGGCTGATCTTGCTGGAGGCAGATTGGGAGTAGAAAGGGACCCAGCGAGCAGCAGAGGTTGGTTAATTTGTATATGTGTAAGTATTCAATTTTGAGCAGATTGGAGATGAAGGAGTAAGTAAAGAATTAACGACGAAGTTTGCCGAAGCCTCGGATGGCAGATCGGCAGCAGGAGAACTGCGTATGTGACTGACAGCATGAAGACAAGCTGCGAGCAAGGCCACACCGTTTGGAGTCTAGACAAAACAAACCGCAGGTGTCCGAAGAATTGCGCACATGACTGCGGGTGTATATAAGTCTCGAAACTGTTTGTAGCGGTCGATGAGTTAGGTGAGGCCCCTTTGAGATCCCTGTTTCTCTCAAAAGCTTTTGTTAAATAAAACTGTGTTTGGTTCACTATTGAATTTTATTTGGTATTATTTTTACCTACAACAGAGATTTGCTGGGGAATGTTCCCCCCCTCCCAGTCAACTCTCACACCACCCCCTTCCAACCTCCCCCCACCCAGTCCCACGGTCTAATACTTATGGAAGATCATCTTAAGGTTCTGTTAAACAAAACGGGAAATGCAGTAATGTGGTACAAGTCTCAAAACATCACTCAAAGACCTACTTGCATCCTAATAGTTTATGCAAGTGTCCTGCTCTGGAGAGGCAAAACATTCCAGTAAAACATTCAAATCAAGCTCTTACAGGGCTTGGCAAATCCAACAATAAAATGGAGGTGGGACCTGCTGGTTGGAGATGTTTGTTTCACAGCACCTCAACAACTTGTGTTTTCTTTCTAGATGACTTCAGAGATCAGTGTCCAAAAGGCATATCCTTCATAGTGAAAGCCTACTGGACCTGCATAATCAAAAAGAGCTGGTGACGGCCTTCGAGTTGCCTTGGTGATGGAAGTTGTTATAACCCTATGGGTTATTTCTAACCTTTTTTTCTATAACTAACATTGAATTTTAATTGTCCAAATTTATCAGAAAAGACTGGGATTCTGTATAAGGGTCATGATTCTTTCTAGCACTCCCACAACCCCACTGGGGAATCAAGTTAGGAGATAACAGAAATCAGTATGGATTGGGATTATCCGCTGATCGGTTACTACCACAGTCCCCTCCGCACCCCCCCCCCCCCCAACCCCCGATGCTGCAGAAAGCTAGGAGGGAGTTTAACCCTGTGACCTCGCAACATGACCAGTAAGAAAAGTTACATTCTGGAGGAGTAAACGAGGGGCTGGAGTTTTAAAGCCACAACTCTGTGTTTAGTCGATGCTTAGAGCTTTAGCAGTGAAGTTTGCGAAAAGTTTGCACCCGAAGAGAGGGGCATACCATGGGTGTCCATTTGGTAGGGAACCACGGGGACACTGCTTGAAGCAAAGAACAAATAACTGTGACTGGAGCAGATAAGGTCAGTTGGAGGCCGTTTTCAGAGTGGAGCCATATCATAAAGGTGTGATTGGTAGGACACCATGAGGACACTGCCCAAAAGACGGAACCAACCCAACTCAGCAACTATTTCAAAGGTTACAGCTCTTTCCTCACCAAACTGTTGTCAAATTGCTCAGAGGGGTTTAGCACATTCAGAGGTCAGAACTGTTCGCCTGAGATTCAAACACTCTGAAGCCACATGGCTCACCACTTTCTTCTCTTCCTATCTATCTCTTAATATCTAACCTCCATTAATAACCTTTTATCATCACCGTCAAGTTTAATTGGCAGTTTGGGGGACAAGGGGGATTTTGGGGCAATACACCAGAGAGTTAGTTAGTAGTTTTTAAGAATTTGCATCATTGCCATTCATAGAATTCTGTAAAATATTTTTTATTAGTAAACTGCAGTTATTCCTGTTTTACATAAAACAATCAGTGTCAGAAATCTTTGTGATAAGTATAGCTGGCAGCAGTAAATCGAGGGACAGGTCATTTGGGAGGAGGTATAGACATAGCTTCAGAAAACTTTCATCAGACATTATGGATCCACAGTTCTCCACTTTGTGTTTGTCCGCATAATTAATTCAACATCTGTGACAAAGTCCATTCAATGATACACTCAGATGCCACATGTTTAGAGCACACATCGGACATAGTGAAATGGCCATCAGAACTCAACAAATCGATTATGGGCTTTCAGCATTTCAATGCAGTTCTTTTTAATAGCTGTTCTTATGTTCTTCCCCACCTTCATATAACCTCTCTAGCACCTTCAAATCAGTATCTATCATGGAACATCACATTTGGTTTGTTAGTCCTAAGTAACCATCTCAGTCCAAACAGTAAGAATAAATAATTGAGCAAAACTGAAGTGCACCTTGTCCTGTTAGATACAATTTTCATAAATAATTGAGAATGAAGTAAATGCACATTTTCCTTTATTAAAAGGAATTCAAGTCTAAACATAACCAGTCACATTCTTTCTTATTAGGAAGCAAAGATGCATTTACACAGCACTTTTTATTATCTATTATCCTATAAAGTTTGACAGGCTATGAAGCACATTTGAAGTTTAGTCATTGTTGTAGGGAGTTGCATTCAGCCAGTTCCAGTATTTTGCAAAGTTGTGTAGAGTGCTTGTGGATTGAGAGATAGGAAGTTAGAATTTGGTGTTTGTAAAATGCAAGGGAGAGAGCCTTGTATGGAGTCTTTAAAAGATGATTTGCTTTATCTCTGATTAGAGATTTAAAACGGACGTCTGTGAGCAGCAGCTTGAAAGTTTGCAAGTACACAGAGAGCACCTGAATTGAAACATTTGTATTGAAAGGCCAAGCAGCAGTTTTTACTGAGACCACAAGTTTTTGAATTTAGCCAATCGATTTGAACCAGGCACTTAGCTACCAAAATCTAATTAAATTTAAATCTGATGGTTTGACAACATAAGACCAATCCTATTGTAAGAAATAGTGATATGTCATCAAGGGTATAAAAAAGATGGCAGTTGGACAAAGCCGCAGAGACAACTGCCATCTGACAGAGTTAACAGCTCTCAAGACAGAATCACTGTCTCTGAAAACTTACTCTATGTTTTAGAGAAAGCACAATCTAAGTAACAATGGTGTCCGTGGCACAACAAGTTATTATTCCTGACAAGAATCAACAGAGAAGGCACAGAACATTCTGGAAGACTTGTAACCTGGCTGTAATTTCGAGAGGCTAAATTCTATTGTATTTATATAAGTGAGATTTGTATTTATTAGATCAACATACATTTAGAATCCTGTTTTATTAAGGAATAGATAGTTAGAACAGATTTATTCAGTTTGTTAATAGTTTAGTTAACTTGTTCACTGTTAAAGTTAGATAAATAAATTGTTACTTGTTGCTTGTGAAGTGAGTGTCAGGGATTTATTTTATTTAACCACTAGAAGTTGCTGAAAAGCAGGTTGTACCACTTCTCAGAGATAATAGGAACTGCAGATGCTGGAGAATTCGAGATAACAAAGTGTAGAACACAGCGGGCCAAGCAGCATCTTAGGAACAGGAAAGCTGATGTTTCGGGCCTCGATGCTATCCAGCTCTACACCTTGTACCACTTCTCACATTCCTTTTACAGATCATGGCACAAGGTGTTCCTCTTTGGATGCTTTGGTTTTAGTTTTCTGGGGGAGATGACAGCCTTCGCTATATAACACAATATATATTTAATAGCGCTAATCCTGTGAGTTACAGAAAGGTTAGCATTAAAAATGTTCACCTTAGCAGTAATAACATCATGATCAAAGGATCTTATGGCATTTGGTAGTGCAACAGTCACATAACATTTTGTGTATAGCTTTGAGAGCAATTGGTTGGTCTGCTGACTCCTTTCAACAAGCGTGCAACAGAAACATACAACAAAATAAAGGCATTGTGGTTGTTATCAGGATACCATACATCAAACTACATTGTTTTCTTCCTGTAGTCTATTATCATCTGGGCAATAATGTTTCAGTAGTCTTCCCTATTCAAATATATCAGATGGGCTATTGCTGACCCTCCAGATGGCAATAGAAGTACCGTCAATGAGAGAACGCATCCAGCTAGTGATAGCACTGCACCTCTTGAGTTATTACTTCCTTTCCAGGACATATGATGGAAATATTTTCCTGGCAATTAAGGGTTCTAACTTTATTTAATGTACTATGGACTAGAGATTGACTAATATGAAAAATGTCACAGATATGACTTGAAAGAATTCTGTTGGACCACGTTTAATAGTTTAGTGGAGGAGATGATGGCCTAGTGGTATTATCTCTGGACTGTTGATCTAGAGACCCAGATAATGTTCTAGGTAACAAAGGGTGAATCTGGATGAACACAAAAGGCCAAGCAGCATCTCAGGAGCACAAAAGCTGATGTTTCGGGCCTAGACCCTTCATCAGAGCTCTGATGAAAGCTCTAGGCTCGAAACATCAGCTTTTGTGCTCCTGAGGTGCTGCTTGGCCTGCTGTGTTCATCCAGCTTCACACTTTGTTATCTTGGATTCTCCATTATCTGCAGTCCCCATTATCTCTAATGTTCTAGGTACCCAGGTTCAAGTCTGCCCTGGTGAATGGCAGAATTTTAATTCAATAAATATCTGGAATTAAGAATTTAATGCCGACCATGAAACCATTGTCAATTGTAGGAAAAGCCCATTTGGTTCACTAATATCCTTTGGGGAAGGAAACTGCCATCCTTACCTGGTCTGGCCTACTTGTGACTCCAGACCCACAGCATTGTGGTTGACTCTTAACTGGCATATGGGCAATTAGGGATAAGCAATAAATGCTGCCACATAAATAACTCAAGAGATGCAGTGCTATCACTACCTGGTTGTGTTCTCTCATTGACGGTACTTCTATAGCCATCTGGAGGGTCAGCAATAGCCCATCTGATATATTTGAATAGGGAAGACTACTGAAACATTATTGCCCAGATGATGCTGCCTCATCCCATGAATGAATAAAGAAAAAAAACTAAACTCCACAGCCAAGGATAGTCCCTACACAATACCAGATCCCCAACTGAAATTTTATTTGAAGAAATACTATTGTGCCAAAACTGCATTCCTCCAGAAGTTTAAACAGCAAAGGCAGGTCCTTTGAGAAGTTTGGTTATTCAAATAAAATCAAATGCCTGAGACGTAAGTACCTGAGAGGCAACAGCACATTCCTTTGTTTCACATTTAAATTGTTTTTCTCTTCCAAGTAGATCATTTGTTCAATGCTCAGCTCCTCAATAATACTATGTTTGCTGCTAAACAACCTATTACCAGTAACGCTCCTGTGGAAAAAGTTTGCACAGAAGAACAATTTCAATGCACACCTGCAGCAGTAAAGAGTGGGCAGAAAGTTTACACCAAATATAATGCAAATACAACAAAGCAAATAGTCAAGAGGATAATTTTAGAGCCAGAAATTTGTAGGAGGAGACAGGAAAGGTGTATGGGATCATGATAGTACAGTGACAGTGACAGTGAAAATGAAGTAAGGCACAGGGCACAAATGCTGAGTATTTAACAGCATGTCTGCAGAATAGGTTTTAATATCCTTCCCATCAGATAAGCTAGGCTTACCAGAGCTCAGTGAGGTGAAAACCTGAAGCAGGTTGAACAATCAGGAGTAGACAGGGAGCAAGAAATGAGGGCTTTAGAAGAAGAAGCCAAACAATCATGAAAGGAAGGGAGTCCGGAACAGAGAGAGAGAAAAAGAGGCTGTCATCTACTGAGAGGATGCCAAAGGTTTCTTTGAAGGGCTAAGGGTATTACTCTTGATCTCCAGTCTCCAAGAGATGTTGTGAAAAGTATAACTTCTTCAGCCAGCAGGTTCACTATTGGATTTCTCAAAACCAATAGGAGCCTGATTTAAATATCACAATGAAATGGTTTGTCTTTCCTGAGCAGGACATTCACTTTACCAATCTGCCAGTTCCAGTAGCGTGTTTTTCCTTGGAACAAAAGTACCAGAACTCCCTAAGACAAGTCCTTTACCATTTTCAATAACATCATTCCAGTATTAGGTTATGTTAACTTTAGGATAGAATATTGTGATTACTTGCTGTTGGCAGCGAAGGAGGAAACAAATCCTCCCTGATGAGAAAGAATTAGTTTCTAAAAATAAATTTACTGAGATGAATTATTTACAATAGGAATCACTAAGAATATGTCTGACATTCATGAACTGCTAAGAGAACACAAAGTGATCTTTGAGCAAGAAGGACTAATGATAAAATTAGCTATCAATATGATACTAAATACCACCTAATAGTGCAGGTCAAGTTAAATTGACATTCTTTCAGGAATTTCTGCAAAAGTTGGTTCATGTTAAGCCACTGAGTTAGCAGTGAGTTATATTACACAAAGAAAAGAATGCCAATGTCTATCGGAGAAATTAGAGAAGAGCCTCACCAGAAAGCAGTACTTTGTAAACAGCTCAGCTGTGTCATGAGTTTTAAAGGAATATTTCACAGGTGGAAAAGAACTTGTAGATCAAGACTGTCTAATGGTATTTAAGAGTCATTGTTCTGCTAAGTTTTACAGATTGTTAAAGAAACTTCAATAAGCGTACACAGGGATCAATAATGTGAAAACAGTAGAAGAAGCAATTATTTGTATGCAAAGCCAGATAGCAATATTAAAGAGTTGGAAAAAAATTGTGAAGAATGTCTCAGAACAATAGGTTATGAGGAACTATGTTGTTTGCTTTGACCTGGAAGAGAAAGAATACCTTGTTTTGGTTGACAGCGATGCTAAAAAGATAAATGTTGAATCTGTACCAAATATCACAAGTGACAAAATTATTGAGGCTTGAGAAGTTGGTTTGCAATATAAGGGTTGTCAGAAGTGAGGGTGTCAAAAAAATGGATGAATGGGTCTCCATGGTTCATGTCAAAAGAGTATAACATATTTCTGAGTAAGAATGGACTGAAACACACTCAAATCCACCTTTTCACCAGCATTGAACGGTGCTGCAGAAAGAAGTATACACATTGTGAAGGAGTCTGTGCAACATGTATAAGTCTCTTCATTGTAATAGTAATACTCTTAACATTGTATTACCTACAATCACATCAAATAATTAAAATTATAACCCATGCATGAGGAAGTTGGAAGCTGAGCTTAAAGTAAATCAGGAGATTCATAAACAGAAATTAATCTAAGTGAAGACGTTGTGTGCTTTTGATTTCCAATTAAATCACACTGAATAGAAAATCAGATCAAGATATTACATTTAAATTTATATTCATGACAATATAATAAAATTTGTATGAAAGAAACTGAAGTAATATGCATGTTATTTATGTACAGCTGAGTGCAATGTCTGTATAGAAGCATTTTTCCAAAAGGATAAAATAAGTTCATCCTTTTTATACTACGTTCACATTTTCACTTAGCTACAGAGGTAAAAATTAAAGCGAGTAGCGAATTTTTGACATGGCTTCTTCTTGATGGCTGAAGCACAGTGCTCCTCAGCAAAGGAATTATGTGTAGTTTAGTTGCAGGCATTGATTATTACTCTGTCCAGGTGATTACTCACAGGTTCAACTCAAGGTCAACTGTGTGATGAAACTTCAAACTGATAGGCCTATTAGCCAGGTGGAACAGGAGTGAAAGAGATAAGCAGCTATATTTGCACTGCACAGACAACTTTAGTTTTCAAAGGCACCCATTACCTAAATATTACTTGTCATTGTGCACGTTATTTAAAACATAAGCTGCATAAAATGAGAAAAGGTAAGATCACGTACAGATTTTAAAAAGTAGGGCCATGTCAATAAATTAATTTTTTTTTAATCTTTTCTGTGCAAAGCACTGGCATTGAGAAGTTACATGTCCTGTAACATGTTTTAGCATTAGTGCTCATACATACTGTGCCTCAGAGTAGTGAAATCTATCGCTGCCTCTAATTTCCCCAAAAATAAACTTTCAGTCCCCAGCCTTGTTATGTAAATATTTGCCCAAGCATTTTCAGTTTGGATGTTAAGGGAAAGTCCAAAAACTGCACTTCGCAAGATAACCTTACAGAATTGCTGGTAGATGGATAAACAGCAGAGCTTCTAAAAACGCTGGGTGTAATTGGGCTTCTTCTTAGAAATGGCTGAAGCTGCTTTATATTCGTCAGCAGGCAGCATACTGCATTTAGTTCTGCAGCCTATTCTCTGAAAGAAATCTTTGATATATCAGTTGGCTCTGCTTTTCTCACTCATTGATCACAAAAACATATTTTAAATTATTTAATGGCAACTTGACAATAAGAACACAAATCTGAAATTTAATTGAAGCAGAACTCATTGATTGACAGGTCAAATACCAATTCACTATCTTGAAGACTTTATTATATTTAGCTCAGAACTTTTTGATGATACCATTGTGCAAAGGAAACTTGTTACAAATGTTTGTCTAAGCTCCAAACCCCACAAATGATTATAGAACTCAACTGGGGTTAATAACACAGCTGGACTATAAATTATATGTAAAATTATAGTTTCAAAGCATCGTTAAGAGGATTTTTAAAAATAGCTTTGGGATTTCTGTTTGTTTATTTTTGCAGGTTTATGATAGCTCAATATTTTTAGCACCTTTTTCTCATGTGGAGCTTGACTGACTGTGCATTTGATTGCCAATTTAATGTACTCTTAAGAAAATTAAGGAATATTTTCAAGTAAAGATTGATTGACTGTTTCTTTTGACAGTTTCATGAGCACCTCAAATATCTCATCATGTTATTATTGAGTTTATGATTCATAGTGGAGACAAGATGAGTAGGAATTGGAAAATGGGGGCATGGGGAATGTAACAAGAATGTTTAGAAATTTTTTCAGGCAATATAGAATGGGCAGGCAGTTTTGGAGGGGACATACCATGAGAGTTGTTTAATTCTGTATGTGTGTGCTTTGAGGATTATGTGGGGACGGAGGTGAGGCTTGAGATGCATAAGGCTCAACTTGAGAACGGGATTGATGTCCTGGTTGACAGAGGTATTCTTCTCTCCTGGGGCCTTAGCACTTGCAAACTTCCATTCCTGCTTCACACCTGCTTCGGCAAGCATCAGTCCTGACTTCAGTCTCTCCCTGCCATATAACACAAGTACTGCAACAGGCAGAGTCATGATGTCAGGAAATCTCACAACTCATGATTTCTGCCTCTTAGGAAAATTCAGCTCAAGATATTAACAGTGGAAAATTCTCTCAATGCCCTATTCAAAGTTCCAGCCTAAAGCAATATTAACAAACCAGCTGATCTGGCCATTCTTCTCATTTTTCCTGTCCTGTTTTACTGTACACAGAAAGCAAGCAGTATTTATGTATTTCATAGGTATCTGCACTGCAAAGCAATTTATATTAAGTGACAAGAAGTCTCCTTTCACATGCAAATGATTCTCTTGTTCTGGAAATTGGAATATGAAGTGGAGATTTAGAATTTAGCTTAACGTCTTAAATTCTTTGAAAATTCTTTGGCAATACTTCTTTGAAATTGTCCTTCTGATTATCTAATGATTACTCTTTGCATCACAGAGGCTTGCTGTTGCCAAACTACCAAAGTTCAGTATCAGACTTTCATTACAGTATCACAAAGCTCCACAGTCTCATATACAGTAGGCACAGAAGTGGATAAGGACCAATAATCAGTGGCAGGATCTTGCATAATTAATAACTGATCAGCTTCCAAAGGCAAATGCCCTGCTTCTCGCTGTGGCACATGATAACTCCATGCAACCAGCACTAAATCTTCTACTGCAGCAACAGGAGGCCTAATTGGAGTGAACAGTTGGAAAGGAGAGTGAGCAAGAATAAGACTGAATAATGGTGTAACAGTTCTGGAAATGAGCAACATGTTTCAAAAACACTGTGCTAGAAGTCTTCTTTCAAAGGTCTATTAATCCTCTGTTCACAAGAGGAAGAGGAGGCCACCCAGATAGCCGCTGTAATGGCAATGGAACTAGACAACCATACGAATCAAAATCAAGAATCCAGCCCCCAGGGCCTGGGTGCAGCATTGCCAGCTGTTGCATGGCCTGTCCTTAATTACAGGAGCTTTGGTTTAATATTTCAATGGTCTACTGTGCACATTTGTGTGGCAGCATGGCCACTCTTGTAGATATTGTTAAGCAACCTGTTCAAATATGTTATGACAGAGCCTTCTGGAGCAGGTGAGACTTGAACCCAGGTCTTCTAGTTCATTACCACTATGCCACAACAGCCCATTAAAACACCGAAAATAATTGTCAAATGCCAGAATTGAATACTCTTTAATACTCTTCCAGTTCAGCTATTTGGGCTCACCTACCCACTACTGTATCTATGCAGCTAACTGTGCATGGGTTGCACCCTATATCATATGCTGTGTTATCAAAAGATTTCCCTTGAGACCCTTTGCAACCTCTAATTTGTCATGATGGCTCAAATACAGAAGTTACAGTGGACTGCCACAGAGTGAAGTTAGTGTGACTTGCCAGGATGCTGGCCTGATTTGCTACAAATAGTCACACAGTGGCTGAACATTGAGTGAGTGGAATTCCATTCAATTGTAACACATCTTAGGATTGACATAAGGTGTTCACAAAATAATGTGCGTGTAATGATTAAGAAACAGCATTAAAGGCGAGTTTGCTCTCCCAGTTTCTCTCTGACAGGAGAGAATGAAATGTGCTCAGCTCTCTTTGAATGTAAAGTCTCTTAGACTTGCCTTCTGCAAATGTGGACAGCAAACTGGGATGTGAGAAATATTTCCAGCTCCTGCCTGAAAGAGACAGGTGCATAAAATTTCATTGCCAGCATCACCTTCACAGGTCATGTCACCCTCATTCTGTGATTGATTTCAGTGAGGAAATCCTAAATGAAGTGGATAACACAGTGTGGAGCTGAAGGAACACAGCAGATCCCACTGTGTTATTTCAGACTCTGGCATTGAAAGTTCTTATTGTCTCTAAATGAAATGGAGATATCTGACAGTTCTTCACCTAAATCAGTGTAGGAAAATTGCTGTTTGAAACCAAAGTAAAATTTGCCCTTCTCCTCCTGTTTTTTTTTTCCAGCAGGTTGTCCTACAGTGTGTTGCCTGTAGCCATTCGTCCTCTCATGTTGTAGTTCAAGGAAGATACAAATTAATTCACCAAATCTGGAGCAAATGGTTTCCCTGAGAGCTTTGAAGTCAGGACAAATTCCTTCAACTGGCGTCACAACCTTCCTGTAAATCTTAGCAACTTTAAATTATGCTAGACAAGAGCAGACTTCGATACTGACAGTGAAAAGCAGTGGAAATCAATTAGCAGTAACAGGATGCAGTTGATTTTAAACAACACTGGAGCAGAGAATTTTTTTTGTTTCTGTTGTGAATGAAGCATGTTCTTCTGTGTCAAATGCATTTTGACAGCAAACCAATATAGACTAATGAGATTCATGTCAGAAATGTAGATGATAGTTATGTAGCAATAACATCAGAGTTATTTAACTGACTTGAGAGATCTGGGAAAATGAAGAAGCTTTAACCTTATGTGAGGGTTATATGTATCTTTAGGTGTAAATTCGGAGTTCTTGCTTAAAGCTCAAGCAGCCTACTTTTGGGAGACTGTGCAGTGCTATATCTCTATAACCTGACCGTCAAACAAACCAAACAGCAAATGGGGCACCTGAAGAATAAATATTACAGAGCTGAATTTCTCAGCCAGCAACTCATGACTGCTGTCCTGTGGCACAGCACTGAAGTTATATGTATACATATGCACAGGTGTGGGTTAAATGGTCTTTGGTTCATTTCCTACTCCAGGAATACAACCAAAAGATTTAGGCTGAGATAACATTACACTGTCGGAAGTGCAAGTCTTTGGTTGAGGCATTGAAATGAGACTTCAGCTGCCTTCTCCCAAGTATGTAAAACATCCCACAATGCTATATCAAGGGTAATTGGGGAAGTTACCCTGTATTTCTTTTAGCTTCTTCATTAATCAATATTGACAAGCAAATTAGCTGGTGATCACTTTACAAGTAAATTGCTGAAAAAGACATGATGCACTTTCACTGAAATCAGCTTTCTCCTCGTTCTAAAGGTGTTGACAATTTGCTGTGTTGCAGTTTTCTGAGCTACTCATCCAAGTGCCTATTAGCCCCATGAGATGTCTTATTTGCTCATGGGTTGTGGTCTTCCCAGGCAAGGCCAACACTTATTTCCTGCCACTAATTGCCTCTGAGAAGCTGGTAGTCAGCAGTCTTCTTGAATTGCTGCACCAAAGGGGTGTACATAAATTTACAATGTTGTCAGGGAAAACGTTCCAGGATTTTGACTCAGTTACAGTGAAGGATCATGATCTATTTCCAAGTTAATAAGTCATGTGACCCAGAGGAGAACTTGGAGGTTTATGTGTTCCATGCATCTGGTGCCATTCTCTTTCTAAGTGGTAGTCATTACAAGTTTGGAAGGTGCTTTTGAAGGAGCTTTGGCATTTTGCTGCAGTGCAGCTTGCAGATGACACCCTCTGCTGCTATTATGCATTAGGAGAGATTGAAGTGGATGCGGTGCTGATCAAATGGGCTGCTTTTTCCTGGATAGATTGAACTTCTTGAGTTTTGTTGGAGCACTCAATTGTGGAGCGTTTAATGTCAGCAGTATTCACATAATCACATTCAATCCTGTCCTTACCCTATGTAAATATATGTGGACGTTTAGCATAAGCCACTTGCAATCAAGAATATAAATGGAAGACAATTTTCACATTGTAGGATACCATGACCAATTGTAGCTCTTTCACGATCATTCCAAGTATGGTCAAATAATTCAGTATAAGGTAGGGATCATATCTTTGGTGATAATGGGGACTGCAGATGCTGGAGAATCCAAGATAATAAAATGTGAGGCTGGATGAACACAGCAGGCCAAGCAGCATCTCAGGAGCACAAAAGCTGACGTTTCGGGCCTAGACCCTTCATCAGAGAGGGGGATGGGGTGAGGGTTCTGGAATAAATAGTGAGAGAGGGGGAGGCGGACCGAAGATGGAGAGAAAAGAAGATAGGTGGAGAAGAGAGTATAGGTGGGGAGGTAGGGAGGGGATAGGTCAGTCCAGGGAAGATGGACAGGTCAAGGAGGTGGGATGAGGTTAGTAGGTAGGAGATGGAGGTGCAGCTTGGGGTGGGAGGAAGGGATGGGTGAGAGAAAGAACAGGTTAGGGAAGCAGAGACAGGTTGGACTGGTTTTGGGATGCAGTGGGTGGAGGGTAAGAGCTGGGCTGGGTGTGTGGTGCAGTGGGGGGAGGGGACGAACTGGGCTGGTTTTGGGATGCGGTGGGGGAAGGGGAGATTTTGAAGCTGGTGAAGTCCACATTGATACCATTGGGCTGCAGGGTTCCCAAGCGGAATATGAGTTGCTGTTCCTGCAACCTTCGGGTGGCATCATTGTGGCACTACAGGAGGCCTATGATGGACATGTCATCTAAAGAATGGGAGGGGGAGTGGAAATGGTTTGCAACTGGGAGGTGCAGTTGTTTATTGCGAACTGAGCGGAGGTGTTCTGCAAAGCGGTCCCCAAGCCTCCGCTTGGTTTCCCCAACGTAGAGGAAGCCACACCGGGTACAATGGATGCAGTATACCACATTGGCAGATGTGCAGGTGAACCTCTGCTTAATATGGAAAGTCATCTTGGGGCCTGGGATGGGGTGAGGGAGGAGGTGTGGGGGCAAGTGTAGCATTTCCTGCGGTTGCAGGGGAAGGTGCCAGGTGTGGTGGGTTTGGAGGGCAGTGTGGAGCGAACAAGGGAGTCACGGAGAGAGTGGTCTCTCCGGAAAGCAGACAAGGGTGGGGATGGAAAAATGTCTTGGGTGGTGGGGTCGGATTGTAGATGGCGGAAGTGTTGGAGGATGATGCGTTGTATCCGGAGGTTTGGTGGGGTGGTGTGTGAGAACGAGGGGGATCCTCTTTGGGCGGTTGTGGCGGGGGCGGGGTGTGAGGGATGTGTTGTGGGAAATGCGGGAGACGTGGTCAAGGGCGTTCTCGACCACTGTGGGGGGAACGTTGCGGTCCTTGAAGAACTTGGACATCTGGGATGTGCAGGAGTGGAATGCCTCATCGTGGGAGCAGATGCGGCGGAGGCGGAGGAATTGGGAATAGGGGATGGAATTTTTGCAGGAGGGTGGGTGGGAGGAGGTGTATTCTAGATAGCTGTGGGAGTTGGTGGGCTTGAAATGGACATCAGTTACTAGCTGGTTGCCTGAGATGGAGACTGAGAGGTCCAGGAAGGTGAGGGATATGCTGGAGATGGCCCAGGTGAACTGAAGGTTGGGGTGGAAGGTGTTGGTGAAGTGGATGAACAGTTCGAGTTCCTCTGGGGACAAGAGGCGGCGCCGATACAGTCATCAATGTAACGGAGGAAGAGGTGGGGTTTGGGGCCTGTGTAGGTGCGGAAGAGGGACTGTTCCACATAACCTACAAAGAGGCAGGTATAACTGGGTCCCATGCAGGTGCCCATGCCCACCGTCTTTGTCAGTAGGAAGCGGGAGTAATCGAAAGAGAAGTTGTTGAGGGTGAGGACAAGTTCGGCTAGGCGGATGAGGGTGTCGGTGGAGGGGGACTGGTCAGGCCTGCGGGACAGGAAGAAGCGGAGGGCCTTGAGGCCATCTGCATGCGGAGTACAGGTGTATACGGACTGGACGTCCATGGTGAAAATGAGGTGTTGGGGGCCAGGGAATTGGAAGTCCTGGAGGAGGTGGAGGGCGTGGGTGGGGTCACGGACGTAGGTAGGGAGTTCCTGGACCAAAGGGGAGAAAATGGAGCCCAGATAGGTGGAGATGAGTTCGGTGGGGCAGGAACAGGCTGAGACAATGGGTCGACCAGGGCAGGCAGGTTTGTGGATTTTGGGAAGGAGATAGAAACGGGCCGTGCAGGGTTGTGTTCTTCCTCTCACCCATCTCTTCCTCCCACCCCAAGCCGCACCTCCATCTCCTACCTACTAACCTCATCCCACCTCCTTGACCTGTCCGTCTTCCCTGGACTGACCTATCCCCTCCCTACCTCCCCACCTATACTCTCCTCTCCACCTATCTTCTTTTCTCTCCAGCTTCAGTCCGCCTCCCCCTCTCTCCCTATTTATTCCAGAACCCTCACCCCATCCCCCTCTCTGATGAAGGGTCTAGGCCCGAAACGTCAGCTTTTGTGCTCCTGAGATGCTGCTGGGCCTGCTGTGTTCATCCTGCCTCACATTTTATTATCATATCTTTGGTGTTTACTGGCCCAGTTATTCACTGAACAAAGTTATGGAACTGTTGGAAGTGTGTAATAAGTGATTACAAACTGTCATAAGTCAAAGATCAATACTGTCAGTATCTACTTTAGGAAACTGCTATCAATGGTTAAATGAGTTTTGCTAACTTGAGAGATAATGGGAACTGCAGATGCTGGAGAATTCCAAGATAATAAAATGTGAGGCTGGATGAACACAGCAGGCCAAGCAGCATCTCAGGAGCACAAAAGCTGACGTTTCGGGCCTAGACCCTTCATCAGAGAGGGGGATGGGGAGAGGGAACTGGAATAAATAGGGAGAGAGGAGGAGGCAGACCGAAGATGGAGAGTAAAGAAGATAGGTTGCTAACTTGAGTCTAGTTCCTATGAGAATTGAAGCCACAGCACTAATCAACCCAATTTTGTGTCTTTTCTTCACAGTAAGAGATGGGAACAGGAGAGTTGATGCTCATTAAAATTCCAATAGCATGAAATATTGCCCGAGTGGCCTGAATCATTTGCCTCAATGAAAAATTTCCTATTAGCTCAAGGAGAACCATTCACTGTTCCTCAACATTTTCAACTAAATTGAACAGCACTTCTAAAATACCAATTAATTTGACAGCCAATATATGACTTATAAAAGCTTTTAATCAAGACTCCCCGACTCCAACCTTCCCATTCTACAGTTGCAGCCCAATAAAGTGATTTGGTTATGAATCATTTGCAATTTATTTTAATTTGAATAATTCTAAAGCAGTATAAAGCTTTTTCTTGCTGTATGTTTGTCATATTGAAAAATATGATAGACTTAACATATTTACATAAAATGTAGACAAGGTCAGGTAACAATGAAGCCTTTAATTTAGCTGTAATCAACATTGATTTGCATAGTTGTATACAATTAGCAATGATTAACAATAATGTCTGATAATGGACAACCTGGATTTCATGAAAATGTGACATTTTGATTAGTATGAAAAATTCTTGTAGCATAAAAGCCTTTTGATTTCCATAAGTTAATTAGGCTTGATAATTCACAACAACTATTAGAATATTACTCTATATGCCTTAATGTTCTCATCCCAATCATTACATAGTTTTTGTGTTCAGTTCATGCAAGCTGCAAGATGATCCATGAGATTGGCATACATCAGCCACTGACCATCAAAGAGTGGAGACAGTCAATCAATTATCTTTCCCCATAGTATGACATATGTCACAGAACTAAATGAGACGGCTAAATTATGATATAGTCTGCCTTGCATTTCAGCACTCTTTTCATATTAGAGAGGTACCAAAAAATTAAAATGCCTATTACAACACCACAGCTGCCCACCTATTCTGCTAAAACAACTGTTCTTCCACTTCTACACTATAATGAATGCTGCTTCAAAGCTGAAGCATCCTCAATAAACAGGCTTCAGCCATATACTTTTAAATGGTTTCTTCCATTTGCTGTGATTGGATTAATAGTTTATTTGATAGCTAAGCAAGATAGACATCAATAGACCCAAGTTCATTTACAAGGCACCAGATGGAACGATTTAGTGAAAGGACATTAGCATGCTGATGATGTTCTAAATCATTAGCATTTGTTTTTGAAAACCAGCTGGCTAGGTCAATAGAAGGCATAAGCATGTGGTGGAAAGTTAAAAAGTAAACTTAGAAAAATTCCCATCCAGCATATCAGGATTGGGCAGGTTTGAGGGAATATATTCCTCAACAAAACTGATTTAATGATTTTCTAAAGCAGGCAAACATGAAATTCTGAGATAACAAGGTGTAGAGTTGGATGAACGCAGCAGTCCAAGCAGCATCAGAGGAGCAGGAAAGCTGGCGTTTTGGGCCTGGACCTCTGATGCTGCTTGGCCTGCTGTGTTCATCCAGCTCTACACCTTGTTATCTCAGATTGTCCAGCATCTGCAGTTCCTACTGTCTCTGAAACTTGAAATTCCCTCAGGTATACAGATAGAAGTAGTCTGTGTCCCTGGAAGATGGCAGTAAAGAATTTCTATTCTAATAAATCTAACTTCTAAACTCTCCTAAAACTTTCTTCCTCATGGTGAAACACCTGTGTCAACAACTATGTGAGTACCAAGAGAAATCAAGGTTCACGTGCAGGGTCCATGAAAAGACGTCACAAAGTGGTATCTTCTGATCCTGAAGAAAGTGAGGTAGGAGGAGCAAAGGGCATTTAATTAGTTTGGGACACAAATTAAGTTCCGGGTGGGAGGTTCCATGGCTACCCTTCTTGCTTCATTTAAGGACATCTGCCTGCTGCCAGTGAGACTCATACAGCAGCAAATAGGCCTACTCTGATAACTACTGGAGCCAAATTTGCAGTGGATACAAACAGAGGTGGAAAGGGAGGTTGTAAGACAGATACGATAGGATCTGTGTAAATGGACACCAAGATGCCTAATGGAGTTCCACAGTGGTCAGTGCTGGGACCAAAACTATTCTCATTCTATATTAAAAATTAGATGAAGGAACTGAAAGAATTGGTACTAAGTTTGCAGATGGTGTAAAGATAGGTGGAGGAAATGGAAGTGTTGAAGAAGTGGAAGGGTGCAGGAGGACTTGGACAAGCTAAGAGAATAGGCAAACAAGTGGCTAATGGAAAACATTGTGGAAAAATATGGGGTTATGTACTTTGGTAGGAAGAATAAAGGTGTAGACTTTGGAAATATGAAGCACAAAGGGACTTTGGAGTCATAGTTCAGGATTCTCTTAAGGTTAAGATGTAGGTTTGTTTGTCAGTCAGGATGGCAAATGCAATTTTGGCTCCATTCAGACAATAGCTTTAAATTGAGGGGTGAAAGATATAGGACAGATGTCAGAGGTAGTTTCTTTACTCAGAGAGTAGTAAGGGAATGGAACGCTTTGCCTGCAATGGTAGTAGATTCGCCAACTTCAGGTACATTTAAGTTGTCATTGGATAAGCATATGGACATACATGGAATAGTGTAGGTTAGATGGGCTTGAGATCGGTATGACAGGTCGGCACAACATCGAGGGCCGAAGGGCCCGTACTGTGCTGTAACGTTCTATGACTATGTAATATTTGCAATATTGTGAGCAGTTTTGGACCCAGTATCTGAGGAAAGATGTGTTGGCATTGGAGGGGTTCCAGAGAAGAGTTACAAAAATGATCCTAGGAACATGTGAGGAGCAGTTGAAAACTTTGTATCTGTACTCAATGGAGTTATGAAAGTTTTGAGACGATCTGATTGAAACTTACAGAATACTGAAAGGTCTGGATAGAGTGGATGTTGAAAGAAGTTTCCACCAGTAGGAGAGACTAGGATCTGAGAACACAACCTCACAATGAAGGGACTGAGATAAGGAGGAATTTCTTCAGCCAGAGGATGATGAATCAACGGAATTCATTGGTGCAGAAGTCTATGGACGCCAAGTCATTAACTGTATTTAAGACAAAGCTGAATAGTTTCTTAAATAGTAAGGTGATCGAGGGATATGAGGAGAAGGCAGGAGAATGGGGTTGAAAAATAGGTCGGCCATCATTGAACGGTGGAGCAGGCTCAATGGGCCAAATGGTTTGTCTTATGGACTTATGTTTTAAATGAACTAATGTGAGACTACTGTACAGTAGTATTGTACATCGTACATTGTCAGGTACCTGGACAGTTAAAATCCATTTTATTTTAAATGTAATACATAGAATGATATTTGTTTTGAAAATGGGAGGGAGGACTGGAAGAAACTAATAATCTAGTTCAAGATACAAAAATAGAAAGACAACCTCATCAAAAACTCACTTAAAGACAGATATAGGTATGGGGAGAAAGCACAAATAGCAAACAGTGAAGATCTTGAGATCTACTTTGCCAGTGTAACATGCATCATGTGGCAAACAATACTTTGCTGTATAAATTTCTTTGAAACAATGTTAAAAAGGAGACCTAATCATACACAGGGCGATTTGATAGGACAATGACTTATTTCAGAGGGACTAGTGGATGCTTAATTTAATACATCTGATGCGAACACATTTCAGATGAACGGAGAATTATTACCTTTGACAGAAAGGACATTACCTAAATCACTCTACTCTAATACCATTGCTAGAAAGTAATTGATACTTCTAATTATCTGTGTGTGTTGGAAGTAAGATGTCTGACTGAACACTCAGAATTTTCTCATTGTTAATTTTGATTCAGATGGTCATATGATGAGATGGGGCCATTGAAAATTAAAATCACTCAAGATGAAGGTCAGATCTCCTCAAATCCTTAAATTAAACAATCTTACGTGGTTGATAAGTGATAACATATATGAATCTTAGCGCACAGTAAACCATTATTATCCACAAGGTTTTGGTTTTCATTTAAACCTAAGTTTTGTAATTACATAACGTAATGTCTTTTAGAGATAATGGGAACTGCAGATGCTGGAGAATTCCAAGATAATAAAATGTGAGGCTGGATGAACACAGCAGGCCAAGCAACATCTCAGGAACACAAAAGCTGACGTTTCGGGCCTAGACCCTTCATCAGAGGTTCGTTTTATTTGTTGTCTGTATAGGGTCTTTTAAGTTCATCAGCTAATGAACTTAAAAAAAAAGACCCTATACAGACAACAAATAAAACGAACGTCATCTACAAAATACCCTGCAAGAGCTGTGACAAACACTACATAGGACAAACTGGCAGGAAGCTAGCCACCAGGATACATGAACATCAACTAGCCACAAAACGACATGACCCACTATCACTCGTATCCTTACATACAGATAAGGAAGGACACCACTTTGATTGGGACAACACATCCATCCTAGGACAAGCCAAACAGAGACATGCATGAGAATTCCTAGAAGCATGGCATTCCAACCGGAACTCCATCAACAAACACATTGACTTGGAGCCAATCTACCATCCCGTGAGAAAAAGAACAGGAAATGACATCACCAACCCAAGGAAACCTAACCAGATAAATAGAAAGCGGGACATAACACCAGCGCTTCATCGGAGGCTCACTGTTGATGTTACCTAGAATGGTGACGAAACATCTGGGAACAAACCTTACAGCTCAGTGAACTAGCTTACATCCGGAACACAATAAAGACCCAGTCTCTTGTGGACCGAGAGGAGGAGAGCGCTGTCTTGGAGGTGAAAGGAGGGCGTCGGGTTGGCTGTGCACCCTTGCGACCAGTGGATCTTAATGCTGGCTTCGGCCTAACGCTGGTTCAGGGGAGCAGCCAACCTGCAACGATGGCTGCGGCAAGTGCTCGTGCCCCAGGTCAGGGGGTCCGGAACACCATCCGTGTTTCTGTAAAGAAAGTGGATGAAGGTGCACCTGTGGACCGCACCTTCTTCATGAAGAGGGTCCTGTTGGACTGTTGTGGGTTCGCTGCTGCGGACATTTACGGCCTGCAGGATTTCCCCGGAGGAGGTTTTTACGACGTGACCTTCAGGAGTGCCAAGCTTTGCGAGCGCTTCCTGGAGGTTTTCAAGGAGAAAGGAGGTGAGGGCCCCCTCTCTGTATTGACCGCTGTCCCGCTGTTTGTGATGCCAGCTCAGAGGAGCCGTATGGTGACTGTACATATGTACAACCCGCATGTGCCAGCAGTTCATGTCCTGACCTTCCTCGGAAGGTATGTGAATGTGGAAGGGGACCTAACTGACATCATGGACCCATTTGGCATCTGGACCAGTAAGAGGCAGGTCAAGGTGACGCTGAGGATGGGCGCGGACGGGAATGTCGTACACCCACCGTCCAGCTTCGCGATCGGCGGGAGCAGGGGCTACCTGACCTATGCAGGGCAACCTAAAGTCTGCCATGCCTGTGGTAGGTCAGGTCACGTGGCGGCCGACTGCAAAGCCACCATCTGCAGGAACTGCAGGGAGGAGGGACACCTTGTAAAGGATTGCCCCCAAGAGAAAAGCTGCAACCTTTGCGGGGAAGCGGGCCACCTCTATAGGGCATGCCCGCGGCGGGGGACCACCTACGCCCAGGTCGCTGGCAGGGGCAATGCGGGGGGCCAGCCCCCCCGGAGGAGAGGAAGGCACCAGGGCCCAGCAAGGACCCCACTAATGTGCAGGAGGGCCAGGTCGTGCAGGAGGGCCCAGCCCCGCAGGATGGACCCGAGGCCAGCAAAGCACCCCTGCAGGCTCCGCTCCCCCCCGACAACCCAGAGTCGATGGAGGCGGCGACAGGCGACCCAGGGGAGTGGACGACGGTCCGGAAAGCAAGGAGGAAGGTGCATCGACGGGCCCAGGAACCGCAACCATCAGGCGGGAAGAGGCAGCTACAGGGGGGCTATAAGAGCTCCTCTGACGACGGGGATTCAGAGAGGGCCCACCCGAAGCTGAAGATCTCGAGGGGGAAGGAAAGCAGCACCCCGCTTCCAGGTGACGGGAGGCGTCCTGAGGCTCCCTCCGACACCCAGTCAAGTGCCGCTGGAGCACTGGAGGGCCCCCCGGGACTTCCAGGCGGGAAGGACGAAACAGCGCATCCCCAGCCTGACCCGGAGCCGGACCCTCCTGCCTCCGCACCCCTGATGGGGGGATGCCACCCGGAAGGCAGCACCGTCGGTTTCCTGAGCCCGGAGAGCGTCCAGCAGTTAGCCCGGGCAATGGGCATGCAGGGACAGATGGAGAGGCTGGACCTTGGACTTGGGGAGGGTACTGCGGTCACTGCCCACAATGGGGGTACGAGTTGCGAGCATTAATGTGCGCAGCGTCAAGTCAACTGCAAGATGTGTGTCCACGTTGGCCTACCTGACCACCATCAAGGCGGACCTCCTGTTTCTGCAGGAGTGCGGGATACCGCACCTCGGCAGGTACGGGAAATGGTCCGGCGCCTGGACCTGTGGGCCTTCGATCTGGTCGCGGGGTAACGACTGTCGCTCCTCGGGCCTGGCTATTCTGCTGCGGGGGCGCGACTTCACCATCTCTCAAGTTCAGGAGGTGGTGGGGGGAGTGCCTCCTAGTGGCTGATGTCGCCTACAGGAACGCTCCCCTGAGGCTGATCAACGTGTACGCCCCAGCGGTACGGAGTGAGCGGTTGGCCGTCCTGCAGTGGCTTCCACCCCTGCTGGCTACGTCCAGGCCGGTCATCCTAGGCGGAGACTTCAACTGCATCATTGATGCAGATGGAAGAACCGGCGTGGGGACAGCGGGTGGGGGGAGTCAACTGGACGTCACGTCCAGATTCCTGATGGGCACGGTGAAGGACGCCAAGCTGCTTGACGTCTTCAGCACCACTGCAGACGGAGCGCAGCAGAGGTACACCTGGTCGCGGCCAGATGGGTCTATCCACTCAAGGGTAGACTTCCTGTTTGTGTCACGGACGTTCTCGGTCAGGTCCACCGGCGTTGAGCCGGTGTTCTTCTCTGACCACTGCCTCCTGCTGGCCGACTGTCACTTACAGGACGACCAGCCGGCCGGCAAGGGGACGTGGAAGCTCAACACGACTCTGTTGACCCCAGAGAACGTCGAGGAGCTTAAGAGGGAGTACGCCGGTTGGAGAACCGTGAAACCCCTCTTTGAGTCTCCAGGCGACTGGTGGGAGACAGTGAAGGAGAACATCAAGAGGTTCTTTGTCCTCAAGGGTGTTCAGAAGGCAAGGGAGAGGCGGGGAAAGCTGTCGCGACTCCAGAAAAGGGTGCAGAACCTGCTCCTTCTGCAGTTGATGGGGGTCGATGTCACGGAGGACTTCCGCGAGGTGAGGGGCCAGCAAGCCTCGCTCTTCGCCGCAGAGGCCTCCCGGATAATCTTCCGGTCCAGGGTCTGCTCCGTGGAGCAGGACGGGACGTGCTCACGTTTCTTCTTTCAGAAGGTGCACAAAGAGAGCTCTGTGCTTAGCCGGCTGAAGGAGGACGACGGCTCGGTGACGTCGTCTCGGCCCGACATTTTGAGGATCAGCAGATCCTTCTATGCCGGACTGTACGACACGAAGCCCACGGACAGCACGGCCTCCGAGTCGTTCCTGTCGTCTATCACGGAGGTCTTAGACGATGGTGCGAGGGAGTGGCTGGACCGGCCGATATTCCTGGACGAGCTGACCAGAGCCCTCAAGTCCTTGGAGAGGAATAGGACTCCCGGAAGCGACGGCTTACCGGTCGAGCTGTATTCCGCTCTGTGGGGCCTGGTCGGCCGGGACCTGCTGGAGGTGTACGATAGTGCGCTTCGGGCAGGGGAAATGTGCAAGTCCATGAGGAAGGGCATCATCACCCTCATTTACAAGAGGAAGGGGGAGAGGGAAGAAATTAAGAATTGGCGTCCCATTTCACTTTTGAACGTGGACTACAAAATCCTGGCCAAGGTCATAGCCAACCGGGTCAGGTCTGTCCTGGAGTCGGTGATTCACCCCGACCAAACCTGTGCTGCGTTGGGCAGGAAGATCGCTGAGAGCCTCGCGCTCATCAGGGATACGATCGCCTATGTACAGGACAGGCGGGTGGACACCTGCCTTGTCAGCCTGGACCAGGAGAAGGCCTTCGACAGGGTCTCTCATGCTTACATGAGGGACGTCCTCTCCAAATTGGGGTTCGGGGAGGGCATCCGCAATTGGATCCGGCTGCTCTACGCCAACATCGTTAGCGCAGTCTCGATCAACGGGTGGGGATCAGACAGTTTTCCTGTTAGATCTGGAGTCAGGCAGGGCTGCCCACTCTCTCCTGCCTTGTTCGTGTGCTGTGTGGAGCCCTTCGCCGCCTCCATCAGGAAGGACATGAGCCTGAAAGGCGTGACTATCCCAGGCAGCGGAGGCCTTCAGGTCAAGACCTCCCTGTACATGGACGATGTCGCCGTCTTCTGCACCGATCGTCGGTCGGTGAGTAGGCTGTTGGACATGGGCGGCCAGTTTGAACTGGCCTCGGGTGCCAAAGTCAATAGGGGTAAGAGCGAGGTCATGTTCTTCGGGAACTGGGACGACCGCTCCTTCATCCCCTTCACCGTCAGGACAGACTACCTGAAGGTGCTGGGTGTTTGGTTTGGTGGAGCTGGGGCGTGCACTAAGACTTGGGAGGAGCGCATCACCAAACTGAAGCAGAAGCTGGGCAGGTGGACGCTCCAGTCCCTCTCCATCGCGGGTAAGAACCTGGTTGTCAGGTGCGAGGGGCTTTCGGTACTGTTGTATGTGGCGCAGGCCTGGCCTATTCCCTGGACCTGCGCCGCTGCGGTCACCCGGGCCATCTTCCACTTCATTTGGGGGTCGAGGATGGACCGGGTCCGCAGGGACACCATGTACAAAGACCTGGGAAATGGGGGAAAGGGCGTACCGAACGCCATCCTTGCCCTGACGGCTACCTTTGTGTGCGGCTGCATCAAGCTGTGCGTAGATCCTCAGTACGCAAACACCAAGTGTCACTACTTACTGAGGTTCTACCTGTCCCTGGTGTTGCGAAGGATGGGCCTGGCCTCGTTGCCGCGGAACGCTCCGAGTAGTTGGACCGTTCCGTACCACCTGTCCTTCGTGGAGAAATTTTTGAAAGGAAACACCTTTGACCACAAGGCCGTCAGGCAGTGGTCAGCACGTAGTATCCTCGGGACCCTTCGGGAAAAGGAGAGGGTGGATCCCGTCGTGTGGTTCCCCATGCAAACTGCCAAAGTCGTTTGGCATAATGCCTCATCGCCAGAACTTTCAAACAAGCACAAGGACATTGCTTGGCTGGCGGTGAGAGAGGCTCTGCCAGTGAGATCCTTTATGCATGCCCGGAATCTCTGCGCCACCGCACGCTGCCCTCGAGGTGGCTGCGGGGGGGACGAGACTGTCGAGCACCTCCTTCTGGAGTGCGCCTGTGCGCAGGAGGTCTGGAGGGGGATGCAGTGGTATTTGTCGAGGTTCGTCCCAAGCAGCTCCATGACACGGGACTCCGTGCTCTACGGGCTGTTTCCGGGGACGCACACCGAGACCAACATCAACTGCGCCTGGAGGACCATCAATGCGGTGAAAGACGCTCTTTGGTCTGCCCGCAACTTGCTGGTCTGCCAGCTGAAAGAACTGACCCCGACCGAGTGTTGCAGACTGGCGCACACCAAGGTCCAGGACTACGTGCTGAGGGACGCGCTAAAGCTTGAGGCAGCCGCCGCCAAGGCGCGGTGGGGAAAGACCACCATATGAAACCCCTCGTCCAGAATAGAAAAAAGAACCCTATCTGGTAACTGGGCCAAGCTGGCACCTTCCCCAACTGGTCAGGTGGCCAACTGGGACTGTGCGGGGTGACGACTTCCGGGGTGGTTTCTTTGCTTTGTTTTTTTTTCTCTGTTTTGTTTTTTCCTTTAGTTGGTGTGCGTACTCCCTGGGTAACCCGGAGTGGCTTGCATGACTGGGTAGATGTATAAATGTTTTATTTTTTGTACATTCTATGAATAAAGTATATTTTTTCAAATAAAAAAAAGTGACGAAACGTCTGAAAACTAACCTTCCAGCTCAGCGAGCAAACTCACATCCATAATGTCTTTTTATATTAACTAGGTCAAATAAGATTTTTGTTTCTTTGAAAGATTATTACCAAAAGTTTAAAGGTTAAATGGGATGAGTTGAAATAATATTTGTATACATATGGTTAGGATGATATCATTCACACCAAAAACTTCAATTTTATTACATTCCTTTCTCAAGATATTGAATAACATGAAGATTTTCTAGAATTTTTCCCTTTCCAACCAATAACAGGGTTACTTTAAGAAAAAGACATCGATAAAGGTTTGAATGTCTTGTTCCAGGCCACCATGTGGGAATTAGCCAGTGTGTATTTTGTAAATCCCCATTAAACTTTCACCTGCTAAATCCCAAATACTATAACATATCTTCTAACTGAATTATATATTGACACACAATTATCTCTATCTTATACTGAAGGAGGAAGGAGCTCAAACAAATGCAACATCTGCATACCAGCTCTGCTGAAGTGAACCTTGATACATAAATGTTTTTAATTATTTGATTTGTACTGAAATATTGAAGGTCTGTTTTAAACACAAATAAGGTAGAGTTATGCAGGATGAGTTGTTGAAATATTCTAACAACTGAGCTAATTTCAATCAATTATTGACTGTTGTGAGCAGGTGTTGTATTTCACCAAAAAAACTGCTCATAGTTCATTTCATCATGGGCTGGATATCAACAGTTTAAGGCCTAATCTAGGTCCAGATTCTATTTACACAGACTGAAAGATTACAGACAATTTAAAATAAAAGGGTTTTAGAAGGTTGGTTGCTTTAAACAAGATTCTCAGAAGCACAGTTGAAATGTGCGTGTTTAATGTGCCACCATAGGTTTATTTAATTGTTTGATGCTTAATTCTGGATATTTTATGTGAGTGATTTTCATTTGTGCAACAACACTAGAGGGAGTACTTCCTCATCATGTGCAGATGTAGTAGTGTTGCTTTAGACCGTAGAATTGTGTTGAGGAGCAGGGCTCCAGCCAGCTTTTTTTAAGAACCAAGGACAGACACACACTCTGTGCTTCAAGGAAGATCTGCAAACAACACAATAATCAAGCAAGTGGCAAGTCCACCACAAGTGGTAGGCCTTCCCCAGGAATGAAGACCTCTGGGTGGTAGGAGTCCAGCCCTACAAGAGTTGCCATCTGATCAGAGGTCAGCTGCTTTTGCTCTGAGCAGTGAAAAGGAGATGTCCGTGGTTTGTGCCAGAAGAGCACTCCCTGGCTTGCAGGAGGGCCAGGTAGTTTCAGAGGAGGCGAGGGCCTAATTAGACTAGGGTTAAATGAGAGGTGGTCCACCTCCTGTTCCATGGTCAGTCTTTTGACTTGGTATTAAGCGTTTTTGGTGAAGGAACCCACCAGATAACCATGACTTCTTTTTTGTTTTTAACTATTAACACCAAAAGTAATCATCTGTGCAGCCAATTAGATGTTTACAGGCAAAGGCCATTTTGGGCAACAGGGGCCGCTTTTTTAAAAAAGACTTATTTTCCTAATCAATGCATTCAAAGATGTTATGACACACCTTTCAATCAGATGGGACTTGAACTCTGGCCTCTCACTACCCTGCACCACAAGACAGCCCATCTGGGTCTGCTTTTCTTCTTTTTTTTGTTTTCATTTTGCCACAAGAGAGCCCAGCAGTAATATTTTTCTTTTCTGCATTTTCTCCTAGATAATCCATGCTCATATAATTTTTATGTGTGTAGTGAGACAGAAAAAAAGAAGACACTGTTGTCATAAAATCATAGAATTCCTATTGTGAATAGACTCTAACATCAGAAAGTGAAGAGGTGGGTGTAGGGAGAAAGGGGGCGAACTAAATCGAAATGGAATTCTATCCATGCTATGGATTTGGAGGGGGAAATAAAGCACTGTATCCCCTGTGGCTGAGTGTAATTTTTTTTTCAAAGGATCTGTTACATGTTTGACAGGCACAATTAGGATACAGGCCCTTTATCTCAAAGTCAGCCCTTAATGCTGATATTATATTGTCTAATCAGCCTGCTGTAGAGATGTTATTACTTGATAATGTTGCAAATGGGGCTTGAACGTAGGACCCCCTGGTCTGTGTGTGTATCCATTGTCTTTTTCAGACCATCGGGCTGCTCTCTCATGAGGCAGGTAGCTGGTGGTGATTTAACCTAAGGGCAACTGTACATCAGGCAAGGGAAGAGGTTGAGAAGGAGAGTCCTTCATGGTAACCTCAGCCAGTGAGGGAATTGAACCCATGCTGTTGGCATCACACTGCTTTGCAACTGTCTAGCCAACTGGGCTAAACCAATCCCTTGGTTTAGTCTACTTTATAAAAGATTCAGGTGATGAGTTCCAACTGGGAAGCTGTTGCCTGTTGCCAAAGGAGCTCATACTCAACAAACTCCACAAGGAGATTAAATAGTGATTTCCCCATAGGCCTTGTCGAGGTTATCATAGGAAAACTCCTATTTTTCCAATGTAAAACATCAAATTATGGATATACATGTTTAAATGACTTGGATTGATGATTCCAGTATCAAAATATGAGATAAATAACTGATTACAACTGCATTCAGAAAAATTTGAGTATTTGAACTAAGCCAGTAGATGGCAGATGTAGTTCACTGAATAAGCATATAAAATTTGTAGAATATTTGATGCAAAGGCTAAATATTGAAAACTAATGTTTACATTAAATGGAGCGATAGTATTACTGAACAATCACAAAAGAACTTTCATTTGCTTTGATAACTAGAAGTGTAAAGCATTCGTATATAGCATGGGCTGCCACTTTGCTCAACATCCAGACAATTCAAAACAGAAAAATATACCATGGAGGGGTTATGCCAGTTAATGAATAGAATAACCAAACTGGTGTTCAGCAGTCACAAAAATAAACATGAGGCTTTGAGTTTCAAGTTCAAACTATGAAAGTGTAAAAGATGGGCTGATTTGTAAACATGTTGCAGACCTAATTTTATACACAATGTGCAATTCCACTCATCCAAACATAAAAAGGGCATTATTCTCTTTGATGCTACAAAAGTAAACAAGCAAGATTATGCTGGAAATGAAGATATAAGAAAAGGTAAAGTAGTTAGATTTGGATCCTTCATGGAAAAGAAATCAAAAAAGCCAATTGAGATTTTCACATTTCTGAGGGAAATTGATTAAATTCATTGAGGAAAATTATTCACTACAATAAAAGGCTCAAACATTGAAAGTACAAGTTAAAAAAGAATTCTCACATAATTAATATTTTGCAGAGGAATTGTGCAGTAATATTATAAAACCACATCTCATAAATTCTCAATTTCTGTTTTAATACAGCAAATTCCAAATTAAAACCTGATGTCAAGAATCACTGTTAGCATATAGCACAGTCAGAAATCTGGAAAAGTAAGCAAATTGGAGATGTTTGCTCAGGGCATCTTCTGATGAGAATGTGGCTTTAATTAAAAGATCGACATAAACATCACTTTTGGGGAAAATTTTGTTGATTGAAACATTGAGCTGAATCTTACCAGAAATCAACTCAGGATCAATTTTGGCAAATTTTATGAAAAGTTTTATTCGGTGAGCCCCAAGTTATTTTTCTCATGTTATCTTCCCACATTCAACTCATTACCAATACACCAGGAACCTATGGGCTTCCAGTCATCATGTCCTCCCATTCCACTCTCCAGAAGGCAAGTCCTAGTCACTGCTGAGGTCTTCTGGGAATTCTGGCACCCCCGCCATCTTTGAAGCCTGGACGTGTTTGTTTTATCTTCCCCAAGGGTAATTGCAATTCTGTTGGCCAACAGGAACCTGGAGGTCCAGCTGGACTGGGCACCATGTGGTTGCTGCCCATGGAGCATGCTCTGTGATGTTGGTGACTGATGGAAGCCTGGAAGAGCACATGGTGAGCTGGAGTTGCTGGATTACAGTCCTAACTTTCCTGTTGGTAATTGTCCCTGCCTAGTTTTTAACACCGCAGGTAGGAAAATGCAAAACTGCATATTATAAGACTATAAGATATTGGAGTAGAATTAGACCATTTGGGCCCACTGAGTCAGCTCCACCATTCAATCAAGGTTGATATGTTTTTCAACCACATTCTCCTGCCTTCGCCCTGTACCCGTTGACCCCCTTGTTAATCAAGAATCTATCTATCCTTATCTTAAATACATTCAATGATTAGGCTTCCAGGCCTCTGCAGCAATGAGTTTTACAGATTCACTGAGGAAATTCCTCCTCATCTCAATTCTAAAGGGTTGCCTCTTCTCTCAGAGTCTGTAACCTTGGGTCCTAGTCTCTCCTACTAGTGGAAGCATCTTCTCCACTCTATCCAGGTCTCTCTGAGGTATCTCGCCCTTCATCCATCAAAACTCCATTTAAAATAGAGTCCTCAACCACTCCTCATATGACAATACCTTCATTCTTGTATATCCCCAAGGCCAGCACATCCTTTGTCAGATGTGGCGCCCTAAACTGCCCATAATATTCCAAATGTTGTCTAACCAGAGCCTTATCTAGCCTCTACAGTATATCTGGCCCTCTTGAAATGAAAATAACACTGAATTCACCTTCTTAACTGCACTGGACCCTTTATGTAAACCTTAAGAGAATTCTGAACTAAGGCTTCCAAATTTCTTTGCACTTCAGATTTCTGAAGCTTTTAACCATTTAGAAAATAATCTATGCATCGATTTTTTCTACTAAAGTGCATAACCTCACACTTGCCCACATTATATTCTATCTTCCACTTCTTTGCCCACTTGCTTTGCCACTCCACTTTCTCAACACTATCTATCCCTACACTTATCTTTGTTTCACATGAAAAATTAGCAAAAATGTCTCCAGTTACTGCATCCATATCATAAATACTTAACATGAATAGTTGTGGTCCCAACGCTGACCTCTGCGGAACTTCATTTGTCACTAGCTGCCATCATGATGAAAAAAACCCTGTATCTGCATTGTCTGCCTTCCACTAGTCAGCCAATTTTCTATCTATACCAGTATCTTGCTCCTAACACCATGGGGTCTTTTCTTATTTACCAGCTTCCTAAGTCACATCTTGTCATAGGCCTTCTGAAAATCCTAATAGGTCAAGTCCAAGGGTCTCCTTTGTCTAACTTGCTCAGTACCTCCTCAAAGAATTCTAAAAGATTTAACAGGCATGGCTCCCCTTGACAAAGCCAAGTTGACTCAGTCTTGTTGTGCCATTGTACTTCCAAGGCACCGTTATCTCATCCTTAATAATGGACCCAAAAGTCTCACCAATGACTGAGTTCAGACCAACCACCTATAATTTCCATATTCTGCCTCTCTCCCTTCTTAAACAGGTTTTTTATGTTTACCATTTCCAGTCCTCTGGGGCCCTCCCTGACTCCAGATGATCAGCAATTCCTCTATAGTCTCCTCAGCTATCTCCTTCAGAACCCAGGTATATAGTCCATCCAGTCCACGTGATTTAACCACCTTTTGTACTTCTAGTTTTCCCAGCAACTTCTCCTTAGTGATAGCCACTACACTGGCCATTGTCCCTAGTACTCTTAAAGTTCGGGGATGCTTTGGTATCTTCCACTATAAAGACTGACGCAAAGTACACATTTAGTTCCTCTGAGATACAATGTGTAGAGCTGGGCGAGCTGACATTTCGGGTCTGGGCCCTTCAGATTTCTGAGGAAGGGTCCAGACCCGAAACGTCAGTTTTCCTGCTCCTCTGGTGCTCTTGTCCTGTTGTGTTCGTCCACCTCTACACCTTGTTATCTCAGATTCTCCAGCATCGGCAGTTCCTACTATCTCTCTATTTAGTTCCTCTGTCATTTCTTTATTCCCTGTTACAATTTCTCCAGTCAAATTTTCTAGAGGTCCGATGTTCACTCTTGCCTTTCACTTACCTTTTATATATCCAGAAGAATTGTTACAATCTTCTTTCATATTACTAGCTATTACTTACCCACAATTTTCATCTTCTTTCCCCCTTGCTGCTTTTTTAGTTGCCCTCTGCTAGTTTTTACAGACTTCCTATTCCTCTAGCATCCCACTAATCTTCACCACATTATCTGCATCAACAAGGCGAGATGAGATTGTCATGAGGGTGTTAATGTCTTCTAATGCATGCTCTCCTTCACCATTTTGCTGGAAAATGTGACTTTTGTTCTTGACAGCAGGAAGCTCCTCACTGTCAATCACATGCAAATCTCCCAACTTTTGAGCCAACGCCCTCATTATGTTAGAGGCTGGTAAGATTCAGCCCACTGTATTTATTTTATAAGCTTTGAGTATAGGAGTTGGGACGCCATGTTGAGGTTGGACAGGACATTAGTGGGGCCTCTTCAGGCATACAGTGTGCAGGATAATAAAATGTGAGGCTGGATGAACACAGCAGGCCCAGCAGCATCTCAGGAGCACAAAAGCTGACGTTTCGGGCCTAGACCCCCATACATTGTGCAGTATTGGTTGCCCTGTTACAGAAAGAATATTAAATTGAATAGGGTTCAGAAAAGATTTACCAGTATATTTCTGGGAACAGAGAGTTTGAGATATAAAAATAGCCTGGAAAGACTGGGACTTTTTTTACTGCAATGTAGGTGGTTCATGGATGGCCTTATTAAGATGTATAAAATCATGAGATGCATGATGAGAATGACCAGGGTCTTTTCCCTCAGTTGGGGGAGTTCAAAACTCAGGGTCACATTTTTAAGATGAGGTAAAAGATTTGAAAAGGACACGAGGGGCAACTTTTTTACACAGAGTGGTTCATGTGTGGAATTAACTGCTACAGGAAGTTCCAACATTTATAACATTTGGATACAGTTACAACATTTAAAATACAGTTAGATAAGTACATAACTAAGAAGTGTTTGGAGAGATATGAGCCAAGCACAGGCAGTTGCCTCTGGTTTAGTTTGGGATTATAATCGGCATGGACTGATTTGACCAAAGGAACTGTTTCCATGCTGTATAGTTCCATGATTACATTGTCCGCCTTGAAAAACTATGAATATCTAATTGCTTAACAATAAGAATGACCTCATGCTGATGAATGCATGGCTGAGGAGCTGGTGAAAGGGAGAAGGATTCACATTTTTGGATCTTTAGAATCTCTCCTGGAGTAGAAGTGACCTGTATAAAAAGGGTGAATTGCACCTGAATTGGAAGGGAACTAATTTGCTGGCAGAGAGATTTGCTAGAGCTGTTTGGGAGGATTTAAACTGGTGTGTTGGGAGGAGGGGGTGGTACCCAGAGGCATAATGAGAAAAGAGACCAGTCTGAGACTGGTTCAGTTGGGAAAAGGAGCAAGTCTAACAGTCAGGGCAGGCAGGAACAAAGCAGAGAACGAGGTAGGACTGATAAGGTAAACGGCATTTATTTCAATGCAAGAGGCCTAAAAGGTAAAGCAGATGAGCTCCGGGCACAGTTGGGAACATGGGACTGCAATTTCATAGTGATTTCAGAGATGTGACTCAGGGATGAACAAGACTGGTAGCTTATTGTTCCAGGCGCTGTAAAAAGGATAGAAAGTTGGGGAAGAGAGGAGGGTAAGTAGTGTTTTTGTGAAGGGATGACATTACACCTGTTCTTGGGGAGGATACTCCTGGGAGTACGTCCAGGTAAATTATTTGGGTAGAACTGAGAAACAAGAAAGGGATGATCACCTTTTTGGGATTGTACTATAGAACCCCCAGTAGTCAGTAGGAAATTGAGAAACAAATTTTTAAGGAGATCTCAGTTATCTGTAAGAATAATAGGATGGTAATGGTAGGGGATTTGAACTTTCCAAACATAAACTGGGACTGCCATAGCATTAAGGGCTTGGATGGAAAGGAATTTGTTAGGAGTGTGCCAGAAAATTCTCTGATTCAGTATGTAGATGTACATACTAGAGAAGGAGCAAAACCTGACAACTCTTATGCAGTAATGCTGGGTAGATAACTCTGATGTCAGTGGGGAGCACTTTGGGGCCAGTGATCATTATTCTATTAGTTTTTAAATAGTGATGGAAAAGAATAGACTGGATCCAAAAGTTAAAGTTCTAAATTAGAGGTAGGCCAATTTTAATGGGATTCGGCAAGAACTTTCAAAAGTTGACTGGGGGCAGGTATTTGCAAATAAAGGAAGGGCTGGAACATTTGAAGCCTTCAAAAACGAATCCGGGAAAACACAAAGGCATTTTACACTTATGTGAGGAATAAGAGAATGGTCAAAGAAAGAGTAGGGCCGATCAGGGATAGCATAGGGAACTTGTGTGTGGAGTCTGAGGAGGTAGGGGAAGCCCTAAATGAGTTTTTTGCTTCTGTCTTTACGAAAGAAACGAACTTTGTAGTGAATGAAACCTTTGAAGAGCAGCTGTGCATGCTAGAATGAATAGAGATAGAGGAAGCTGATGTGCTGAAAATTTTGTCAAACATTAAGATTGACAAGTAGCCAGGCCCGGACCAGATTTGTCCTCGGCTGCTTTGGGAAGCGAGAAATGCAATTGCTTCGCCACTTGCGAAGATCTTTGCATCCTCGCTCTCCACTGGAGTCGAACCTGAGGACGGGAGAGAGGCAAATATAATTCCTGTCTTCAAGAAAGGAAATAGGGAAATCCCCGGCAATTACAGACCAGTAAGTCTCACGTCTGTCATCTGCAAGGTGTTAGAAAGGATTCTGAGGGATAGGATTTATGACCATCAGGAAGAGCATGGCTTGATCAAATACAGTCAACACAGCTTTGTGAGGGGTAGGTCATGCCTCACAAACCTTATCGAGTTTTTTGAGGATGTGACTAGAAAAGTTGATGAGGGTCGAGCTGTGGACGTGGTGTATATGAACTTCAGTAAGGCATTTGATAAGGTTCCCCATGAAAGGCTCATTCAGAAGGTCAGGAGGAATGGGATACAGGGGAACTTAGCTGCCTGGATACAGAATTGGCTGGCCAACAGAAGACAGCGAGTGGTAGTAGAGGAAAATATTCTGCCTGGAAGTCAGTGGTGAGTGGGGTTCCACAGGGCTCTGTCCTTGGGCGTCTACTGTTTGTAATTTTTATTAATGACTTGGATGAGGGGATTGAAGGATGGGTCAGCAAGTTTGCAGACAACACAAAGGTCGGAGGGGTCGTTGACAGTATAGAGGGCTGTTGTAGGCTGCAGCGGGACATTGACAGGATGCAGAGATGGGCTGAGAGGTGGCAGATGGAGTTCAACCTGGATAAATGCGAGGTGATGCATTTTGGAAGGTCAAATTTGAAAGCTGAGTACAGGATTAAGGATAGGATTCTTGGTAGTGTGGAGGAACAGAGGGATCTTGGTGTGCAGATACATAGATCCCTTAAAATGGCCACCCAAGTGGACAGGGTTGTTAAGAAAGCATATGGTGTTTTAGCTTTCATTAACAGGGGGATTGAGTTTAAGAGTCGTGAGATCTTGTTGCAGCTCTATAAAACTTTGGTTAGACCGCACTTGGAATACTGCGTCCAGTTCTGGTCGCCCTATTATAGGAAAGATGTGGATGCTTTGGAGATGGTTCAAAGGAGGTTTACCAGGATGCTGCCTGGACTGGAGGGCTTATCTTATGAAGAGAGGTTGACTGAGCTTGGTCTCTTTTCATTGGAGAAAAGGAGGAGGAGAGGGGACCTAAGACCTAATTGAGGTATACAAGATAATGAGAGGCATAGATAGAGTTGATAGCCAGAGACTATTTCCCAGGGCAGAAATGGCTAGCACAAGGGGTCATAGTTTTAAGCTGGTTGGAGGAAAGTATAGAGGGGATGTCAGAGGCGTGTTCTTTACACAGAGAGTTGTGAGAGCATGGAATGCGTTGCCAGCAGCAGTTATGGAAGCAAGGTCATTGGGGTCATTTAAGAGACTGCTGGACATGCATATGGTCACTGAAATTTGAGGGTGCATACATGAGGATAAATGGTCGGCACAACATTGTGGGCTGAAGGGCCTGTTCTGTGCTGTACTGTTCTATGTTCTATGTTCTAAAATGAGATACTGAGAGTCCAGAGACAATGTGTTCTTGTTAGTGTAAAGGGCAAGGTCAGTAGCTGTAGGAAATGCTGGATGACGAGAGAAAATGAGGTTTTGGTCAAGAAACAAGAATGTATATGTCAGGTATAGACCGCAGAAATCAAGTGATTCCCTAGAAGTGTATAAAGGCATTAGGATTATACTTAAGAGGGAAATTAGGAGAGCAAAAATGGGACATGAGATAACTTTGGCAAATTGGGTAAACGAGAATCTAAAGGGATTCTACAAATTTATTAGACAAATAGTAACTACAGAGAGAATAGGGCCCCTTAAAGAAACTACAGAGAGAATAGGGTCCCTTAAAGATCAGCAAGGCCACCAATATGTGGAACTGCAGGAGATGGGGGAGATGCTAAATGAGTATTTTGGGTCAGTGTTTACTGTGGAGAAGGACAGGGAAGGTAGAGAACTTGGGGAAATAAATAGTGACATCTTCAAAAATGTCCATATTTCAGGGGAGGAGGTGCTGGACATCTTAAAATCTCCAGGACCTGATCAGGTGTACCCTAGAACTCTGTGGGAAACTAGGGAAGTGATTTTTGCTCCCCTTGTTGAGATATTTGTATCATTAATAGCAACAGGCGAGGTGCTGGAAAACTGGAGGTTGGCTAATGTTGTACCACTATTTAACAAAGGTGGTAAGGAAAAGCCAGGGAACTATAGACCAGTGAGCCTGATGTCAGTGGTGGGCAAGTTGTTGGAGGACTGAGTAGGGACAGACAACATGGGTTTGTGCTTAGGAAGTCATGTCTCATTAACTTGATTGAGTTCTTTGAAGACGTAACAAAGAGGATTGATGAGGGCAGTGCAGTGGATATGATCTATGTGGACTTCAGTAAGGTATTCGACAAGTTCCACATGGTAGACCGGTGAGTAAGGTTAGATCACACTGAACACAGGGAGAACTAGCCATTTGGATATAGAGCAGGCTCAAAGGTACGGGACAGAGGGTAGTGGTGGAGGGTTGCTTTTCAGTCTGGAGGCTGGTAACCAGCGATGTCCCAAAAGGATTGGTGCTAGGTCCACTACTTTTTGCCATTGATATAAATGATTTGGATGTGAACGTATGAGATATGGTTAGTAAGTTCGTAGATGACAACAAAATTGGTGGTGTAGTCAACAGTGAGAAAGTTTCTCTCAGAGTACAATGGGACCTTGATCAGATGGAACAATGGACCAAGGAGTGGCAGATGGAGTTCAATTTAGATAAGTGTGAGGTGCTACATCTTGGAAAGGCAAATCAGGGCAAGATCTTTACACTTAATGGTAAGGTCCTGGGAAGTATTTCTGAAAAAAGAGACCTTGGAGTGCAGGTTCACTTGAAAGTGGAGTCACAGGTAGACAGGATAGTGAAGAAGGTGTTTGGTATGTCTGCGTTCACTGGTCAGTGCATTGAGTATGGGATTGGGAGATCATATTGCAGCTGTATAGGACATTGGTGAGGACACTTTTGGAACACTACATTCAGTTCTGGTCTCCCTGCAATAGGAAGGACATTGTGAAACTTGAAAGGGCTGAGAAAGACTTACAAGGATGTTGCCAGAGTTGAAGGGTTTGAGCTGTAAGGAGAGGCTGAATAGACTGGGTCTAATTTCACTGGAGTGTCGGAAGCTGAGGGGTAACCTAATAGAAGTTTATTAAATCATGAGGAGCATGGACAAGGTGAATAGCCAAGGTCTTTTCCCCAGGTTGAGCAGTCCAGTACTAGAGGGCATAGCTTTAAGGTGAAAGGGGAAAGATTTAAAAGGCATGTAAAGGGTAACTTTTTGACATAGAAGGTGGTGGATTTGTGAAATGAGCTACCAGAGGAAATGTTGGATCCTATACAATTGCAACATTTCAGAGGCACTTGGATGGGTATATGAGTAGAAAGGGTTTAGAGGGATATGGGCCAAATGCTAGCAAATGGGACTAGATTTATTTACTGTATCTGGTCAACATGGATGTGTTGGACCGAGGGGTTACTCTCCATGCTGTACATCTCTATGACTCTATGTTTAAGCTACTTTTATTTATTTGTGTATCTCCTTTTTAATGCGTTCACTATCACTATTTTGTTCGTAACATCTTTTTTCATCCTTCATATTGCATTCCCCATCTAAATTAGTCAAGAAAACTAAGCTTCTTTCAATATTTTTAATTTAATTTTAAATAGCTTAACAGAGAAAAGAAATTAAATATCTGACAAAACAGAATGTTCTTTTGTTTGAAATAATGGATAGTTAAAAAATTTTTTAAATGATTTTGAGCCAGCAAGTTAGTAAATGTCACGTTATCATAGATCGTGAGTTTCTTGTTTTTACTATGGAAATGATAAAATGTCATATTTGGTGCCATATTAGTGGAAAATAACTCATGAAAGTGTCTCCTGGCTCTACTACTCCTCCAATACTAAAATTTATGTCCTCTTGTTTTAGTTTTAAACATGGTACATTATTTCTCCATCCATGCCTTTTATCAGTTTTATATCAGGTTCCTATAATAGACTGTCAGACTTTCTTGATTGTAGTCCTGTCCTGAAACGGTCTAACATAAGTGTCACAATAGTAATTTAGCAAGCAAGCCAATGTCATTTTCTTGGAATGAAAGAAGATCTGAGGTTGTGATCTGGAGTTATATGCTTAATTTAGTGTTACATCTATCCCCATAGAGCTATTAATTCAGGTGAAGTAACATGAAGTCACAGATCAGACATGACCCGACTTGGAAAGTTCACATAAAACTAGTATAACACAATGACTTTTTAAATATATTATACATATAAACCATGTTAGCTGTGTGACATAGTGTGACATGTCACTAGACTAGTAATCCTGAACCACAGGCCAATTTTTTTGGGACTTGAGATCAAATGCCACTAAAGCAGGTAGTGAAATTTGAATTCATTTTTTTAAAAAAATCATGTGACTGATGTCAATTGTTGTAAAAACCAATCTGGTTCACTAATTTTTTTTAAAAGGTTTGTGGGATGTGTGTGTTGCTGGCTGACCAGCATTCATTGCCTGTCCCTAGTTGCTGTTGGGAATGTGGTGGTGAGCTTCCTTCTTGAACTGCTGCAGTCCACAATGCACTTAGGGAGGGAATTCTATTACTTTAGCCCAGCAAAAGTGAATGAATAGCAATATATTTCTGAGTCAGGATGGTGAGTGGCTTTTAAGGGAAATAGGCGTTTCCCATATATCTGCTGACCTTGACTTTCTAGACGGAAGTGGTCGTGCGTTTGGAAGGTGCTGTCTGAGGATCTTAGGTGAATTTTTGCAGAGCATCTTGTAGATAGTACACTCTGCTCCTACTGAGTGTCGGTGTTGCAGTAGATGTTAATAGGTGTGGAGTCAATCAAGTGGACTACTTTGTCCTGGATGGTGTCAAGCTGTTGGAGCTGTACCTATCGACTCCTGACTTGTGTCTTATAAATGATAAACAGTCTTTGAGAGTCAGGAGGTGAATTACTCACCAAAGTATTCCTAGCCTTTAATTTGCTCTTGTAGCCGTCGTATTTATATGGTGAATCCATTTGAGTTTCTCATCAATGGTAACCCCAAGAATGTTGATAGCAGACAATTCAGTGATGGTAACACCATTGAATATTAAAGGGCGATGGTTAGACTGTCTCTTGTAGACATAATGGTTATTGCCTGTTTTTGTGTGCTGCAAATATTACTTGCTACTCAGCCCAAGTCAAAGGCTGGGAATAGTTTGTTGAGTAATTCACCTCCTGACTCCCAAAAACTGTTCATTATTTATAAGGCACAAGTTAGGAGTCGATGGGTACAGCTCCAACAGCTTGACACCATCCAGGACAAAGCAGTCCACTTGATTGACTCCACACCCATTAACATCCACTCCACCACTGACACTCACTAGCAACAGTGTGTACTATCTACAAGATGCGCTGCAGAAATTCACCAAAGATATTGTCCAGATTTTGTTGCATTTGAACATGGATGGCTTCAGTACCTGAGAAGCTGTGAATGATGCTGAACATTGTGCAATAATTGGCAAACATCCCCACTTCTGACCTTATGTTGAAAGGGAGGTCATTGCTGAAGCAACTGAATGTCCTTTAAGGAAACAAAACTGCAATCCTTACCTGGTGCAGCTTATCTTCTTTCTCTGCAAATAACTGCAGCCAGGTGAGATCAACACAATGGGCTTTATTGAACATAATTACATAGAGATAATAGTAAGAAAGGATATCTTACTTGAAGCCCTACACAGTCACCCAAGGATGGAATCAAACCTGGTCCCTGGCACTGTGAGGTAGCAGTGCTAACACTGAGCCACCATGCCACCCTCACCTGGTGTGACTTATTAGTGATTCCCAATCCAAGCAACATTCTCAACTGCACTTTGGGAAATTAAGAATGGGAAATAAATGCTGGTTTAACCTGTGGTGCTGACATTCATAACATTCAAAAAATGCTAAGTAAATGTAACTATACCAGGACAAGATCGCTCACAAAACTAGGACATATTAGTTAAAGATGTACAGCCTACATGTTTCAATGCACTTTTTTCAATGGATGAGAAAGCAGCAAAGGTACACTGATTAGTTTTCAATATATAGAATTGACTGCCATGGGAATGTTGATCCAGAAACCCGGAAGAAGTAATTATACTTTTTCAAATAAGCACTGGACCTCACATATTTGGCAACATTATACTTATAAAATCTCACAATAAGATTAATTGGAGGAATTTATAGTCCATTAATACTTCTGTTTCCCAGGTTGGTATTTTGGATTCATTATTATCTATCTTGGATACGAATTCCATGCATAAACTGAAAATGTTCCAGTTAAATAGGCCACATTGGTGTTTACAATACGGAAGGGATGGTTTGTATTTTAATTTTTGTTTTTAAACAGTGCATAAGACCTCAGTCAACCTCAGCAACCAGTAGGATTTTCCACTTCTCCCAGATTACTGGGCCCAATCCCAATGCCTCCAGACCAACAAGACATGCAAATGGTTATTTTTAAATTTCAGGTTCAGAGAGCCAAGTTTTCTCCTGCCTCTGCAAACTTACCTGAAATCAAACTGGGGCTTACAATCTGGCCTATTGCATTACTTCATACATTAAACACTCCAAAGCAGTATTTGGGAAACTTTCCAGATGCACTGGCCAAATTCCTCCTTCAACCAGTTTCACTGATAGATTGGTTGGTTTGTTTTGATGGAACAATTTTTAAAATTTATTTATTTTCTCAAAAATCTGAATATGCATGGTCATATCAGCTGCACTCATTTCTCTTAATGGTTAAAGAATGGGTTCCTGTTCTGGCAGAGATGGTTTGAGCTGGTAAGCCTGCACTTAAGGCTGCTTGATATTGGTCCATTTCCTGGCAGAGGTCAAACACAACTCATGTTTGGAACACATTGGCATACATCCCCCCCCTGTCTCAGCTGCAAAAGTAGATAAGCCTTCTTCTTGATAATAGAGAAGCTTGAGCTAACATTTTCATTGCAGGGGGCTCTCACTTCTGGTTACTGGAATATGGAGAAGTGAACTCTGCTCTTGGAGAGTCCAACAACAATAATACTTTCCTAAGGTGCTCTTCAGGGTGACAAAACATGAGGCACAGGAGCAAACCCTTTTGGCCATAGTGCTTTGATTGCAGGAATGCACTTGGTAGGACATTTTGTTTTCTTACTTATCCCCAAGATGTGTGTATCATTGACTTGTCCATAATTTACTATTCTTAGAAAGCTAGTGGTGAGCTGTTTTCCTGCACCGCTGGAATCTACATGGTGTAAATACACCCAATGTTGTGTGGATGTGGGTCCAAGCTTTTGACTCAGTGAATATGAAGGAAGAATGATATAATTTCTTTTCAGGATGGTGTGTGGCTTGGAGATAAAAGTACAGGTTGTGGTGTTCCCATATATCTGCTGTCCTGGCCCGTTTAGGTGGTAAAGGTTACAGATTTGAAAGGAGCTGCCTAAGAGCCTTGGTGAGTTGTTGCAGTGCATTTTACAGATTATATGTACTGCTGCAACTGTGCAGTAATAACACAGGGAGTGAATGTTTAAAGTGTTAGGTGAGGTGCCAGTCAAGTGGGTCTATCCTGGACGGTAATAATATGTGAGGCTGGATGAACACAGCAGGCCAAGCAGCATCTCAGGAGCACAAAAGCTGACGTTTCGGGCCTAGACCCTTCATCAGAGAGGAAAGTCTCCCCCGCAGAACGGGCAGCCCTCCGCTCCCTCCGCTCCAACCCCAACCTCACCATCAAACCCACAGACAAGGGTGGCGCAGTGGTAGTATGGCGCACTGACCTCTACATCGCCGAGGCCAGACGCCAACTCTCCGACACCACCTCCTACCGCCTCCTCGATCATGACCCCACACCCGAGCACCAAACCATCAAAAAAAAAGCTCTCTGATGAAGGGTCTAGGCCCGAAACGTCAGCTTTTGTGCTCCTGAGATGCTGCTTGGCCTGCTGTGTTCATCCAGCCTCACATTTTATTATCTTGGTTTCTCCAGCATCTGCAGTTCCCATTATCTCTGATACTATCCTGGACGGTGTCAGGTTTCTTGAGTATTGTTGGGGCTGCACTCATGTAGGCAAATGGACAATATTTCAAATCACTATTGACTTGTTTTGAGGAGTCAGGATATGAGTTACTTGCTGTATTCCCAGCCTCTGATCTGCTCTGGTAGCCACAGTATTTAAATGGAAATTAAAGTTCAGTTTCTGGTCAATGCCAACACGAAGGATGTCAACAGTGCAAGGTTCCTTGAATGATAACACCGTGAATAACAAGAGATGATGTTTGGATTCTATCTTGCTGGAGATTGGTCATTGCCTGGCACATGAATACTATTTTCCAGTCATCAGTCAAGCCTGAGTGTTGTCCAGATAGACTGCACTCATTATGTGAAGGGTTGCAAATGGAGTTAAACATTGTACAAACATCACTGAACATTCCCACCTCTGACTTAATGAGAGAGGGAGGATCCTCATGAAGCAGTTAGGTCAAAGAAAATACAGTGCAGTTATTTCTGTAACAGAGAGGATTGGCGTCCAACAACCACAGCTGTCAGCATGTGCACTGGGTATGACTCAAGCCAGTGGCACTATGTGGATTCACGTCCAAGGCAAAATCTTGATTTAGCTTTCATACATTTTATCAAAAATCTGTATCCATACCTGTTTCACTACTTCCAAAAATGAATGTTATAGCTGTAACAGTCAAAGCTGGTCATTACTGAAACAAAATCACTGCCACATTTCACCGTGATCCAAAAATTATTCATTGACTAGAATACTTTGAGGTATTTGATATATGACAGCATTAAGTGAACACCAATATAATTTATATCTGCAAGTTTGTCCACAGACTGTTCGCCTTTATTTCCTTTATTTATTTTCACCTTTTTAGACTCCTGATTATTCTTTTCTCCCACAAATCCCGAATCTTACAATGTTCTTTATTTGTAATTACTTTTCATCCTTTTCTTTATATTAAAAAAAATGCATTTAGCGAGTCATAGGGTCATACAGCATGGAAACAGACACTTCAATCCAACCAGTCCATGCTGAATGTAATCCTAAACTAAACTAGTCCCACCCATCTGGTCCTGGTCCATATCCCTTCAAACCTTTCCAATTCATGCACTTATCCAAATGCCTTTTAAACACTGTAATTGTACTCACATCCACCACTTCCTCAGGAAGTTCATTCCACATGCAAACCAGCCTCTGTGTAAAACATTTTCCCCCATCTCTTTTTAAATCTCTCTCCTCTCACCTTATTAATGTGGCCCCTAGTATTGAAGTCTCCCATGCTAGAGAAAAGACAACTACCATTAACTCTATCTATACCCCTCATTATTTTATAAATTTCCATAAGGCTGCCTCCCAACCTCCTACGCTCCAGTGAAAATGGTTCCAGCCTTTCTTTATAAGTCCATCCCCTGTGTAAATACATTGGTATACAGTGAGGTGAGTTGATCACTTGAACCCAGTCCTGCATTATAAAGCACTTCGCATGATCTCTGGATGTCACAAAGCATTTCACAATTAAGGAAGCACTTCTTATCATGTAAAGATGTGGCAGCCAATTTGGGAACAACAAATTCTCACAACAGTCATGACTTACCTTGTCTTGAGAGATCGAGTTCCGGAACCAAGAGGTTATGCTGCAGCTGTACAAAACTCTGGTGCGGCCGCACTTGGAGTATTGTGTGCAGTTCTGGTCACCGCATTATAAGAAGGATGTGGAAGCTTTGGAAAGGGTGCAGAGGAGATTTACTAGGATGTTGCTTGGTCTGGAGGGAAGGTCTTGCGAGGAAAGGCTGAGGGACTTGAGGCTGCTTTCATTAGAGAGAAGAAGGTTGAGAGGTGACTTAATTGAAACATATAAAATAATCAGAGGGTTAGATAGGGTGGATAGGGAGAGCCTTTTTCCTAGGATGGTGATGGCGAGCACGAGGGGGCATAGCTTTAAATTGAGGGGTGAAAGATATCGGACAGATGTCAGAGGTAGTTTCTTTACTCAGAGAGTAGTAAGGGAATGGAACGCTTTGCCTGCAATGGTAGTAGATTCGCCAACTTTCGGTACATTTAAGTCGTCATTGGATAAGCATATGGACGTACATGGAATAGTGTAGGTTAGATGGGCTTCAGATCAGTAAGACAGGTCAGCACAACATCGAGGGCCGAAGGGCCTGTACTGTGCTGTAATGTTCTATGTTCTATGTTCTATGTTATCTTCATTATTTACAAAATATATCATGTTGCTTTGCTTAAGGTTGTTGAAATAATTTCACAGGCACAATTGTGTTATTTGGACTTCAAGCTCTGCATATTTTAATTGACTCAAATCTCTTCAATTTAACCTCATAGGCCCAATCTTGAACCTAGCGAGTGGGTTTGAATACCAGAACAGGGATGTCTGCTGCAACTGCATAGTATTCCAGGGTATTAGTGAGACCACGCCTAGAGTGTTGTGTGTAATTTTGGTCTTCTTATCTGAGAAGAGATGAAGGATGTTGTGGCTATGAAGGGAGGACAATGAAGGTTTATCAAACCACGAGTTGGCAGAACTGAAGTCTGAAGAGAGACTGCATTAGTTAGGATTATATTTGCAGGAGCTTAGATTATTGAGTGGGAGACACTGAAATTCATAAAATTCTAAACAGAGTGAAAACAAAATCAATGTTCCTGATGACTGGGGAATCCAGAACCAGGAGTTATAGTTTAAGGATACAGGCTAGGCCCTTTAAAACTGAGATGAAGAAAAATTTCTTCACCCAGAGAACAGTGAGCTCGAGGAGTACTTTGCCACTGAAAGTGGTCAAGGCCAAAACATTGAATGCTTTCAAGAAAGAGTTTTTAGGGCTAAAGGGATCAAAGGTACAGGGCGAAAGCATGGACAGAATATTAAGTTGAATAATTGACCATGATGATATTGAATGACATGTAGGCTTGAAGAACTGAATGATCTACTTCTTTTCCTTTTTTCTATGCTTCTATATTTCTTTGCTCAATAAACACCAAAATAGATGTTTGTAGCAAAACCAGAAATTGTTGGAAAAACTCAGCAAGTTTAGCAGCATCTATCATAAATTGGAAAGAAAACAAATTTGCTGTTTTGAGTCCTGTGAACCTTCTTCAAAAATGTTTCATTCTGTTTACAAGAAGGCCCAGAGGCCTTTCAGCCTCAAGAAAGGTACTTTTGTTCAGTGCCCATCCAATTGATAACATGCTGCCCCTAAAACATCCTCACTCATTTCCACCAATAAAAAATAAACTGCCAATTATCTCAGCGTGATTGCTATGCAATGAATGCAGTGCAGCCATAGCTCATACTGTCCCATGCTATCCTTGGACATCCAGTATGACATTGCTATTGGCTAGATGTCCGTTTCAAATAAAAATCAACTTTTTTTCCTCCGCTCTGGATTTTTTTGTTTGTACTTGCTGTTCTGATTTGGCCAGCACGTCTGAACCTTTAGTGCACTTACAACAGAAGAAGGTGTTCTGCAAAATTGCTATGAAACTTCCAGTGTTCAACAATCACCCATATTTATATGGTAGAACTATTGTACAAATCTGAAATATTTGTGAAAACAAAATTGTACTCCTCTTTGTGGTCATTTTTCCTTGCATTTGACTTGTTTATTGTTATTTGTATGCATGTACCAATTGTTAACCTGTGACATACAAGCCAGAAAGCAACAGAGTAGAAATCCATTGCTGGCCTGGCTGAAGTGTTGAGTTGCCATCAGCCTTAGCATCTGGAGGTAAATCATTTATTACTGTTGGGTCGTTGTTGGCTATGGGGGCATCTGGATAGAATAAATCTATTTATATAGGTTACATTGCCAGTAATACTGCCCCATTTAACTTTCCCATGCAGCCACTGAAGTCCGAGCTGACAGCAAGCCGTCTAGTAAAGAACTAGGGCAATCACTGACATTCAGATGAGATGTTTACTTGATTTTGTGCATATAACTTATATAACTTTGCATCCTGCTGACAAAGATATGTGTTCCATTCCAATCAAATATCATTAAATAAATTTTTGACTAAGTGTGTCCTTGTGGCATTAATAATTCATTTGATTTTGTTAATACACTTCTAATATAAAAAGAATAATTTAAATCCTCACCACTGTTCTTAATGAATACAAGACTGAACAATGAGTGTAATTATCTAGTTCACACTTTTATTAATCTTCCTAACACATACATTTAATGACTGTTAATTACCCTAGATTAACAGTGCCACTGGGAAATGCCTTGTGTTTTTTGCACGCTCATAACTTACAAAAGGAGGCTAATAAATTACAATTTTACTGTCTAGAATGTATGAAATTATGTATTTAATTAAAGGTTACATTTTCATTTTATTGCTTTGACATCTAAAATGAAAAATATCAGCAAATTATTTTTTCTACATTATATATACTATAATTTCATGAGTGATTTCCAATGGCCTGATTATCCAAATGATTATATGTCAGACTTTTAAGGGTTTTTTTCATATGCTCAGGTGAATCAGCTCATGACATAAATGTAAAATACAATTAATAAATGAAAAGCTAGGAATTGTAGATAAGATCAGCTTTATTATTCTGCATAGCCTTGTCATTTTGATCCTTAAGCACATTTTCTAAAAACAGCTATGAAACATTCAACCATTTCCATCCGTGAGAGGTTTATCCTACTTGTTTGGGTTAATTATGACTCCTTATATTTCATTTCTTGCTGGCTGAATTCTAAGGTTTTAGGTTTAGTTGTCTAAGTGTGGTTAGCAAGAGAGGGAACTGAGAGAATAAATTAAGGAGCCATCCAGTATCATGTGGTCAGCCCAGTTTCCCTTGTAATATTCAGTAAGGGTAATTTTCATGAGTCTTCACTCCTAGCATTCAAGCATGATTGAAAACCATGGAGAATGAGCACCCGAATTCCTAATATTTACTGTCACTTGCAATTTTTTAAGCCTCCCAGTCGCAACACAAAAACTCATGAAGCTAATCCTCAAAGAATCAAATTTTCCGATTTGGAGAGATAAAGATTCAAATAATTCTCATCAACTACATCACAAACAAAATCCTGAGACTCTAAGGTTTATTTGTAAATCCATACTCCCCCAGGCAAAAGGGGGGAAGAGAGAGTCTGAGAGGGACTTCGAAGAAATGTAGCCATTAAAGCATCAAGATCAGGCTACGTGACATCATTCTCACCTCTTTAAATTAAAGAAAAACAGAATTCAGGTAAAGGAGGGTGTGTGAAACTTCCACAAAGGGTAAATGGGCCTAATTTATGAGGAAAAACCAGCATTCTGATACGATCAGCACTATAAGTTAAGTTTAGCTAAAACTGTATTGAAGATCCAAACTGTGGGAGTTACAGAGGTTTCAAACAGTAACTGCCAGTTCCCAAGGGAGGTGACTCTTTTGGATCATCTTTTAACAGGAGCAATTTGTTCCTTTCCAAAATGAGCCTTCCATGATCCGTTCAGCTACCTGAACCCAGATTCACAGCATCTTTTGACACCCTGGATCTGCAGTCTCCTTCCTACCCCTTAGGCCTATCCCTAACCTTCTCAATCATGGGCTACACCTCCAGTCATGCTATGCTTTACCCAGGCTGTCCATTTGGGCAGCTGCCAGGTGGAACATAAAGACCTTACAATGAGGTCTTGCCAACAAGTTCAGGAGGGTTTCCAAATCCTGGCCTTGTCAAACTATTGGGCTGATCCTAGCCTCAACCATGGTCTCCCTTGTCACCCCTTAAAAATCAACATCTCAGAAACTACTAGTGTCAACCATCTGAGGGCGTGTCCATAGTGTGGCTGACAGCAGGGTGCTTAACAACTGAGGTAACACATGGATTTGGAAATTGGTAAACATGGAGTAAGACGCCTAATCATAAAAAAAATACAGTGAACGTTTTATTATCTGATACCTATGGGATCGAATGTGCCATTTAATCAAATATTCCAGGTAACTATGAGGGTCACATAACAGATGTAAAAAAGCAAGTGGTATATGCATCAATGTTTATGTTATTTATAAAATTAATCACTTAAATAATAATGCAACTTTGCCTGAAATAAAATTTGCTGGCAGAGAGCTTTCTCGCTCACACCCTCAACTGACTACTTGTGCGTCAATCCTGGTATTTGCGGGAGAGAAATTGACTCAAAATTGAACGAACTGTTGATATTTCACCTGGCTGTTTGATTGAACAAGTGTATTTACATTGAGGTAAATAAATTTTAAAAAGATAATGGTTGGACAGAATAATACAGTAACGTTTGTGATTTTGGGGGTATGTAAGGTTCTTCTTTGCCCATTTACTGAGAGTGCCAGTTAAAATAAAGTTTGTTGTATTAAGAAGTCCAGCCTGAGAAATGAAAAAGAAACCAGGAGCTGATTTTTTTTTGTTACAGTAAACAGGGTCCTGTTTGTTTTGTGGTTGCACAACTGCTTTGCAAGCAATGGATGGGACCTGACTACAATTAAGATTCTCAGGCTTAAATCTTCATGGAGATGGATTTCTTGCTCAATTGAAGGTGTGAGTTGAGGCCTCGAAGCTAGAGAATTGAGGTCTTCCTGCTGCCAAGGAACATTTAAGTGAATAGTGGCTGCCTCGATCCCTTTTAAAATATTAGAATAAAAACAAGGAGAAAATGCAGCTAGGCCACACACGGCTGAGCTGGGGTGGAAAAGCCTCTGTACAGACTGTACTTCCACCAGGGAGGCTGGGCAGGCTGTCAGCCCGCTAGCAGATCCAGGCAGTGGATCTGCCTGCATCGTGTATGGAAAACTAGAAGTCAATTGAAGTCAGTCGAACTTAGAAATTCACCTAAAGCAACAAATCAGAAATTGCTGGATAAACTCAGTAAGTCTGGCAGGTTCTGAAGAAGGGTGACTGGACCCGAACTGTTAACTGTGCTTTCTCTCCACAGATGCTGCCAGACCTGTTGAGCTTCTCTGGCAATTTCTGGTTTTGTTTCTGATTTCCAACACCCACAGTTCTTTGGTATTCTTCACCTTTGACAAGGTTGGCAATGAGTGTCAGCCCAGAAGCCTTCCCCAGTTCAAACACAATGCCACCAAAATGCCTGGCAGTGTAAATTGTGTGCTTCTGCAGCTGACACAGTACATAGCACTGGTACTTTGGAGCCTTCCTGCTCTACTTACTGCTTTCAGGGGCCCCAACAATTCAGCCTCAGGTATGTGTCATGTTCAGTTCCGAGTTTTGAGGAATCAATGAAAGCAGGGTTTTAAATGGTCTCCTCATACCACTTAACAGATCAACACAAGTGCATTTTAGAATATAATTTACATTGCTACCACTTGTTTCATTGCTGTTTGAATGATTAAAACTGTAGTTTTATGCCAATCCATCACATCATTATTCCATTAGGACAGCAGTGGAATACAATGGGCTGTCATTTTGATCTAAGGGACTATGAATATTATTGTCATGTTACATGTAATCTACTCATTTACTGGGTCTCCTTTTAAGAGCACCACTTAAAAGTGAGTGCCTGTACATCAGAATAAATCTTCCATATCAAGATCTCACATTTCTGTACTTTGCACAAGTCTTAGCGAGGGAGGAGAGTCATGGAATGCAAAGCATAGATAAAGTGAAAAGACTAGACATAGGATTACATGGGACATACAGCATGGAAACAAACCATCCAGCCTAATAAATGCATACTGGTATTTACATATCACTTAAGCCTCTTCCAAAATATCATGTTAACATCTCATTGTAGTCCTCTCATTCCTGCTCCATCATATACTTGCCTAGTTTTGCCTTAAATACACTTATACTGTTTATGTGAATCACTTCATATATAAGCAATTATGTCATTCTCACCACTCTTTGAGTAAAGATTTGTGTCTGAATTCCTGATTAGACTTCTTAGCAAGTAGCTTACGTTGCATAGTTACTAATCTTCATCACAAGAGGAAATATTATTTCTGTCTTCACTGCATCAAAATCTTCCATAATTTCAAAGATTTTAATTTTACTTTTGTGAGCCCTCAGCCTTTTTTTTTGCCCCAAGAGACAAATGACCCAGTCTGTCAATTCTTTCCTGAGATCTACTCATGCATTTCTGATAACATCCTTGCAAATCTTCTCTGCAACATCTCCAGTATCTCTGCATTTCTTTCACAAAATGGTGACCAGGACTGCAGACAATACTTTACTGAAATTCAACCGAGGCTTGATAATAATTTAGAGAAACCTCACGACTGTCCAGTTCCACCAATGAAGAATACTAGAGGGCCTAATGCTTGGCTTTTTCATGACCGTCCTACTTGGTGTAACTACTTTCAGTGATTTAGTGATTGTATTTCAAAATTTCCTTGTCTTCTAACCCATTTGGACTTGGGCATCTAAGTAATAATTAAATAGCTCTGCTATTGTTCCTATCTAAATAACCTCAAAATTATCGGTGTTAAACTTCTTAGTCAATTATTTGTCCATTCTGCAGGTTTACTAATGACTAAATGTAATTTGTCACAATCCTCTTCAGTATTGAATATCCCTCCAATTTGCAAATTTAGAAGTTGTGGGCAAAATTTTATTAGGGTCTGAGTTATCAGGTGAGATGTGTGGCAGGATCAGGCAAAATGTCTAGCAAGGCCCATCTCAGTATTAAAATGACCTTGGTCCACCTTGTACACCTTTCACAGATAGCATGGTTAGATACTTAGTGACAGGGATTTTTTTTTTAACTTCCTCATTGACAGCTCAGGTCACCTAATTAATATCCTGCTTTTGATCTCACTAAACTAGTCCAACAAACTAGCTGTAGGGAAAACCCAAAATGGAAATCAGTGTGGATTCTTGGCAGGTTCAGCTCACTGCTTCCTCTGAATGACTTCCATGTAGCCCATGACCAAACTGCAGCCCAAGCAAGCAACCTTTCTCCAGATACATTGGTATTAAGTATTCAAGGAAATTTCACCATCATCTTAGGGCCTCTCTAATGCACTGCAGTGAGCACTGGAAGAACAGACTTGCCTTGCAAGTTTTGTTTACAGTGCTTTAAAATGTTAACTCTCTTCAGTTCAAGTTTCTGACTCTTTCTCCTTGTTTACTTTTCCCCAAATCGATAACAAGCCTTAACAAAACAAACAATGGTGAGCCTCAACAGTAAACAGACATACATGATCAAAAACAGAACAATTGAACATAACAAAATGTGGAGCTGGATGAACACAGCAGGCCAAGCAACATCTCACGAGCACAAAAGCTGACGTTTCGGGCCTACACCCTTTATAACATCTTTTCTTCCTTTTTGAAAAGTAAAGATTTTAAGTTAAACAATCCTAAACAACCAACTAACTTTCATCAAGTCTTTACTCAGATTTCATTTGTCTATTTTCTCTGAACACAGAAATTGTCTATGAGGTAGGAAAGTCTCTGATGGCTTTGCTGAAATCTGTGAATCTGAGGTTATGGGCCTTCAATTTGATGAGTTGTTCATTAGAAAAGGAAGTGCATCCTCAGAATCGCTGTTCTCAAAATATCCAAAATTCATTACCAAGCACCTTGTGTTGTGCTTCGTGTTGTTAAGCGACAGACAGATGAAGAAGCCAGCAAATACCTGATCTGCTTTGGTCAAGATCTAAACTATGTGACTTTGTGTTCACAATTTTAGTATTTAATACAAACACAAATTTCCAACTTCAAATTATGGTTCACTTTCACTTGTTCATTTTTTGAAGTACCCTACTGCTTTGCCTTGTCAATGTGCAAATTCTTCTGCTTTTACTCTGCTATGCTCATTTAATGAATGATCACTTTCCTGCAAACGTTCCTCCAGAAGTGTTTGGTTAAAACCTTGGAGGGGTTATCCAAAGCTAAAAAGATATAAGCTCAATTATGTGACCAATCAAGTAAAAAGACTGTCAAACTTTCAAGACAGGGATTTAAAGGAAACAGTTTAGTCTAACTTATAGATGTGATAAAGGAGAAAACTCTCTGTGGTAATGGTTTGCTGTAAAGTGATACTGTTCAGAATACATGGGACACATTACGTGTTTGTGTCTCGGAAACAAAACAAAATTTGATCTATTAAGCCAGATTTAAGTCTGGGGTCTGACATGTACAGTAATAATCTAGTTGGGATCATAATATATGCCATTTTTAGTTGTGGTTTATATGATGCTGTGGGAGATTCCACAGCTTGTTAGAAACTCCATGAACTGTCTGGAAACAAATTGAAGTCCATTGTCTGTAAATATAGTCTCCAGCAAACTCCGGTTTATAAACAATTTGTCTGGAATGTCACTGACTCAGTGGTGGCTTTTAATTTGTGGTTGTATTTTCAGACAATTTACTATTTAGGGGTGGTGTGGTGGTTCAGTGGTTAGCACTGCCGCGTCACAGCTCCAGGGACCTGGGTTCAGTTCCAGCCTCAGGTGATTGTGTGGAGTTTACACATTCTCTCAATGTCTTTGTGGGTCTCCTCTCACAGTTCAAAGATGTGCAGGTTAGGTGGATTGGTCACAGAAAATGCAGGGTTACAGGGATAGGGTGGGGCGGGTGGTGAATCAGAGTGGAATCCTCTTCAGAGAGTCAATGTGGACTTGTACTGAATGGCCTGTTTCCACACTGTAGGGATTCTATAATCAGGAACAACAAACAAAATTGTTGATTCCTCAGGGCTGCTTGTAATTCTTGAAAATTATTAACTTGTAGCTGTTGCCACAGCTTTGTTGGTTATTGGTTGTGGAGGTGAAAGACACAGTTTAACAGATTTTTCATTGTGTCTATAAGTAGACCTCACCAATCAAGGACAATGATCACCAGCAGTAAACACTCAGAGAATCAAACATAAAACAATTCAACACAACACCATACAGCTCAAATCAGTCAGTCTCTCAAAACATGAAAGAACCCAGCATTTGGCATACATGATTCATTAATTAAAAAATTGGCAGCCAGATCGCATTTTACTTTTCACACATAAAACATGGAACAGCAGTTAGTGAATGCTGATAGATCTTACACATGCAATCGTTTTGATGGTTTAATTCTTCCATATGGCATCAGGACAGCAAAGATTAAATGCTTCCAACTTACAAAATGCTTATCCAATCTGCCATTATACTAACATTTTAACACCAATGTTAATCAACTTGAGCTGCACATCAACAACATGAGACGCAGCAGTATAACTCAGGGAGCAGGAGGCAATTTGATATCGAAGTACATTAACGCTGAGAAATGTAATACAAATTGTATTTTATAGGCCCATGGTACACAAACTTCACATTAACTAATTGTATTTCCCTGCAGCAGGGACAACTATTCAGATGCCAAATCCATGAGCTCACATTCACCTGGAGAAACTTCATTGACTGAAGAACGCCGACAAAAATGCTATGACTGGTCCAAAATGAGCTGCATATTCTCACAGCAACACAATGTCATTTCTCTGAATGTGCCTGACCATTTTAAATACAGTTTATGTCAACTTATTGGACCATATAATTTTGATTTAGAAAAAAAGGTTTTGCCATCCATCTGTTCAAAGTCTGTTCCTTGAATGGATCAGTAAAAACTGCACATAATGGCCTGCTTTCTGATGCTGTATAGGTGTGTAGAGTCAGCTGGGAGGTGTAAGTTAAAATTGTCACTCACTTACTGTCATAAGCACATGAAAACTGTGCAGAGGTCTTATAAGTCTGTTTAATTTAGCGAATTTTTCCATACTGAATCAATGTGCACCAGCATGAGACACCTGTCATATGAAGTTTTTCACGTCAACTGAACATACTCATGATGGTTACATTGCATGACCTTTAATCTAGCCAAATCAAATAGCTTTCCATATCCATGTCCAATATATTTATTGATAATAAACAAAGGCATTCATATTAAGTAGGTAACAAATGCACAATTTTTGTTTCTGCCAACTGCCTCATGAAAAATTTGACAGGGTTAGCATAATTGACCTAAGGGACATTTTTATTGCAATTGCAAAATTAGCCTCCATGTTTTATCTGGAAGGTATCTTTTTCTGGTCAGTGTAGGAGGACCACATGAGTGAAGTGGAAGCATAAGAATGTAGAGAAGGAAGAGGCAGGGATCCATGTCAAGTTGTAGAGAAAGAAAACCTCTTCAGGAAGAACTGCAACTTAGAGAAACGGTGAGTGCGACAGAGCAGTAGCTCATGGACAGTGAGGCTAAGAAGGTAGCTCAGACAATATAGAAATGGTACAGAGTGATGGACTGAGGGGATCAAATGAAAATGACACTCAGTAAGAGCCTTAAGTGAAGTGAGACAGGGTAATTATGAACAATGGGAATACCAGTAAGTTAAGGGGCTGAACAATGTTGTATGTGCTTGGATATTTTAGATTCATTGATTTATTTACACAGAGAATGATTTCAACATATTAAGACTTATGACAGTGTAACACAGTGGAATTTAGACTATTTATAGAGTGAAGAGTTCAGGCTAATTACAAAATAATTACTGGCAAAAAAGCTTGGTACATTAGCAGGGCTGAAAGGAACAAAGAACCTGAAGAAAGGGAGAGGGTAAGGCCAGACTGGGGAGTGTGTGAGCCAGCTGGAACAGACCCAGGAGAGGGGCGTGGTGTAAGACAGGCAAGTTAATGTTCAGAAGAAGGGTCCAGACCCAAAATGTTAGCTTTCCTGCTCCCCTGATGCTGCTTGGCTTGCTGTGTTCATCCAGCTCTACACCTTGTTATCTCAGATTCTCCAGCATCGACAGTTCCTATTATCTCTGAATCATGTTTTGGCCTCAACCACTTTCTGTGGTAGTGAGTTCGACAGGCTCACCACTTTCTGGGTGAAGAAATTTCTCCTCATCTCAGTTCTAAAGAGTTTATCCTTTAATCTTTAAAGTATGACCCTTAGTTCTGGATGCCCCCACCATCAGCAACATCCTTCTTTCATCTAACTTGTCCACTCAAAGTGTCAGAGAGTCATACAGCTATACAGCATGGAAACAGACCCTTCTGTCCAACTTCCAACACCAATGAGATATCTTAAACTGATCTATTTCCATTTGCCAGCATTTGGCCCACATCTCTCAAAACCCTTCCTATTCTTGTACCCATCCAGATGCCTTTTAAATATTATAATTGTGCTCATCTGCACTACATCTTCTGGTAGCTCATTCCATACACACACCATTTTCTACGTGAAAGAAGTTGCCCCTCGGGTCACTTTTAAATCTTTCTCCTCTCACCTTAAACCTATGCCATCTAGTTTTGGACACCCTCACCCTGAGAAAAAAACCTTGACTATTCACCCGATCCATGCCCCTCATGATTTTATAAACCAGTATGAGGTCACTCCTCAGCCTCTGACACTCCATAGAATTTTACAGTTTCTAAGAGATTTACTTCTTATTCTTCTAAATTCCAGCGAATACAATCCTAAGCAATTCAATCTCTCCTCATACGTCAGTCCTGCCATCCCAGCAATCAATCTGGTAACGTTCACTGTACTCCCTCTACAGTAAGAACATTCTTCCTCAGAAAAGGAGACCAGAACAATATTCAAAGTATGGTTTCACTAATGCCCTGTATAATTGCAGCAAGGCATCCTTGTTCCTGTTTGTAAATCCTCTCGGTGCACTAGGATACCCGGGTCTCATTGAACATTCCCCTCTCTCAGTTTACAGCCATTCAAATAATAATCTGTCTTCTTGTTTTTGCTACCAAAGCGGACAGCCACACATTTATCCACTTATACTTACGAAACATCTTTGGGTTTACCGTAATATTATCCACCAGTGTTTTTTCCTATTCCCTCTTCAGTCTCCTATTTTCCTTTTTAAGCAACCTCTTGCACTTTCTATGCTCCTCTAGATCATTCTGCTGTGTTGAGTCTTCAGTATGTATCATTAGCTTCCATATTTGCCTTACTTAATGCTGTAAACCCTTGACATCCAGGGTTTTCTGGACTTTTTAGTCCCAACCTTCGCCTTTACAAAATCATGTTATCACTGCGCTTTCACAGTTACCATTTTGAATGTCACCCACTACTCTAATGTGTATTTTCCTCTAAGTAACTGTTCCCAGCTACCTTACCAGATCATGTCTTTTCCTTCTAAAATCAACCTTCCACCAATTCAGAATCTAATTTTCAAATAAAGTCAAATATACTTTTTGCATTTGATAACAAACACATAGAGAATTCAGACCTCAAGGGAAAACCCGTTTCATAGCTCATTGTTACTCAAACAAAATATCTTGCTAGATTGCAAACCAATTTAATTAGAATGAACTGTAGGGATTGTTTGTCTCCTGAGGAAAGCAGACAATTTAGTAGAAAAATAAGTGTCACCAGCTAAATGTTTTTAAGAAGTAAGCCTGGCTTACCTTGAACTCAGGTCATATCAGATACACTCAGATAATATACCTCGAGCATGACGTGCATTGGTCAGTACAACTTCTAAAACAATGGGACCTGCATTGCATATGGGTCTGAAAGGGTTAATACTGAGACATGCCACAGACACCACCCACTATGATGATGTAATTTGAACTTGCAGGCAGAATAACTTAGGACCTCAAAAGAGAGGCCAAACACCTGATCCTCCTCAAAGTCTTGGTAACATCTATCAACCAAATTAACTGGTTACCCCATGCCATATCTTGTTAATTACAAGAGATTCTTCTAGTGAGGCGAGGAAGTGGCTTTCCTCCACTACACTACAGGAGCCCCTGTAGTTTCCTCACTTGAAGATACTGGAGGCAACCTTCATCAGTAGCTATGGAACAACTTAAGTGTGACCTTAAAAGTTTGAAACTAGAGTGTTTCTTCAACGAACCTACATTCAATCTTTGTACAATGTCCACCATCCAGACAGCCTACAATTATGCTACTTTAAAAGACACAATACCTTGTTCATTCCACAAGGAACATCCAGCTGGATTAAAGACAGATCTGGAGTGAGAAAACAAAATGACTGCTTTATGCAATAAAACTCAGTTCTCTCAGATTGTGCAGATGATCTATTGAAGTGACCCCAAAGAAAGAACCTCAAGATCATGAACGCTGCACGTTTATTGGAAGGTGCCTTGGCTTTATAAACAGATCTATAAGCAGAATCCGAGGTCTGAAGCCATCAAATATTCATATTGGCACTAAATGCCAAAAGCTGTAAACAGTGTGGTAACAGACCAGTGAAGTAGAGAACAACAGGAGGGGTCAACCAATGCACTCATTCAAAGTGAATCAGGTTATTTATTGCTGCAAACATCTTGACAGATCATAAGCAATGGCATGTTTAAAACATTAAAGAAATACTTGTAGTCAGTCCAGGTAGAAGGATTGAATTCAAAATCTCAATGCTCCTTCTTTAAAATCCCCAATAGGTGCCTACATAAGAATGGAATTTGTCATTCCCAGCAGATCACATGTGCCAAACTCACAACAAAAACTGAATTTGGTCATTGATCCAACTTAAACAGACCATGAGTTGTATTTGCATGACTTTGAGGGACTGTTTGGGTCCTATGATATAATGATGGAACTGACTGAGATATCTACTATGAAACTATCTCTGGATAGGTTAGTTATAGCTACCTGTGCAGGATCTCTCTATTTACCTTCTGAACCCATAACTGGTGAGCTACACCTCAGCAATTTCTACTGATCTTAGTTTCTAAGTTTCCGTTAATTATATCTCAAGATTATATCTCAAGATTAGCTTGGTGCATTTCAAAGAGATCTTTCAGATTGATTTATCCTAATACATTCTTGTGAAAAGCCATTTAATATGACAGCTTTAAGAATACATCATTGTGATTGGTGATTTCTTTCATGAATAATATATTAATATATTTCAAATGGACTACAATTTTGATCATTTTAGTTCCATAGCTTGCTAATTTCACCTTACTGGGATTTTGTAGTCAATTTTCAACTTTACTGGTCCTCTGCAGTTGACACTTTGGCCCAGATTTTCTGCTGGCCAAATAAATGTTTCTGCAGTGGCAATGGGAGTTACACAATGATCCTTGATAATGCAGACTTTGAGGGGATTGCCTGGAAATTTAAAAATTCCTCAGGGAAGTTCTCCTTCACCTGGAACACTTTGAAAGTATCAGCACAGATAGGATGGGCCAAGGGGCCTTTTTCTGTGTTGTATGATCTCTATGATTCCAGGCATTATAAAAACAAAAGAATTTCAGTCAAGCATTATCTCTATGATTCCAGGTATTAAAAAAACAGAATTTCAGTCAAGCATTATTCCATAGGCCAGTATTTCATAGAATAATATCAAATCTATTTTGCCACCTCTATTTTCATATGGTGATATCAGATAAATTTTAAAAATTACAAATACATCGTAGCTTTAAAATCTTTCTGTTGTCAGTTTTCTTCCTTGTTAATGTTCTCAAGATTCATTCTAAAGCATAAATATTTATTTCATTAGCCCAGACCACAACTGTTCATGTAAGTACACTATTTTGTCAAAAATTACTTTTGGAAGAACAAATGCATTTATCCACACTGTTTAAAGTCTGTCAATATTACACCAGTTCAATCTCAGATTAATTCCCTTTCCCTTCAGCAGGCCCGCTCTTCACTGAACACAATTCTCTTCAAGGAGAAAACCTTTGACAAACAAGATGGGTAAAAAGTCTCTAATCTCATGTTTTAGTGACATTTTTCAAATAACCATTAAACAGAAGAAGAGAACCATCTGATCTCCCTGAGGGCTGCATGGTTGTCATAGAAAATGATGCCAATATCAGGTGATTTGAAGTCTCTGAATATTTGGAATTTGGCAAACATTTCCTTTTGATGCCTCAGGAGGGTTTAGTCCTCATTTACAACACAATTTGTACATGTTAATTATGTCTGATCTCTGCAGTAGCCCCAAAGTATTATTCCTTTTGGCTGCAAAGGTAAGGGCTGTTTTTATTCCCCTGCTTAGGAATTTGAGGGCCAGGAGCTGAATATATCCTTAAATTCAGTTCTCAATCCTCTTGTTTCAGTTATTTCATATGTTTAACAATGAATCGTTGTTTCTCGTGTTTTCTATCACAAAAAAACTTCACTCGCAAAGCTAGCTGAAAGAACTGCCAGATTCTCTTGTGCCATGACACTCTCACTGCTACTGCTCACCCTGTTTGAACATCAAGTGCCCATGTGATGTAGAAATTTCAGAAATGTGGAAGTATGAGGTGAACTCAGATTTATGAGCAATTGGAAAGCATCACATGCAGATGCAAAACTTCGTACTGACGCATTGCCACATGCATTTCATAACATTGGTCACTGAGATTAGATTGAAGGGATTTCTGATACACTGGTATTAACCTCTAAATGTACGATATGTAAGATGCCAACTCATCCCAGTTTGACTTTTTACTGTCAATTGCCCTGACTAAAGAAGATTTTATAAAGGAAAGATATGAGTTCAATAGATCTCACAGCAACTGCTTAATCCATCAAGCAATTAGTTGAATAAGGCCTGTGTAAGTATTTGATTGGCTCATACACTTCCTCTCACCCATGTTTGCTATGCCCATTGCGAACCAGCAAGGCAAGTTGTTCAATAATTATCCAACAACTACGCTCAGTCACTTCCAAACTCAGTGCAAACCTTTCATGCAACTGCAAATTAATGGCTCTTCCTTTGTTCAAGCACTGCTGATAAGAACTGAAACATTTATCTGTTTGTGCTCTTGAAATATTTACCTTACATTAAATTTGATTCAGCCCAATGGTGTAAGTCTGACATACTAAAAGTGCAACCTCATTGAATGGACCATTTTGCTCATTGCTGGCAGGTTGAATGTTTTCCTCACTGTCAGTCGCAGAGTTTGTCTTGTATGGAGAAGGTTACAAGGGAAACTGTCACAGATCTGTGTGGCCATTGTCATGTTACTCACATGATCACATTGTATGCAGAAGATATCAAGAGATCATGCTGTGAAAATGTCCTTGAGGCAATTTACAGTGTCAGCTGTAATGTGTCTTCCTGACATTTAATACTACAACGCACCTGTGTAGAGGTGTATAATGCCCTTTCATTTAGATATGCTGACATATCCACTGATGACCACTGGTCTATTGCGACCAACATGTCAGCATGCTTTCCGAGGTCACCTGCCAGTTGACTTTTAACAGTACTTTGGCACTGTGGTAAGGAATTTGTTTCTACATGCTGACTCAGAACACAGCAGGCTATAAATGACTGTAAAACCATGTCATTTAATGATTCAAAATGAACATGTATCTTGATTTCAGTAAGTTATACCTTTGGGGCTGACACCTCTGGCCAATATTTTCATTGCCAAGAGAAGTTGAACAGAACAAGACATCGCATTGAATAACAGGTCTGAATTTTTATAGAGCGAAAAAGGCTGATTGAATGAGATAATAAATTAGCATCTGACCTTCAGATAATTATGCATTTATGATGTACTGTTTTGTATTTACAATCCACAGGACACATTTATCAAGACTGAAAACTCCTGCCGCCTAACTGTCCTATTTTGTAAAATATTTTTTCTCGTTTTATTGCTCATTATTTTTGCCTAATATTTCATTCAGTTGATATTCCCTATCCTATCCATATATCTGCAGTTGTACCAAAATAACAAGTTGTTAATTTATTTCATGTCAGATTTTTCTAACTCAGGATTTGCAACTGCTGTGGACTTGTTCATAAACTAGTAGAAACTGACTAAAGTACAGCCAACACTATTTATCTGATATTTCTCTGATTTGTAAAATAAGATGTTTGCACAGGAACTGAAAGGACCATAAAAGGGTGGCATAACAAGGTGCATGTAAATGAAGATGTCTTCATATATATGGTTGGTCACATCATGAGATTTACATCACTTGAAATTATCCAATTACATTGTTGTTGTTCCTTTTGAGGAAAGTACTAATAATTCAGCAAATTTCAAAACTGACATTTGACTTGGGACAAAAGTTAATAGTGGCTGGGACAAGTCCAGATTAATTAGGAAATTTGCTCAAGACAAATCATTTTTGAGATATTTGATGAGATGACTGAAAGAGCTGACAAGAATAATGTAGTTGATTTGTGTTCTGGCTTCCAAAAGGCTTTGGATAATGTGCTACATAACATATTTGATGGCAAAGTTGAAGTTATGGAATAAAAGAGACAGGGGCAACATGAGTATGTTATTATAAAGAGAAAAGAGAACACGTTGGAGAAACTCAGCTGGTCTGGCAGCATCTGTGGAGAAACAGATTTAATGTTTTGAGTCCAATACAACTTTTCTTCAGACCTTTAGTTCCTGAAATATCAGTGTTAAAACTTGCTAGTGTTAAATTGTGAAGGATTAACGACGAATAAGTCTTTAGCAGAGGAGGCATGAACATGAGTAACAAGAAGCGGTTTGTTACTTTTCTGAACCAGATGTGTTAAAAGTTCACCAATAATTTCAGAAAGTTCTTTTACCAGAGTTTTGTTGAAAGCAAATCCTGAAGATTTTTCCATAAGGTAGGTACATGTAAACACTTGTTTCAACTCTGTGAACTTTTTTTTCTAGTTCAGACTTGCTGTGGGACTCATTTCACTCAAAGCAAAGTGGATGACCAGATCAAGTCCACAGGCCTATGGCTTTCTCTTTGGCCAAACCAGTGATCAGTGTGAGGAGAAACAGGAATAGTTACTTCCCCTCAAGTATAGTACACCAAAATTCATTATCCCTGCCAGCAGAAGTCATACAAAGGAAAATCTCTCCAGTCACCCCTTCATTTTATGGTTGCAAAATAGTAGTTAATGGGAAGTAAGCAACAAAAAAGGGCAATAAGTATAAGACTATTACACTGGTTGATATATTTCAAAAATTCAAAGCAAGATCCTTTTGGAATTTCTCTCCAGCTATCAGAAGTCCAAGACGTCACTGAAGCATGCTGACACTTTACAAGTTCTCTCCAGCAGACCATATTCTTACATATCTTACAATTGTTCTGCTCTTTTAGACTTCAATTCTTCTGATAAAATTACTAACAATGTACTTTTAAATCTACTTGCAGGTCTGAAGATACTACAATTGTCCAGGCCTAATTACCCACGCTGGATCCACAAGCCTACAGCAGATCTATGGGCTTCCCACAGGCCTGACCTTCCTGGCCACAAAGAAACCCAAACTGAGGTCTGGCCGGCCCAGGAACAATACCTGACCCCACAGTGACCTGACTCCAAGGAGACCCGCCCCAACTCCAAGAGACCTGACCAGCTCAGGAACAACAGCAGACCTAAAGGGAAACCAAGCAATGTTGAAGTCAACAAAAACTGATTCCAAGAACCACACCACCTCCCCCTCCCCCGGAGTGCCCATTGCAGTGCCCCATGCCCAGGACCCCATCGGGAGCACACACTTACCTTCCAAAGCAGACTTCCATCAAAAATGCCCAGGAGCGACCAGAAGCAGACACATTACCAGCAAACATGGGAGATGACCTGGCCTGCAGGTGAGACTGAATCAACATCCTTTCAAATACACCATGCCATCTACAATCTGAAGTCCACACCTGCTTCAAGAAGACCACCATCATCATGTACCAAAGAAAACACATGCAGCACACCCCAGTGACTACCGCCCAGTGGCTCTGGCCTCCACAATTCTGAAGTGCTTCGGGAAGTTAGTCATGGCTTATATCAACTCTAATCTCCCAGCCTGTCTTAGTCCTTTGCAATTGCAACAGGTCCACAACAGACACCATCTCCCTGGCCTGACATCCCTGGAACATCTGGATAACAATGATGCCTACACCAGACTCCTACTCATTCACTACAGGTCCACTATCAACATAATAATTCCAACCAAGCTAATCTCCAAACTCTAAGACCTAGGCCTCTGCTTCTCCCTCTGCAACTGGGTCTTCAACTTTCAACACAGTCATGGGTATACAGTGAGTGCCGCAGGGGGATGAGTGCACATCCTGTGGGATGCTGGTGTTGAGGTTTGTTGTGGAGGAGGTGATGTTGCCTATCTTCACTGATTGTGGTCTGTGGGTCTTGAAAAGTTTTGTCTTGCATACAGTACAGGCAGATCATACCATATAAAGTGCATAAAGCTAATAGAACAGAGAGCAATAGAGCGTTGCGGCTGCAGAAAAGGTGTGTGGAGAGCAACGTCAACATTAAATTTGAAATTTGAGAGGTCCATTCAGAAGTCTAATAATAGTTGGGCGGGAAACAACTTTTATAGGTGTATCATAGAAAGCGTTCTATCCAAATGTATCACAGGCTGGTACAGCAAATGCTTTGCCAAAGAAACTAGAGCGTTGTGAACGCAGTTCGGTCCATCATGCAAGCCAACCTTCCATCCATTGACTCCATTTATATTTTCTGCTATCTCAGAAAGGTAGCCAGCACATTCAAAGACCCCTTCCACCCTGGTTATAATCTCTTCCAACCTCTTCTGTTGGGCAGAAGATACAAAAGCTTAAACACACGTACCAACAGATTCAAGAGCAGCTTCCCCCCCAACTATTATTAGACTTCTGAATGGACCTCTCAAATTTCAAATTTAATGTTGACGTTGCTCTTCCCGCACCTTTTCTGCAGCCTTAACATTCTATTGCTCTCTGTTCTATTAGCTTTGTGCACTTTGTATGGTATGATCTGCCTGTACTGTATGCAAGACAAAACTTTTCACTGTAACTTGGTACATGTGACAATAATAAATCAAATCAAATTTACTCACTCTGACAACCAATCTATATCTTTCTGAAACCACCTTATGTTTTCCTCACGACATACTTTCTTATCTATCATGAAATTGATTGTGAATGTAGCTACCATGGCTTAATTGCCCACCTTCAAGTCATTGATGTAAATTGTGAAAGTTAAGGTCCCAGCACAGACCCTGGCAGGACTCCATTTGTAACATCCTGTAAAGCAAAGAAAGAATCATTTCTGCATACTGTCTGCTTTCTGCCAGCCAGCCAATCTTTTATCTATTCTCATTTGTTATACACCATTGGTTTTATCTTCGGCAAGAACATTTGACATGGCACATCACTAAACACTTTCTGGAAATGATGTCTCGGATATGTCTATAGGCTCCCCTTTAACCAACAAATTGTTTAAATATGATTTCACTTTCACAAGATCATGCTGGCTCTTCCTGTTTACTTTAAGATTTCTTTCTACATGTACAGCTATAATCTGTTTAATGATCAATTACAGGCAGCACAGTGGCCAGTGTTTAGCACTGCTGCTTTATGGCATCTGGGACCAAGTATCGCTTCCACTCTCAGGCAACTGTCTGTGTAAAGTTTGCGCATTGCCCCCGTATCTGTGTGGATTTCCTCTGGGGTGCACTGGTTTCCTCCCAAAGTCCAAAGTTTTGTGTTGGCTAGGTGGATTAGCCATGGTAAATTACCCATAGTGTTCAGAGATATGTACGTTAGGTGGATTATCTGGGAGAAATGCAAAGTTACAGGGATAGGACAGGGGTTTGGGTCTGGGTGGAATGGTCTTCAGAGGGTCAGTGTGAATTTGATGGGCTGAATAGCCCGCTTCCACACTGTAGGTATTCTATGATTCTGTGAACACCTTCCCCACAACAGATGTCAAGCTAACTGGCCTGGAGCTTAGATAATAAAATGTGAGGCTGGATGAACACAGCAGGTCCAGCAGCATCTCAGGAGCTCCAGGCCTGGAGCTTCGTATTTTCAGCCTCCCTCCCTTTTTGATTAGATGGGTTAAAATTTGCCACTTTCCAATCTGATAGAACCTTTCCTAAATCAAAGGGGTTTTGGAGAATTAACATGTCAAAATCTACCAGCTGTTTATTTACCTATAATAAAATTCTAGAATGAAGAGTCTCTGGACCTGGAGACTTGTCAGGCCACAATTCTATCAGGTGCTTATTACCACATTCCTTATGATTGTAATTTTTTCCCATTTCCTCTGCCCATTCAACCACTAAATGAACAGCTATTAATGGAATATCGTCTACAGTGAAGATAGAATCAAAACATGTATTGATTTCATCCACCATTTCTTTATTATCTACTATTAACATTCTCACTCTCTAGAGGACTTTCGCTGACTTTTCTTATTATATTTTATATTTTATATTTATTATATTTTCTTTTTAAATGTTTGATATCCATTTTTACATTTCAGTCATTTTTGCCACACATTACATTGTAATAAATCATCAGATTTGTACATTAGTTAATTTTTCCTTAAATTTGATATTTTCCTTAACTTTTTTTGTTAAATACTAATGGTGGGTGCTCTGTTCTGAATTTATCTTTGTGGTAGAAATATATTGACTGTGAGTATTCTTAAAATCATGCCACTGTATCACTATTAATCTATCCCCTAGCTGAGTATCCCAGTTCACTTCAGCTATCTCAGTTTTCATGCCCATATAGTTGCCCTTATTTGGTTTAAATTTAATTAGTTATCTTTCTTTTAAGTCTTAGACCCAATCTTCTCCCTTTCAATTTGAGAAGGAGGAAGGGAGTTACCTTCTTGAACTCTACAGTCCATGTGCTGTCAGGAGACCCACCATGCCACCAGGGAGGGAGTTCCAAGATTTTGACTCAACAAACTGAACAGAACAGCGATATATTTTCAAGTCAGGATGGTGGGTGCTAGGAGGGAAATTTGCAGATGGTGATCCCTACTTCTCCTGCCCTTCTAGATGGAAATGGTCATGGGCTTGGAAAGTGCTTTTTAAGGATCTTGGGTGCATTTCTGCAGTGCATCTTGTATATGGTACACACTGATTCCACCGAGCAATGGTGCTGGACGGAATGGATATTTGGGGATGCAGTTCCAATTAAGTAGGCTGCTTTGTCCTGGTTGGTGCAAAGCTTCTTGATGTTGTTTGAGTTGCACTCATCGAGGCAAGGGTGAAGTATTTCCTGACACGCCTTAATTGTATTTTGTGGATGGTGTGCAGACACTGGGGAGTCAGAAGGTGAGTTATTTACTGCAGTATTTCTAGCCTCCAACCTGCACTCATCACTATTGTATTCATATCATGAATCTACGTCAGGTTTTGGTGAATGATAATCCTCAGAATATTGGTCGTGGGAAATTCTGTGACACAAAAACAATTGCATGTCAAGGGACAATGATTAGATTCTCTCTTGTTTGAGATGATCAGTGCCTGGTATTTGCATGGCATGAATGTTAATTACCAGTTTTCAGCCTAAGCCTGAATATTGTCCAGATTTTGTTGCAATTAGGCATGGGCCTGCACAGAGCTTTCAGAAGCGTAGATGGGGAAGCTCAGTTGAACAGAAGGCAAAAATGCAGTTTCGCAATGACAAGTTAATGTTTTGCCACTAATTTCTCAAAACATTTCAGGTAAGTAGCTTTTCCAACTTTCATTATTAAAAACTTCTTTTAAATTCATTATCATCATACAAATAGCTCTTGCTCTCAAGGGAGTACAGTGAAGATTTTACCAAGCTGATTCCAAGGATGGCAAAACTGATGTAGGAGGAAAGATTGACCAGGTTAGGATTGTTTTAGCTGAAACTCAGATGAATGAGGGGGGTTCCCACAGAGACTTATAAAATTCTAACATGACTAGACAGGGTAGATGCAGGGAGAATGTTCCCAATGGTGGGCGTGTCCGAACCAATGATCACAATCTGAGGATTTGGGGTAGACCATTTAGGATGGAGATGAGGAGACCTTTCTTCACCCATAGAGTGGTGAGCCTGTGGAATTCATTACCACAGGAAGTATTTCATGCCAAAACAAGAGGTGGCGAGATATAGCACTTGGGGCAAATGAGATACAAAGGTCATAGGGAGAAAACAGGATTAGGCAATTGTGTTGGACGATTAGACATCATCATGGTGAATGGCGGATCAGGCTCGAAGGGCTGAATGTCCTCCTCCTGCTCCTATCGTCCATGTTTCTATCCCAGCCTGCTGGAAACACAATTACAGATACGGTCTTTACTGCCAAAAATGGGAATGCATGTATGTCCTAAACCCAAGCTGTGTATCTGAAGGGGAAGACTGCTTACCCCAAGTTGTGGTGAATACAACGTTCTTCCACCACTCAATTCCTTCTTAACCAAGTTATATTATTGTGCAAATACTTGTAGAGCAAGAAGAGAAGCCTTGCTAGAACAATCACCTCATGAGAATTCCTCGTCATTTGCAGCCTTGCTCGTAGTCCTTTAATGCTAACAGTGTAAGAGGTGAAGACTGATTGAGCTCACTAGCCTGGCCAAGTGAGGCAGCGACATTGGCTATTATGAGGCAAGCAAAAAAAAGCAGGGCTCAACTGAAAGGGAATCGGAAATAAAAAGACTGTTCTACTTAAAATGTGGCTAACAGAAAAAGGTTCATAGAAAGGGTTAAAAGGACTGGTGGGGAATGAGATTTGTATGTCATAGTTGTTTAGAGCACTAGAAGGATCTTGGAATTGGAGGGAGTGAATTGGGATGAAGAAGGGAATGTTACGGTGCTAGGGGCAAGTGGGACAAGGAAGGATGTAAACAGAACATTAAGTGTAGGGAAAACAACAGAATTAATCATGCATGCTGGCAACTCTGAGGAAAAACAGATGAAACTGTAGAGCCATAAGGCTAAGGCTAGGCTTCGAGATCTGGATCAGAGTGGGATTTAAGAACAGGATTATCGAAGGAGATAGTGAAAAGGGCCGATAGGCACAGGGGAGATTGATGAAGGGCATAGGGGTCACCAGATGAAAGGAGAGCACCCTTTACAGTCGGAAAAGAATTATCTAAAGGGGGAATGTGGAGAACGAAAGAATCAAAGGAAAGGTTAAGGAAAAATAAGCTCCAAACAAGATTGAAAAGTCATCACATCTCCACCATTTCAGGAAATATGTCTGTTCTCTGCAGCAAAACCTAGTTTAGGCCTGAAGCAAACTAGTTCAATTTTCCTTCAGCAGTTGCTATAAGGTGTGACTTTTAATTAATAAATATAGCTTCCGGAAGTTGGAGCCTGATAGGCCTCAGCGGGGGCAGAACATTAACAGGCCCATAACATTTGGCGTCTTACACAAACATGAATATGCAGGTATTCATATACCTAAATATACAAATGCGGGTATATATATTTGTATGTACACATATGAATATGCATATATTCGTATATATGAATACAAAAGAACTGAGATGAACGGAATTGGATTAAAAATTATAACCCACCTCTGACCATATGTTCCACTGGCTTTTAGGCCTGACTGCATACTCAATCTTAAAAGAACAAGACTCCTACATTTAAGTTCCAAGCTATGGAACAAATGGCTTTCATCAGAAAACTAGCCTCATTTTCAAAATAATTGGATTGACTGAAGATTTTCAAAATATTTTCAAAATGATTGTTCAGTTAGTGTTTATACTTTAGCTGCTGTTTCTCAACTCATGAAAAACAATGGCCACATTGTTAAAAGACGAAGAACACCAGTTTCATAACAGTTCTTATAATGACACATTTTCTCACTATTCTCACTATAATGACACTACTTTGTCAACATGACTTCTCTAGAAATTGCAAGCACATCCTAAATATTGGATAGAGATACCGCCACTAGGGGTAATAATAACCAAAGAACTGCAGAGGCTGGAAATAGGAAACAAAATCAGAAATTGCTGGAAGAACTCAGCAAGCCTGGCAGCATCTGTGGACAGAATGTTTTAAGTCCAGGGAACCTTCTTCAGAACCACCATTGTAGGGTTAGAAATGCATTTTCCTAAATTAGTCAGCCCACAAGAAACTCTGCAAAATTACCAGATATCATGCACTGCTGTCTTGCCAGGATAAAGATATCCATTTTTCCTAGTTCACTAATTATTCTAATGGTTTTTGCCACATGCAGTTTCTGCAACAGTGATGTCGACAAGCAGACACATATAATGCACATTGAATGATTTATTTCCTAGGCACCTCTTACCTGTTTCACATGTTGGCACAATGTTTGCATTTGCAATAATGGTTAAACAGTCAGCTTTCATCATCATTGGCCCTGTGAAACTAAGAAGATCTTCTGGAGTTCCCAGAAATGCAGTTAATTGAGAAAATCCAGAAGTCATTGATTCTATGCTTCACCACACTGTGGAACACAGCAAAACATTGCATTCGATTGAGAATCACTGAACTATTGAGAGCTTGGCCTTTTATGCTATTACTTTCACTGTAAAAAACCTTCAGAAAGTTACTCCATGTTGAAGGAGTTGATGCAATCAGAGATCAAGACAATTCATTTAAAAAGTTTTCCAAACACCAAAAACCTTGTTGAGATGGAAATAACATTATATTTTTAAAAGTTTTGGAACATTCAGCTTCAGTAATCTCACTAACTGAATGACAACTACGTGAGAAAGAGACCTCTGATGTTAATACTGCAGTCCCAACCTACAAACAAGGATATCACAAACAAATCATTGGAATGGTTCTTATTGAGAATTGTTTTGTCACATCTTCACTGGAATAGGACAGACCTATAGATCATGAGTAGGAAGTATTGTCTTGTTCAGAAAACAGGCAATCAAAGTTACCACGCAAATCCCTTAAAAATAATATCACAGGTCCTAAAAGCTTTTGACAATTGTTACAAATTTTTATTCAGGAATTCAGTAAGCTACTGTAGTCCCTTGCCTAATTTATAACTAAGTTGCACTATTTAAAATCTTCAATTATGCTACAGGGTTAATTTAAAAAGGATGAAACAAAAAACTTTTGATACGTAAAGTAATAACACTGTACTTGCTGCCAGGTTTTATTTTTCGCGATGGACAAACATATTTTGTATCTGTCCACTTGTGAAACAGATGGAATCTGTTCTCTATCAAATCTCTGCTGGACAATTACTTTCAGGAATATTTAATGTATGGAATTACAATCTCCTCAATCTGCAGGAATACCTGGTTTGTTCTGCTATATTAAAGAGAGCTCTTGAAATGCCAACAACTGGTGAGAAAGTATCAGTGTAAGTTGAAACTTCAGATGGGAATTTGGAAACTTCTCCCAAACTATGCAGTTTTTAGATTATGAACCCATTCCCATTCCTTCCTTTTCCTTTACATTTATTTGTTATATTCTCTGTCACAATGTCCTCTCTCTTTTCCCTCCACTCCAGTGGAACCGTCTGTTCTTTCCAGTCTGGCAGCTAGACACACCGCCGTTCTGCCATTTTCACATTCCGATTACCTAACCTATTCTATTAATGTCTTTTCTCCACCAGAACTCTACTCTCCCACTATCACATAAATGCTGCCCCCTTCACACTTCACATGAGCTCTGATGGAGACATCTAGAAACATCTAGACTAGAAACATTGGCCTGCTCTCTCTCCACAGATGCTGCCTGACCCACTGTGAATTCCAGCACTTTTTTTGTTTTCAATTTTCAAACAACATCGCTTTGAAATAATAAGAGTAGCTTTTGATGCCTTGCAACATTCTAAGTATCCAGTATCATGTGGAGAAATACATGTTGTTAATTTTGAAAGGGATAACACAAGAACATGATTTCAATTAAGAGAAACAGCGAAAAGTTGCAACACAATAAGATTTGGTGGTACTTGTGAATGAAACACAGAAAGCTGGCACACAGATAATCAAGAATGCTTATGGAATATTGGTCCTAATTTCAAGAGTAGGGAAGTCTTACTGCAATTGAACAAGGTGCTGGTGAGACCACGTGTGGAGCACTGTGAGCAGCTTTTGTGCTCTTATTTAAGAAAAGATATCATTTCATTGGAGGCAGTTCAGAGAAGATTCAACAGGATGTAATGGTGGGATTGTCTTAAGAGCAATAGTTAAATAAATTGAGACTATACTCACTGGAGTTTAGAAGAATAAGAGGCAACCTCATTGAAACAGGTAGGATTCTTAAATGGCTTGTCTGGGTAAATGCTGAGAGGATGTTTCTCCTCATGGGAGAATCTAGGACCAAAGAGCTTAAACTCGCAATAAAGGGGCACCAATTTAAGACTGAGATGAGGAGGAATTTCTTCTCTCAGAGGGTTGTCACTCTTTGGAACTGCTTGCCACAGAAAACAGTGGGGACAGAGATCTTGTGCATATTTAAGGCTGAGATAGATTCTTGATCAGTAGGGGGCTCAAGGATTACATGGAAGGGCAGGAAAGTAGATGTGATGAATGTCAGATCATCATGCCCTATTGAATGGCAGAGGAGGTCTGAGGGGCAAATGGGCTACTCCTGCTCCTACTTGTCATTGTCTCATGGTCTTGTGGTTTAACAAAATTCTAAATCAACTTCCAAAAATAACTAGTAACTTTTGAAATCATAAACAGGTGAGTTACTGTTCTTACTTTAAAAGAAATTAATAACACACTTCAGGTAAGAGATTTGCCTTCATACATCTGAGAAAACGATGGATTTTTCTTTTCCAGAATAACAGGGCTTTTGTACTCATTAATGCATTGATGAAAATGTCAGATAATTTTAAAGTGCAACAAGTAATATTATTACTGAACATTCCTTGGATCATTGTTTCCACTGAAGAAAGTTCAAGTTGGAACTTCCGTCTGTTGCACAAATCCCACTGCCATACTAACCCATGCTCCTGGCTTGTTTCTCATTGTACATGCTGGATTGACTGCCAGTGGAATTGGCACTTCAGGAAATCCATCACCTCCAATCCAGCAGATGAAATTCTCTCAATCTTCTAATGTTTCAAACTGTTTTATGACAACAAGACTCCACTAATTCTGACAAATTCCAAAAACTTCTGCTATTTTCCAGAACATTTCCAAACCTTTCTCTGGATTATGTCTTAAATTTTACTGTGTGGAACCAAACTAAAAGATCCATGGTGTCATCAAGATTCTCTTCATTATCATTTTTGCAATAAACAGACACACATCAAAGAATTGTCTGAAAATCAATATTTCAGAGAGGTACTTGACATTTACCTTTTTCTTAGCCTTATATTACACTCTAATACAAAGCATCACATAAAGTGGCCCACCTCAGACCGCCAGCCCTTTTCAGTGAGATAATGAGTTTTTTTTTATTTTATACATATGTTCTCCTTGTATCAACCATTAAATTGATACAATTCTTCAGACGCTTTTGCTTTGTCTCTTGCTCTGAGTGTTTTGTTTGAACATTCCTAGAATTCTAATACCAAGCCTTTTTGGTGTTCCATAGAACAGTAGAGTGGTGAAGGGTACCCATGATGCTCTAACAGATTTGTCCAACATGTGGTTCACAGGCCATAATGCAGCACATCAAAGAGGCCATTCCAGCTTCGATCAGGATTTCAAATACAGGAAGTTGGCCTACAAGTTTCTGTCAGGAAACATTCCTCCAATCAGACAGCAATACTCTTCCACATTGCAACTGATAGGTTTACTAACAAGCCTATCATGGGCAAATAGGTGAGGCAGGTAGCCTTTGTTTGGAGGGGCAGAAATCCTTGCAAACTTGAGTCATTGGGCTCAGACTGAGGCCTGCACAGTGTCATTACAGTGAAGGCAGACAGTGTGTGACAGGAGAGAGAGGGGAGGAGATTGCGAGGAATTGGGCAACAACTTGGCAAATGTGTGAAAAGAGGATTTCTAATGTGTGTTTCAGAGTGAGTGGTGAATAAGACTCTGAATTAAAGCAAATATATTGGGCAGGAGACAAGGCTGTGTCGTCCAGTGCAGGTACTGGGTCTACTGGAAGACCCCAAGCAGGAGAACAGGCTACCACATCCATGGTACTGTGTGGGTGTAAGACTTCAGAGAGGTGAAGGGACAGAGATAGTGAAGGAGGGCAGAAGGGAATGAGAGAAGGAGCAGAATCAGGGAGTGAGGGAAGATAAGGGAATGAGGGAGGAAGGGTAGGAGGGAGGACAGAGGGAATGAGGGAGAGGGAGGGAATGATGGGGAGAGAATGATGAAGGGAGCGAGTAGGAGGGAATGAGGGAGGGAATGAAGAAGAGAGGGGGTAGAGAATGAGGGACAGAAGGGAGGGGAGTGAATGATGGTGTGAGTGACAATAAGGTAATGAGGAAGTGAAGGAGGGTATGAGTAATGGAGGGAATGAGGGAGGGAGAGAGAATGGGAAAAGAATAATGGAGGATGGGGGAGGGAATGAGGGAGGAAGAGACTATTAGGGATGGATTAAGGAATGACTGATAGAAGGACAGGGGTAAGGGAAAAGAGGACAGTTGAGAAAGTGAGGAGGAAGAGAGTGAAACAGGGTGGTAAAAGGCAGTTAGGGAAGGAGATGGTGAGAGTCAAAGAGAAATGGGGAGTGAGTGAGGAAGGAGAAAAGGGAGAGTGTGAGGGAGGAATGGTGGTTGGAAAGTGGGAGAAAGAGAGACTATGGAGAGAATGAAAGAGTGAGAGATGAGAAAGTGTGAGGGAGGAAAAGTGAAAGATTGTAAAAGACGGATAGTTTGTGTGAATCCTGAGAGTGAGTCATACACACTTCCATCCTCTGTCACATCTTTCTCTCGCTTTCTCTCCATCCATTTACTCCACTTCCCTTCTACTTCATGTTGTTCCTCCTCCTCCTCCCTAAAAACATTTCCACAAAGCAAGCTGGGAGTTGAGAAAAATTCAGCCTGAAGGGCTACCTGTAATGAGCTTCCATTTGCGTTTTGAGTTTATTCCAATTAGAGTGTGCCACAGCTGGTACGAAAGCAAGGTCAATGTTACTTTACCCAATTCTTAAACTGGTCTCCAATCCCTGGTGATCAGGACTTCGGGTCTGACTTGTCTCTAGCTCTGCTTCTTAACCCAAAAAGGCAAAACAGTTAGTTAGTTCTGCTGCTTTGTGCTTTATAAGGGCCATTTCTTTCAATTAATTACTCATTTAAATTACCAATTGATTGATTGGAATTGCTTTCTGAAAATTCAGATTCACTGTTGCGCCAAATCCTATCTTTCTGAAATTAGTACACTGAGATCTGAGTAAGGGAAAAATTGATATATGGTCCCTCATGTAAATCAGTTGGAAAAGCCTGTACTACAATATCCAGATATCTCAAGCCAGCTATGCTAGCCTTTCCTGCTAGTATTTAAAAACAGCACTGCTAACTGAAGATTATGTACAAATATATAATGTCATGTTTTCAATTATATACACTGCTATGTTTCACTATATCCTTGAATGGTAAAAGTCTAAAAATTGTTTTGTTTAAAAAGAAACATGTTTGTTGAATGCCAGTGATATACAGTGAACATTTGAGGCAGCATATTCATTTTTATGTCAGCACCCCAACATTAGAAACATTTGCAGGTCACAGCTCCATGACACACAACATCTGACTGCTAATATGATTTTCAATTAAGTGTCCAATTATTGGACACATGAGGCATTTGCTATCCAAATAAGGATGGGAATCCAGAATTGTAACTTCTTCCATCTCCAGTCCCACCTTTTCAGTTACACGTAAGAATTCATCCCTTTGTATCTAAAGTAGCATTGGCATCAAAATGTTACTGGTGCGTATTATGAGTCTATAATATCTTAAATAGTTAATGACAAAATAATATCAAATGGATTGCCAACAGACTGAATAGCTAAGTAGATCCATTGCAAAGTATTTCTTGTGGACCTTGTTGGTCAGAAAGTAACAGCCAGTAAACCCATGTTATCACTTCATTCATTCGAGTAGGCAAAAAAAATCGAGATCAGGGCCCTGTGATTTCAGGGAAGTGTGGTTTGCGAATAAAGTCATACTTTGGAAGTGCCTGCCTGGGAAATCAACCCAATGCTCATTTTTTCCATTGCAAAGTTAAAAGTTGTATACAATTACATACATTTAAAAGACTCTGTTCTTTGCAACCAGGTACAAGTCACTGACTGTATGGAAAATTGGATCATTAAATCAAATTCTTTGTTATTATAATTTCAGCTAATGGAAGGTGGGGCAACAACATTAACATTGCAAGAACCATATAGTTCAACTTATGTTAACATTAACCTTAACCTACTGAAACAAACAGTTAAAACAATTTTATATTGAAATGAAATATTTCACATTCTTCTTCCTAATGATCTTCTCCTTTAATCTAATCTTCAAGGCCATTGGAAATGGAATATAGGCAAGCCCGCAATACTTCAATTTGCTGCTGACACATCTCAGAATAGTTTAAAATACCGGCAGCAGCAATGCATTAGCTCCTTCAAAATAAAATGTCACCATTTGTATAGATGGCATGAAATAACTTTAAATGTAATGTATCTTAAGCATGTGGCATCAGTTTCCTCCTTTGTCTCTCTCATCAGGCAGAGTAAGATTGGTGTTGTACACATTTCTTTTTAAATCAATACCAGCTACAAATTTTCGTTCTATGTTAGCTTACTTCTCTAAAATCAATATTGCTTAAGGCACAGGAGGGCAGTACTTCTAGGGTACTAATTTTACAGTTTAGATATTACTTCTGCCAAACATGCATTAAAATTTTGCACCTGCACCCAATAGTTGTGACCTTGCAGTTTTCAATTTGCACTTTTTAGATTATGTTACCAAAAACGAAAGTTTCTACGAGTCAAGCAAACTTCCATGAAAGATGCCAGGATTTGTGTAGTAAAATACACTCAATGTATTCAATCATGTTTAGTCTCTGTAATCAGTATGGGGATGGCTAAGGGCCTTATTGCTGGAAGGTGGTACTCGTGTAGATTTTGTGTGGCTTTGATGGTACACAATATTTGGACCAAAGAGCCTCTTCTGTCTTGTGTGGGTCTATGATAGTATGATGGCATAGTAATAATTATGATAGTAATTGCCAAATAATTTAGAGTCTGTAGTCTATGAGTCCAAAAATGAAGCTCCAAACCATTTCATTATGGATTAATTGGGCATGGCAAAAAGCAAATGACGGAGAGTAGAAAAATACATAAGAACAGGCTGTTTTGCAAGTAGGTGGACTTGGCGTGGCAAAAGGTTATCTTGCAGAAATACCTGGACCTGTTTGTGACTGCCAAGTACAGAGGAGTGCTTGGGAAAAATACTTAGAAGAGGCAATTCAGCTCATAGCATCAAATCTAGTTCACTATTAATAGCAGGGACTTTTCACAGTTTGTTGCTCTTCACACTGGTCCATGGTGCCAAGGAATAGGTCAAAAACTGGGGATTCTCTTTCCCAAAGTTTGTCTACAAGCCACAAATCCAAGTCCTTTACACATGCCTAGATGAGCTCCCACAACACTGAGACAAAGCCTCCTTCTGACTGATACCTGATCCATGACCTTAAACATTTTTTTTCCTTCCACCATTGATCTACAGTAGCAGCAGTCTGTACCTTCTGTTAAATGCACTGCAGCAACTCACAAAGACTTCTTAGACAAACTCACCAGCTCTACTGACTAGTAGAACAAGTACAGTGATCACCACCATGTTTCCTTTCTGGGAACACATCCTATTGACTTGGAATTGTATCACAACTCCTTCATTGTACCTAGATCAAACTTCCTGTTAATATCCTCATTAACAGCTCAATGGATGTACTGCACCACATGTACTGCATCAGTTTAAGATCTACAACATTCTCAAGACTAGTTTGAGATGAGTGATAAATGCTAGATTACCCAGCAAACATCCATCATAGTTCACCAAGTCATCGAGAGTCCCTTTATTTTCCTATTGTCGGCGGTCACAATTCTGTGAAGCCAAGCAGTGGAGCAAGACCTATAGGAGGGGAGACATTTTGGTCCCACCCCACCTGTTGAAGGAGCAGTGCTCAAAAAGCTTGTGATTTTAAATAAACTTGTTGGACTATAACTTGGCATCGTGTGGCTTCTGACTTTGTCTACTCCAGTCCAACGCCAACACTTCCACATCATGGCTATTTTGGACATGTGAGGCACAGAGAGGGGGGCAAGGGGTTTAATCCTGAACGCATTGTACAGCCACACAGCAGGTTCCTTGGGAAGGGGAGTAGTTTATGTAGGGATACATTAACATCAATTCCATGTGTTTTTGATGACCTTGACTAAGTCGGCCGAAGCTGCATTCCACTGATGGCCATCCGGATATTTGCTGCAAAGTGGAACTTGGCACATTGACTAGTCGTTCCTGACAGTCTGCTAATAAAGTTACACACAGGTTTACTGGACCACTCTCAAATTCTCTGGGGCAATATTTTTAACATATATATATATCGCACAAATTATATGCAACATATTGTAACCACCACCTGTTGAAATAAAATCAGAAATTCAAAGAATTTATTTATTCTACAACAGCAGTTGAAACCTCAACTAGTTTATTTTATCATAAATTTTGTATTTCTTGTGCTTCCAATGCTCCCTAGTGGTATCATGGTTCAAAATAAACTCAAACTCTGGCTACAACACAGGCTGTAAATGATCTAATTAATTTATTCATAAAGTACAACAATAAATTAGAATACTGAGATTATGTAGTCTCATGTTTGTTGCACAAGAGGTTTTCTTGGAAGGCCCAGGAATCTTTTGGTTCCAAGTAATCTTCTGGCAACCATTACTGGAGTAAAAATTCCTCTGATAATTCCTGGGTTGGTTTTGTAAGATACAGCACCAAAGAAATAAAATCCAAGATTAGACAGTGTACTTCTACAGCTTTGTAAAAGCATCCCAAGTCTCCAGATTTAAAACATCATAAAAATTAAAGATAAAAAGTAAAGGTCTTGATCCTTAAGATCTAAAGGAAGACCACAACAATCTTATCACATTGTTCAGAAGAGCAATAACCGGCCTTCTACTTTCTAAATTCTGCGTGGGCCTCCAAAGTAGCTTATGTAACAGGAAGAACCTGCATAAATATAATGCCTTACATGACCTAGGATGATTAAACTACTTTGGCAATTTTCAATTTCCTTTTCCACCAGCCTCTCACCAATGCCTTTACTTATACACAAAATCCAAGCTTCACATACATATTTTATTGCCCTCAATACACCTCCTTATTTTCTGAAACCAATAGAATTTCAGCCAAATTCAAAAATTCACTTAAGTATTTCACAGAGCTTTTTTTTACATCTTCTTGCATGTGATTGCGGTTTTTTTGGCTGACTTTTCAACTATAATACCTCCTAGCTCTGTTGAAAGGTCCACATTAGAATCAGTAACATGGTCATTGTCTCCACAGATGCTGCCTGATGTTCTGAATGTTTCCAGCAAGATGTGTTTTATTTTCAGATTTCCAATTCCTGCAGTAATTTATGCATTTTTTCAAGACCAGAGAGTCTAGCAGGCAAAATGAAAACAAAACAGAATGCAACATGATATTCTTCAGTTACCTTTACGTAAATGAAGAAGGAAGAGTTGATAGATCTAGTTCTGGAAAATGGAGTGGCGCAATTAGAGCATGTTGCTACAGGTAATAAAATGTGAGGCTGGATGAACACAGCAGGCCAAGCAGCATCTCAGGAGCACAAAAGCTGACGTTTCGGACCTAGACCCTTCATCAGAGAGCTAGGGTCTAGGGTCTAGGCCCGAAACGTCAGCTTTTGTGCTCCTGAGATGCTGCTTGGCCTGCTGTGTTCATCCAGCCTCACATTTTATTATCTTGGATTCTCCAGCATCTGCAGTTCCCATTACCTCATGTTGCTATAGGGAAGTGTTTGAGAAACAATTATTATAATTCGATTAGGTTGAGAACCTTTTTGAGATATTTGCCCAAAAGCAGGTCACTGGCAGCTGTTCACCAATCTTTTATTAACTCTGTGTAGGTGAGGATGCCGGTCCCAAGTCTACCTCAGCTGAGCAGAGATTGAATCTGTTTTTGTGATTGTTAATCTGATCTAGCCATCAAAACAACTGGGAAAGAACAAGGTTTACTAACAGCACATGTTCTATTTCCAGTGAGTGAAGAAGGATCTTTACTTGCGCAATCGAAGTTAAAGATGGCTACAGAAATTTCTAAAGAAGCGTCTAGGCCCGAAACATCAGCTTTCCTGCTCCTCTGATGCTGCTTGGCCTGCTGTGTTCATCCAGCTCTGCACCTTGTTATCTCAGATTCTCCAGCATCTGCAGTTCCTACCATCTCTGAAATCATTCTATGGAGACAGCGTATGGTGCCATATTAATACTGTGTATCTGTCTTCATTAGAGAAGAGGATGCTGCTCTCCATAAAGCAGTAACGGCAATAATGATTCGCATAAAAATAAATAGTGAAAATGTTGGCACTATTCAAATTAGAAAAGTCCAAATGGACTTGATCCTAATTACTGACGGAAGTAAGAGAAAAAAAATTGTAGAGGCTTTGCCAACAATTTTTAATCTTCCTTAAATATGCAGGTGGTATCTGAGGGTTGCAGGATTACAAATATTGAACACCAGGTCAAAAAATGGAATGCGATAAACTCAAAAACCACAGGCCAATCAACCTGGCCTTAGTGGTAGAGGTACTTTCAGAGTTAATATTCCAGGGCAAAATTAATTGGCACTATGATAAGCATGTTCTATTAAATGAAAGTAAATGTAGATTTATTAACAGAACATTTCTTTGACTAGCTGAATTCAGATTGTTGACAAAACAAGAGAAGATCAATGAAGATAATGATGTTGATGTCATATAGATTGTCTCTCATTTTATTAAGTATCATAAAAGACATTTATTAACAACATTTTAGACCATGTGATTAACAAGACATTGGCAGTGTGGATACCTGATTAGGTAAGGATTAAAAAATAGAGAATAAAAGTCAATGGTGTTTTTCAGAGGGCAAGTATGCACTGGCACTCTGTCGGGAACAGTATTAGGCCAACTGCTCTTTTCAATATATGCTAATAACCTGGACTTGATATAATTTCAAGATTGGAGAATGCCACAAAGCAATTTTATAGTTCCATTAAAATAACGGAGAGAAAAACTGTCACATGGAGCTGTTAATTATTTCTCCAAAAATATTAAAAATAACTTCTAGTCTTTCATATGAATTTGGCTAAAGAAAACATCCAACGTTATTAAATATGCATAAAATCTTGTGAATGCAGGTTAAAAACATGTTCAGCTCTTATTCTCTAATTTGAAACAATTCATGCAGTCAAGCTAAAATATATATTTTTGAACCAGTGTAAAGAGTGTATATTTCTATTTTCAACATTTTTAAGTAAGGATGAATTGGAAAAAGGGCTGTTTGAGAAAAAGACTATGTTTTACAATTGAGAATTGAATTGCTGCATTTTAAAAAATCAAGTTACTGAAACTCATTCTAACCCTATGCTGCTTTTTGTTCAAGCAATGGTTGGGGGGGGTATGAGGTGCAGAGGTGCATTGTTCATAGATGGGCTAACACCAGGTTGTTTATACACTGAGATTCAGTGAGCAAAATGTTGCTGATGAGTTTGTGGAGTTGTAACCAGTTGTGGATGTCAAAGGCCAAAGGTCAAAGGATGTCAGAGTTAACGTTTCAGGTCATGAGTTCTGAGGAAGGGTCACTGAACCCAAAATGTTAACCCTGATTTTTTTCAATTCACAGATGCTGCCAGACCTGCTGAGCTTTTCCAGCAAGTTCTGTTTTTGAGCAATGCATCTGCCCGAATGGCGGTAAAGCAGACGGTTAGAGTTTTAAATTGTAGAGTCACATATTCTGTATATTTGAAATAAAATCAACATTTTGTAGCACCTGTGGTTAGAATCTATTTGTAACAATTATGATTCTTGTTAAGTACAGGAACCTGGTCCCTATTTTCTGCTAGCCTATACAACAGTAAATTGTGTACTCTGGTAACATTTTTAACTCTTATGATGACTCTGGGGATAGTGAAACTTCACTTTCACTGCAGTACTTCAATGAAGCATGACACCAGTAAAGTTGATGTTTCAAAATTAATCCAACAGAGATTAGTTAATTCTACACAATGAGTCTCAAATACTTGCTTGATGTATCACTTTTAACACACCCAAGTTGTCTAATGTGCTTCGAAGGAGCATACCAAACAATATTTGACACAAATCACATAAAGCAGTATAAACACTGGTATCCAAAAGCTTGATCAAAGATGTAGATCTAAAGGAGCACTTTAGAGAAGGGAGGCATAAAGAGGCTGACGGGTTGAGGGAGAGAATTCCAGAACATATCAGTAAGGTAGCAAAAGCCTTCAATGATGGAGCAATGAAAACTGTTGCATTAGTGGCCAAAATTGGAGGATTCTGAAGGATATATGGCTGAAAGAAATTACAGAGACAGGGAAAGGTGAGACTGTAAAAGGATTTAAAAACAAGGAGAATTTTAAAACTGAAATGTTGCTGAACCAGCAGCTAATATAGGTCAGAGAGAGCTGGTGAATAAAATCTTATCATTCATTCCCAAACCTATATTGATATTTATTTTACGCATTTGTTCCAACATAAGTATTCCTTAGTACGTATGGGGCTAGATCTTTTCATGACAACTGCAATGGATGTTGAGGTGTGAGTTGCTGTTATGCCTTAGGTTCATTGGAAGGCCTGCTGTATGCACAAGTATGCAATTTCCCAATAAGTTTAAGCCTCTAATGGGTAGATTTGCCCTGCACCGGACCCTCAGTGAATGGCTCTTGCACTGAATTTGGTATCAGGGATTTGGGCAAGACACATGTTACTTGTTATAGAAGTGTTATACTGTCCCATCTCTGTTGTAACCCTACCCACTGTCCCGCTGACCTCACGGCCCACCCCAAGCCATTTTACTCAACCCCATCCCCCTCCCCCAACCTGACTGCCCGTCCACAGTCTGATTACTCAATGCCACCAATCCAATTATTCAACCCTCACTAATCCTACTACCCACACCACCATCCCTCCCACTCAAATAGCCACAGGACTACCTGGTCACCCAATCACAATGGCTTTATTATCCAATCTCCCGACCCAAGTGCCCATGCTACCAACCCAAATAACTGAAGCCACAGACAAATGACACCCACCTCCAACAGCCTGTCTACACCACATTGCCCTCACTATCTCTTCCAACCTGTCTGCCTTCCCCGCCCCGATTGTCTATGCCCCACATAGCTGACTACCAAGCCTCCAACACCATTGGCCCTCAAAACCTGAAAGAATCTAACTGCCACACTCCCAACCAGATTCAACCACCTTATCTAACCAACCTTGCAGGCCCAACTACTCACTCTCATCAACCTAACTAACACAATTACTCACTCCCAAAACCCAACACAACAGCTTAACCCCTGGCTCAATCACCCAGCCTAAACTGAGCCACACACCCAATCTAACCCAGCTAGACTCAACTGGCTATGACTCTAATTCCCCACTGAAAGGACTACCACCAAACCGACCAACATCACAACAAACACTGACCTGACAACACCCCATTCCAAATATTCAACCTCAAACCTCCACTGACATGAACTGCCTCACAAATTTGACTATCCCCAACCCAACTTCTCATTCTCTGACACCCCTGCCATGTCTAGCCAATGCACATGCTATCAACTCCTGATCCACACTGACCAGGTTGACGCAAATGTCCACTCTCTGACTCACCAAGCTGACCACACTTCCGATCTGAACACTTGCTCTTGAAAACAACGGGATCTCTCTCCTCTGACCAACACCCATCCACTCACCCAAATACCTAACAGTGCTTAGTCCCATGCACTCATTCAGTCATTCATCAACTCACTAACTGGCTCACACGCTCACACATCCACTAGCTCAGCCAGACCACAAGCACTCAGTCATCTACCTACTCAGTCAGCCATTCACATACCCATTCACTCACCCATTCAATTGCACACCCACACATTCATCCATTCACTCTCTCACACCTATTTCCCTGCTCACACACACCCATTCACTCACAGATACTCTCACATTCACTCGCTCACTCACTCACACAGTCACACTCCCATTAACACTCACTAACTTTCTGAAAATATTTAAGGCTTTTAAATACTTATCAGAGTAGGCCAGTTGACATATTAAAAATGGAGCATGCTCTCTCACTGCTTCCCTTCACCACTGGGCTCCATGAATCACTGCTGTAGCCAGGACTGAAGACCCAGCTGGAAGGATACATAAGGTTTAGGATATGACAATCCAACTAGCCAAAAACAATCAACCCAACTTTGCCATTGGCTGGAAAATTTGGGCTGTGGACTTTAATCATAAATAACATGGTGGGAACAGGAGTAGGCTATTCATCCATCAAGCCTGTTCTGCCATTCAATATAATTATGGCTGCTCAAACACTTTACCGCACTATCACCAAAACCCTTTATGCCATTGATAATCAGAAATCTCTCAATCTGTACATTAAACATACTCAAAGATTAAGCTTCTACAGCACTCTGTGGTAGAGAATTCTAATGATACATGACTCTCTAATTTTAAAAAAGTCTCCTCATTGGGTCCTAAGTGATATTACCCCTTTTTTCAATTGTGAAAATTGGAAACATCTTACATATATATGCCTATCTCTCCATTTGAGTATTTTGTTATTTTCAATGATAATACATTTCATTCTTCAAAACCCTAAATAATTCTAGTCCAGTTTCCCAATTTCTCTTCATAGGACATCCTGCCATCCCGGTGAACCTTGATTAGATTCACTCTATGGCAATAATTTCTCCACTGAGACAAGGAGACCAAAACTGCACAGAGTACTCCATGTGCAATCTAACCAAGGTTTTCTTACAATTGAAGTAAAGCTACTCTACTCCTGCTACTCAAGAGCTCTTGTGATAAAGGCTAACATTCCAATAGCTTTACTAATAACTTGTTGCACCTGCATATTAGTCTTTGGGGGTTTCTTAACAAGGACACTCAGGTTCTTTTTTCAGTTAGCACTGCATTCCAGGGACTTCGTCATACTATTTTACTTCTGTATAGCGTCCACAAGGGGGCATTATTGTTATTTAGGATAGCTGCAAAATATAATCTTGAATGTGGATCTTCAAAGCATAAGTGAAACGTAATGCATGGTCAGTAAAATTCCAATTAAATTTCAAATGATAGAAGCATTTTATTCATCAAACACGAACTAAAATTTCCCTGTTGATTAGAAAAGTGTTTCATAAGTATCAACGCAATAAAGAACACAAGTGATTTGCAGTAAGCAAGCTATCTTCCTGTCTAGCTGAAAAAGGATTTTTCTGAAGAAGGGTCTAGGCCCGAAACGTCAGCCTTCCAGCTCCACTGATGCTGCTTAGCCTGCTGTATTCATCCAGCTATGCACATTGTTATCTCTGCATACAGATACATTGCTGTGCCTGAAATCCTGTGACACTTTTACCTCATGTTATCTTGCATCAAACCCTAATTTATCTCTGATGCTTTGAGAACCAAGCAAAGCAGTAGTTTGTAACCATAGTACAACGAATCAGAAAGATTGTATATCTCATGTAGAATGGATATTCAATCATTCAATCAATTAGTGTGCTTTGGTAATGTACATTTCAAGTGATGCCTCATAAGACAAAACTTAATATCCTGCTATCAGGATCAGTCTTAGCTCATGTCCACCATTCCTTTTTATCTCCAAAAGCCTCAAAACATTCCAAATGAATAGTGGTTCTATACATGTACCAAGAAATCTTTCCATTGTAACTGATAATTTACATTCAAGTGTCTCACACCTGTGTTACTTTCAACACACTGTACTTGATGCAAGAAAGACATTGTGCCAAAATATTCTGGCATTGGCATATTCTACCCAACCATCTCAGAGTTACTGAACCAACATTAAATTGTCAGTCCCAGCACAGTACTCCTCAGTTGAGGATTGGGGATCCAATCCAGCCCATAGTGTTCAAATGGAAATTCTCTCCTTCAGCTGATCATGAGCATCCAATTTGAAGTAGTTATTGGCAACTTCAACCATACCAATGAGCCACAGTAATGGCTTATCCACAATCTCACTTAAAATGGCAATAAAGACGCCAGGGCTAACTCTAATTGATTGGATTTTAATCAACATTTTTGAAAAGTATTTCTAAGTATTTCAGACATAATCCAATGAAGATTTGACGAGATGCTTTTATTTGATATATTACAATAAAACCTGGCTTCACATTTCCACTTTTTTTTTATTATCTTCTAAATCCCATTTAGCCTGTCCCCGTGATCTCCTTCTCGAACAGATACTAGGAATTCATGCAGTTCTTTGTCACTAAGCTTGAGACCTTCCACTCAGCTGTTTTGACTGCTTCTGTCCCTTCACCAGACCAAATTTAAGGATTCCCCTCACCCCAGCCCAGAACTCACGCCTTGCGCTGGTTTCCTTCTTTCTTCTGTGTTGATTCTATTCCCACCAAATTGCACACAAGCCAACATCCCTTCCTCGCCTCCACAGTCTGCTGATATAATACTTCTTCCTCTTCTCAGTTCAGCTTCTCCCATTTAAGTCTGCAATCATCGCCCCTTTTGAATCTACACATCTTTGTGCCTTTGCTCTTGCAAATTAACACCCAATCGCCAAACTCCCAGTCCTCGTCAAAGTCCTTGAATGTTTGATGCCTCATATAACCATGTCCCTTTTATTTCCTGAAATGCCATGAATCTCTTCAATCACATTCCCTGCCACAACACCAACACATCACCAATGAAATCCAGCTTGACAGTGATATTGGGGAACTATGGCTCCTCATCCTTTTTTCACCCTCTCTGGAAGCTTTGATGTAATTAACCATGCTATCCTGTTCCATGTTCATCTTTCCACCAGCTGACTATGGTTGTACCCACCTGGTTATGTTGTTCCAGTTAACAATCAGCAATAGTTTCTCTTCCCACTCCCACACAGTCATTTGTGCCCCTTATATTCCTGCAACAATACCCCCTGCAGCATACTGCCCCCACCTACCCATTCATCCCTCCCATTCTTGGCCTATATCGTATCCCTCAGAGACATTATTCAAAATCACGATCTTAGGTTCCATGTCTGCTTTACCGCACGTCTACTTTAATCATCCCACATCCAGCGTTGCAGCAACAGAAATGTCCTACAATTCAATATTAGGAAGATTAGATCATGGTTTTTGGTTCCCGCAATAAACTCCACAGTTAAACCTTTACATTTTTTGCGTGCCTGCCTCTCGTCTTCGATCTTACTTTTTGGTCACCTGTCCCAATACACCCTCACAAGGCTGCTGTCCCATTTAATTTGTTAAAATTCTTGTGCCTTGGAATGTTTTTAGAACCTCGAAATGCAAGCTGCCATTGCTACAATTTATCAGCAAAAATATTAGAAACTACGTGAAGTAATTAAAAATCACTGTCTGAGCGATGTAGCAGATATCATATCCAGTATTTGAATGACAGAGTAGGAAACTGTATTGGTCCTATTTTCAATTCCGATGTGGTTCGCCTATTAATTTAATTTAAAAACACACATGAAAATGTTGAAAACACATTGTACAGTCAGTCAGTATAAAGAGCAGCATGGACACCCACACAACTCCATGGCTTGTCTTTCACGGATCTCGTTGAGCAGCTGAATAGTTCGAGCACTTTCCGTTTCTAATATAAATACCTAGCACTTTTACGTTGATTTTCTCTTAAATCGGCCCATTTATTGTCGCGGCCACGAGGTGGAGCCATCCCATTGGAAAACGTCTGTTTCTTGGTAATCTCGGTTGCTGGTCATTTCTAGTGCTGCTTCTTCGCAGACATTAACAAAGTTCCTTTTTCCAGAGCTTCATTTAGACAATGTTGCAGAAACATTTAGCCGTCTGCGGCAGGCAGTGAGCGTTTCCAGAATCATAAATAAAATAAGTGCTCCATAACAGTTGATAGATTTCCAGTGTATTTTCCTTTAGTTTGGTGAAAATGCAAATTCCCTATTGCATAAAGAAGATACTTTCAACAACGGAACAAAAATGCAAAGAAAATAATAGTAATTGTTACTGCAGATGTTTGTCCTTTTCCCGTTTCCCGCTGTCTTAATTGTGACAATTTACTGCAAAAGTTAAAATGTATTTAGGAAGTTTTGCCTTTTTGTGTCAAAGTGAAGAACCAATGCATATTAGCATAGACTTCAGAGACTTATATCAGCAGTGCCGCAGTGTTTTGATTTTAACAATAAAGCGAGAATCTCGATTGATGAGCGTACATCATTGTAGTGACATCGAAAACGAAATGTTGCGGTTTTCTACTGGGCTATTGTCTTTAAATATATATACATTGCGATCTTATAAATTACAGGTACCGCAAAAAGACCTGTTGAATTTGTGCTGATTCCAGCGTTTGTTTGTGGCCTGTGAGTAAGTAGTGAGATGTCATTCCCATTCCCGGTGTATTGAATTTCATTTCGGATTTTAGTGCATTGGAAGTTTGGGAAACCACAATACCGGAGCAGCAGACCCACCGGTTTCACGTTTCAGCTGGTCACCGGTCGGAATGCATTACTGAGCTGCGATGGTGTAAATCACGTTTCAGTGGATTCGACTGGAAATAGGGCTTCAAGGCTTCAAGGCTGTTCGTCCCAACCTTTTCATATACGGGTGAGGCGGGAGCATGCGGGAAATCATTTTTTTTTAGCTGTTTCAACGTCTAAAGGCGGCCACGGGCAATGAAGAAACTACAAAAAGTCATCCTTGCAACTTGCAGCAATCGAAGCACTGAACCCAAAGTCTCAAAAAACTCTCCATATTCTGCATTTTGCTCTTGCCACGTTCGTGTCCATGAGCTTTAGTGCTACAACATGGTTAGGATATTATAAATGGGAGCGAATACATACTCCAGACAAACGACTGAATAAGTTTACCCTGGGAGATATATGATAAGATTTCATATTTGAGACATTGATGTAAGCCGGGGGCAGCTAGGGAATAAATCAATGTTTAGACCTTCCCTGTTTTCCGGGCACATTCTCAAGTCTCTCCTACAAACGCCGCCATAATTGATCCTTCAGGTGTTAGTCCCGAAGGGTGGTGTTTCAAATAAACCCTTTGGACTATAATCTGGTGTTGCTCAATTCCTGACCTTGTTCACTCCAGTCCAGCACCGGCACCTCCACATCATGGCCATAATTCATAACATAGATGCACAATGTGATGTTTAGAACAAAACCCGCCGCGCCGAATGAATTTATAATTGCTAATCTGGCACTCTATGACAAATATTTAGTTAAGAATCAGTAGGCTCACAAAAGTGGCGCAAAATTGGATCGAGATTAATGGAGATTAGTCCATAATCCAAATTATGTATTTAGTGATGCCGCCATCGGTATACAAAATAAACAAAATGAATCGCTAACTCTCATTAATCGTTATTTCAGTTCATGTTGGAAGCAATGCAGCTACCTCTGCGGAATCTTAGCTTTCTAACGGTATTAATTGTCCTGAACATACTCTGGGGTTTATTGTTCTGATTTCTGACCCGAAACATTAACTCTGCTTTCTCACCACAGATGCTGCCAGACCCGCTGAGTTCTTTTTTCCAGCAGTTTTCTGGTTTTGTTTCGGATCTCCAGCATCCGCAGTTCTTTATTTTAGTCTCATTAATTGTTCAACACCTGATTGCCTCTACCTAAGTTCAACATTAATGTCCATTAGTTTAATGATTAAAACAAAACAAATTCCTATGATAGAGTGCGTACTCTATCACACTTGACTTGTTGGCTATAATAGCGATATGGTTACATCCCGATCTTCTCCCGTTCGCTCGTTTTCAATTTACAAAGCAGTCAAGATTAAGAAAAGGCCGCTTGGGAGTGGACCTGCAAAGGAGTAAATGCATTGGTGAAGAGGCAATTGAAGATTGAGGGAATCTGATCAAAGTAGGCAGTGAGTTCGACCATTCACAGTGCAGCTTTCGGCAGGCGATGTTTCAGACGCTATATACGGACACACAAAGATATACACATATTGCTGGAGATAAAGCTAAGTAGAAGTAGTAAAGAAAACTGTTGACTAAATATTCCAGCAGCAATGGTTATCAGCCACAACATATGTTCCTCGCACTCATCCTCGAAGGAATTTAAAACAAAATATTTTCAAAATGCCATAGCAATCATTCAGCACCCACTGGTTCCAACGTCATTGAAGCTGGTAGATGCCTTAAGTTGTGCTCTGTAAGACTGACACGTTCGATTACGAGCGAGGAGTTAATGATGAGTGTTAATAACGCACTTTGTATGAACGTATCTAGGACTTTTAATCGTCGATTATGTCAATCATGTCAAGTTTATTCGTTTAGAGAAAGGAGCACTTACAGCTCACGAAGTAACATTAACACCATCATGTTCCACTTAATTCACGAGCAAATACGCCTGCATATTAAACATCACCCCAACCCACTCCAAACTCAACGGCCGACCCTGTTTAAAAAAAAGAATCTAAAGCCTTTTAATGATGTTTTACAAATTGAACTACGTGGTATTGCTGCGGTCCCAAGGCAGTACATTCGGATGACACCCAGCAGCCTCAATGTACGGGATTAAATTAAAATACATTTTCCTGAGGGTCTAATCGAGCTCATGTCTGCCTCTCCCTTTCAGTCATTCACATTCACAAACAGAATAAGGAATCTGTTCATACACTAAAGGCTTGATACTCTTGTTTCAGAAGGGGGGAGATGTTATTACTCCATTCATGGCAGTCCTTTATATTTGCCTCCGCACAGACAAACGTGAACCTGATTATTTTGTGGAATATGTAAGTCGCCTCTTGCCCCGGATAAGTAGTTCCAAATCCTTTTGGTCAAAAATCAGTTCATTTTGCATCCTGAAGCAGTAGATGATTAAACAATAAATATTTTAGGCTTGTCTTAAAATATAAATTTATGAAAATACGTGAAGAAAATATTAATCTACATGTCTAGTCTGTTTTAAATATGGGTGTGTGTTTTGCTGTTATTCATAATTACCTTCATCCTATAAATTCCCTTCCCTTTTCTTTTGGAAATTTAGCTGGTTGAAAATTGTATGCCCAACATGTTCAAGCGAATCTGTTCTATTCTGTCAGGCTGAATTATTTTTAAGATTTGGCCGGTTTTCTTGCCGCCGCTGCAGTCGATTTGCTTGGTAGATGAGCTGGTTTTTCTTATGACTGATTGTGCGCAAGGTAGGGTGACAGATCCTTTCCGATCTCTCTCTTGTAAATGATGTGCCTCCCTCAATCAGCAACTGTCTAAAGTCTAGCCACAAATGAGTTCAGAAATATATGTTTGCAGTACAATAGTTTCGAAAACTCTGTATTCTTGCTTCGAAAAACCGACGGCATTTAATGACACGAGGCGAAAAAATACGCAAATAAAAACTAAGTATTAGACGCCTGTTGTTTGGGATTATTATGTCGATATGTAGTTAAGTCGGTTGTTTTCGCTGTGTAATTAAATTTAGGTCTGCGCTCGAAAAACCAAACGTTTCGGGCTCTCCCCCAACACCCCTACTCCACTCACTATCCACCTCCCAACTGTCACGCAATGCGCCGTTTTAGTCATGAAGTGCTATCATAGATACAAAATGAAGTTCTCCGCCGCGCAATATCTGCAATACGCCATTTAAAACCAACATTTGATGACACTAAACGAAACATCGTCAAATTAACTTCCATACCGAATAGCTGAATGGAGTTCCAAGAATTGGGCAATTCGGCTAGTCCGTATAACTTACTATTTCTCATCTAGGGCTTTACAAGATTAATTTATGAAATGATTATAACCATCTCAGCATTGATCAACTGTACACCCCGATCACATTCCTGATAGTATACATCACATCTACTGACAAGATCCATATCCCATAAAAATCACGACAATCGTTATTGTAAAACACATTTAGCTACCGATACGAACGTTTAATATATCACATTACAAGTTAATCTAGCCTTTAATTTGATGGGTGAAGACAGAGTGGTTACAAAGTCCTGTGGCGGATTATTGAGTGTGCTGGGTTTACAGACGCTCCCGGAATTCGACACTGAAATTCTTTACATTGTTACAAAAGTGTTACAATTCAAACACCTGGACATTCTGACAACAGAGGAAGAGAGAGAAAGATCACTTTATACCAACGGGATATAATGTTTGAGCAGACAGTGATTTAATGTTGACCGAAATAACAGTGCATTGATTCACAATGAGTGACTGACAGAACAGGATGAAGGCGTTACTCAGTTCAAGTTTACATTCAGAAATGCAGCATTTTCCAATTGAAATCTATCATATCGATACAATTTTGCAATGGATATAAGGCCAGACCCTGACTTCAAGTTGCAATTCATAAATGCTTAGATGCAGAAACTGTCACTCAATGAAAAATGTTCTGACCTATATCTTAATTAATCTTTCCCAAAGGTTCATTCAGATCGATCGGATTTAAATATACACTCTGCAGCTTTTCAAATCGGAAAAAAAAAGATAACTTGCTGAGTGACATTACGCAGGGGATCTGCGTGTTACTGCACCCACCGTCAATTCCGCTAATTGCAGCTTCATGGTTTGAAAGATGAAACAGCCGCTCTTTACAACTCCAGCCGGAGAAACACAGCCCTGTCACCGGGTTCATTCCTTAATGATCCATACCTCGTTTTCCCATTCGCCTAAACTTCCTGTTGGTGGAATGTAAAAAAAGAAGCTCCCGGGTCCCGGAGAGCCAATCACAGAGGTTTCAGCACGTGTGTTGGAGAATCGAGAGCAAAGCAATTACAGCCCAATACAAATGTCATTAGTACCTCGATCAGAGCAAGAGCGATTGCCGTACAAGTGGGGGAATCGTAGCCTCCGGCAACTCAGAACTCCGGCTCCAACCATGACAACTCAATACAAGGAGGAGATTTGCGAGAGATCCGAGTGCAAAAGTAAATCTCCAACTTTGCTCTCCTCCTACTGCATCGACAGTATTCTGGGCAGAAGGAGCCCGTGTAAGATTAGATGTATTGGAGCTCAAGCGTTGCCGCTTCTCACAGCCAGGAATGAGCCGGACTCAGCTAGTGAAGGTAAGGATTTTTTCGTTGCTGCAGAACTTCGCTGCATCGTAGGTCCAGCTGCACTTTTAAGCAACATTGTAAAAAAAACTAATTTCGTGTTCTTCTGAGGGTTAGATGTGTTGACACTACAACTGCAATTTGCAAAGAACATCGGCACCTGGTTTACAAATGTAACTCAGTATCATTTGAAACGCGTATCCTGTTTAAATAGATCTTAAAGCACTTGTATCATTTTGCAACAGTGGACATAGTTTGCGGTTCAGACTATGGACACCAGCTCTGGCTGCACATGTTCTAGAAAATATTATCGATTCATGCAGTACATTATTTTGTTTTATTTTGTGGCTTAACTTGTGTATGTGTTTTGGAGGGGGTGAATATTTGCTTTGTTTACAATGATCAATTTGGCTTCATAGAGATGGCGTGTTTGCAATTGGTTACTTTCCAAATATGCTGTCGATAAACACAGCAATATCGGATTGCACCTTTCGCGATAAGTAAGCTCCGAAAGGGAAATCCCTGTTCTCACTTTCCGCTCTTCTGCCTTTACTGCACTCGACATTTTAACTCGTGCATATTTTGAATATCAATGAAGAGGGACCATATGGAAACATGTAAGCGATTCTTGGGATTATATATATATATAAACTTAAAATAACTTAAATTCGATTTATCCTGTTAAATCGCGGGGTTTTTTTCAGTAGCACTTGGAGAAGGAAAGTAGATTAAAGTTAAAAAGTGTTTCTGACAGTGGAAAATGGTGGAAGGCGATGATTTTTCAACCCGTTCTAAATGCTCAGGAAAATCAAAGGACATAAAAATAGCTTTTTTGCACATTTTAGCATTTTGGTTGCAAACAGAAGTAAATATCCACACATTAGTGGTAATCGCTGCTTTTTTTAAGGGGGAATGTTCATTTAGAACTGTTTTTCTGTCTGTAGACAGACAAATATATTTCGGCAGTGCGGAGTTTGCCTGAGTTACCAATTCATCAATCATGCAGGGTGTACGAATTCTAATTAACGGCCAATCCAAGAGTCCCGTCCAACAGTCCTCTCCTAAAATGAACCGACCTTTTCTCTAAAAGTTGATTGCTTCAGGAATGTCGCTCATTGTGAGAACAGATTTGCCAAAAAAAAAGCAGACCCTCCATTGCGGCTCCACCAGTTTCTCGCGGCCTGCCCCTAGTGATACATGTTCTCTTAGGAATGAAAAATCTGGCAGTTTTATCACTTTCACTCATTAACCTTTCGCTATGTCCAGAGTCTAAACTTCATGAAATGGAACACTAGCTCGCTCCTTGTCAGCCGTATACATAAGGCATTGACAGTGGGTTCCAGTACTGAGTGTCGAGTTACACCTGTAAAACACAGACTCTCAAAGCACATCTCACTAGTAAATATTCTGTTTTTAACGCCGCTAAATGATTCATTATAGGTTCTCGTGTTTTTTACACATAGGATCACCCAAGGAAAACATGTCTTTTGACTCTGAGCTCCATTTCCCCCCGAAGTTCCGAAGACTATACGGGCTGGGAAGTAAAATCTTTGACGCTCGGGGATTTAACGAGATTGCTGACGAGAAATTGGAGAGAGACAGGTCCTCCGAACCGTTCCGAAACACCGATCTGAAAATCAACCAGGCCCCACAAGTCAGCATCAGCCGCAGTAAATCCTACAAAGAAAACTTCAGCCTGGGCAAAACGCAAGGGGACAGCACACAGAACCTGGTCCCGGCTCCAGAGCTAAGTTCGGTGGAGCCCGCTGACAAGTCGTTCGAGGGAGATGCGAAAGAGGACACGGTCGAAGACGACTTAAGCCCCAAACTTGTGGAGGAAGCGCAGACAGACGTGGATGTGAAGGATGGGGAAGACAGCCTGTGTCTATCAGCCGGTAGTGACTCTGAAGAAGGTATGTTAAAAAGGAAACAGCGACGATACAGGACTACATTCACCAGCTACCAGCTTGAAGAACTAGAGAGAGCTTTTCAGAAAACACACTACCCGGACGTCTTCACCAGGTATGTACAGACAATTTAAAAAAAAACTTACAGAACTTATCAAAACCAGGTCACAGACTGAAAGCTTTATTGATACACCCAGCAGTCTCTAATTGTTTCTAACTTGATTTCCATTCACAGCCGTGGTGTTTATTGCCACGCCGAATAGTCACACGATAGACACCTACCTGATCGATTGATCTATCGGAGGCTGGTCACTTTTCCAGCTCTCCACTCGCTGGTGTCGCTCCTCTCAAAGCAATGGCTCCAGATTAACGCTACGAGCACAGCGCTTTCCCACCCGGCAGCCCCTTTTTTTAGATCGACTGCCGTTTTTTGTTGCACCCCATGGATTTCAAGACTTTAGCCCGTCAATATCCATAATCTGAAGAAAATGTAGTGTATGAAATTCTAAGGTCACAAAATCCGTGTGCCCATTAGAAACCTTTCTCTTTCGACCCATTGACTGAAAGTGAATTGTTTACAAAGCAACGGATCACGATACAAGTGGAACAATGTAACAAATGAAAACGAAAACTGACTTTTATCAGATGTGTCATGGTCGGGAGGGAAGGAAAACAATTATTAGCATGTACAATCGTTCTGGTACTTCCAATGAATTTACAATGCTCTTCAGAATTAAAATTCGTTTCCGTTTATTACTAAAAAGGGCGATTTCCTGTCTCAAATAATGACATATTCTAGTGGTTGTGACGTTGCTGAAAATGTTGGAGATGAAACGCTTGCTCGATGTTTGCATGCTTCGTCTGGCCTATTTTATGGCCCATGGAAACAGGAAAGACTGGAGAGCGTCCGTAAATAGCTGTTTGGTCATGTTTGATCCCCATATAGAACTTGAAACCAGTATTAGCTTTCCAAAAATAAAACATACCGCGAACTATGGGAGTGCTGAAAGTGTCTTTTTCACTTCTTTCTGTGTTTTGTACAGGGAGGAGCTGGCGATGCGGCTAGATTTAACCGAAGCACGAGTGCAAGTAAGTTGTAGCTAACGAGTGAATAGATAGATAAATTCTGGGCCAGTCCTCCCGTCAAAGCCCAGGTATATTAGATGTTTTTAATCTAAAGTTATAGGGTTCTTTTATTCTGTTTTCATTAGTTATGACCCACATTTCTTTTGGGTTTAAAAGAAATAATAATGCTAAAGATAGCCTCGGACTTGCAACCTTAAACCTGAGTGGACTGTACCAGATACAGTATACTGATCTGTCAGATTTTCTGCGGATGTGACTCCGCAAATATGAGCAATGAAAATACCTTTTCGCCACAGCAACCAAAGACTTTAAAACAGCAAGAAAGGATTGAGCTTCCTTCGCTTTCAGTGAATGTAATGCCATGGTGCAAAGTAAAGAGCTGGTAAAGTTGATAGGGCCCATAGCACTACATTTTCTCTCCAAGCTTCATAACCAAAGCGACGATAAACATTATGATTGGCGCCTTATTGCGAACACGGGGAACATAAAACATATGTTGGGAGGTAAAGGCCGAGTAAATCACTTTACAGTTACAATCAAGCGCTGATAAGACCTAATAAATTCCATATGGCTCATTTAATACACAACAGCTTCTTGCATTAAAGGGGCTAATGATGAGATTCTCCCTGGTTCTGTTGACACATTGTTCTATTGTTAAATACCCAACGTGACAGGCAGCCAGGAATGATTATTTTCCGCTCAGCTAGTCGTGGGAAAGTTAAATAACTTTTTTTTCTCTCTCCTTTTTCCTTTACAAAAGATTGTTTGGACTCAATAAAACTGAGGAGCCAGTCTAGTAAAATTAATCGTAGCGTGTTATTTTATATTTTAATTCCTCCTTTTTAAAAAATCTCTTAACTAATGTCAATTCATTAAGGTCAATTTGAAAGCGATGACATAAATCACGAAGACACTATCTGATACCTTTTTAGTTCATTAACTTGATTATAATCGCAATCTCAGTGTTGTACGTTATCTTCAAATTTGCGAGGGCATATTTATAAATTTTCCTAATCCGACTTTAGTTCGCTTCATTATTTTAATTCATTATGTATTTGATATTTCTCCGGTAAAGGCAGGAATCTCTGTATAGTTGATGTGGTTTGAAGCCTGAAGCCAAAGATGGTGTTATGTATTTGTAATATGAAATTGTGCGACAGAATTTGTGCCTCACGCCATCCGATTTGGGCAAATACTACACAATTCTGTCAGTTCCTGGGCGTTGATAACTGGTGTCAAGATACATCTGTTTTACATTGCTCTGTGGAACTAATGTGAAATTTAAATCGTTAGTAGTAAATGATAGATATTTTTAAAGTGCATCATTTCTTTATAATAACTGTAGAACTGAAATTCAGCAATTATTTTGTGCTCGTTAAACATTCAATGTAATTTTATGTTGCTGGTTGCAATCCAAAGTGAATTTATATTTACAGGACACTTCTCCCAACTCTCGCCGCCCTGCACCCCGTACTGCACTTCCACAGATTTTGAAAAGATTTTTATTAAAGAAGTTGAACTTTTTTTTGCAGGTTTGGTTTCAGAACCGCAGAGCTAAGTGGCGAAAGCGAGAGAAAGCCGGAGCTCAGAGCCATCCGGGCGGTTTGTCCTTCGCCAGCCCGTTGGGAGCGGGACACCCGCTGGGACCTTACCTGGACAGTAGTCCCTTCGGACACCACCCGAGCCTGGAATCAGCCTGGTCAGCCGCCGCAGCCGCCGCCGCAGCCGCCGCCGCAGCTTTCCCCGGGCTTCCACCTCCACCAGGGACCGCCGCTTTACCCCCCAGCGGGGCCCCGTTAGGCCTCGGCACCTTTCTGGGAGCGGCCATGTTCAGACATCCTTTCATCACTCCGCACTTCGGCAGGTAAGAACATCAGGCAGAGCCTCTCCCGCCTCCAAGAGCAGCAACATCACCAACAGGTCAAGAAGCACGAGAGAATCAGAATCAATCAGTCAGCAGGCACAACGAACAAGGGGGAATTAGAGCAATTCGTTCAGAACCAGCGGCCAAACCCCATTTTGTAAAAGAACAAGGCTAACAGCTAATCACAAAATAAGTTGGTAGTAGACTTTACTTTTAGAATAGCAGCAGCAGGATGGCTAACATGTGAAAAGTCAGCAAGATAATGGAGTGAAAGTAAAACATCATTCAGCGTCATGATTAATCTCACATGAAATGTAACAACAAATCCAACGATAGACGAATGAACTGATCTTCAAAAGCTATTGCACGTAATCATATATAACAGCATCATGTTCAGTTACCCTAACAACACAGTGAACAATCTCTTCGTCACATTATAGTTAACAAGAGTAGGAATATTTCAGAACAATTTGCAAATATATTCAAGCCACTGCTAGCTCTGCCTGTGTGCGCGCGCGTGCGTGTGAAGGGGAGAAATCAAGCTCATTTTCAAATATTCGTGATACAACAATGAAGCCTTTTCAATGCTTCCTGATGAACTAAAGGACAAGTGCTCCGGTGAAAAGCCGCAGCAGTTAATGCAAGCTCCAGATTTACCTAAACGGCGAGGGAAGAGCTCTCCACAACTGCGAGATCCAGACGGTGGCCCATGTACCATCAATACGGTTAAGCTCATGGCCCAGTATTTCTCGAGGGATTTCTCTAAATGAAAGCAAATCTCACGAATAGACCGGTCGAGACAATGTTGTAAATCGAAACTGCTTACTGTGCGTTGCTTAAGAGAGCGACAAAGTTTGAATAAAACATTCGGCGTCCCTACGTTTATAAATTCTATCCTTTCCAGCAGTATTTCATTTCTTGCAGATTAGCTGTAGACTATTCGAATGTAGTTCTAGCAGTGTTGATTTCTTGGGTTGGCCACCTATCTTGTGTTTTGATATTGAGTGAGCAGTATCAGATTTAGCAAAAAGTAATAAATCTGGAATATTTATTCCTTATTTATTTCCAGAAATTGAAACTGAAAGTAGCAACAGGGTAATGATGAACTGACGAGGGCTAAAAGAATAAAAAGGATGATATTGGGCATTTCAGAAGCAAGGTGAACCCAGCAACTCGATCACTACAACTCAGTATCTTTTACCTTTCAAGGTTTATAATTTGGTCGCTTACACCGTCATGAAAATGATTTGACAAAGCCATCTGAAATCTGCATGCTATGTACTTGAGAAGTTATTCAGTGCGGTATGATCTCGGGTCGACTGTAGCATTCGGAAACTCATATAAATCCAGACACAGGTCATGCAGAGCACGGAGATAAAGCAAATCCACAGGAAATACACCCCGGTCCGAGATTCAAACTGTCCAACAACCGTTTTACAACGTGGTTGAACTATTTATTCTTACTTAAAGTTTGATTGTGTATAATCTATCCTACACCTTACTCTCTTGCACTATTCCGCATCACTGGGAAATTACATATTTCGCCTTTCTGATCAGTCAGGAGCCTGACATGGACACAGACCAGTCGCTATGGTTAGGAGCATTCAAGCCAAAGAGACATTTGTCTAATGCGGAGTGGACATTCTTCTCATTCGGAACCCACCCAAGTACAAATACTTTCAGAAAAGCAAAGAATCCCTACAGTGTGGAAGCAGACCATTCGGCCCATCGAGTCCACACCAACACTATGAATAGCATACCACTCAAACCCAGAACCAAACCCCCTACCCTACATCGTTTGTAACCTTGCATTTCCCATGACTAATCCACCCAACCTTCACATCCCTGGATACTATGCGCAATTTAGCATGGCCAATCTACATAAACCTGCCCATCTTCGGATTTTAGGACACAAAGTTTCAGAAGCCCCAATGTGCATAGACACAAATCTATACGATTTTAGGGGAATCAATTCCAGGGGAAATAATCCCAATCCATGCTGACATTAATAAGAGACTCGTCTTTTCGATCGTTGTAAGTGAACATTAATTATAGTCAACAGTGAACCCCCATTGTCTTGAGTATTAGAAAACCATATCTAGCACAGGGGAGCGACTGGATTCCAGTTACCCCTCTCCAGACGTGCGGTCTTGGTGTCAATACAACTTAAGTGGGATTCTGTCAATTCTTCTCCATCCTCTGTTCAGAGGGTTGGCTATACAGTTGGTTTGAACTTCTATTAGCTGAGCAGCAGCAACTGTATGGTGAGCATCGCAGCTCATCAGAAAGTAGGTGAGTTAAACCGTATCATTTTTACGGACTATACCATGCAGGCAGATGCTGCCGGCTCTTCCATTTGAGAGTCACGGAGCTGCAGCACTAACAAAGTGGACATCAAAACACTGACACATATGTGTGCTAATATATCTGCCGAATAACCTCACGGTTTTCCATCACCCATTCCAGGCAGGAGTATCATGGCAGGGGAGCCTGTGATGTGCCCAATCTTTCTCTAATTTAACCATTCAAGTCCAGGACGTACACTAATTGAGGGCGACTAAATGATCACCAAGTTCTAGGGGAGGCGAAGGTGGCGGCTAATCTACCGTGCTTAATCGCCAAAGTAACAAATTTTCGATGTCATTCTTAGTTTTATTAATATGCCCTGTCATGTTATTCATTCTTAAAAGAATGTATCTGGTTTCTATAAAACATCTCGATAGGGAAGTATAAAGTATTAATTATTTCAGTCAAGGTGCAAAAGTTTTGGCTGTGAGAGTCGAAAGTTGTCCCTTGTTTTGTAACATCCATCACCCGAGAAGGCGAACTGAAAGATGCCCTTTCAAGCGGAACGAATATGAAAGATGTTATTACCACTCGCAATGTCAGTACGGTTACGCAGGCAAGAAATGCCCTGATTTCACTGTGTCTTACTGCCCTTGTAATGTTTCTGTATGAGGTCATGGTTGCAGTTACCTGATCTGTAAAGTGACCTAACAACAATTTGGGATCAGTTAAGAAGCGATAGCGTTGCGATCTAAAGTTGTCATACATCAGTCAGCACCGTAATATGAACAGATACAGCATTTCCAAAACCCTCGCTGAAAGATGGCTTCAGTAAATGGGTCCAGTGCTAGCACACAGCGGGGTCAAATACACTTCCGAATACGTAACATAGAAGACGCGCGCTGTGAGAAGTCGCAATGAATTAAATGCTAATTCGAAAGCAAAATATTGCGGAAGATGGAAAACTGAAATAAAATGAGAGAGGGGGGAGAGAGTGCTGGATATCTCCATCAGGTCGGGGCGCAGCTGTAAAATGAAGAAGTGTTGACGTTTCAGATTCGACCTTGCCCAAAAAAAAACTAGCTCCTGATTCTAGCCTGAATATTGTCTTTGCAGCAGCAAGAGAACTTGAATAATTCTAACAACGATCCCAGACCCGTAATAACGACATTATAGTTGATTTTTTTTCTAACGTTGATAATGCTAGCTAAGACTATGACGGATTATCCCTGCTTCCGGAGTTCAGATTACACTAAACCGTAGTTGTCCAAGTGGTTTCACCGTGCAGTTGTGATCCATTCATGTCCCTGCTAGTAATGGTCCAACTTCATTTCATGCCAAGCTTATAAATTGACAAAACAGGCAACTTCTAGCAATAAACTGGTTATTTTAAGGCGCGTCCTTACAGTGGTAGGCTTCCTCTTAAATCAAAATCATCCGGCGTGTGATGTGCAAGTCTGATATAATGCGAGTCCGGTGTTACTTCGCACGTTGTGTAGACTAGCATTCCCCCCCCCCCCCCAAACATCCTCGATCAATAAAGCCTTTATATTTATTCGTACCCCACCATCACCAAATCAGCTGATCGTGTTTGACTCAAAAATCTTTCACGTATCATAATCTCGAAAATCCTTGTCTGTTTCAGGCTCTTCTCGACAGTAACTCCGCTGACAGGCGCCTCTGGGCCTGCCCTGCTGAGACAGTCGGCCCCGGGGGTAGAAGGGGGAGTGCAGACCGGCGCCCTCGCAGACCCCGCGGTGGCAGCAGCAGACAGACGAGCGTCCAGTATCGCAGCACTGAGACTCAAAGCCAAGGAACATGCCGCCCAACTCACACAACTCAACATCCTTCCCGCACCCTCCACTGGCAAGGAAGTGTGCTGAGTACACAGCGAGGGGCTTCACACACGCTGCTGATCAAGACCAAATTCAGAAAGAGGACCAGTTACACCGCGTGGATTGGGTTCTCAGACTGTGCATGCCCCCATAGAGTCAGTATCCCTTTCATCACATCAACAAGCCACACTTAATATCAAAAACAGCCAAGACAGAGACAGAAAGAGAAAATCAATTACATTGTTTACATATAAGATTTGCGATATTCCTACCATTCTTATTTCCCTGAAAGGGGAAGATAGTAATAGGAGCGCCTGATTAAGAATATACTTGAGAGAAACTTTCTTTAATATACTGGTGTTTGATCTAATCAGGGCAGTCTTGAAATTGAAAGAGCGATGAAGTGTATTCAAAACTCACGGGTAGTTTCCCAATTCCTGGTGGCCAGGTTTAAGGGATACTGTTTCTGAATGAATTGAGGTTGACTTTCTGCGACGGACGAGTTGTATAGCATACACGGGCATACATGCATTGATTACGTCTAGAATTTTATATCTATATATGTATATACATCTGTGTAGCCAACCAACGGTTCGCTACTAAACCAAAGGGACAAAAATACTGCCAATCCGAGTGGACTGCTTATTTCACTAAACTGTGATTGATTTCTGTACATGATGGTCGTTCTTCAGAATTTCCAAGGAAAATAATTGTACATTTTTTTTTAAATGAAAATTTGCACTCAGCGTGTTGTGAAAGTTTATTCTCTAGAATTACCAGACAGTTCTTATACAGTGATGTGGATGTATTAGGTTCGTAGAATAATTATTTATGGACAAACATTTTATTTAACTTATTAACCATAGAGGTTTCGAAAACCTTATAAAAAGCAACTTGGTATATTACGTGTACTGTTGTAACTTCTTGATATGGGCTAGAAGAGTGGTGACACTCGAAAATAAAATGTTACGCTTAACAAGCTAATTGGAGAAAGCGCTTATTCTAAAACCTGAGTATTTATACTACTGAGCATTTATCCATTGCGGACAAACTCACTACTAGAACAGAACAATCGACTCAAATTCATAATTAAAAATAACTAAAAGCGCCAGTTGTGTTTCTGTCCAAAATAGGTGCAGTCAGCTGATAGGTAGTTTGTACTTTATAGGCTCGAACCCTGGCAGGTTCCTGTCTGACTGTATGGTGACATTCAGGCTGCACAACAGGAAGGTGTTTTCCAGCCAGCCATTCCGTTTCAGGAAAGTCCCATTCATTCACAAATCACGCTTGCATATGCGTATGTGCTGGCTAATTTCTAAGTGTGATAGTTAATAAACACAACATTGCAAAGCAATTTAAACATCCATCTCGTTAATTTCGAGAGGGAGAAAAAACTTTAATAACACAACATAACGTTCAGGTGGACCACAATGTTCTTTGGGCCCAGAATCCAATTTGTCAATGGAAGAATGAATACTGGCATTTTCTGCACTCCCACAAGTAATCCCTGCACTGGGTTAAGATTATTTCAAGCATTTAGCGCATTCTTCGAGCACTGTTGTTTTAATGAACATTGGCAGAAGTTGCTAGTAGTGTTCATAGTCTTACATCGCTGACACCACCAACAAAAAGTGGTTTTATGGACTTTGCTCGGCGGAATGTAAATGAAAAGGTGTTTTATTTGTGTTTCATTTTCAATTTCTGGATACATCCTTCCTAGACTATGTTAACTATCATTTGGAAATTATAACATTGAACCCTCAGCCCCACCACTATCGCCGCTATAAAATGCTGCCAACAAGTATTTGCTTGGATGTCTTGCTGTATCTGTGCTACTGAGCCACCCTACTAAACATTCGTGTTCAACGAATTCGCCGTGACGTGATCGGTGACCGCCTTCCGCGTTATTTGAGTCTGAGTGCTGACTTACCCAATTGATGGCCAAGCAGCTAAGCGCGAGACTCGTGGAGAGGTTACCTGGCCCAGAGCCACTCCAAATAGATGATTGGATAGGTTAGGTTTGCACGATAATCTGCTCCCCGGATTAGAGGTGTTACAGAAGGTCGCCACGCGAATTCAAATATCTTATAAATACTATATAGCAAGTACAGAGGGTATACGTCTTTAGAATATGCTTATTTCATATTCTCGATATCATAATAAGATTCTGTTCAAGTTAATGCCAGTATGGATCCACTGAGAAAGCTTCAGCTTCGATTATGTGAGGCTGAAATATAGGAATATACAGTTTCAAAGTAACACAGCCAATGGATTTTCCTATTGAATTCACCAAGGCTATGGTGAATGTGGGGACACTAATTCCTGATGTTGACACTATTAATCAAATTAGATGACACCTTTCGAAAAAAAATCAATCGGCTTGATTGTGGCGTCAGTATGGCAACATCCAGTCTCTGATTTCTGTACTAACCTGGCAATTTTATCAATTCCTACCCGTTTAGCTTTAAATAGTCCTTTCTCAAACAAAGCGTCAACTGTTGGCATTGATAAATTTAATTCTTTTCTCTTTCAATACGGGGCGGGGTATAAATCATCTTTTTTATTGTTTTTTTTGGAGATAAACAGTGTGTTGAACAGACCTTTAGTTTGGCAGGAACAAAAATCAACTTGATGAAAACAAAATCAAGTTTTCAGGGCGAGCAAAAGATTTATAGTTTGTGTGATGGAGGTGGGCATGGGAACTTGTAGATTCTTTACTGTTTCCGATCCCGAGTATGACAGCCATCGCAGTTTTGATTTCTGAACTGACCTCACCTCTGCTATATTCGTCACGTAAGATGAAGTGTTTGCACCGGGATGACCAACTCTTGTGTTAAACGTTGCCTGGCGTGGCCCAACAACCCCACTCTAGACTTTGATGTACTCACGTCATTACCCGTTTTGGACCAGGTAGCCAATTAACACTGTGGGCGACATATCTTTAGGTTGATATCAGACCAGAACCTATCCCTTTATCTCAGCTAATGAATGTTTTTTAAAGTAATTCACCCTCCCCCCCAACACCCATCTGACCTCCACTCTATAGTACTAAATCAAATTGCGTGAAATTACGTGGTGGATTAAAGTTCTTATGGACGAATGAAAGCATCTCCCTCTTACTCGCCTTGCTTTACAACTAATCCCACCTCAGTGATGGTGCAAACATGTAGATCTCAGACTGTTCTTTCATGCCTCGCAGCTGGTAAAGCAGCTATTCTTTGCTAAATATTCACCATAAATATCGCATGTTAACGGCCGATGACTCCCATCAAGTCTATATTAAACATTTGACATGTCACGCATGATAAACTCTGAGTGTCTTTGAAAAAAAGGCATTAGCAAAGAAACCAATTTCTCGTCAGCCAAACCTCCCCAAGTGTTGAATGATTTCGTTTGAAAGAGCCAGTGAAGCGTATTTACAGGGTTTTATGAGATTTTCCAGAATGATTTAATCTTATTGTGAACATTATTAATGAATAGCAACCCAATTTGGCTCTAATATCTGGGAATTCTTGCTACAAAACACGACGACTGTGACCCCCAACCTTAAGCAAACCTCCCTGGTGTTTTTGTGCTGCCTTCAGACTCAAGCAACTCCATTGCACGGGAGCCAGGATTCAGCACGCTCACACAAATTCAACTCTCCCTCCATTCACTGCCAAGCTCCTCACCATCTGTTCCCAAAACCAGTTTCCAGATTTGGAGAGATTTCAAGTAGAGTGACAAGTCGTCTATATAAACATGTGTACATTTGCATGCATGTGTATAGGTAGAAAGACTGTTGTATATATGTATACATGTACAAATTGTATTGGTTAACGTGGAAAGGAATATATGATTCAGATACAGGTTAATTTTTTATGCGCAGATCACTTAATATTGAAGTTTAACGTAAGGGAGGCATAATATATTGTGCGCATTAATGAAACCATGTATGAATAATGCACACTTAGTGAAAACGCAATTAAGTGTTGTCTTGTTTTTCATCTTTTTATCTTTACCATTAGATGAAACATAATAAAGTATATTTTAAACCTCAGGTTCTGTTTGTAGTATAGTCTATCAAAATGCCAAATCTTTGCTATGTGTGTTGCATTTAACCCAGGGCTGTTCGGACGCGCATAATTCTATACAAAACACACAGTCTTTTCGAGGGGATGGTGGGGGTGGGGAGGTTCTGCCGCCTTTGGAGCTGTTGAAGTTGTGAAAGAAAGACGGAAGAAAGCGGCATTGGAAACTGGTAGCACGATCTCCTTTGGATCCACTAATTCCCATCTCTTTGCTCTCATCCAATTAGTGCGGTGTATTAAGCGGTTTATCATCTCATACTCAGCTGTACAAAGAAACAAGCCGAACACTTTGCAATAGACTCTGTTCTCCTTTTACACCCTCAGGTACTTACATATTCTAGTGTGCAATGAATAATAGGGGAATAATAGAGCACTAATTCCCTCATCAAAGAATGCCTTGTCTGCGCTTTGGTGAAAACACTATTCCGATAAAAGAAAGCAATAAAGCTTAGCATAACAAAACGAAACCTACTTATTAGCTTAGTAGTAAATTAATGCAAAACCACTGGTATTCAACCAGGTTTGAAAACAGCCTCCCGCAACTTTATAATGCTTTATTGCTTAAGGAATTCAGACTTGAAATTTGAATCGGAGAGATGAGTTAATCTGGTAAATTCCAATAAACGTGTTTTCAAACGGCTGCTGTGATTTAAAGCTATTTATCCCACATGAAATGGGATAAATGACACAAAGCGATGTCCTACGGCAGCTAAAACGTGGAAATACTCCGCACGTTGGACATAATTCAGAAAAAGTCCAACTGATTCTGCGAGCATTTATGTATGATTTTGGGACGTAAACACGTCATTACGAACTGTTCCCTGCAATTCCTTACACATGTTGTGAATTATTTATGCTAATCTTTTCCATATAAAATATGCAAAAAGAAAATGTTAGAGACACCAAGAGAAGGTAGATTAATACACGTTAAATCACTAACCCATCTTTTCATATTGTGCTATGTCTACCGGATTAGATGTCGTATTTCAGATTTTCAGCATAAACAGTTTCTTTTCATTTTTTTATGCGTATTGGATGCAATACCTAAACGATACACGAAAAGCAAATCTAGGCGAGGGTCATGCAATCAAACGACTTTCCAGAATAACATATCTTGCATGGGAATGTATGAGATTGGGTTCGCCCCAGTGCTGCTTTGAGGACCTTAATTGAATTCAAATATTCCAACTGAAAGCTGCTATTCTGCAATGTTTTAGTTTCCATTTGGACGCATAGCTACACTTTTCAGCTATTCGTGACTGGCAACGTGGGGAGTTGACAGACAACAGTTACATAGAGGACGTTACATGTGAAAACGGATAAACAACCATTCCACAGTTGTGTATGGTGCTTGACTGGCAATGGGGCAGAGGTGATATTCCTTGAGTTTCCTTCAGAAGATCCCGCAATAACAATAAAGTACTGGAGAAACTCAGCAGATTCGGTAGCATTTGCGAAGACAGAAACTGAGTTAACTTTTGGGATCCAGCGTCAGTTCTTTGAAATTAGGACGTCGTATTAGCGAGTCCTATCTAATGTTCCTCTTCCATCAATCACAAAAGCCTTTCGATTGATTTGTGAGGGACGCTTCTATGTTATCCTGTTATAATTAAAACAGGCCTTTTGACTGGTAGTTGACCATCGGTCTCTCTGGTGGTCTTTTTTCTTAGTACCGTGGGATACAGTGAAGCATTGGCCTTGAATGTTCAGGACTATGTCCTCATTGTAGCACAAAGGGATAACATCGGTTGCCGAGAGTCCGTCATGAACAAAGTGGCTGTGTGCATCCCGGATTATTGCCTGGCCGGTCGGCTGTCTTTGGCTTGAAGTATATCTAATTATATCTTACGGTGAGATGCTGTTTTTTAAACTCTAAGCCAGGCATCGACCAGTTTAGCACACCTGATTCCACAAATCAAAACAAAACCAGAAAATGTTGGAATACTGAGCCGGTCTGACGGTGTAAATAGTGAAACGCTTTAGTTCTGTGACATTGCGCTGGAATCATTAGGGCCATTATGGTCGACTAGTTCAAGGTTTTAACATGTGACATTGGTAGAACACAAATATTTTTTGGTTAGAGTCACAAGTTGAAACATGGACTTTATAAATGTGAGATAGCATTCATCCCAGTAAGTTAAGAACACTTCAGTTTATCTTTTTTTTAAAAAAGCCTGGGTTTGGGAGCACAGCACTGTGTTTTAAAATACGTCAATTTCAACTTGACCAAGCAATCAGACTGAGGTGAAGATACTCCTACAAAATGACTTCACAACTAACAACCAATTCAATGTGTCAGTTCGATACTGTTGACTTCAGACAGCGAGTAACTTTAGGATCTTAAGTAGGGACGTGGCTGGAATTGCATCACAATTTAGAATAAAATGATAATGACTTTATATCATGAGTTAAGTAAAATTTAAGTAAAGGAAAGGTAAGTTAGTTACTGTTATTAATTTTCTAGCGTCGTGTAGTCAAAGTACATTATTACTACATCCTTACAATTGAGTTTTAGTCTTAAAACTGAAGGGATACAAAAGTAGCCAAACATTTGACAGCAGATTGTCAGCGAGAAAAATTATTAAGGACCTGATACATTTTGATACAAATTATACAACAACATAGGGAGTTTGCCAACATAAACTTTTTCTTCCACTCTGTAAAATTGTCCATCCCCAACCAAGCTCACCACTTTTACTTCTGAGTATTTCATTTTGGTTGGTCCATGCTTCACATTTTATTTCAAAATATTTTCCAGTAAGTCTTAAAGTATACTAGCAATATGTTTCAACAGTTTAGTTGTTTAACTTTGATCAATCTTTAATAAAGTAAGCTATAATGCAAATATCTTCTAATGTCTTTTTTCTAAATTCAAATGTTCACAAACTTTGTCATTGTTGGTTTTTTTTGTGGCTTGTGGGATTTGCATTGAAGTGTCATATATATGCTCTGTGGAATGTTCAAACAAGACTTCTCCATTTCAACATTTGAGACAATAGGATCCTATCTAAGATATCTAAGATGCCTCTCTGATGAAGGGTCTAGGCCTGAAACGTCAGCTTTTGTGCTCCTGAGATGCTGCTTGGCCTGCTGTGTTCATCCAGCCTCACATTTTATTATCTAGGATCCTATCTAAAATTGTTTTTTGGAGCACACGTTTATATTCGAGGGCACTTCTATTTAGATACTAACAGGGAATAATGGCCCTTTCATCACAGTTACCAAGTGACCACTCTTGTTCAGAAAAGAATAACATTTACTGTTAGTAGTTTAAATTTTTAAGGCATTCTCACTCTGTAACCAATTTAGATAGAAAAAAAGATCAGCTTGGTCATTATAGAAGGAAGTCAAAAGTCACATGACACCAGGTGTAGTCCAATAAGTTTGTTTGAAATCATAAGCTTTTGGAGTGCAGCCCTTCATCTGGTGCAATAAAAGGAGAGTATACAGACACAGAGTTTGTAGGCAGAGAGATGAAGGGCGGAGAGTTTCTAGTGTTGTGTGATTTTGGCTTTGTCCGTCCCTGTCCAACACCAGCACCTCCACATTATATAACAAAACCATTGGAGATCTTGTCCCAAATGTCCCAACTTCTGAGTCTGAAGCTTTGGAGTGTAAAAAAAAAATCCATGTCTCAATGGCAAGGAAGTTGCATTCATCATAAAACCAAGCAACTTGATTAGCTATTGATAAAAACTTCCAGTGTCTGCCATAGACAGATCAGTAACAGTGGAAGATGTTTGTTGTCACCTACATAATGGAAAGAAATCAGAGATTCTACCATCACAAACCATATCCCCAGGCCGCAACATTCAAGTAAAAGTGCATGATCCTCAGATTTTTTGGTGGCCTTTTGCACCATATTGGTAACAGCTTAACATTTGACTCCCATCCTAGCTATGTTCAATTTGGCGTTGAACTTCTCAAAGACTGTGGTACTGTGGGTTGGGCATACTTTCTGACAAAGAACTCAAGAAGAAGATGAAAGATGTGAGAAACCATGGAATTTCCGTCATTCCTGGAGTTTCACTGAAATAAACTTATGAGCAAGGACTAAGTTCAAAACAGCTTGCTTCTAGTTATTTGTTATCGCGCTTAGGAGATTTACTGCAATCAACCTAAAGGATATTTATCTCTACATGGACATCTTCTATTGTATTGCAAGCTCTTGAGATTTTGTGGTTATATGAAGTATTACCATTGCAACATCTTCCATTTCAGTCATAATTCTCCTCCCAAAATATTTTATGTTATCGCATCTTATCTACACTTGGAGTTTTACAACATTTATAATTAGACAGCACTTGGCACATCAGAAGTCCTTGTAAGAATCCCTGGTTCAGGCGATACAAGTGTTGATGCTCATAGTGGATCCCAAACTCTTGGCATCTTAATTGAACACCAGGCACTGTATTGGCCTGAAAACAAACATTACGACTCAATTTCCTTTGATTCCTAAAGTATTCTCCAAAATAAAAATGGGAGCATCAATAATAATTTGGTAAGTCAACACTGACAAAAGAAATCATGATTCACAGCCATTTTGAGTCATATACTGGCACAGTTATTGGGTCAGAGTTTCAGGGAAATCTAGCATTGTTGACTATTAAAAAGGAATAATTCCTTGCCAAAGGGTTTTTTATGTTTGGTGTCTTTCAGCAAACTCTCCATTAACAAATCTTAGGATGCAAATGGAAGAAATTATGTATGCTTTATAAAAACTTGGTTCTAAATCATGCAAGACTGCTCATGCTTGATATGCCCACCATTTTTTATTAATTGACATAGCCTTGAAACTGATTTGGGGCAAAAATAGAGCAGAAATTTTGCTTTTGAGGTGGAGAAATCACTAGTTTATAAATCATTCTCTAGGTTCACCCTTCCCTACCTTGGTGATCTCCCCATGCCTTATATCACTGTGCTCAACCTATGTCTAAGGTCTTAATCCAAGGCTTTTGACTTTTTTCAAATTACCCACACTTAATGACAATGACATAACAGTGTAAAGGGCCAAACTCTTTTATGTATGTCAAGAGTGCTGCTATATAAGTGCAAAATATAGTTGCTCCAGATAGAACAAGATTTAGCAAATCTCACATGGTTGTCTGTTGTTGGAATGCGATCTTTCAGTATGCAAAGAGCATGCATGTGCAAAAACACTTATGTTGCTGCCAAGTGATGGATCAGTTGCCTTTCAACCACAAGGATAGTTCAAATGGTCTTCCCTTGTGTACTCAGTGACATGGCGGCTGCTGAGGGCCAGGCAGGGGGTAAGTTCTCAGTGCTGACAGCATTACCTGTCTAAGTTCAAATTCAGCTGCTAACTCTCTCTCCCTGTCCCCAGCACAAGGAGCTGCCCAGCTGTGCTTCTCAAAAGCCATATCTACTTTACCAGCCCTTGCATTGCTTGTGGCCTTTGCTCCCACTCCCAGCCTATATTCCCAATTCAAAATGCTTAGTCCCAGGCTAAATCAGATTTGTGAAAATTGGCTTTAGCAGGACTTTCTGCAAATGCAGACAGTGACACTATCACACACAAACAGTGGTGTCGTGTACAAAATCACCTTGGCTTTGTTATCCATTGCCAATAACCGACCTCACTGAATCTGTTTGTGTACGTTCAGGTGGGGTCATTTTCACGTCCAACTTTGTGCTCAGATCAATTGCTCCAATCTCAGAAATTGTCCTTTGAAATTGGGTAGATTGCGAGATCATAGATCAGAATCCCGAAAGTGTAGAAACAGACCATTCAGCCCATCATGTTCACACTGACCATCTGAAGAGCATCCCACACAGAGCCACACCCCTACCCTATCCCTGTAACACTGTATTTACCCTGGCTAACCCACTTAAGCCTGCACATTATGGGTAATTAAGCATGGCCAATCTGCCTAACCTACATACCTTCACACTGTGGGAGGAAACCTGACCACCCAGAGATATCCCATGCAGACACAGGGAGAATGTGCAAACTCTACACTGATGTAATGAATGAGTCATCTGCTAGTATTTTGAACCTAGTTACCTTCATCTATTGTTTCAAGAAAACATTTCCCCACAGACAAACTCGACTGACATAATAAATTACAAGTACTTCATAACTCAGGATTATCATTGCCATTTCTTTTGCAGAAATGGGAAAATGCTTGGACCAAATCCCAAATATGCTATTTTGACTGAATTTAAATGCCCTGGCTAAAATGGCTCAGGTTTAAGTCTAGATTAAAGCATGTTGCATTCCTATTGCTTTCTTGCTCACAGTCACTTCTGTCTATCAATAATACAGCAAGTGGGGAAGACATTACACAGACTTCCAACCCTTAGAACCATTGAGACCATTAAGTGGACAATTATGGGTCTCATTGCTTCTGGGCCATTACTTCACGCAAAGAGCATTGGTTAGCTGGAACCTTTCACTGTGCAGCTGCTCACAAGCAGAAACTGGCTCCTGCCTTTGTATGATCTACCATCACCATTGAAGTCAACCCACCTTGCCACCAAGATTGTAATCCTGCCTTGGCCCTTCCCTTTTGTCATTGAAACCCATCCTCCACACTGTCTTGTCTCTTTGAAGGATGGTGGAAGCAGTAACAGGGCAGGGAAAGTGTGTGTGTGTTGGGGCATAGGGGTGCAGTTTGTGTGTGGTGGGACATGGGGACGTTCTCCTGCCAGGCCTATCTAAAATCTGAGACTGACTATTAAGACTAGGCTCTATCATTCTTCCTCTTCAGGGATCCTCAACCTCAAACTTAATCAGATTGGCTGGCAGCTTGCTAAAGCAGAACTGACACCTTAATGGCAGAGTGGATGTCCCAATCTGAATCATTTACAGTTATTCTTGGTGTACAAGGTACTATCATTGGGGGCAGCTGAGTTTCAGGTGATGACTGAATTTCCAGTCAAGGTGACAGGGATTACAACACCCCATAAAATCCAGCCACCTCTTCTCTTATTAGGGCAGGTGAGTGGTTTATCAGACAGCAACATAACCACTTGAATGACATATTCAGACATGGATAGATTGATGTTTTTGAAAACACAAAGACACACAATTTGTCTGGTGACCAAAAATTAGGATTACACGGGCTGGATACACCTGTGTGTGAAAAGTGAATGCTTCTGTTTTGCAGAACATGATTTCAACTATTTGAAATACAAGAAGTTCCTCAGGGTTCTAGAGTTCTAGCTAGAGTTCTGTGCTCTGTTACAGACAGTGCTAACTGTGGTTGAATACAACCAGGCATCTGTGAATTTGGTTTCCACAACTGTCTTTGTTTGCACTAGATGCGACTCCAGTTGCTGGGACATTTTCTGTCAGACTCTTTTTGGCATCAATCAGAGTGGGGCTCCTGGATGCAATACTTGGTTTCTAATGTTTTAGAGTAGATTTGAAGCCTGGTTTGTGGATGTTGTGGTTGGTTGGCTCACCAAGCTGGTTCGTTGTTCCGCAGATGTTCCATCGGAGGCTGTACTGATGATGTTACCCATCAGCATAATGGAACATTTGTGGAACAGCAAACCAGCCAACCACAACACTTGGTTACATGCTGCCTAGATGTAGGCGCTCTCACTTTACATTCTTGATATTAAGTTTGGACCAGAGCTGTCATGAGGATTGGAGCTGAGCAGCGTGATCCATTTTGAATAGGGATGTTATATCGGCAGTTTTCTAATCCTCTGGAAAATTTCCAGAATCTATGATTTCTTGAAGGATTACCACCTCTACATTCACTGTCTCTCTGTGACTACTCCCTTTAAAATCCTCGGATGCAACCTATTAGCCTTTAGCCTCATTCATTTCCTTAATACATTTTTTTCTAGTGGTAGCTTTTACATTTACATCCTTCGCGCTTTAGCACCTTGATTATTTCAATTTTTGGAATGTTATTAATGTCCTCCATTGTGAAGGCTGAAGCAAATCATGTTAACTTTTGCCATTTCCTGCTTCCCCATTATTATTTCCCACCCTCATTCATTAACAGGTAAATATTCCTGCTTCAATATTTAAAGAAGTTTTTGCGATCTGTTTTTATATTACTTGCTAGTTTTACCTCCAATCTTCTCTCTGACTTTTCCAGAATGTAACAATTTTTGAAATATTATCATGCGTGTATCCACAATCTGAGATGTGTGGCTGACCTGAAATGCCACCTCTTGTATTCATTGGTAAAGCCTTTAGTTACCTCAGGACATTGACTTGAAAGACATTTGGAGAGTTGCATATTAATGAATCAAAAAACCTGCATGTGCTTTCAAACTAATTAAGGAATTAACAGGTGGGAGTCAGCCAGCCAATTTAAGGTCAGTAAATACAGTTGCATCGCTTTTATAATCCTTTGATCTTATACTTATAAAATTCTGTGTCTTGATACTTCCTCTCTCTTCACACCCGAGGAAGGGGCAACGCTCTGATATCTTGTGTTCGCAAATAAACCTGTTGAATTATAACCTGGTGTCGTGTGAATTTTGACCTTGTCTGCTATCCGAGTAACGAGTACTTTTAATTTCCAAGGATGCAACTTATTGCACTTCAGCCCCATTAGTCTCTCTACTACTTTTTTCTCTAGTGATAAAATTGTATCAATTCCTCTGCAAACCTCATCCTCTTCCGCTCATTCATGTTTTTGTAGCTTTGGAATGCTATTAGTGTCCTCTACCATTCAATTCTTTTGCTATTTCTTGAGTCCCTGGCTTCATTCTCCAAGGTGCCTGTCTTCCTTCTTATGTATTTAAAGAAGTTCTTACTGTCTGTTTCTATATTACCTGTTTAATAAAATGTTTACAACTTTAAATAACAGCCATAGTTCTGACTTAAAGTAGAGCGACATGAATTTAAGGATCTGAAGATGACATTATATTGTGCCCTGAAGAATTCCTGTGGCACTACTTTCCTGTATTTACAAAGACCTCAATTGTGCAGCTGAAACATATGTTTTTCCGTCATTTAGCTGCATCAATTGAGTTTGTGCTGTAGTTCCACAGGGTTGAGGGGAAAGGCTGGAGAGTTTACTAGCTGATTTGTTCAGCAGAGAGCTGGCACATATACACTAAGATAAATGGCAGCCTCATATGCTGCTGTAACCATTCTATGATTCCACAGAGTTCAGAAACAACAACTAATTAAATTTAGTCTTTTACTGCTTGCTTGGGCAAATCAAGCCCCATGCTAAGATTTTGAGAAAGAGCTAAAGATATGGTTTAGCATGAAAGCTTCCACTTAACAGGCAATACTTATCAATGCAAATGATTGAGCAAAGAATCAAATCTCTTATAAGAAATAATATAACTCTTCCATATAAAACTTGAATGAATGAATGTCCTAAACTAGTTACGAGATGAAATGATTCATGATTTAGAGAAAAAAAATGTATTAGTTCTAATTGTGGGATTTTTGCAAGACAAATTTAGGGCTGATTAAAGCAATTGTTCCTTGAAATTATAGCACTTACAACTAGGTACTGAAAAGTAATCGCTGAACAAGATTACCACATCCTGTACCAATCTGCAATAAACCTCTAATTAGGCTACTAATGGAAGTTTGTTGCTTCCAATTTATTTCAAAGTCTACAGTAAGATCAATGTTTAGTCAACATGACGAGCTGTTCTATGTATAGCTCTTTTAGATCTCAAACTTTCAATGCTGTTCCAGAATACCTTCTGCAGTCATGACAATTTAAAAAAATGACAATGTCCAACCTTTGCGATTTTCGTTCATTATACTGTAAACAAAATATTAAAACCACATTAGCCTATTGATTAAAAAGATGCTCAGCAGTCAATAATTCATTATGACGAAGGGACTCAAAAGCTGTACTACTGTCTCTGCTTAAAAATTGTTTATGATTTTTCTTCAACTACTTAATAAAACACAAGTTTGCAGTTAACATTGTTTAATTACAGACTATTAGTGAAGTCTTTTACTGCAATATCACTGATTTCAACTTCTGACTCTCAAGCGTATGTTCATTGTGTGTTAATTCTACCACTATGCAAATTTCAAATATATTTGGATTGATTTTCCAAATGTGGGCGAGGCTCCCTGCTGGTAACATGCATTTGTGAAATTGGTACCTTTGTATGTAATACCATGAGTCACTTAAATCTGCTCAGAAAACTAATACAATTGCTGTGACTACTACTACTTGAATATTTGATGTTTCTTTTAAGGCAATCCCTCGCATCTCATTGTGGCTAGTAGTTTGTCTATACGGCACATAATGTAAGGACACAAAACCCAAGAACTAGGTTCATAGGAGTGATCACCGCACAGCCCGTGGAACCAAAGTCGCATTTTCATATGCACAACACCATGCCTCATGTTGTGTGGTGAAATTAAATAGGATAGATTTAGAACAGATATAGCATATCAAATCTAGATATGATGCAGTAGAATTGGACTGCATGACAATCTGCAACCTCATGCCCTAGCATATTTCTTACCCATTATCCTGATTATTACAAAGTCAGGAAACCAATCCTGACTAAGCGAGATGCACAGAAGAGCATGCTAGAAGCACCATGTATACCTGAAGAGACCCTAGTCTGGTGAGGTTACAATACAGGACTACACACATTAAAAAGGACAGGCAGCGTGTGATAAAGTGTTAAGTGGTCTCACAATCACTTGATCAGATCAAAGTTCTGGAGTGCTGAATTATCCAGTTTTTAATGGCAATGGTCAATTAAACAACAAATAGGAAAAGTAGGCTCCAATAACATTTCTACCCTCAATGACGGCTGAAACCAACAAGTACAAAACATTGAAGTGTTTGCAACCATCTTCTGCCAGAAGTGCTAACTGGATGGTTGATTGCTCCCTCTTCCCAATATAGAGATGTTCAACCAGATATCAGTAAAGGGCTGAGTGCACTCAACAACAGCAAAGGCCATAGGTCCTGACAATACCTGGTTGCAGTCCTGAAAACTGTACTCCAGAACCAGGCACTCCCCTAGCCAAACTATTCCAGTACACCTACAATACTGGACAATATTTGACAAAGTGGAAAATTGCCCAGGTATATCCTGCCCCAGCAAGTAAGACAATTCCATTGCACCACGCCACTCAATTATTTGAGATGAAAGGTGCTATTAATATAGAGGATGAAAAATGTTCTCATCAATAACCTCTACAGTTTGAATATCTCCAGTGCACCCAGGTGCAGGCCTACAAAAAGCTGAATTCAGGGGTAAGGTGGCAGATGTTCGAACAGAATTTGACTGCAATTCGTATCTTGTAATATTGGTAAACATAGAGTCAATACCAATCAGTAGGAAGACTTTCCTCCACTTCACCTCTAGCACAAGAAGAAGATGGCTATGATTGTTGACAGCTAATCATCTCAACGTATCACTGCAGAAGTTGCACAGGGTTGTACTGTGCTCAATCATCTCCATCAATGACCTGCCCTCAAAGTCATCAGTAGGAATACTTGCTAATGCTATTCATTCTATTCGCAACTCTTCGGTTATCTACTGATAACTGTCAAACAACATTCATGTCACACAACAGCCATGCAATGGTCACTTCCAAAAAGAAAAATTCTAAGTCCCACTTCTTAACATTCAATGGCCACTACTATAATCAAATTCCTCCTGCTGTCAACAGATAGAGTTAACCATTGATCAGAACATTAACTGAAGAAGCCCAAGGAATACTGTGGCTACAAGACATCAAAAGCTGGGAAATCTACAACAAACATCTCAGTTCTTAACTCCTCAAAGTTTTATCACCATCTCGGAAGAAAGTCGGGGTGTGATAGAATAAGAGTCTAATGATGATCATGAATCCATTGTCAATTGTTGGAAAAACCCATCAGGTTCACTAATGACCTGTAGGGAAGGAAACTGCCATCCTTACCTGGTCTGGCCTACATGTGACTCCAGACCCACAGCAATGTGGTTGACTCTTAACTGTCCTCTGGGTAATTAGGGATGGGCAATAACTGATACCTAGCCAGTTAAGCCCTCATCCTGTGAATGAATAAATTAAAAACTGCCCCGATACCTGGATGAATGCAGCTCCCATGTCACTCAAGTTCAATACTTTTGATTGGCACACCATTCATTGCCAGTTCAAACAACATTTGAAACGCTACACACCATTCAGGACAAAACAAGTCATTTGACTGGCAACACATCCTCAAACATTCACTGCTTTTACTACCAACTCACAGTAACAGCAGTGTGCATCATCTGTAAATGCACTGCAGAAATTCACCTTCAGGTCCTTCAAACTCACACTCTACCAGCTCTACGGCCAAAGGAAGCAGATTTGTGGGAACATCAACAGTTGCAAGTTCCTCTCTAAGCCATTCCCCATTCTAATTCATTGGCTGATTTGATTGATTGTCACGTGCAAAGTACAGTGAAAAGCTTTGTTTGGAAGCAGTACAGACAGATCATAGTAAGCAAGGACATACAGATCATAGGATGTAAAACTTGGACAGAAAAGGGCATATGGGTTACAACGCACAGGACACGTGCTAGGCAAGGTCAACAGTAACAAGATCAGCATTATTTGAAGTTGGAGGGTTCGTTCACTAGTCTAACAACAGCAAGGAAGCTGTTCATGAACCTGCTGATGCGTGTGTTCAAGCTTGTGTATCTTCTGCCTGACAGAAGAGATTGTAGGACAGCATTGCCATGGTAGGATGGGTCTTTGATAATTTTGATAGCCTTTCTGCGGCAATGAAAGATGTAAATGGAGTCCGTGGATGGGAGGTTGGCTCCTGCAATAGTCTGGACCCTTGTGTAGTTTCTTACAGTCCTGGGCAGAGCAGTTGCTGTACCAGGCTGGAATGTACCCAGACAGTATGCATTCTGTGGTGCTGCTGTAAAAGTTGTTGAGAGTCCTCATGGACATGTCAAATTTCCTGAACCACCTGAGGAAGATGAGGCATTGTTGTACATTCCCGACTGCTGCATTTGTGTGAGAAGTCCAGGACAAGTTGTCTGTTATTGAGAGTCCTAGGAACTTGATGCTCTCCACCCTCTCAATCTCTGCTCTGTTGCTCCGGATTTGTCAGGGGGTTTTCCCTCTTTTCTTCCTGAAGTCAACAATCAATTCCTTATTGATATGGAGATACATCATTTCTCCTTTAGTGTTGCTGTGTCAAAATCCTGGAATTCCCTTGCTAAAAACACTGATGTACTTGCACTAAATGGACTGCAGTAGTTCAAGAAGGCAACTCGTCACTACATTTTCAAGGGCATTTAGGGATGGGCAATTGCTGCTGGCCAAGCCAGCAGGGCCCACAAAGAAACATAGAAAATAAGAGCAGTAAGACATTCAGCCAATCAAATCCATTCCACCATTCTACATGATTACTGCAGATCCTCTACCTCAGTGTCATACTTCCATTCCTGGTACCTTCAGCCACTAGATATCGATTTCTTTCTTAAACATTGTCGATGACTTGGCCATCACATACTTCTGTGATAGAGAATTCGACAGGTTCACCATCCTGTCGAAGAAGTTTGCCTTCATCGGAGACCAAAATGGATGGCCCTATATCCTGAGCTGTAGCCCCTTGTTCTGGATCCAACGTTCAAGGGAAACATAATCCCACATTGAGTCTGTCAAACCTGGTCAGAACTTTAAATGTTCCAATGAGATTACCTCTCATTTTTCTAAACTGTAGTGAATGCAGGCTGGTCAATTCAATTTTTCCTCATTCAACAAGTCCGCCATCCCTGAAATCAGTTTGATGAACCAGCATAGCATCTCCTGTCCACCATCCCATAAATGAGAAATAAATTCACCATCGACAGGAAACACTTTAGCAACCTCCAAAGGATTCTTTGCCTGTACCTTTCGGCTCTGGACCATGAGCAGCTAGAAGGACAGAGGATAGCATCAGACATATAGAAACACTATTACTTCAAGGACACACCATCCTGACTTGGAAATATATTATTATCCCTTCAAAACTGCCGGCTCCATATCCCAGAATTTTGTAACAGTATAACAATAAAATATGAACTTTTCATGACAGAAATGCAGTGGGTCAGGAAGGGTCCTTACCACACTTTTAGAGCTATTAAAAAATGGGGCAAGTAGTGTGGAGCTTGCTAGTGATGCTGACATCACACAAATTAATATTTAAGGAAGTAATTTAGAACAAATTTGGTCTGTTGTTTTTCTACCACCATGAGTTTAGTTAAATCCTAGTCTACTTCTCCCTCTCATACGTTTTCAATACTTTTTTTTTCTCTCCTCCTCTCACCACCATCTACCTAATTCTCTTTTGAAGAGTGAATGGACTCTGCATTTTTAGATTCTGACCACACTCATTGCAAATAAAGCCTTTTTCCTTGTAGCAGTAATTATCAAATATCAGAAAACCATACAAAATGTTAGCTGTTTATAATACTGCAGATTAGAAGAATTTGTTTTAAACAAAAGGATTTGAAGAAACTAACAGGGAAGCCAACAATGTTGCTGCTGTTTATGAATGTAGGAAAATCATACAGATTTACAAACAGAATTAACAAAAGATAATCATGTATTCAAACATTCATAATGTGACAAACCATTTCAGAAACAAAGTATAGTAAATTTTATTCGAAAAATGCCAGAATTGTACACTTTAAAAAAAACTCATAAAATACATTAGCTATAATCTTTTTTTTAAAAAAGACACAATGGATATTTAGGAATCTTGGAGAGCACTGAAGTTTGAAGTGACTTGGCCAGACATTGCCGTACTAGCTTCATTCATTGCCAGCAGCCTATTTAAAAACTGGTTGTGTTTGTCTGTTAGTTCTCCAATCCAATGTACTCCAGTCACTTCAATAGATTGTTCAGATTTTGGTAAATGAGACCCATTGTTCCACGTTGCAGTAAGTGTACTCCACAGTGATCCCAACCATTCTCATTTCTTAGTCCACTGACTCCACAGATCACTCCTTTAAAAAAGACTACCATCAAACTGAACACTTCTTCCCCCAGCCAGTTTATAATAAATTGCTTTCATCCTATTATGTGTTTAATTGATGTTTTGATAGAAAAGTAGATGACAACAAAAACATTAACAATTCTATGTACTAACATTGTTCAGCCCTCTTCTAATACTTTTGTTCTTCAAATTTCCTCCTCCACATTACCTGGGTCAAATTCCAGGGCTATTCACATTTTTGCATATCAAATCGAAAGAGTACTCTTGCTACAAGCAGCTGCAGACATCTCAAAAAACATTAGCATTAACCATTTTGTTAATTTCTGCAATACCAACATAGCTGATCTAGCTTCAAAAAAGTGTAGTGACAGTGTCTTCTTCATTTACTGATTGTACTGAAGGCTTGGAAAAGTTTGCTCAGGTTCACTTCGGAATAGCTGCTGGAAGCCAGCGCATCATCAACAACTCCCCTTAGGCTCTTAAACACCAAACAGTATTCCTGATCTTTATTTCCAAAACGTTTCTTCACCAAATCTGGAAAAAGGAGAGGAATAAATTTTACTTGAGTAGCTCTCAATGTTTTATTTTGGATTTCAAGTACAAAAACCCCTTAAACATATAATAAAATATTTATTATAATATTATTTTGGCTATCAATATAAAAGAAACACCATCCAAGAAATGAAATAAGAGGTCTGATATTACGGCAGACCCAATTTAAACTCTGTTTAAGTGAGTTGATTTTGAGTGAGTTAAAATTGATCTTGTTATAGATAGGCTGTGCACTTGCATAAGGTGTAGATCAGACGTTTGTGCAGTACTGCATATATTTCACCTAACTGACACAAGGACACTTTTTGCATCACCAGAATACAGAACTGGCAAAGACATTTCCACTAACAAGATCTTTAGTTTAGTAAATATTTAAGCCGAACATTGTGAAAGTTCCATTGTTCTGGAAACGGGGAAACTTCAAGTTTAGTTTGTTATGAATGGAATTAAGAAAACTTGAGAGGGTTCTTCAAATGCCAAGACACTAAATTTAATAAGTACAGGTCATGCAGGAAGACAGAAAATTTTTTATTTAACCAAAATGGTAAGAGTTACATAATACATGCCCACGAAAAGATTAAAAAAAGTAGATCATAAAAATGATTTTCATAGACAATTATGTAACTTCACAGCAGGAATGAAAGCCTCATTGATTGATATGTTTGAATATTTGGCTAAAATGAACTTTATTTATGTAAAAAGTGCAACAGACTGGTTTAAATCCAGTGTCCTTTCCTTGTTCCCATTTAAATTGAACTGAAATGGTTAAAATTATTTCAGATATATTTGTGAATTCATACCTGCAAAGATTAGCCCACTTGGCATTTAAAATGGTTGCATTTTTTGTTAGAATATGAAATGTGTAAATTTAAATGTTAAACATGTGCACTGCAGAATTCCAATTACAGTACACCCACAATCTAAAGCAGAAAAAAGTGACAGGGCTATATATTCAATATTTGTTCTTGTAACACCACACACAAAAAAATTGTTCTAAACTCCTCTAAACTGCAAAAGTACAATTCCAACTCTGCAAAACATGATATATGACAGGCTTGTACCTACTACAGCACTGAAAGAACATTCTGTGCCCTCAATTTATGTACAGACTTGGCTCTATTGCAGTACAGACTGTTAGATTTGTAGCTTAATAAAAAATGATTTAATACGGTTTCTTCTCCAACATAGAAAATGTTACAATGGACTCATCAAATCTCAGTCAGAGAATAAAGTTCATTTAGAGCTGTAGACAGAGCAGAAATCATTTGAGAAGGTACAAAATGAAACCAGGTGGAATGAGCTCCCTGATGTGTTTACCTGCCCTTTTGATGGGATATTGACTTTTCCCACCAGGCTAGTTGGGTAAGGGAGTATTTAGCTGCCAGAGAACAGTATTTCTGATGACTGCTGTATTTGCTGCATTTCCTTGAGGGAATATTTTAATCCAGTAGGCAATACACTATACAGCCATTAATAGTGGAGCATTGGAAAGATCTGGGAGACTTAGGAATATGTGCTAGATCTCTTACTAAAAGTGGCTTTTGACTGCCCTGACAGGAGAAATATTAATGTAGGTTGAGCAGTGTTGGTGGTGGGAGTGGGTGGAGTTAGAAGGGGAGAGAAATTGGATTTAAGAGAATTCAAAGTGCCAACATCTGAACGTACTTAACGCTACACATCCTAAATTGTTGAAATCAACAGAAAGTATGAATTGTATAGTTACTGAAAGACATTTAGACATCTCACTACACCCCCACCCATTAACAACAAATTTAAAAATAAAACGGTAAAATATTCAGCAATATTCCAAGTCCTGTCTCTCATACGCTATTGGGAATTGACGCATAATCAAGTTGATTTACCTAGGAGTGTTCAAGTTACTGAAGAAAGCTGACACATGCTGTAACCCCGATGTCACACACAACTAAGAGATCAAGGCATTAAAAATTAAAAACTGCAGGCAAACAAAATCCCACGAGTTTTAGAAACTGTACCAAAGATTTAATTTGATGCATTATCATTGACATGCTACAGTTGTCACTATCCAGAGCCTAGTAGGGCGTATTTCCTGGATACCTGAAGCACCATGTGTAGCGCTCCTCATTTCTAAGTATTGAGAATCGGTCTAAAGGTGTTTTAGCAGTTCCTTTTTTTTCAAAGTTTTAAAAATAGGCTAGACAGGCTGGCACATTTTTCATTGGCTTGACAGAGGTTGAGGGGTGGCTTTATAGAGGCTTATAAAATCAAGAGGGGTGACGTTACAGTGGCTCATAAAATTATGAGTGGCACAGATAAGGTGAATAGCAAAGAAACCCCACCACCAGGGACATATTTTTAAAGCAAGAGTACAAAGTTTTAAAAAGGACATGAGGAACAACTTTATTCACAGAGTGGGTCGTGTGTGGTTTGAACTGCCCAAGGAAGTGGTGGATGTACGTAAAGTTATAACATTTGGATAAGTACATGAATAAGAAAGGTTTGGAGGGATGTGGGCCAAATGCAGGCAAGTGGGACTAGTTTAGCTTGGGAACATGGTTGGCATGGACTACTTAAACCAAAGGGTCTGTTTCCATGCTGTATGACTCTATATCTGTTTTAAAATATATCCTAGACAATTATATCGACAGTTTTATATCTTTATTTTGGCTAGAAGTGTAAGTGTCAGTGGTGATAAAGAGAGAAGGAAGACTAAACTAAATGTAAACACAAAGAGGAAACATCAATTTAGTCAGTTTCAACAGAATTGTAAGACTACTAAATCATACATATCAAGCCACACAGCAATAAAGGATTTGTTTGCTAAGAACATCAATATGTTTTGCTGTGACCATTAATGAACATGAGGTTCAATATGAGGTAATCAGGACATGATGATAGAAATAGGTAATAAATGGAATTTTTATTCTTACGAAGTCCTAAACCATGAGCACAGTCTTAGCATATTAAATTCCAAGCAAACTAAATTGCTAAGAAAATGGAATCTTGGTTAAAGTTAGTTTACTTTTGAAATAAGCCACCTCCTTTCTGTTGAAGCAAATCTCCCAAAGTGATTATGAAGTCAGCTTGAGTAGTCAATCATTAACAATGCTTGGAACTTCAGGCCTGTCTGGTTAAGGGTTTAAATGATAATTAAGCCTATAAATCAATGGTCAACTGGTTTTGAGCTTTCACCATCAGATATGGCGTGTTGCAAGTACTTCCAACTCAGTGACACTGTTTACTTCCTTGTTCAACTCTTCAACTTTCAGAACATAGAATATGTTGCCTTCTATGATACCAAACTACAAATAATACTAGCTCTAGTCTGCACTGAGTTCAGCACCAAAGTGTAATAAACTTAGGTGCTGTGTTCAAGGAATCTTGGCATCTTCATGAGAACATGCTCAGAGACAAACCATCATAGTAACTAGTTGCAAATCAAGCCAAGTTTCATTCTGGTATCTGAATTGTCCAATATTACCAACAGCACAAAGCCTCAACATAAAACTCTCACTGTTCATGTTCATGGCTTCACTCTCCCCAGCTCTGTATCCTCCTTCAGCCGGTAATACTTTAAGATCTCTGTGCTTCTCAATTCTGGTATGTTTTATCAGTGTAATTCCAACCGCCCAAGCCCTAAGCTCTGAAATTCTATACCTGTGCCCTGCTTTCTTTCATTCATTAAAATTACCTCTTTACCCAAGGTTTCCATCACTTACTTTAATATTGACTCTTGTAGCCCAACATGAGATTTTGTTTGATAATGCTCCCAAGGGATGTTTTAACTGCATTAAAAATGCTACTTAAATACAGGCATTTCTTCTGCCTGAAGAGGTGTTTTTATTGATGGTTTTTGGAGCATCGCATATTTTGTCATAATAATACCAAGGAACAATTTGAAAATATTTGAAGCAGAGTTACAGTTTCAACGAGAAAGCAGGGTAATGGCATTTGATTTGGGTTACTCTGGTGAAAAGTCAGAAGTCAAGATTCCTTTTTCTCTCTGATGTCCTGAGCACAAACCTATTCCTGATCCAACATCAACAATAAAAAAATTACCTCCTCATCATCACACTTATCTGTAGGACCTTGCCGTACACAAAGTGGCTGTCATATTTTCTTAAATATTACAAAAGTGAGTGACAACACATCAAAGAAGCTGCTTCATTGGCTGTACAGCACCTTGGGACAACTTGACATCATGAAACATGTTATATAAATGGGAGGCAATTCTAAAGATGAATTTCTGCAAAATAAGTTTGTCATTCTCCAAAATCCTTACATGACCAGTGTAGGGTTATGTTGGAATAGTTATATTCAAACAGAAGTGAAATGTTCCTAAGATTGCTTCGGAATTAAAGGGCCATTCATCAAGAGAAAATCTAGTCTGATTTTTTTTGGGATTCATTTCATACGATATCAAGATGTTGCAATGAAAATGCAAGGGAGCTCTATTTCAATTGCTTTTATATTTAGCATGTTTATGCTCTTCTCCACAGTCAAGTGAGTAGGAATTTCAGATATAATCAACCTTATTTTTAAGCCCTGAAAATCAGTTTAATATTTATCTTTAGGTCGCCACTAAAAATGAACTTCATCCGCATTAAGGTCTGTAATTGCATTTTGAGTCTCAAGCTATTATCCATTAGGGGTTTTATTTCAGTTTGACAAATGTGGACTGGCTGTTGACTCTGTTCAACAAGTTGGCAGAACGAGAACTCCTTGGCTGTTTAATGGGCTGGACGGATAGGGGACTGATGTACATCAATGCAGAGAAATGCAAGGTAGCATTCTTTTGGGAACAGCAATAAAGTAAGAACATAATAACTAGGAGCAGGAGTAGGCCACTCGGCCCCTCGAGCCTGCCCTGCCATTTGATAAGATCATGGCTGATCTTTTTGAGACTCAACTCCACTTACCCAACCACTCGCCATAACCCTTAATTCTTTTACCGTTCAAAAATTTATCTGGACTTGCCTTAAAAACATGCAGTGAGGTAGCTTCAACCACTTCATTGGGCGAGAAATTCCACAGAGTCACAACTCTTTAGGTAAGGAAGTTCCTCCTGACTTCAGTCCTACATTTGTTTCTCTTTATTTTGAGGCGATGCCCTTTAGTCCAATTTCACTTGCTCGCAGAGACAACTCCCTGCCTGCACCTTATCTATTCCCTTCATAATTTTATGTTTCTATAAGATCTCCCCTCATTCTTCTGAATTCCAATGAGTATAATCCATCTACTCAGTCTCTCCTCATAATCCAACCCTCTCCACTCTGGAATCAAGCGAGTGAATCTCCTCTGCACCCCCTCCAGTGCTAGTATATCTCTTCTCAAGTAAGGAGATCAAAACTGCACACAGTACTCCAGGTGTGGCCTCACCAGGACCCAACACATCTGCATCATAGCCGCCCTATTCTAAAACTCCATCCCTCTAGCATTGGCTGACAAAATTCCATTTGCCTTTTTAATTACCTGCTGCACCTGCAATCCTACTTTTAGTGATTCAGGCACAAGGACACCCAAACCCCTTTGCACAGCAGCGTGCTGCAATTTTTTAATCATTTAAAACATAGTCCATTTTGCTGTTATTTCTACCAAAATGGATGACCTCACACTTATCAACATTGTACTCCATGTGCCAGACCTTTGCCCATTCACGTAGACTATCTATATCCCTCTGCAGACTTTGTGTCTTCTGCACACTTCGCTTTACCACTCATCTTAGTGTCATCTTTAAACTTTGACCCACCACACTCAGTCCACAACTCCAAATCATCTATGTAAATTGTAAACAATTGTGGTCCCAACACTGATCCCTGAGGCACACCACTAGCCACAGACCGCCAACCAGAAAAAAACACCCATTTACCCCTACTCTTTGCTTTCTACTAGTCAACTAATCCTCTAGCCATGCCAATACATTACCTGTAATACCGTGGAAATTTATCTTATGTAGCAGCCTTTGGTGTGGTAGCTTGTCAAATGCCTTCTGGAAATCCAGATACACCACATCCACAGGTTTCCCATTGTCCACCATGCAAGTAATGTCCTCAAAGAATTCCGCCAAATTAGTTAAACATGACCCACCCTTCATGAATCCACGCTGGGTGTTCCCAATGGGACAATTTATATTCAGATGTCTTGCTATTTCTTCCTTAATGACAGATTCAAGCATTTTCTCCATTACCGAAATTAAGCTAACTGGCCTATAGTTACCTGTTTTTTGTCCACTTCCATTTTTAAACAGTCGCGTCACATTGGCTGTTTTTCAATCAGCAGGAACCACCAGAGAGTCCAGTGAATTTTGGTAAATAATTACTAGTGCATTTGCTATTTCCCCCATCACCTCTTTTTGTACCCTGGGATGCATTTCATCAGGGCCAGGTGACTTGTCTACCTTTAGCCCCCATTAGCTTGCCCAGCACTGCCTCCTCAGTGATAATGATAGTTTCTAGGATCTCACCTAGTATAACCTTCTTGCCATTAGTTTTTGGCATGTTATTTGCGTCTTCCACTGTGAAGACTGACACGAAATTACTGTTTAATGTCTCGGCTACTTCCTCAGTCCCAGTTGTTGAATTGGCCTTCTCATCCTCTAAAGGACCAATGAGGTAAGATTCCTCAGTGTGAATGAACAGAGAAATTTAAGGAGAAGTGAATGCCTGCTGTGGTTGGAGGGGATAAGATGATTAAAATGACAACTGGAACTGTGGCTTTCTTATTCAATTATAGTGAATTACAAATAATTGGTTAGGCCACAGTTTGAATGTACTGTGAAGTTCTCAATGCCTTATTATTGGAAACATTTGAAAAACAGTGCAAGGAAAGAGAGGTTACAGTTCGAAATAACGTTCAAACATTGATCCTTTTGTCAGTTATTAAAGTGGGAATCTAACACCATATTTCGTATCATGAAAAGATAGGGTAAGTAACAAAAACTTGTTTGTGCTGGTTGTTGAATGGATAACAAGGAGCACAGATGGAGGATCATCAGCAAAAAAAGCAAGAAGAGGAACTGAAACATTTTTAGACAAGTTTATTACAGCTCACAATGCCTACAATAAGTGGCAAAGACTGTAATGTAACTTAACAGAGGATTGTGTAATTTCTTTGAAAAGGTGGGAGATTTGAAGTTCAAAAGGCCATATTGGGAAAGAAAACTCCAATTCCAGGAATGGAGGTAAATTATTAATATCCTGTAGGTGGTGCTGTTGTGGCCAACAGCACAAATATATTGGCTCAAGAGGCAACAGTGATTGTATATTCTGGCTCATGGTATTATATTATTGGACTTTTCAGATCAATTCCTTAAGAAAGAAAATCAAAACACTTTTTATTTGACCTGTAAGCTATAATTTTCCACTTGTTCATCAGCAAGTATTACAATCATATAAAATTGTAAGCGCATCAGTAAGCCAGAGTCCCAGGAAAGTGATTCCAGTGTTGCTGCACTGAAAGTTGTGTTTTTTTTAAGCTAAAGCTACCAGTCAATAGGAAAGAATATTCTCCTGCATGGTACATTTTAGTCACTGAAAATCACAACTGCAGCCTGCATATAGTTATTAAACTGTGCACCAGTTACTCTGGATTTACAGCGTAGCTGTCTCATCTTGATAATCTTAATTATCTTGTACAAAGGAAGAAATATCATTGCAGGTAATGTAACGAACACTTCAATCACTAGTCAAGTAATATTCCTACTCAGTTAGCAGGATAAAGAAAATGCTAAACGTTGAGTGCATATTTTGCTAAGCAACTTGAACTTTCTAAAATCGCTCTTCCATCTAATGTAAACAGATGTCAGTTAATAACTTCTGTACCAAAATGCAGCTGAACAGTGAGTACAGAACTGGAAACCCTGTTTGTACTATAATCTACTTGTCAATATCAGGTAAAATATGCATAAAATTGAAGTGAATGAATGATAGTCTACCCTCCTTTCATAAATACAATGAAAGCTTGTACCATCTCTATCTAGAAAGCTTTCTGAAGTTACCTGATTGCTAAGCTACACACTTATTTCTTAGAATTAATAAATTAGAGGAAAAACGGAGTCCAATGATTAAAGTACTTCTGGATTGTCAAAATCACTACGGCTGTACAAGATTGACAATCAGATTCTGACAGATGCTCATTTTTAACAAGACCGTCTGAATGTTCTTGTTGAGAATTACATTCTTTGCATCAGTTTACTGCCCCATTTCCATCTAGATCAGAAAAGACATTCATTGCCAAGGGAAAGATCTTGTCAAAGGGAAGGTCGCCAAAGGGGCACAATCTCTTTTCTGATTTGGTGGTATCTAGCCACGCTACTAAAATATTACCCCAGTAAATGCCAGGAAACAGCCCAAATACAACGAATTGAAATGTCTAACACTTAATGTCAATCATTTAGAACTTATAGAATGCTCACTTTAAACTACAGAAATGGACAAAGCTTCATTCATGTAATCTATATGCATTCATACTGATCCCAGTGCACTAACTAGACTGCATTACTGGGAAGTGTTGCATTGGCAAGGAAACACCGAACAATAGACAATAATCTGAGGATTTATTTACTTCAATGATGTGGTGTCTTGGCAACATCCCTGCCTTAAGCAACACCTTCAGAAATTAATCATCTGGAAGGTGGACTTTGTGGGAGCTTGGCCATATCTGTTGATATATCTGACTACGTTAAAGTAACGATTGCATTTCAAACATAATCCATTTGTTGTAAAGTGTTTCAGGAAGTTCTGAAGAGGTGAAAAGGCATAAGATAAATGAAAGTTCTTAAGATTTGTAGTCCTTTGCAATGTTCTGCATGCATTTTTGATTTAATTGTTATAGACATACTTAAGTTTAACTACAGGGGAGTTTAATTCGAATGTTATCATCAACTGGCTTGTAGCTGTGTAAAGGTTTTTGAAATTATTAAGATCACCTTTGAAATGTCCCCAAATTTGGTTACGTTTAGACAAACAGGAATGTGCCATTTAGTCATTTGAGCCAATTGGATCATGGCTAATTTGTATCTCAACTCCATCTACCTGCCTTAACACTTAATACCCTTGCCTAACAGTAAACTTTCACAGTTTTAAAATTTTCAATTGGCACAGTCTCCACAATTGTTTGGTGAAACAAAGTTTCCAAAGGCTCACCCTTTGTGTAGAAATGCTATCTCCCATAACAGTCGAATGCTCATTTTAACATTCTATCTCCTTGTTCTGAACTTTGACAACATAGGAAGTCGAGCCTCCCTTACAACACCTTATTTCGATAAACACAATCTTCAACATTTAATACAAGCCAATGTACTGAAGGTTGATCAAATCTGAGACTACATCTGTTGGCTCCAAATACCTTCGAAAGATTATCTTTGGAGGTATTTGTCCAACAGAACATATTCAGCATTATTATCCTTGGAGGCAACAAAAGTTACAATAATTAACACTATTGTTCAGGCATATTATCAACAATTTCCAGTTATAACCATAGCAATTGTGTCTATGTAATAGATTCACAAATAAAGCACACCTGCCCAATAAAGCAATCATGATGTAATCAGCACTCAAACCAAGCTTCCAGTATCTTCCTACTTTTCATGATACTACTAAAAGCATTCAAGCTCAAGACCTTGTCCCCTCCATATCAAGCCAAAATTTCACTGCAAGGTATTTAAGGCTTTTCATGTGAACTGTGAACTCTTTCTAATGAAGAAATACATTGGCCTGGATTTTGCAGTCAGTGACTAGCGAATGGCGTTTCCCTTTACTAAGCTTTAGCTGCCCACTGGAATCCTTCCCCCAAAAACAGAAAGCTGAGAGGTGATCTATTAGATTTAATTTTTAAAAAAATGAGAATTTTGACAGAATAGGCAGAGTGCACGAGCTTTCTTTTGGAGGGTATGGGAAAAATAGAAGCTATCAAAATAAATCACTAAGAAGCTATCAAAATAAATCACTAAGAAATCAAACAGGGAATCCAGAAGATGTTTTTATACCCCAGCTATGAGAATGTGAAACTATCTAGCACATGAAGTGGTTGAGATAAATAGTATGTAAAGGGCAACCTTTGAATATTACGAGAGAAGGAAATGAAAGGTTAGATTGATAATTATTCACTTGCATTAGAATGGACAATTCTACACTTCTTGGCATATTTAGTGTGTATCTATTGAATATGAAACGCAACTTCATACTCTTAATGCTGGTTCTCTCAGTGAGACACTGGGTCAATCATTGTGCAGCAGTCGAGCACAATGCCTAGCAAATTTCTAACTTCTGCGCTGAACTGTACATGTAGAGACATAAGGCTTTCAAGTCCAATAAATTGCCCAGTCATGGTGAACATTACAGCCACAACATTATTCCAATCTGAAAAAAGTCATGCCATTATTTTATAACTTAAAATGCGTTCATAAGAATAGGTCCTCCATGTATTAAAACAAAATCTCACATTTACATACCACTCATCCTATATTGAAAGCAATGCCATAAACTTCATCCTGAATCAATGAATGATCATTGTCGTAGAATACCGTTCAAACCCAACTGCAATCTGTGCCAATTCTTTGTAAAAGCAACCCAATTGGCCCCATTCTCTTGCCCCATTCACCATAATCCAGCAAATTTTCCCTATTAAGTATTTAACTGAATCTTTTTATTGAATCTGCTTCCATTACACTTTCAGGGAACACATTCTCTCTGAATTATTCCTTTCCCTTCTCCTGTTACTTGGATGGTTTTGCTTAAGAGCAACTAGAACGGTTAACTTTATTTACACTGCTACTTTACTGGTGCTTGGGACAAAAATTAAATTTCTACCGAATAATATTTTCCTATTGCACTCACACCAGGTGTGGCAAAAATAGGAAAGAAAAGGATTTAAAAAAAGACTAATTTGTTTTAAAATCCCTGCTGAGCTCCTCTTTTATATCTATGAGACAATCCGGTTGTATATTACAGTAATGTGTTCAAAAAGAAAACTTTAGAATGACTTTTAATTGATTTTTCTCTTTTTTATGATACTTAAAAACATTTCCAAAACTGGTTAATACTGTTAAACATTCTTTGTCTCTCCAGCTCTCTGTCATGCTGTCACATTATAAACCTATCCTAATGCATACTTTTGCTGGTGCATTTGGAATTTGTTTTGTTATGTCCTGCATGCTGGCTAGTGATACAAACTGCTGTAATGGCTCTGAAACACTTACACTATGAAACAGAAACATACAGCGACACCAGTCAAGCAGACATGACAGGAAGGTGATCTTCAGCACAGTGAACTGAAGGAAACCTTGTAAACTGTAATCCAAACTCCACGTTACTCAGTATGGTGACAGCATCATTGTACTGGAGAAAATACATAGGTACTACAACACTCTGAATTCCTGACCCAAGGTCCTTCACCAAGGGTAAACACCGCAGTTCCAATTTTGGCAGAGTCCAAACCTCCAAAAGCTCCGCTGAAATCCAATTCTATCGAAAATGCAGAGGTAACAGTACACCGCAGCTATGTGACCCTGAGGTCATCCTGCATAATATTTATCAGTCACGGATTTTGTCTCCGTGAAATGAAACTTCAACACTCCATGCTGATGGCCATTGACAGAATTCAAGATGGGTTCACTTAACATTTCAATCTGGAAGTCTACAGCCCTTATTCCAATTGATCCACCTGCCGAATATCTTTACACAAAAAATGGGATTGATTTTTAAACAGCAGGTACACATGACATTAGAGTTTGTTGAAATACAAATCCACAGATTTATGAAAACTCTGCTGAATCATTCTGGGATTTGTGCAATTTTCAGAAGTGAAAAGGTTTAAACACTTTTAGAATGGTGGAAAATACAGAAAGCTACTTTTGCAAGATGTTGTTTTCTCAAAGCTCCAGAGTTACTGTCAGGAAGCATTGACACAGGAGTGTTAATTATACCGAAAATAACTTGGGAAAAAGAACAAATGCTACCCGACATCCAAAAGACCACAATAAAATCAATTAATTGGGTCATTCCATCAACAGCATTTCAGGTCAGATTAAAACACTGGCTGCTTAACACAGTAATGTTCAATTACTTAAGAATGAAAACTTGCCATATTGACAATGTTAGGAAAAGCTGCTTGGAACTAGCAAATCTTTATTTCAGTAAGGAGCTAACCTTTTTCGGAAATACTGGGGAATGCACAACATTTGATCGAGGTGTGGAAAATGATCAGAGGTATAGATTGAGTAGATAGCCAGAGAATTTTCCTAGGGTGGAGGTAACTATTACGAGGGGGCACAGCTTAAAGTGAGTGGTGATAGATATAGAGGAGATATCAGAGGTAGGTTCTTTATTCAGAGAGTGGTCAGGGTGTGGAATGCATCGCCGGAGAGGGTAGTGGAGTCGGCCTCATTAGGGGCATTTAAGCGGCCATTAGATAGGCATATGGATGATAGTATAACGTAGGGGTGGAGGTTAGATAGACCTTAGGATTAGGGTAAAAGTTCGGCACAACATCATGGGCTGAAGGGCCTGTACTGTGCTGTACCTGTTCTATGTTCTAACATGGACAGCACAGTCAGGTTTAAAGTGAATTTAAATGCAACTTCAGAAGTTGGTAATGTTGCGATTCTGTGTCAAAACATTGGTCTCTAATAGAAAAAAATGCTTAAGATGATAGTTATTTCAAAGAAATAGATCCAATTCCTTTATGAAAATAAAGTTCTTTGGACATAAATTCAGAAGAATGGTCACTGGATTCAAAATTAACTCTTTCTCTCTTCACAGAAGCTGCAAGACCTGTTGAGTTTCTCCAGCACTTCTTGTTAGATATTCGGCAGCAGCATCTTATTCTCTGGATATGCCTCACTAAGGAAGATCCGTTAAAACATTAATGGCCTAGATATCCAGATGACCATTCGTCTTTGGAGCTGTGCTTTGGGACTATGAAGCATTTCCAATGAGGCTGACTCCTGGAACCAGCCCAGCAATCGAAAATTCCAAAGAGCAACCCTCTCCCATGTCTGTCACCCTCTAGTATAGCTCCTTAAATCAAAAATTCTGAGGGCTCTCAACTCACTTAAGCTTAATAGTAACTGATAAAAATATTAAACGATTAAAAACTTACTCTAGTTCCTTGATAAATGGTGAGCTGAACCCTGTTATTAAAATAAAGAACTACAAAGAGATATAGATAGAAAAATAATAAACAGCTGGAAAAAGAAAATTTGAACAGAAAATTGCAAACAATGAACATAACAATAGATAAAGTTCTTTGGTCTAAATGGATCAAAAAACATTGGCAAAAGCAGGAACACTGTACTGAGTATGGTGACCAGCCATGATCATATTGAGTGGTGGGACAAGCTCGAAGGACTGAATGGCCTACTCCTATGTTCCGATGTAAGTCATTCAATCTCTAGCCCTACCCGCTATCCAAGTTCCTTGTTAGACGAAATAATATGAAAACTAAATGGGGTCTACTTAGTCTGACTTGCTTTCCAAGCTCCAATGTGATTACATCACTGTATTTACTCTGTTAGAAGAACAAATCATCCCATTAGCCTGTTATTGTCCAGGGTGAAAAAGAGCCATTCACTCTTGTAACGTGTAAAAGCTTCTAGGCAGCAAAATATTCTTGCTACATGAAGATTATGAGCTTTAAATATCTTTTATTATACAGTTTGCTGACGATCTCAGTTGAAGCAAGATTATCAAGCTTGGTCAATCTGTTGTCTGCACTACATTACTTGTTTTGCAGGAATTCTAACACAGGGAGTTTGCAATGTTAAAAGTAAAATAATCTCGATTCCAATCATGTTACAGTTAGAAGTGAACTGTCATCCATATGGATTCTTTATCAGTAAAATAATGGCATGAACATTATTAGATGGCACATAACAGAGATGGCATCTTTGTTCTGGGATTGATTTTGGATTTTCATCATTGTTGCTGGACTGAACAGAACAATGGGCGTCATAAACTTCAGTAACCTTGTTGCAAATTAAGTTAGGCAAGAACAGTTATATCCATCCCCACCTTCAATCAGTTCTTTGATTCTATGTGATTATTCCTTGGTCAGGTGGCTAGTATCTAATTACTTCTATTATTAAACCATCATCCTCTACCTCATTTCCTTGAAATGAGAAACACATATGGTTCTGTTGCGAAACTGGCTGAAGTCCTGAATTGTTCTACAATGCATTTCGGTTAATTTATTCCTTTTTAAATAAATACTCAATAACTGATGTATGAGAATAAAGAATTAATATCTTGATGATATCAATTGGATATGAATGTACTCCATGAAAGACAAAACACTTATTTTGATCACAAGTAGATTAAACATGGTTGACTAGCCGGAATTATTCAACATAACAATGGTCATCACAAACACATATCACAAAGAACAATTTAAATACAAAAGCACACCATTATTAAGTAGGTGTTTTGTAAATAAAGTTACGAGAGAAAACAGAAAATCTAGCTGAGGTTAAATACTGGCAGACAGGTTCAAAAAATGAATTCCATGAAAAAGCAGGGGATAATTCTGAGAACCTATTACTACAGACAATTTACTTCAGAAAAAAAATAAAACCAGAATGGTAAATGATTACCAAAAGCAATCATGTCATCACTGAAAGATGGAATAAAAAAAATCTTTTTTTGTGAAGTGGCTGAATGAGAGCAACTTAAAAGCCACCAAGCCTGTCAGAGGCACATTATTTCTTTTACACCCCGTCTCCCAATTCATCTCAGCTCCGCTGACTAACCCCAGCTCCCAGCAGGTGGAGCATTTAAAATAAATAGCATTTCCCACAAAATGCTCTCACTGCCCTATGACAGACGCTTCCGATTCCTGGCCAGTCACTGTATCAGCTTCAGTAGTATCTAACAAGGTGTAAATACAATAACAAGCATGTAATTAAGTGAGCATGATGAAGTTAATGGAGATAATTCATTCCATTTTGGGCTTATGAATATTCTATTAGATGTTATCAGGCAGCTGGAATAGCTGTTAATTTAATCATCATTCAGTCCAGCAAAATGTTCTTTGTGCTAGCATAATTGCAGAGAATGAATAATTGATTTGACAATTGTACCAGTGGATTTCAAACAGTTATGTGCACTCTAAGAGCAGGAAGGGAGGAGAATTGGAATACTCTAAGCAGTGAAGAGGTAGGAGAGCAGCCTGTAAATTGAACATTATGAAGATGCACATAAAAAAAGACATTTTATTTAGCTTGCCAATGCAACTGAGTAAAGCATACCAGTAGTAATTCCATCAACTAAATAAGGAAAACAGGTTGCAAATTCTATATTATATATGGTTGAGGGATAATTGAACAAAAATGATAATTAAATAATGACTGCTTAAGGCAAAAATGTTAAGCAAAGCAGACATAACTCTTCCCATAGGAATAAGGGCATTTAATTAAGAGCACATATTATATAATATTCATTCCTTCTTCACGAACCCTCCAAACTCACTTACAACAGGATTGAATAGAATCATCCAAATTTCTCTCGGGCAGTCTATGGCAGTTTAGGCTTGACTATAAATGCAATAACATGACACTCATTACACTACTTGCGTGCTCAAGCTACTCAAAAGTCTTTACCCTTACTATATTTATTCACTTGTGATGCCAAGGAGTACAGTGCTGGAAAATGGGGCTTGGAATATTTAGCTGGTTGTTCTGACTAGCACAGACACTACGGGCCAAAGGATCTTTTTCTGGTACTGCTGATCTCCAAGACACGATATAAATGTTGCGTATGTTTTGGAGACCAACAGACCGAGATCGTATGTTATCAATTCAGCTCTCGCACTGATCTTCCCTGCCACCATCTCAGACTGAACCGGACTATTTGTAAACTGGCAGCCTGTATGAACTTAGGCTCTATTTTGGCCCATATCCCACACCATCACAAAGAATGCTTGCTGCTGCTGAGGCAACACCACCTGCTTTTAGCACCATTTTAACCAACATGCACCACCCCCCACAAACCCCAACTCCTCAGTCACCATCCCCTGAAGGGTCAATTGCAAGATTCAACACCCAGGGTGTCTATTATTATACAGAGGGTGTGAAGGTAAATCTACTATCCAAAGAATCATGACTTATTCCATACCCTCTCAAGTAAAGATCCCATGCTTTATCATACTGCCCAACACTTGGAAAAGTATGGTAACAGCATAGGTTGCTGCCCGATGGTGGCTGACAGCCTGGGTTCCCTTCATGGATTTGACCATCTTGTCTCTTTTTTTTTGAAGGTTGCATTAAAGTTCAACATTTTTATATCAATGCTGTTGGCATTGTGATCTTGCCTATGTTTCATTGTGAAAGTAAACACGCCATGACCTGGGTCCATTGTGACCATCATTTTGATGTGGCACTCAATCGTCTTAAATATCAAAACTATGCAACTGAGACAGCAGAATGAAAATACTAAACAAATAATGAGATTCTTTTAAATATTTCAGCAATTGTACGATGCTTTTGTCTGGACGGTTAAGTACATGTTTCAATTCTGGTCAACAAAGTCATGATAAAGGAAAATGCTCAATCTCTTGGCAATGCAAAGTTTCACAATGTCACTAGGCTCCAGAAAGCCTGGAAAGTCAATAATCCCATTGGTACATTGATCCAAGTAGCAAAGAACTAGTTTTAACTGGCTTAATTCTATCAGTAATTCTCTGCACTTGGGAACTCTAACCTCAGGCCCTATGATTCCTGTACTTGGAGAGCTTTTGATTCTCCCTACAGGGAGAAGAGTATGTACTTCATATCAAGCAAACAAATTCTACAGCTGTAGATTTGTTAGTAATCTGGTTCAAAGGTTTTTAAGCAATTCAAACAATGAACGTTGACAAAAATGAACTGGTATAAGATTGAAGGAAAATGTTACCAAGTATAAGGACAATGTTAGTGACTGAGACTTAGATGAATTCCAGATAATCATTCTTAAAAAAAAACGTCTGTTGCTTAAATGATGTTTTTGACAAATTTTGTAAGAGCCTTGTACTCCAGTTTAGTGCATTGGACACACCGGGCTAATAAAGGTCAAAGGTAACCTGCTAACAGTTTCTCAACGTTTGTCTCTTATGGCCCAACACAAACATATTTTGGCCATATTCATCACATAGAACGTCATCACTCTCCACAGCAGTGTGCACATTGCTCCCAATCGTTTTCTCTACCAATTGCATAGCTGATGTCAAAACTCACTAGAAAAGAACTATGGATTGCTGCAATATCATGTCCTATAACTAAAAAATGTTTCAATCCAGATTACCACCAAGTCATCCACTGCTGAGCGTTTCATATAGAAAGACCTGATTTTAGCTTCAGATTTTCCCAGTAAACAAAAACATATTTATCAATTAACACATCATGTTTTATAAACTGCTGGCAGAAATACTCCAAAACTTCGACATCTGGGTCTCTTTCTGAGTATTTTGGTTAGTAAATGCTCTGGAGAAGAAAAGTCTTAAATCCTCACCCCGCATTAGACAGCACTATTCAAACAGATAAGTCAGAATGCTCTGTTGGAGAATTGTCAATGTTGCGCCATACTGTGGGATTAAATAGGTTTTTGAACAATATTCCTATCCAGTGAAATGGAAAATTTACGCTACGTTAACGTGCTCCCTGTAGGTGGTGGGCTCGGTATCAGCAAATCTTTCCTATCTTTGTCCCTCCAATGAAATATGTCTTGCCTAAAAAAAGTGCTAATTAACCGAAACAAAACATCCTGAACTGTAATGTATAAATTTAATCATTTCAAATAACATTTGCAGCACAGAACAAGGCCATTCTGCCCAATAGGTCTATGCCAGTATTTGTGCTTCATAACATAAGTAAATCCAAATTAGTAGCCAAAATGGAATTCAACAGAGTTTTAAACAGAAGACACACATTCCTAGCAGGGTCAGCTCAGTAATGAGCCACTCAGTACAGCACCAGTGATACACCATTTAGAAGACACTTTCTGAACTTTTACAGCATTTCAACTTTTCTTGTCGACACATTTTCCAACAGAGGAATAAAGATGATAAATAAAGTGCAGGTGAAGAACTGATTTGAGAAGTGGTTAGTCATGCTAATAAAAAAGGCCATCTATCGTGCCTGTACTGACCTCTGACAAACCGCTTTCAGAGTAATTTTACTGCTACTCTGGATTTAACTTTACTAACTGGTAGCAATTCAGCACATCTTTTCGTACCAGCAGTTATCTAAAATGCTACAATAATGACATCAAGAGTAGAATGGTGCAAGATTGGTTTTCTATTGTGCTGCTCAACTGGCATAATGCCCACTTTGAAAGCAATTCACAGCTCATCACTGAAATCCTGGCAGATACGACACTAAATGCCTCAACAGCTTTGCAAGAGGACCACACCATCCATGAACCAAAGCAGATAAGGGTGCTAAATTTGTCTGGAGGAGAGAAGAAAATTGCAAATAAAAGTTCTATTGCAAAGACTTCCCAGTAGATATTCTGAACATGTTTGAAGAAGATTTCATCCATATAATGACATGAGAAATGACCACCTATGTCTATGGTTTAGACCAACAATTTAAATCCCACTGAACTCACTCTAATCATTTGTCAATCAAACTAAACTGAATAAATGTTCAGAAAGATAAGGGCTTTGTAATCCACCTGTCTATTTTTTCACTACTATTACTGACATATTAATATGTAGGTTTTAAGGAAAAAAACTTTTCTTTTGCCTTTACTAGTTTGATGGCATTTACCCAATACCACTTTATTCACAATACAAAATAAATTATTCAGTTATGACTACAATGATTCACCCTTGTCAAACTTTGGCCATTTTAAAACCTCAGGCTCTGCATTACATGTCAGTCAAGCCAGAACAGTGCTGAGTTGTAAAGGTTCTGTAGGACGATGGATATCTTTTACATGTCTCTCAAAATGAGAAATGTAATGCTACCCGTTTTCATACATGTGTGTATGCGCAGTGCTTCGCTACAGTTTTATGTTTTGGTCATTTTCATCCCATAGTACCACTTTTGGGAAATTAGAGATGAACTGAGAGAGGCAAGAAATAAAGATCAGATCGAATTTTCTCTTTAAATACAGAAAGAATTGCTACTGCAGCTCACCATTATAACGTCTGTCTGTGCGCCTGTAATCAATACGGATAACAGCTGTAATATCGGACTTACAGGCATGGAATTTTGCCAAGTGTTAGATGAATACAAATAAAACTCAAAGTCCTAATGTTAAAAAAAACTGCTTAGCAAATAGTCAAAATAAAATTAGTCAGGATCAAAACGATATTCAGCCCATTATGAGACCAGCTGTAACAGACATTGTAAACTCAATTGGGGAGGTTTTGTGACATCGTGAGATTACCAATGAGGAAAAGCCTATTTGCTTTATTGTGGCTACAATCTTAGTAACAGGAAAATAGCCAATTACAACATCAGTTCTCGAACAACTGGCATTCAGAGTGCCTTATTGCAGATGATAAGCTACTAAATTATCAGGAATTATAAAATCTGCTGATCTTATTCACCTTACAAAGTCCAATAAGATACCCAATGCAATATCTTATATCCTGGCAGATATTAAAATTTGAAATAATTTGAACAATTACATTTCTCCTTGAATTATACAAGATATCCAATGTAACAATATGTTTGGCAGAAGTTCAAATTCAACCTTTGTTTTCAAAAACACATTAACGATGACCAAATCTTTTAAGAAGAAAATAAAGTCGCTCCATTAACTAACCATAAACTCTAACAGCAAATGCACTGGGATCATTAGTCACCACAACAGACTGTTCTTTTTGCTTGAGGAATAATCTATTGAACGTTTATTTTGCATTTACTCAAAAGTACGCCAGGTTGAACTGTGCGCTGGTGATGGTGACAGGGGTAGGGTTGGAGAATGGGAGGGGATACTTTTTTGCCCACAAGACAATTCTGGTTGGTGTTGGGTGAAAAGTTAAACCTTTTGTCATATGACATGCAACACACCCAGTTCCACGCTTACTTAACTTAGACAGTCAATACGCTCATAGGTCAGCCAGTAAAAGCTCGTGAGAAAGCTGACAGACTTTTTAAAACAGGTCTTAACGCTAGCATGTTCAGACCACGTTTTGCGGTAGTCCCTGCGCACACCAACGGGAGCATGAAGACACAGATCTGGTGAGTCCATTTACAACGTTGCTTGTGGGCTGTGAAAAGGGGAAAACTTCAGTGAGGCTTCAAAAACATATGCCTTCCAGCCTTCTTGATTCGCAACTACATCCCCATCCTCCACATGATCGCAAAATATTCATCTTCCCTCAACTCCAATTCCACCCCGTCGACCATAATTGACTGAATCCTCTAATAATGAGAGTTAGGAATAGGAATAGGTTATGTGCCATCCTGAGGTTGTTCCACCATTCAATACAAAAATGGCCGATCTAATAGTGGGCTCAACTTTGCCTATACTGAAGACCCAATAATCTTGACTTTCTCATCAGTCAAAAATCTAACTCTCCTTCACAAGTATTCAAAGATCCTGATTCCACTGCTGTCTGAGGAAGAGAGTTCCAAACACACACAACCTTGAGAAAAAACCGTCATCTCTGCCCATTTTAAACTGAGAAACCTAGACCTAGTCTCTCCCACACAAGTGGAAACATCCTCTCTGCATCCAACTTGTCAAGTTCCTCAGGAATTTGTATTTCCAATAGTTTAAAACAAATTGTTCACAGCTTATGGGAATCACTGTCAGTGTTTTTTGCTTATCCTTAATTATCACGGAGAAGGTGGGGGTGAGCTGTCTGCTTGAACTGCTGCAGTGCTTAGGGTATACAGCAAATCACAACAGTTCAGGATTTTAACCCAGCAGTGAAGAAATGGCAATATTGTTTCAAGGATGATGAGTGTTTTCAAGTGAACTTGCAGGTGGTGGTGTTCTAACACATCTGCCGTCTTCTCAGCAGAGGGGTCAAGGTATTGTTGGAGAAGCCTTCCTAAGTTACCGTGCTGCATCTTGTTGCTGGTATACATAGCTGCCACTTTGCATCAGTGGTGAAAGGAGTGAATGTTGTAGATGGTGATGGGGTGCCAATCAAGAGGGAATCTTGATTCTGGATGAGGCAAAGCTCCTGGAATGCTGTTGGAGTTGCACTCACCCCAGGCAAGTGGAGAGTATTTTATCACACTCCTGACTTGCACCTTGTAAATAGTGGGCAGACTTAAGGGAGATAGGAAGTCACCACCTGCCAGAATTCCTAGCCTCAAGAGTGTTCTTGTAGCCACAGTATTTATATGACTGGCCCAAGTTTCTGGTAATATGGTAACCACCAGGATATTGATAATTGAGGATTCAGTGATGGCAATGCCATCGAATAGCAAGACACATCATCTTCTTGGAGATGGTGATTGCCTTGCACTTGCACAGCACAAGTGTTGCTTATTGCTTTTACCTGCCCGAACCCAGATGTCTTGCTGCATATCGATGTGAGCTGCTTCAGTACCTGAGGACCTGTAAACAGTGCTCCAATAAGCTTTCAATTAGATCATCTCTCATTTTTCTACTTTATAATTGATAGAGGCCCAGCCTATCCAATCATTCCTCATAAGATAACCCCTTCATCCCAGGTATCAGTTGTGTGAACCTTCAGGGACAGATTCCAAGGCATTTATAACCGTTCTGAAGTAAGGAGGGCAAAGCTCCACATATTACTGGAAGTGTGGTGCTGCAAGGGTGCCTCACCACCCACTTCACTTTCAATGGCCAAGTATATGAACAGACCAACGGGACACCCATGGGATCAGCTATCTCCAGACGAACAGCGGAGGCAGCGATGCATACACTGGAAAGGACGGCCCTACTGCTAATCCGACCAAAACCATGGATATGCTACATAAACGACACCTTTGTCATCATTAAACGGACCAAACTAGAGGAGGCACACAAACTAATAAACAGCACCCTCATTGGAATAAAATTCACCAGAGAGGAGGAGAAGAACAAACAGTTCCCATTCCTGGACATCATGGTAGAGCACAGGACAAATGGGGAATTCCTAACTAAGGTACAGGAAAGCCACACACACTGACCAAGTACTTAAGTTGAACAGCAACCATCCTAACACACACAAACAAAGCTGTATGAGAACATTATTTAAACAGGCAACAACACACTGCAGCTGCACAGAGCTACACTGAGAAGAAAAAGAGTATCTCTTCCAAGTGTTCAACGGCAATGGATAGCCAAAGAAAAAACTGGGTCAGAAGATGCCTACGCGAACAACACCAGGTAGATATTACACGCCCCAACATGCTAATCACACCACCTTACATCAGGAACACATCAGAACTAATTACAAGACTCCTATTTCTGAAGAAAGGCCCAAAACGTCAGCTTTCCTGCTCCTCTGATGCTGCTTGGCCTGCTGTGTTCATCCAGCTCTACACCACTTGTTACCTAACGAGGCTCCCACGACCGCTGGACATCAGAAAAGCGCACAAAGCCCTCATCAACCCTACAACAACTGCTCACCCGAACCAAAGACCCACTACAGACAGGGCCAATGTCACATACAAGATTCCCCATAGAGACTGTGACAAGCATTACATCCTCAGGAAGGCCATACTAGCCCTGGAGCGTGTTCAGCGGAGATTCACACGGATGATCCCTGGAATGGTAGGTTTTACATACGATGAACGGCGAAGGATCCTGGGATTGTATTCATTAGAGTTTAGAAGGTTGAGGGGAGATCTAATAGAAACTTACAAGATAACGTATGGCTGAGAAAGGGTGGCCACTGGGAAGTTGTTTCCGTTAGGTGGGGAGACTAGGAGCCATGGGCACAGCCTTAGAATTAGAGGGGGTCAACTTAAAATGGAAACGAGGGGACATTTCTTCAGCCAGAGAGCGGTGGGCCTGTGGAATTCATTGCCACCGAGTGCCGCGGAGGCTGGGACGTTAAATGTCTTCAAGGCAGAGATCAATAAATTCTTGATCTCACAAGGAATCAAAGGCTACGGGGAGAGTGCAGGGAAGTGGGGTTGAAATGCCCATCAGCCACGATTAAATGGCAGAGTGGCCTCGATGGGCCGAATGACCTTACTTCCACTCCTATGTCGTATGGACAAACAGGAAGGAAATTAACAACATGGGTGCATGAACATCAATTGTCTACAAAAAGACAGGGCCAATACTCACTCATCTCTATCCACATGGATAAGGAGAACCACCAATTCGATTGGGACAACACCAAGATCCTAGGACAAGCAAGACAGAGACTAGCACAGGAGTTCCTCGAAGCCTGGCACTCCACAGAGAAAGCCATCAGCAAACACAGAACTCAACCCCATATATAGTCCATTGTGAAGGAAAACCAGTGGAGAGGTAATCCAGCTCAATAGACTCCAGAGTTTAAATATCAGGCAGGAAAACACAACGGCGCTTCAGAGGCTGCACTAATGATGTTACCCATCAGGGTAATGAAACGTCTACAGAACAACGAACCAGCTTGGCGAGCCAAACAACCACAATAATAAAGATGACACTATTATACCTACTGCTTCCTGCTACACCAAGCCTCAAAGCATTGCTGTTTTGTAAATCTCAACACCATGAGCTCACAAGTTACTAGTAACCTTTGATGCAATACCATGTCAAATGTCTTCTGAAAATCTAAACATACCATATCCACAGGCACCCCTTCATTCAAGTTGCTTGTTACTCCTTCAAAAAAGTCCAATATATTAATCAAATGTGATTTCTCCTTCACAAAACAATGCTGACTGTACTTGATCGCACAGAGCATTTCTAAATGCACCTCTACATCATTCTTACTAAAAGATTCTCAGTTTTCTCTGAGACACTGAGGTATTAAGCTAACTGACCCATAGTTTCTTGTCTTGACTAAAGGAGTCACATTCACTATTTTGCGATCTGAAGTGGCCTTTCCAAAATCTAGAGATCATTGGAAAATTAAAACCAATTTATTCATTATTTTAGCTGCCACTTTCTTTAGGACCATAGATGGAATCCATCAGGACCTGGGGACTCACCAGCTTTTAGTTCTCATAGTTTTTTCACTATTCTTATCCTAGCAAATGTAACTGTTTTAAATTCTTCACTCCGTTTTATTTCCTGATTCACAATTGAATATTTGTGTCCTCTACAGTGAAAACAGATGAAGAAAAATCTGTTTAATACATCTGTTAGTTTTTAAAAATTTCTCATTTTTAGCTCATTAGCTCCGGACATGCTCTTCAAAAGGGAACAACTTTCACATTGCTTATTCTTTTCCTCTTAAGTGCCTGCTGAAATTCTTACCGCCTGTTTTAAAGCTTAGCTTGCTTTCTCTTGTACAAGAACTTCCCCTTTCTTTTTGATCTTTTACTCATTTTGGTTTTTTCATTCTGTTCAATCCCCTGTCTTTCTCTTAGCTTTACACTCTTTGTTTTAATTTGATACAATCTTTAACGTTCTTAGCTACTGACGCTTCATCATCTTCATCCTGTCTTTCTAATTGAAATGTTCCTCCTCTGCGCAATCTGCAAACAGACTTTTAACTCATCACTGCGCCTTCACTTTCTTTTGGTCTGCTCTCTCATGCGCTCATAATTGCCTTTTTAAACATAAAACACTAATTTTAAGCCCACTCTTCTGTCCTTCAAACTTATTGTCATATTTAATCATAATATGATCTTTGCTACCTAGGGGATTCTTTCATCATGAGGTAATTAATTATTCCTGTCTCAGTATACATTACCAAATCTAAAGTAGCCTGCTCTTTAAAATGCATAATCCAGGTGACCATTGCTAATCTGATGCATCCGATTTATATGCAGATTAAAATCATCCATGGTTAACACTGTACCTTTCCCACAAACACCCATTATTTCTTCCCATATATTCCATCCCATAGTGTGATTGCTGTTCATGAGTCTATATAGGACTCCCATAATCATCTTTTTCCTTTTACTATTTCTGATTTGGCATCCTGACCTGCATAACTAAGATCACCTGACTCCATTGTACCAATGTCATCCTTAATTAACAGAGCAAAATCCCCCACCTTTTCCTCACACTCTATTCTTCCTACATATCTTCTACCCTTGGATATTCAGATCACAATCTTTGTCATCTTGTAGTTAATTCTCCTGTAATGGTCACCGCATCATACAAATTCATTTCTATTTGAATTAACAATATTGTCACGAATGCATTTAGAACTAAACTCCTCAACCTTGCCATTTACTATTTTTGTAACTTCCAGCTTCATCTGCTGGTAAAACACTTTGGTTCGCAGGCTGTGTCCATCCTGCCAAGTTTTGATCATCCCCTTCTGTATTGTATTCAATCGTCGGCTGTTTTCCCACCTGACCAAGAGCCTGCCTATCAGAGAAGCTGTTGTGCAAGAACGAAATGCAGAATTCTAAGAACGCAGGAGATGGTTACTGATATGAGGACAGTAGGCAGATTTCAACATAGTTGAAAATTTAAAATCTGACGTTTTGGCAGACTTGGAGTAATTTTAGTTCACCAAACACTGGGTGATAAATTAGAATGGGCAAAGTTTCAAGAGGAAAATGTACGCACAACATAATTTATTACTTCCATCAGGTGCCAAATGTCAAAGGTTTTAAATATAATTTACAAGTAGGTAAAACGTCATGTGAGATTCAATTATAATATATTGAACATTTTTATGCTACATTTTATTTTTCATCTATTTTGCAATATCCATTTCTGATTTGTTTTCAAATTCACTGCAATGATATAAACCTAAATAAGAAAATAAAAAACCTTTCTCACAAGCATCAAACCAAATGCATCTGCCTTTTCATTTACAGTTTTTGTTTGGATATTACATGGAATAAAATACGCAGACTCTCAAAGCTTGAATCATGGCATCAGTAATGCAAGATCTGTCATCAGAACACCTGCTATTCTTTAAAGCTTTGCATCAACTATCCTATATACAACATATTTCTCTGTCCCTTAAACATTTCACATTCCTATGCAAGAACAGGCAAACTCACTACCCAATCCCATAAAACTGCCATTAATTTATCTGTAAACGTCCAGCCTCTCCATCACAGTTTAATTCATATAGGCTAAATCATTCACTAGGAGAAGCAAGGTGATGGCATTTTAGAAGTTTTCCTTAAATTGACAAAAAAAAGTCTCTTCCGTCACACCACCTCAAACTCTAAGGCAGACATGATCCTCAACACCCACAAGTGTTCCTCTACATTGATGCTATTAGTGACACAGGAATTTGGTTTAAGAATTCATAACGGCCTGGATCTTCTGCTGGCATTATTCCAGCATGCGTTGTGCAAGAGGACACTGCAATATCCCAATCATAGCACAATCTGAAGGAACTGCCTGGGAAACAACATTTTGCCAGGCAATTCATCTACACTAAAATCCTTCAAAATGTTTCCATTTAAATCTGATTTTGTGTAATTCAAACAAAATTAAGTCAAATAATTACTTCAGAAAAATTTGACCAATAAGTGCATAATTACTAAGTAACTACTTACAGACTCTATACTTATTTCAGACATCTGTAACTACCCTTTCATCAGATTCTGACTCAGGGATCCGAACCTTCACCCCCAATTGCCAGCCCTGCACTGTGCCCCCCCAACCCAAAATTCCCAATCGCAAGACTCATCACTCCCCATCCTGTTGGACCCAATATATCCCACCATCCTAATCTATCCCAAACAATGCATTACTCACCATGCTATCTTGCACCCTTACCTCCTTCCCAATTTCAATTCTCTCCAGATGGTACCCTAACCCCTATCCTGATGGCACCTTACTTACCCGGCACCTGATCCTTACCATCTGGAATCTTACTTCTGACAACTTATCCTTTCCCCAGCTGGCACTCTAAGCTGGTACCCTACACCCTACCCTCTCGGAAACCAATCGCCACATTTATGTATTTACTGTGATAGTAGCGGCCATGTCCTCTGAAGGTCAGAATACAGCTGCTAACTGCAGCGTAAAAGGGTGGTTTGCTTTCCACCGACAGTTCTATGCTATGAAAGAGCTGTCAGAATTGAAGCATGCTTCTGCATTTCCGAGGGACTCCTACGCAGAATCTCCTCAGAGATGCAAAACTCTCTTATAAATAAGGGCAGGCTGGGGTGGCAACTGGCTTCTGGGGAAATCCAGCTCAATATTTACAAATGATGGCAATCGCTTGATCCACCCTAACTCATCCTTCAAATCATCCATTATGGCATCTGACTGTTTAAATTATTTCAGCAATATTGCCTTACAACTCTATCTTAGAATTCAAGTTGTCAAGTCTGTTTGAAGGAGAACTTCCCAATATTAGTCCAAGACTTACTTTCTTCTCCAGTTTGAATCTCTATCCATTCAAATTTTAAAATTACTTTAAATAATATTCTGAAGTTGCTTGGCCCCTCAACTTCTTCTGTTTCTTGTTCCCTGACAAAAATCAGACAAATCTTTGGGATGGGCTCCACAAACATTCTGACGGCTTCTGTCTCTGTCTCTGTCTCTGTCTCTTTCCCTCTCCTCCATCTCTCAGCTTTTCTACTGCCGATTTGTTTTCTAAGATTGGTCATCTGGTATTTTGTCCTGGACAGACCTCAATTTCCTCCAGTTCAACACTGGGAAGAACAAAGTCAGCATATTTGACCTTCATCACAATCTTCCCAATCTCTCCAATGCTTCTCTCCCCAGTGTTTCAGGTTTTACCACACCAATCACAATCTTGTGACAACCTACATCCTATTCGTCACAGACAAAGCTTCAAAGGGAGACAAAGAGCAACAAACTGACCTTTATCTGCAGTGAAGGATCTCAATTTGTGAACCCATTGAAATGAAAAGCCAACTGTCTGCATGAAAGATACAGCAAGTCTTCCCTTTTCAAGTACGCACAAAAGCAGACGTTCCAAACCAGCCTGGGCCTGGTGTGAGCACGTGAACGAACAGAGCCGCTGGCATGCACTAGTGGGCCAGAGAACTCATGTATACAATCCTGGATTTCAATGTTAGCATGCTGTGAAGGTCCAGTTGAGAAACCACTCACTTGCAATGCAGGGGTGACTTGTAAGTGACTCAAAGCGCTGTGACCTAGATATCCAGTCAGAAGGAAACAAAGCAAGAACCTCTTGCAATGATCTCTTGCCAGCCAATCACTGTCAAAAGGGGAAGAGATAAAAAGGGAAAAGGAGAAAAGGGTTTCAACTTAACCTGTAAAGCCAAAAATTCAAATCTACTGTTCAACGAACAACATTCCATGATCTGCTCTTCATGACCAACCCATAAAGTCTGCTTTAAATAACTTATATGCATCTTTCCAGCAAGATACCTGTTTTTATGATAGTGGTCAATCTCACTAATGAGCAGGAAGAGACCTATTTGCTTGCTTTAGCATGTCATTATTCACTAACCTATCCTCATTGATATGTAATTAGGGCATGCACATGAGTAGAAACCACATTCAAACATTAGCTTTGGCTACATACCCATCTCACTGCACCCTTGCAACTCATCTCTGAACCTTCTTAACACGATCTGTACTTCAATCTTACACTTTGGAGTGCACTGGCACTTTCACTGGAATGCTGTCATCATGCAGGGACAGGTGCCCAACTCAAGGATTGAAACAGGATGCACCTCAGGGCTTCTTGCTTGACACTCTCTTAGCACTCAGCCACTTTGTACTTGTTTGCCTGCCTTGTTGTACATCACTCCCTCTGCCAAAGGGACAGATATGATAACCCAATGCTGTGGTATGGAAGTTGGGGAAGTCAATTGTGCAGATTAGAGATAGCATGCTGGGCTGCAGAAGGGACAGTAACGGTGTAGGGGTCAAATATAAGGGAATGAGGCAGACAATTGTGTGTTAGAGGACATGGGTTTTTTTAATTCCCTTCCTACTTTGTGGTCCGTGATGTGTAGCCCCAGGCACCCAGCACTTGACCTGGTGCATGGTTGGGCTTTCAATTGATACCAGCACCAGGAAACCCAGGAGATCCGAGCAGTGAAATCTCCCCTCCCCCCCCACTGCATCCCAAAACCAGCCCAGCTCATCCCCGCCTCCCTAACTTGTTCTTCCTCTCACCTATCCCCTCCTCCCACCTCAAGCCGCACCTCCATTTCCCACCTACTAACCTCATCCCGCCTCCTTGACCTGTCCATCCTCCCCGGACTGAACTATCCCCTCCCCACCTATACTCTCCTCTCCGCCTATCTTTTCCTCTATCCATCGTTGGTCCGCCTCCCCCTCTCTCCCTATTTATTTCAGAATCCTCTCCCCATCCCCCTCTCTGAAGAAGGGTCTAGGCCCGAAACATCAGCTTTTGTGCCCCTGAGATGCTGCTTGGCCTGCTGTGTTCATCCAGCTTCACACTTTGTTATCAAGGAGCATGTCTGCCTATGTAAGGAGAAAGGGAAGATACATTAGGTACCACAGAGTCACCATGCATAGCTAGAGAGGCCAGTTGTAGAAAATAGCAGCACAAGTCTCACCAGGGAAACACAACATGAAATCCTCCATGAAACTCAGTGAAATTCGTCCTTACCTGATTTCCGGTGAAATTCAGCCCATAAATTCATTTCAGACTGAGAGAAAGGAAAGGGGTCCATATTAAATTAATGTTGGTACAGTCACCTAAGAGGACTGGTGAGCCATCAAGGGGATCCACACCTCTCCCATCCCTCACAACCTTATTTGGAAAGTTAGCAAGTTGGAGTACCCCATCTGAAATTGCAACAAATTGAGGAACCCCACCTGGGGATTGGTTATTACACTATTTCAAACATTTTTCTGGCCAGCTTCCCATGTTCCACACTGTGACATTAGCTCACCCCAGAAAAACAGTGCCTAGTGAAAAAGCAACTTCACCAAGACTCAAAGATATTGACAGATTCTGCTCTTGATGCAGACATGAGTCAACAATTAACCAACACAATTAAAATATAGCACCTCAACTCCTTCATGACATAGCATTGACTGTCTTGGACACAGTCTCTTTTAAACTTATTACTGGTCTTTGTGTGTTTGAGATTGCACTTATTACTTTTCCTCGGGTTCGTAGATAATAAAACACCCACTTTACTTCAAGAAAACCTTGGTAACTAGCTATTTCATTTTATAGCGAACTGTTTTAATTGAAGTGATAACTGCATGCTAAAAAAAATTGCTGCATGCATTTGAGAAGGGGTTAAAAACCAGAATGCTGACAATGCCTCCTTACCTGGTTGTAAGTCTGTGAATTAGAGACCTAGGATTACAAAGTCAGTATAACTTTTAAGAAAATGAAGCCAATCCTTTACTAATAAAGTAACTGAAGAAAAGGGAATCATACCCACCCTGCAAAAGAATCAATAGTGAAAGGTGTCATTTTTAAAAATTCTTTAAAAAACTGACACATGTCTACATCTTCAATTAAAAAAAAGCAGCCTCTGTGAATAAAAAATTCTAATTCATGGTTATACAGTAGCGTGACAACACCAATATTTGTAATTTTACTGTCAGCTTGTTAATGCCATTTCAGAAAACCTTCAAGCAGAGAGTAACAGGAACTTGTTTGCACCATGCAAGAGTACAACATTGGGTGTTCAGCGGTACTGAACCTGCTTAGATTCTATTTCAAACATTTTGCATAATGAAAAGAAAATCTAAAGAAAGAAAGCACAGAAAAGAATGCAGATTTCTGGCTTTGTCTGAAAAACTGAACAATTCTGAAACAAAATATGCCCACGTAGACAGAGAGAATCACTGCTTTATCTAAAATTCCTCAAATTCAATAGCTTGGCTATGGTGGTACAAGACTTATTTTAGCAGCAACAGCTACAACTTGTATTTATATAACACCATTAACATAGTTAACCATGCCAAGGCATTTGAAAGGAGTATTATCAAAAATAAACTGATAAGCCACTTGGGGCAAAAAGAAAATACCAGTTAAATGACCAAAAGTTTGGTCAAAGATGCAGATTTCAAGCAGTGCATTAAAAAAGGTGGTCATTTGATAGTCCAGAACTAGGGAAGTGCTGAGAAAGAAACAAAATTGTTAATTTTGCACTTCTAAGGATGATATGTAAGATAGATCATTGCAAATGAATACCAACATTTATACCACACAGGAGGAGAGTGCTAATTGATAGGAGGCGTTGCCATGAAGAATCAGTTAATGATGATTGGTATCCAAGTTTTGTTTACATTTTAAACTGGGAAGGCTGACTCAGACTGGTCCTGGCACTGCCTTCAGAAATAAAGCGGTGAATGGTCGTCACCTATTTCACTGAGTTGAAACACGAATTGTGTGTACGTTTTCTATTTGTTGAGAGTAGAGACAGTGTATTAATATATAGTGTGTCCAGGACACACAAGGTTATCACACCGCAAGCCCAAATAACAACTTGAAATTAGCTTTCAGCCTTATTCTTTGCACACTCATCATTATGCAGTAAACATTGCGTAACCACAGAACGACTTTCAATGTTGGACACTGAGGTAAGTTTTGCAAATGTGGATTGGTTGAGGACAGTCAATACCTTGCTTGCTGCAAACAGCCAAATAATTGCTATCTCCTTACATTGGTATTCTTGTACGTTAAATGAGGAAAATGAGTGAAGGAGATAATTAGGGAAGTAAATCCACAGTGAGGGTTTTGGCCACTGAAGGCACAAATGCAGATGTGACTGTCTTGAAAACTGGGGATGCCAGTTTTGCCACCTGTTGCAAGCATAAATTCTTAATTTGAAGTTAGTTTCTTGTAACGGTTTTTCTCTCTTTCCAATTTTTAGGCATCTCTACAAAGTGGACACAGAAACCATTCTTTTCTGGATTTGGTTGACCAGTAGAAGGCAAAGAGTAGGGGTAAATGGGTGTTTTTCTGGCCGGCAGTCAGTGGCTAGTGGTGTGCCTCAGGGATCAGTGTTGGGACCACAATTGTTTACAATTTAGATGATTTGGAGTTGTGGACTGAGTGTGGTGGGTCAAAATTTAAAGATGACACTAAGATGAGTGGGAGCGCGAAGTGTGCAGAAGACAAAGTCTGCAGAGAGAGAGAAAGACTAAGTGAGTGGGCAAAGGTCTGGCAGATGAAGTACAATGTTGATAAGTGTGAAGTCATCCATTTTGGTAAAAATAACAGCAAAATGGACTTTGTTTTAAATGATAAAAAAATGCAGCACGCAGCTATGCAGAGGGACTTGGGCGTCCTTGTGCATGATTCACTTAAGGTAGGATTGCAGGTGTAGCAGGTGATTAAAAAGACAAGTGGAATTTTGCCTGTCATTGCTAGAGGGATGGAGTTTAAAATCTAGGCCCGAAACGTCAGCTTTTGTGCTCCTGAGATGCTGCTTGGCCTGCTGTGTTCATCCAGCCTCACATTTTATTATCTTGGATCCTCCAGCATCTGCAGTTCCCATTATCTCTGACACTATACTGCAGCTGTCTTGGCTCCTGGTGAGGCCACACCTGGAGTACTGTGTGCAGTTTTGGTCTCCTTACTTGTGGAGCGATATATTAGCACCGGAGGGAGTGCAGAGGAGATTCACTCGGTTGATTCCAGAGTGGAGAGGGTTGGATTTTGAGGGGAGACTGAGTAGACTGGGATTATACTTATTGGAATTCAGAAGACTGAGGGGAGATCTTATAGAAACATAAGATTATGGAAGGGAATAGATAAGGTGGAGGCAGGGAAGTTGTTTCCACCAGCAGATGAAACTAGCACTAGAGGGCATCGCCTCAAAATAAAGGGAAGCAGATGTAGGACTGAAGTCAGGAGGAACTCTTCACCCAAAGGGTTGTGAATCTGTGGAATTCCCAGCTCAGTGAAGTGGTTGACGCAACCTCACTGAATGTTTTTAAGGCAAGGCTAGATACATTTTTGACCAGAAAAGGAATGAAGGATTATGGTGAGTAGGTGGGTAAGTGGAGCTGTGTCTCAAAGATCAGCCATGATCTTATTAAATGGCAGGGCAGGCGCAAGGGACCAGATGGTCTACTCCTGCTCCTAGTTCTTATGTTCTTAACATGACCATGTTGTGGTGGCAGGGGAGGCAAATTGAGAACAGCTGTAGAGGTCAGATACCAGAGCTCACAGATGTTTTTCAAACACCTCAAGAATGTGGTTATACTTTTTTAAAATTTCATGTTTAGATGCTGAGTCTACTAATACTGTGCTTATCTTAGTTTGGGTGTTTCAGCCCTAAAGGGACGATTTTGGACAGTGCTTTCCATATGTTCTTCCTCTTAGCCATGGCATACCTCACACATACATAGCAGACTAATTTTTTTTTCGTGAACTGCCTGGGTTAACTGGGAGGGTTTTCCAAGGTAACTAAGCTATAATGCAACATTGAAATCCATCCCATTTGCGGACTGTACTCAGACTTTGAATATCCTTACTCGAGATCTCAATTATTTTTACTACTGTTGCTGCTTTACTGGGGCATCGATCCTAAATGTGAAGCCTGCTGTCCACAGCTTGAATTCAAGCAAATTAATGAAAACATTAACAAACTTTGTATGTGGTCTGTGAGGTGCTAATGTATTAATCAATAAGATTGAGAAAACATAAGAGCCTGCACACTGGTCAAAGGGTCACATTAAAATGAACAGAGACAGAAATGTTTATGTGAACAGAAAATTCCAATTTAACATTTGGAAATGAAGGATGTAATTAATTGATAACATGGAAATTGTGACTTGCAACTTGTGTTCCTGGAAGTAGTGAGCTTGGAGGCTGGAAGGGCACTCACGAGTAGGATCGTGGTATGTTCAAAACCTGACATTGCCTCACATCTGCCAGAATGGAGTCCCAGGCAGGAAGACACATCTTGTTGCTGCCCCATTATTTCAGCTATTCGGGTGGCCACTTACAGGCCTCTGGCTGCTACCACTGGATTAACTCAGTTTTAGATAGATCTGTCACTATGTAACAAGCATGGAGGCTTTATTGATCAAAAACAATCAAACAAGAATATTTGGCGGGGGTTGCTCACTGGATACCTCCCCCCAAAACTCCCAACCCAAAAACCCTCTGTCTCACTTTCCTTTGTGCTAGGCCTCCCTAATCCCAGGAATCCTTGAAAGTTCTTCTGGTAGCAGCTATGGCCTCCTCTCTTTGAAACTGAAATGGTATTGTCTTCAATAAACTTGTCCACAGTAAACATGTCCACAAACATGTGGGATTAAAATTTACCAGCTCAGTTGAGCCTTTTCTTAATCGCATCTGCCAAATCTTCAACCTCCACCACAAAAGGAGAACAAGGGCTGTGGTCACATGGAAAAACCACCACCTGCAAGTTCCATCCAAGTCATATTCCAACCTGATATGTAAATACATTGCTGTTCCTTCATCAATATTGGGTTAAAATCCTGAAACTCCTTAGCTATTAGTAATTATGCTGGCCCATACTATGATGGACTATATGGACTCCACTGGTTAAAGATGGCAGTTCCTTACCATTTTTTTTGCGTAATTAACGAAGTTGTCATGATATGCTTACAGAACAGTCATTGTACTCTGGAAAAAGCAGATTTAAGAATTACTTGGTGCATGTAATAATATAATTGAAGGAACAAGACTATTTGGGTAGGTACATTGGCTTGAGAAGAGCAAAACATGAGATAGAAGCAGGAAAGAACCATATAGTTCACCATTCAGTACGATCATAGCTAATCTTGAACTCCAACTGCACCTTCCTGTTTTCAACCTGTGTTACTTGATTTTCAAAAAACTAAAAACTTTGTGACCCAGTCTTAATGGAGCATCCATAATCATCTGGTGCAGAGAATAGCAAAGATTTACAACCCTTCTGGATGATTAAATTTCTCCTCAGATTGGATCAGTTGAGCGTGTCTGCCCTCAAATATCAATGCTGTATGTTGTGGAATCAAGGGAATTGGGGAGAACTCCCAGCTGGTTAGAGTCATACCTGATACATAGGAAGGTGGGGTAGTTGTTGGACGTCAGTCATCTTTTGTCCAGGACATCTCTGCAGGAGTTCCTTAGGGTAGGTCCAAACCATCTTCTGTTGCTTCATCAATGACCTTCTCTCCATCATAAGGTCAGAAGTGGGGAATGTTCACTGACGATTGCACAATATTCAGCACCATTTACAAGTCCTCAGATACTGAAGCAGTCCATGCCTAAATGCAGCAAGACCTGGATGATACCCAGCAATACTGGGCTGATAAGTGGCAAGGAATATTCATGCCATACAAATACTTGGCATTAACAAGCATGGCTCTAACTATTGCCCTCAACTTAAGTGTCATTAGGAATTCCTATTATCAACATCCTGGGAGTTTCTATTAACTAGAAATTGAACTGGACTAGTATAAAGTCGCTATAGTTTTATCAGATCATAGGGCTCTCATACGAGAGAGGCAACTGGTGATGGTTTAACCTGAAGGTCTCCACACCTTAGACACAGGAAAGTCTTTCATGGTAACGTCAACCAGTACGGGAATAGAATCCATGCTATAGGCATCACTCTATACTGGCACATGACTAGTCACGCAAATACTGTGGTTACAAGAGCCGGCCAGAGGCTAGGAATCCTGCGGTAAGTCACCTCTGGACTCCCCAAAGTCAGTCCCCCATCTACAAGACAGAAGTGAGGAATGTGACGGAATACTTCCTACTTATCTGGATGATTGCATCTCCATCAACAGTCAAGAAGCTTGACACCATCCGTGATTGGCACAACATCTACAAATTTTCAATCTGTACTGTCAACACTTAATAGCGGCAATTTGTACTATCTACAGGATATATGCAGAAATTGACCAAGTCTCTGCAGACAGGACATGGACAACGGGAGCAGAACTCCACCTTCAAATTCCCTTTCAAGCCAGTCATCACCCTGACTTGGAAATATATCATCATCCGTTCAGAAGCAAAAGCTATCAATCCCCTCACGCCATTGTGGATGTTCCCTCACTAAATGGTTCAAGAAGGCAGCTCACCACCGTCTTCTCAAGGGCATTTAGGAATGGGCAATAAATGCTGGCCCACTATGATACCCACATCCTGTAAGTGAATAAAGCTAAAGTCGAAAATCATCTTCCCTCCCAGCCCATGTGCAACTGCGCCCCTGTTTACCTACGTACTAGATACCAGAGAGTAGGCATGTCTTTCTCTGATCTTTCCAGGTCACTCCTGGAATATTTGTGCAATTTTGGTTTCACTATCCAAGGAAGGATTTTCTTGCTGAAGAGGGAGAGTAATCTTTATCAGACTGATTCCTGGGATGGCAGCACTGATATATCTAGAGATGTTGAATCAGTTAGAATGATATTTGCTGGAGAATAGAAGAATAAGGGAACAATCTCAGAAATCTATAAAATTCTAACAGGGCTAGAGAGGGTAGATGCAGAAAGAATGTTCCTGATGCTGGCAGCATTCACAACCGGGGGTTACGGGCCAAGGACAAGGGGAAAACCATTTAGGACTCAGATGATGACAAATTTATTTGCCTATAAAATGGTAAGCCTGTGGAATTCACCACCACAGAAAGCAATTAAAGTCAAAACACTATTATTTCAAGATGAAGTTAGATATAGTACATTGGGCTAAAAGGGTATGGTGGAATCAGGATATTGAGTTGAATGATCAGCCATGATAATGAAGAGTGGAGCAGGTTTGAAGGACTGAATGCCCTATTCCTACTTTCCATTTTTCTGTAACACAATAGTCTCTCAGTATATATTCTGTCAAGCCTCTTAATTATTGTGTATGTTTCATGGAGATCATCTAGAATTCTAAGCTCCAGAGCGCATAAGCTCAGTTTGCCTAACCTCTTATCATAGGATAACGCTCTCATTCCAACAACCAGTTCAATTAGTTTCTATTGTACTTTTGCAGTGTAAGTATCCCCTTCCTTATACATGAAGACAAAAGCTGCAAATATTTTTCCAGGCGCATTCTCGGCAAATCTCTGTACAATTGTGGCAATATTTCTTCACTCTTGTCCTCCAATTCCTTGGCTATAAAGGCCAAGAAATGAGGAGGTTTCTCCTCAGAGTTTTATAAATATCTGGAGTAGGCTGCTCAACAAATACTCCCAGTGGCTACTTGCTTCATACAAAGCGTGGGCAAGGTGTTGTGGTGACTTGTGATCTCTTCCATTTCCTTTGACAGCCTTGGGCTGTCACTGGATTGGTTTGCCACCACCCTCTCGAAATTGACCTGCAAGTTTCATACTCGGGTTTTTTGCTTCTGCGAGAAGATTACCACATAATATTGGGAAGGAGCACTACATCATGATGCTAATTTGGGTCAGGTCTGTTTGGGATAAGTCCAGTGGACCAGCTTGGCATTTCCAAAAGACTGAAAGGGAAAGAAAATCTTGACTGAAACAGATTCTGCATTGTGTCCTAGAAAAATTTCTCAATTCAATGAAACCATTATTAACTGAAGGCAGAAAGCAGAGTTAAAATTTCAAGTCCAGTGATCTTTCGTCAAAACTTTATTTAATGTTCTTTAGTCATTAAATAAAGGCATTCTGCTGTTTTAAGATTTCACAGAAGACGATTTTGAACGGCAATTTCTTTGGCAGTTGCGATCGTGTATAATTGGCAGCTCTGTAAGAATGAACACTCAGCAAAAACATGTAATCAACTCACTTTTCCTCCTCTCCAAGTATCAGGTGTGATGTCTCCACTGTACACAGAATCATAGAATCCCTGTAGTGTGGAAACAGGCCATTTGACCCAAAAAGTCCACGTCGACCCTCAGAGCATCCCACTCAGAACCATCCCCCTATAACCCACTTAATCTACACATCCCTGAATACTATGGGCAATTTAGCATGGCCAATCCACCTAGCCCACACATCTTTGGACTGTGCGAGGAAAGTGGAGCACCTGCAGGAAACCCACGCAAACTCCACACAGACAGTCACCTGAGGGTGGAATTGAACCTGGATCCCTGGCACTGAGACAGCAGTGTTAACCACTGTGCTACCGTGCTGTGCTGTTTCCACATTTCCAGTCTGGTCAAGTCCCACGTGCTCCAGAGGCATGTAATAACATCTCTGAACAGGTTGATTAGAAAAAGAGAAAATAAATATCCTTGGCTATTGATGTAGATGGGGTTAGCATTTGGCATCTTTTGCCAGCACACAACACTTCCACTTAGGGTGCAGCATGTTGAGTTCTGGAGGAATCTTTAGCTCCACTTACTCCAATAATATGCCTGAATTTGAGTCTCAAAAAAAAGTGTGTTCAATGCACCAGTGACATTTCTACTTCATTCACAAACTGCTTCTGGCATTTTTTAAGACTGAAACTGCCAGTTAATTCCAAAATAGCTGCAGAACTATATCGAGGCTATGTGCCTAGTTAGAACCAGTTTGGCTAAAAGCTTTTGCATGCAAAGATCCATGCCACTGATAAATGGGAGTAACTTCCACATCCTCTAACTGAAGGGGTACTAACTACAGATCCAGGGTTCTCTCTGGTTCACCAAACTGAATTCTTGCAAGGATTTACAAATCTTGATACTTATCTTGATATGTGATATTCAAATTGTAAAACCAGCCATCAGCACAAACTCAATAGTTAAAACATACAATAATTAAAATGTCAGTTTACCATGGCAGAACATCACAGACGTATACAACTGAAAGAAAAGCACCTGTACCTGCCACAGATAGTCAACAAAGCAATTGAGAAATCTGTTCCAAAAGATTCCACTTTTATCACCTGCGAACACAAATTTGGAATGTATAGATAATTTATAAGCTGCCGTCAAATGCAAAAGGTTTTGAGAATGCCCACAAAACCCCAAGCCAGATGTAGAATCACAATGCAAGTCACCATTTTCTGTGGTGCGGATCATATCAAAGCTCAAAGCACTTCAGTGAAATTGATGTAAATGAAGCAATCCTTTTTTTCCTAGTTCCTCTCAAATGGCTAAAAACTTAAAATGCAAAAACTTGTTACATTCTTGAAGTGAATATATGAAACAACAAAGTCAAAGTCAAATTTCACATTCACAGATACTTCTGCAGCATCAATAAGACAGAAAATACCAGAGATCCTCATTGTTACCTTAACTATTTAGTCTGAAACACATTCCCTTCCCCACATAGTACAAGATAGAATTCATCATTTCAAAATAAAATTGGAAGGACAGGCAGATGCAAACTAACATAATAAATTGGGCAGTACACATTTTCATAAACGTTCCTTTCATGCACAATGATGAAACATGAAATGGGAAACATAAGCAGCACACCATTCTTCAAATCTAATAGGATCTTGCTACACCAAATTGTGCTTTAAAAAATCAAACAATTCGTTAGTCACTTTGACCCCAAGTTTTTGACACAGCGTTTCTAATTGAAGGGTAATAAGAGAAAGTACTACTGGAAAGGTATTCAACACTTCCCTTAAATGTGACAGTAAATGTGTGAAAAAGATTAGTTCTGTACTTTAGAAGAAATTGAGCTTTTTAAGGTAGCAGTTGCTTATATAAAAGAAAGTGTCCATATAATCTTAAAAAGATATCACTTGTATACTAAAGCATTTTATAATAAACACAGGCTGTCAAACCTTTCGAGTGATAAGTTATCAGCCATGTGTCAGAATGATCCTCTGAGGTTTGAAAAGCATGTGTTTACCATAACTGCTGTACATTAGTCTAACAGAAGTTATCAACCTCATACTTTCTGCAAAGTAAATTTAGTGTGAACAGTCAAATATTACATTCTCATTGCTAGGCTACGATGCTGGGTGAATGTGCGCTGCATGAGTATTCAGCGTGAATAAAGATATTTTACGACCAAAATTTAACTTCAGCCAACCTATGAATAGCCTGCTTATAAGAAGCTCGGCACTGCCGACTTCCAGAAACCACTCCAATAACAAGACAAAGCTAATGTCAACCAGTTTGCCACCTGTAGTTAAATAGCAACGAGGATCTGTTCAGTATATAAGCAAGAGGGAGCACATTTGTAGCAACGTGGCACTCAAATTCTGTGGTTAATCTTTTCCTGCACTCCCCCATAATACATTATTACGTCTAAAATTATTAGAATGTATGCACCTTTCAATATTACAATAAATTTCAATAATCATATACAGTAAGAGAGGGAAAGAAATCTGCAAAGAGCATTTATGACACATCATTTTGAAGATAAACCATATGAAACTGTTAGATTTCTCAATGTCCTGCTGGTCTATAAACATGGAATAGTCAGTCAGCTGGCAGCAAGCAAAAATTATGCAAATATTGCATTAAATGAAAATGGGTTGAAGTCAGTGAAATGTGACCAACAAATGTCCAATTGAACACCCAATACCAGGTCAAATCAACAAACTGTTCCTGCAAAATGTGTGCTCTCAGGACCATAGCAACACAAACAGCAACAAGCTAGTTGAGACTTTCCATATGGAAGCAATATGGTACCACAATTTAGCACCTATAACACTGGACAACATAGGAGAATGGTGGAGAAGTATATGATCGTTCAGAAGGGTGCAGCTAGCTATGTTAGGTAATGTATTTAGCTCAAGAGAAAATTATCACCTGCTGCGCTCTTCCATTGTCAGTAAACCTAATGTTGTAAAAAAATATGTTTTGTTACAGAAAGGAAAGATACTTTGCTTTTCTACACTTTGTTTGGGGCAAACAATACGTCATGTCATAAAAAATAAGTATTACAGGAAAAATTAATTCTTATAATATTCAAAACTCAGTGAAGCAGAGGCAACTCGACCCCAATGTCAAGTTTTTTTCATTGTCAGTCAAAAGTAGTTAATGCTAAATGTCCGTTTAGAAAAAAAAGGATTATTCAGTATATTATTTGCAGTAAGGCCTGTGCTTCAGGGCCACCAAATTACCGCAGCATTAAAAACTGTCACATCGCCAATCAATAACCCAGAATGTTGAAAAGAATTCCAGATCACCCTTGTTAAATGAGTTACTATTACTGAAATATATGATCCATTTCGATTACCTAAGCACCATCATGCTCATCTTTCATCCCAATTACAACCTCTATCATTTCCTCAATCTAGAAGCTGTTTTCAATCAACATGTTCACTTATTACAGTCGGTTATGGTAGCTACCACCTCTTCTTGTATTGAATTCTTGATTGGACAAGCCCTTTGAATTTAACATGCACCATGATTGCATGTATCAAAAACAGGGTGCCAATCACAATCTTTTAAAAGGCTATTCGCGTTATACTTCATCATGGAAATGAGTACCAAAGTGAATTCAAAATACAGGGCCAGCATGTGAAACTAGGGTACCTCACGACAGAGAATGAATCTCATTATAGCAACCTTACCATGAGTTTCCGCAGAAAATGTCTGATAAATTGATTTTATTTGTTTCTCCACACTTCGTGTGTTCCATTCCTTTATAATTGCATGCTTTAATCGCTCCTTTTACCAATTATAGGCTCTCACTTTCTATACATTTTTCCCATTGCTCCTTTTGCTCACTAGCTGTTTTCTTCTTTCTGGTGCTTTCTCTATTGAAGCTGTGCACTGGAGGACAATACCATATTCTGAACAAGCAAATGAAAGAGTAAGTATAATAGGATTCAATTCTTAGGACAATTATTTAAATTCATCGGCTCAATTCCCTGCAATAATGCTCGCAAAAGATTTTCAAATCGTTCAATATAACAAGTATATAGACATGTAAATGCCGTTATTTTAAACAAAAAGGTTTTAATTTTCATCAATTAAGTACATTTGTCTTTGTTTGGTTTTCTCAATGCATCAGTTTGCATTTTGCTCAAGCTCCAAACATTCAGTGACAGAAGTCTAGATTCTTCACTAGGAAATCCAGTTCATATTGTGGAAAGTATTTTTACTTAAATTCTATATGCTGGAAAGAAATATTCTGGATTTAAATTATTTAGTTTGCTCACAATCAGAGAAATCCCAATGTTATCACTTTCTGTAGGTTCAACCGAGATCCCAGACATAAAAGATCAGGGATTTAATGCACAAAATACCTTAAGCTGGCAAAGTACTGGAAAGGAGATCAACTGTGAGTTTCAATAGAACCTAATGTCACTTCAACACATACATCTTCAAATGGAAGGTTATGTTTAATAAGCAATGGACATTGGTAAGAATGACATTTTATCATTACCTAAATTAACTTAGCATTAATCACCAGAAGGAACTGTATTGATTCCTCACAAGATATATATCCAGCTGTCTGATATGGCAGACTAGAATCTGGAACACTTAACAAATAAGTAAAAAACCCAAAAAAATCTAATGTAAGTTTATTATGCTAGAGTTTATTGCATAGCTACTTGGTCTAAAAAATAAATTTGGTGCAACAACACTTGTGTCAGTGCTTTGTACCTTCCATAAAAAGAGACTCTGCTGTATATGAAAGTTTTGTGAACCAACACGCACCATAGCCTAGTATTGGTGCAAAATACAAAAATAAAATCACAAGTTTCCAATGGTTTTTGAGCATCCACAGATACTTACACAATGAAAGGGTGGAAGGAAAATGAGAGAGTGAAAAAACATAAATAAAAGATGCATGGAAGCCAAAATTGCACATGTGCGAAATCTGGACCTCAATTCACTATATCCTGCACAAGGCCAAAGATGAGCTTCAACTGTGAGACCAAACTGTTGATTCCTCCATTGCAAACAGTTTTGAAACTAGGGCCTGAAGTGTAACATGGTCTACAGTTAGTGGTATTTTCTCCATCTGGATCACAAATAACATCTTAAGAATTCTGTATTGAAATTATATTTTTTAAAAATTCCGTCAGCGTATACTGGAAAAATATTTGTTGCAATGATAGTACTCCCAATGCTTGCATTCATCAGTTAGGAAAGGACACTATTGTTTTGTTGTGATGTTCTTCAGTGCATTTAATGGATCCAAATTGTCACTATAATATGGAACAGTTAACCAAAAGGAGATGAAACATATAAGAATACTCGGACACTGAAAGATGTGGTCATTTGGACAAGCTGCTAATGTATGAAAGACTGTAGTGGCATTTGGTTTTGATCTGTTTGAAGAAAAAGGTCAATAATGATCTGGTTGACAACATCCAAAAATGAGATATTAGCATATACCCATAAGGAATCCGGTCCCCAAATTAAACATACTTTAAGTTAGCATGGCAGCAGAAATATTAATGTGCCTTCTCTCATTGAATATTGGCTCAGAGATGAATTGTTTAGAAAATCCACGGAAACCTCTCTCACCAGGCCAGTCTAAAATCATGGACTCAGACAACCCAGTAGGTGGTCATCAAGTCCATCTCGCCTGAGCAGTTTCTTTGAAAGAGCTATCCAGTGTTCCCGCTTCCTTTCTTTCATATGCCTGAGTAAATTTATCCTTTGCAAGCATATATCCAACTTTCTTTTGAAATTCCCTTAAATAGCTCAACTATCTTGACAATAACAAAATCTCAAATCTCTCATCTTGAAAGGCTGCTATAAATTTCATTGTTTGGTAATACCATTTGTTGTGTTTTGCTTGAAATTAGTTCCTTCTTGGGTGCTGAAGAACCAAATATCTCCTTGACCCACTTGCATTCATCTCTTGTTGACCCATCAAGGTGCAAAATTGGCTATGATTGTAAAATAGCAGGCCCACACTATTTATTCCCTCTAGCTGATGGAAGGTTCTTTATAACAGGAGATTGCTATGGAGCAATGACAAAGAGAAGCAAGGAGCCAATACATTTTCTCCTTCCACTTCTGGAAAAAAGGCTACAAAGCAATCGTGTCAAAGAAGTGGAAACACAAACTAAAACTGATGTACACTGGAAACTAGGAGGAAACCATGTGTCTGTACAGTTACTGTAATACAGCAAACTCAGAAGCAGCTTTCTCCAAGTTGCCTCTTATCATTTGGATAATTGCCTATTGGTTTGCATAGAACAAAGAACAGAGTTCTGAAAAAACATTTAGCAACCTCCGATATTAACCTATTAAAGTTCAAATTGAACTAATTTTCAATAAGATCGAATACTTTGACTTCTTTGACTACGTGTAAGTCTAGATAAAAGCAAGTCCTGGCTAAGACAACAATTTAATGATTTCCAGATTGTTTTTTTAAAGAACCAGTACTAAAGGTCATGAAGGGATATGGGTATAGGTTGGGAAATTGGAATTGAGGTGAATCAGCTGTAGTCATACTAAAATGGAATGGAACAGGCTCAGAGTTTGTATAGCCTAATCCTTTTTCTCATGTAACCATTCCCAACACACACTAGATAATACTAAAAATTCTGAAACAGATTATTGACTAGACACATAAGCTGCTGAAAAGAAGCCCATGAACCAATGATGGGATTGAACAAACTACTGACACAATCAAGAATTCAAAACTTGCTTTCTTTAATCTGAAACTAGCATTAAATAAGGCTTGTAATGTAATCAGTGTGGTTAGCTGGTTAAACATACTTCAATTCCAAGTAAATCAAAAGTAGTCAATTTAATTCAACCAGTCAAAAAGTATTAGAACATAGAACATTACAGCACAGTACAGGCCCTTCGGCCCTCGATGTTGTGCCGACCTGTCAGACCGATCTCAAGCCCATCTAACCTACACTATTCCATGTACATCCATATGCTTATCCAATGACGACCTAAATGCACCTAAAGTTGGCAAATCTACTACCGTTGCAGGCAAAGCGTTCCATTCCCTTACTACTCTCTGAGTAAAGAAACTACCTCTGACATCTGTCCTATATCTTTCACCCCTCAATTTAAAGCTATGACCCCTCGTGCTTGCCGTCACCATCCTAGGAAAAAGGCTCTCCCTATCCACCCTATCTAACCCTCTGATTATTTTATATGTCTCAATTAAGTCATCTCTCAACCTTATTCTCTTGTCCGTCCTGCCACAGCTGCTTTTCTGTCTATTCCTACAAGAGTTACATATTGCATTACTAATAGTCTTCTTTTGCACAGCAATATCTTGCTATTATGGAGCTTCCTCAGGGGAAAAATGGGTTAACAATATGCTTCTATCCAGTTTTTAAATACAGTATCATAAGAGTTATACAAACTGGAGCATGCACTTTTTTTTGGATCACTTCAGGGTCAAAAAGAATCAAAGGCTTATTCCAGCTGATGCTTCTGATCCTTAGGGAAAGTTAGCAACCTATTATGTGAGCCAAGGAAACATGCTTCATTAATGTCTCAGTACATTACACATGAGCTGACCTCGCACATGCCACACGTAGCAGTCTGAAAGAAGATGGTGGTTTAAAAGTTCAGAGCATTTTAACTTTCACCTTAATGAAATGGTCGCACGCTGTTCTACAGAAGCTTTTAAGCCTGGGTTGTTCAAGGTGGAAAAATTCCACAGGTATCAAGCCTGTTGAAACACTTGCAACAAATACAGCTCCACTGACAAATGAAGGAAACTACGGTATGGCTTATACACGTGGCTGACCACCCAACTCATCCTCTGGCCAACATTTCAATAATTTCACCAAACAAACACAATTCCCAATGGCTAATAAGGTGTGGAGCTGGATGAACACAGCAGGCCAAGAAGCATCTTAGGATCAGGAAAGCCGACGCTTCGGGAGAAAGGTCTAGGCCCGAAGCATCGGCTTTCCTGGTCCTAAGATGCTGCTGGGCCTGCTGTGTTCATCCAGCTCCACACCTTGGAATCTTGGAATCTCCAGCATCTGCAGTTCCTATTATCTCTGATACAATTCCCAATGGAATTTGCATGCTACAGTGCAGGGCAAGGAATTTAAAAGATGCAATAAATCGAGAAGAAGAAACGAGTGTGATGCTAAGTGAAAGACCAAAGACAAGATCCCCTAATTTCATTCCAAAGGCACATGAAGGACAGCTTGACAAATACTTCTTGTGGATGTGTGGCCACAAAAATTTGTTTTGCTCCAGCGATGCACTGTAATTTGCAGAGTTGCCAGGGAATACCCCCATATATGTATACAATTAGTACCTATCAAAAGATTTCTGCTCTACAACAACATGAGCTTACTGTTCTCTCAGCAGAACTCTTAGGTTGTGCACAAAATGTGGGTAACACCTGGATCCCAGTCTCTTGCTGCTAGTGTGCAGAACATGTTCTGCAACATAAGAAGTCCTGCTTTTCTGCTATGCTTGATGCTGATTTCTTTCCGTGTTTTGGTTATTTTACAATAAGATGCTCTTAAGTTCTGAATAATTAGAAGTAAACAAAAAAACAAAT